>NC_080634.1:71269971-71947741 GCF_027579445.1 Ammospiza nelsoni | reverse complement strand
AACCAATAACTCAGTAATTAAGCCTCAGTTCTGCTTTTTGAGAAGTGGAGGAGAGCAGGAGCAAAAGGGAGGACGCTCTGCCTTGCCTCCATCGTGTTCAGTTCATGCCACTGTCCAAACTCTGCACAAATGGAGACACAGGTAAGCCAAGCTCAGTTGGCAAGCAGTTTGAATGTGCCTGTATGGGGTGATGCAGTGTCCAAACACCTGCCTTTTCTCCTGGATCCACACTACAGCCTTTCTGCTTTCTTGTCCCCACAAGAAAATATGTGAATAAAATACCTCCTTATTCTCCAGGGTGTTGAAAATATAAATACATGAAAGACAAAAGATGCTTGGACACTGTAATAAGGGAATCATCCTTATATTCTGCAAGAATTATTTTCGCAAAAAGCATCTGACTGCTACCAATTTTAAGATTTTTTTAAAGTGCCAAAATGTGTGTACAAATGCATTTGAAGAGAAAACTCGACACACTCCGTTCTTTGAAAAGGACAGATCCTTCTCTGTGCTGATTTTTTTTAAAGTCCTTAAAAAACAATAACCTGCCCTTCACCACCACCCCCGGACTCTTATCCAGAGGCTCCTCCATGTGCCTAACTAATCAAAGTGTTGTGTTATGATTGCCATGGAGACTGCAATCCAGCAGCTGCCTTGACATTTCATCTTCAGCTGCTTTCAAAATGCTTTCTTTTTGCCAAGGAAAACTTTTCCCTATTATTAATTTTTTTTACTACACACTGTTCCCTCCACTTCAAAAGGAACATTTAGGAAAAAATCAGGGGAAACTGCCTCAGTTCTAACAACATCTTTTGCTAATTGCTTTTGTTCTCCTCTCAAGCAATTTTAAAGGTTTCTGAGGCTTTAAACTAAAAAGCTTGTGCTTTATTTTGCAGATCAACTGATAATTGTGCACTTCTGTGTAGGGCCACCACAGGTGGCCAGGAACGACCTCCAAGCCCCAGGTGCAAGGGCAGCTGCCCAGCCCTACCCAGCCTCCTCAAAGGGATGCACTAAACCTATCCTCACCCTCCAAGACACCCAAATACAGCCATCTCACTTTGTTGTCTCCCAGTTGTGCTGCTCGGTCACCCACCAGTGCTTTCATCCAACACTTCTGGAGCTTTAAGGCTGCTGCTATTCTCCTGTCCTTTGAGGAGGTGAGGAGATAAGACAGTAGAGAGCACAACTAAACATGTCTGTTTCTTCCTGCCCTAAAAGAGGGAAGGTTGTGCATTGTGAAGTGTCTGGTTGTTGTGGAAGCCCCCAGGAAAGGTTTTGGGGGAGCCAAAGAGGGTGCAGTGGTAGAAGACCATAATCCCCCACTTGTGGCATAGCCACAGCATTTAGCATCTGAAGTGGCTATGCTTCATGCACAGACAGGGGTAAGAAAGCACCGCACAGATTTTAAGGACATACAGAAGAGCTCTGCTAACTGATGATTCATTTCACTGCTATTCATTTCACAAACAAGCTTTTTAATTAATTTTTAGTTAATTTTTTAATTAACTAAGCTGGTAGCCCCCTTTCTTTTCCAAAGGAGGGAAGGTCATAGCTTTACTTTGAGCAGCCTGGGACATATGAGAAAGAACCTTCTCTGCAGCCTTTCAAAGCACTTGCCCCCAAAGATGCTTTCCCATCCTAGCCTGCACTCGAGGATGTCTCAGATAGACTGGGGCCAAGAAGGTGTGGCTGGAGACATGCTGGGGCATGGAGATGTGCACAGGACATATTGAAAAGAGATTGATTCAAAGCCCCAGTAGATTGCATCATCTGCAGCTTGGCCAAGGTAAGACACACATGATGTGTGTGTGTGTGTGTACACGTGTGTATGCAGAAAGGATTTTGACAGCAGTAACAAAAAGGTCAAAACTCTGAGCCATTTGGGCTGAGAAAGAGTTAGGTTTAAAATTAAAGCTTCAAACCACTTTTTAACAATTTTTCTTTAATTATAAGATATGATGAAAAATTCAATTAAAAACCTTTATCTGAAAAGCATGTATGCTTAACAGGGGGAAGAAGGAAAACACCTCCAGAAGCAGTCAGCTTCCTGTCTTATGTTTTTGAAGTCGAGCTGATGGCTCACAGAATGGATCTCAAATATGTATATATAATCCCCACAGCTAAAAGTCGTCTATTTTAAAAGACAAGTGTTTGCTCACCCGAGGAACACTGTACTCAGGCTTCAGACTTTGTGATCCATATGGATTTCATCAACTTGTTTGCCAGGAATTTAAGAAAAACAAACTTTATTCATGTTCCTTAGAGAAATGAATCCACTTCATGGTCTGCTCAAAAAGAAATACAGCTTCAGGAAAAAAAAAAAAAAAAAGCCCAGGGCATTCCTGGAACTGGAAGGTCAGAGAGCCAAAATAACAGATCCACTTAATATGAGAAATGAGAGACTTGAAGTGGCATCATTATCAGCATTGGAAGTACATGGTTCCAGCTTAGAAAGTGATTTCATGTCACATCCCATAAAGGACCCCCAAACGTGAAGTGCTTTCACAAGCCCTCCCAGAACCAGGCACTGCCACTGCCCTGAGAGCAGCATTTACCATCAGCCTAAAGATGGGCTATATAATCCACCAGGAGCACACGTGCCTGGAGGCTTAACTTGAGGAGCTAAAGTTAGATGAGACTTATTCCATATTACCCTGTAACATGCCTTGGTATATTTGTTTCTGTGTAAAAAATTTAGTTGTATAGCCCTAGGTTAAGTTTTTGATAAAAACCTGTGTACCTCTACATAATTTATCAGTATTTTATTTTCTGTATCACAAAAACCAGGCAGTTTCTGCAAGATGTGGTAATATACACTGCTGCTGCAAACAGAGGTGTTTATCTCCAATGACACTTGCTTTAAAAGTACAGTCTAATGAAGGAAATATAAATTCTGATTCATTCTTAAAGCATATAATTATTCAGATTAATATCTATACTGCCCAAATTTAAGTAGGCAACCTAAAATTAATGCAATGCAAATTTTTAGGTTTGCAGCATTATAGTATGATGTCTCATCAGCTTTTAAAGAGATCTGTATTTCTGCTCAGCGAGTGAATTGTTACATTGAAGTAATGTTGCATTAGAACCCTTTCAGTAAGTCAAATCACATTACTCACTCTTATAGCATTCTTGGCAAGCATCAAAAAGCATTTTTAATACTTAAGAATTGTGAGATTGAGCCAGACAGTGATCTGATGTTTAAAACAGGACTAGGCACCTTAAGTCAAAATTGCAGCAGAGGGGGAAAAAAACCAACCAAAAACTATTTACTTTCTTAAGTCAAAAGGCACCTACTATTGGAAAATGTTTCTTCATACCCCTTCATGCATCCTGAACAGACTAGAATAATTTAGCCCTTTCTTCACATGTTACTGTGAAAAATAACTTGTGAAACCACAATTATTCTTCAAACAATACTGAGAAAAAGTCCGTAGCTGATCTGTTCTTAGAAAATGAACCTGATCTATTTTAATGGTGCATGTGGGACCTGCACAGCCTGGTGCTGGCAGGGAGGGAGGGAGGGAGGGACTGTCCCCTTCTGTCCCAGCTGCAAGGGCCTCAGCAGCATTTCCTCCATCCCTTTCTCGGAGCAGCGCAAAGGGACCAAATCACATGAACAAATCCATGGTTACCCCTGTTTAGCATTCAGGCGATGACACTGGGCTCGCTTTTCTCACGGCACAACCTCCCTCAGATGCACTCAGCCTCTTGGCTCTGCACCTTCCAGCAGCTCTTCAGGTGGCTCATGGCTAGACACCAAGTGAAAAGTCCCGCACGTCATGGGTTAATTTTTATGCCGATGATGACTGTAGCTGTTTACTTTTTAAACAAATGCCTGATATACAGTGCAATGGCTGAGTGCACAGCCAAAAACAGACCACAGGAAATCTCTTTGACAGCCAGGATAGCAGAATTTTTAGCACGGGTCTGCATGATGGTTCTTTTTTTATTTTTAATTAAAAATAAAAAGATTGTGAGATCTCAAGGAGAAAAGCGGATGCTACAGAAAAAACCAAAACCACAATTGGCCGGTTTCTAAGAAGAGACATCTATGAATAGCACAGGCATAAATAACTTTTTCCATTTTATCTGAAGGATTATTGTGGCTTTTCACCCCAGTTTATTTCAGCGGAAGTAAAGACGACTCTGTAATACCAAGCAAATAAACCAGCCTAATATAAAATGTTCACTAGAGATAAGAAAGCACACTGGGTTATTTATTGCTGTATTTTTATATTTTGTTTCTGTTCTCCTTTGATCTGTGCTAACACAGGCATTAAACTGACAGCTTAGGGTCACAATACGCACTAGGATATTGAAAGGCGGTCATGTATAAGGGAGTATCAAATTGTTCCTTTAGAGCAAGTTACAAGTTCTGGTCAATCAGTTCTCCAGGGTCTAGCCCCATCCATAAAGATAAAATGTTTACTGGCTTTTAAAAAAATTATTAGACAGAGAAACTGTGTGTGCTCCTATTTTTTTAAGGTGTAAACATCTGCAGCAGACACCGGGGTTGATTCTACTTCCAGTTACAGTGGTGTAACAAGAGTTGCTTCACAGAGGGCAGAGGAATTTCAGCAGAAAATGAAAAAAGAATAAGGCTCATTGTGCTTTTAATTTTGTTTCATGTAGGCAAGACGGGAGAAAATTGATTTTAGTCCCAGACTTTTTTTTCTCATACATGTCACTGATGCATTTTCGACCCTTGGAGAATTGGTGAATGTGGGAATACAGGCTCTAATACAAAACACTTGGCCTGTTTTCAGTTCCTAACACATACTCCAGAGTTCATGTTATGGTTATCAGAAAGAATCTATGAAAAATGAAGCTGCACACAACTGCAGACCATCAGCGTGGCTTAACCCCGTCAGGCAGGGATGAAGCAGGAAGTGCTTTGTGACACTGACTGGCAGAAATACAAACTGATGAAGAAAACACGCGGCAGGAAAGAGGGTCTTAGATGCTGAGCTAGAGCCGGGGACATTAGCTACAACTATACTCTGCCAGGGCTAAGATCAGAGGAGCTTGACATACTTGTTAAAGATTTCATCAAAAGGATTAGTTCCAGCAGCTTTTTTTAACCTTTCCTACAGCACAGTTTACCCAAAGGTGGCCGAGGGCAACAAGGGCTGCCCTGTGAGATAACATTTTTAATTGTACAAATGCCATTCTTGATGTCATAATCCCGAGGTTAATGCAGTTGCAGGTCCTGAACAGATGTGGTGCAGGCTGCCCCGTCGTACAGAGAGGTGGCCACGCAGGCAGTGAAAATGACCACAGTTCAGGGGGGAGTTCAGCTACTGCCCTGAGCGTTTTCCTACACTTCCCCTATGTACTTTTGCACTGCATTAAGTGGTCTCTGCCCATATGTAGAGCAAGCAAAGTAAAAATATAGTTCATACAATGTGTTACCAAGAATCAACAGTCAAGTATAGTCACTTGCTAATGGCACAACTCATAGACAGAGCAAGGTGATCCATGAATGGATGAAGGAAAGAAAAAGGGGAAAACATCTGGAACCCACCATGCTAAATCTTACACCTTGTTGTACTTTAGCAGTACTGATTAATAAGAAATAAATTTCAAAAGGAGAACCTTGACATCTTTAAATTCAAATACACCTGCTAGATTTTAGCAGGGACTGCATTTTGCACATTTTGGGAAGAATTTTTTGATGGGTTTCTTGATGAGGTGTTCTCTTCCTCCTTAAAAAAAAAAGAACAAAAAACCCAGACAATTCTTAAAAGAAATGTTCACACCACACAGTTCAAAGAGTTTTCCTCAGTTTTGAACAGAGCATATAGTTTGCTCCATGCTCCACCAGTTCCTAAGTAGAAAATCATGCCTTGTTGATATGACACAAGATTTTGAGGGTTGCAGATCAGTTAAATAAAGAATCTGAATATCAGGAAATTTTATGTGGGACCAGCTTGAATATTTCTGCACAACACTTCAAACATCTGCAGCATGGGACAGAGTAGCTCAGAGACATTCCTTCACATTGAGGTGGGAATGGGTGAAAAGCAGCCAATGAGAACACTGTCTGATAAAGGGCAACCCCTTTTTGTGTGTCAGAATTTGGGTTGTGTGCCACTAGGAGGTGCAGCAAGTTGGGTCACTGTCATATTGGCTTTAGAAAAGCTAAGGAAAATCAACAACAGGTCATATTCTTGTTCTGTATATCATCTGTGTGCCTACAAAAGAGTACTTGCCCCAATCAGATGCAGCAATTGTGATTCAGCATCTTCTGCCCTTAGACCTCACTTACCAGGGGTAACTCGATGCCTCACAAGATTGAAGGGTGTCTTTCCAGCAATGCACATTTCTCTGCTAATGACCACAGTCTTGTATCTCACATATGGCTGAGGAGTTAAAAGATCATTGAAATGATGCTTTTAATATCAGAAATATGGTTCAAATTTTGGACTTCTGGGTTATTAAATCCTCTCTTGAACCATTTCAATTCTACATACCATTTCAGCCTTATATGTCTGTAATTCATCAGTGAGGTACTAATGCAGTTTATTCTTGCAAGGCATTGCACAGAATACATCTCTTTATGTAAGCCCGACTTCACAGTCATTAGTGCTGAAATTGCCACACAAATCCACCCTGAACTGCTCTGCATTGCTACACCTTGCAGTATTTGGTGAGGAAAGCCTAATGTTTGCAAAAGATATGCAAAAGGAGGATTAGTCTTCCTGAATACTGGATAAGATAGGAATAAAGACAAAAATGATCATATAAAACAAGGATTACTTAGTGCAGTGGAGCCAATTTACTAAAGAAAACGGATGGAATTGCAAAGGGAAGGCATTATTTCAAATAGGATTTGGGGGAAGGCTAACAGGTGCTGGGGAGCACTCAGGTCAGATGAAGACATCTGCTAGAGACGTCAAGAGCACAAAGGTAACTCTGTGTCTGGGAGCAGAGGGTAGGATAAAAATGACAACTGAACAGGAAATGTGGAAGACTGGGACTGCAGAGGTACATCCCAGCAAAGAAACAGGGTGTCAGATGGCAGAGTAGAATACAAACTGACACACAAAAACTGTGAATGCAGACACTTGTGAGGAGCCTGGGAAGAAAAAAAAAAAAATAAAAAGGAAAAAAAAGAGAAACAGGTGCACTAGAAGGCTGGATGGTTGGCACAGAGGGATGATGATAACCTAAAAGCATTTCTGAAATTCGACAGGGTGGTAATATTAAGGCAGAATATCCCTCCATCAGTCTTTTTAAGTGAATAAGATGTCTTTTGAGATGCTTTCAAGCTCCCATACACACTACAGACTTGACTCTAAATGCAAGCTGACCTACTGGCTACATTGCACAGGAGATCTGATAGGATGTTTTCAATGACCCTATGACTAAAATATAGAAATGAACCAGTATAATATAACATATGGGCAGATCAGCTTGCAGAGATGAAGCAGTTTTTATCAGCAGTTCTGTGAGCTTTTAAGTCATTGAAAGCTGATCTTTTTCCTTTAACAAATGTGTGACTACATTTAGTCAACTTACAGTAAAAACATACTGAAGCATATGTATTCATACATTTAAATGAGTGAAAAAAGAGTTAAAAAGTAAACTGCCAGAGCTTTTATGCAATACACTTTTGTTTAGTAAAATGACACAGAACCCTTTCAGTTAATTGCATGTTTGATCATCAATATCCTGTATTTTGCAAGCAAATACTCCCACGTAAGAAATTCAAATAAGGCACTTCTGAGTATAGAAGCTTTCAGCTACTTTCAGTTTACTCATTTAGGTTATTCCACGTGTTGAAGTTCATCTTTCTCACAACATGACTTAAAAATAACCCATGTGATGAACTTTAATAAAATGCAATAAACAGAGCCAACAGTGTAAATTGAAAGTAAACACATAGGATCACTGGTAGTATCATATGATACAACAGGATTTATGAAACAGATCTCATCAAAACACTTGATAAGTTTCAAAATCATCTATATCTAGAACATGTGCAAATTTATACTGTCTACAAGAGAATTGCTTGTATCAAAGGTGGGCACAGCTTTGCTCCTGATTTCTGTGTAAATAAAGGTTCATAAGATAAGGATCCATTTCCACTTATTCTGTGGCAAAGTTCCATTTGTAGTAGTGGTACAGGACGAGGTGCCCATCCAAACACTCCCAAGGTGTCCCAGACACCCTACTCAATAAACAAGCAGGGGTTCCTCCATTCTGTAGGTCATTCTTGCCCTTTCCATTGTTCTCACAGGCAAAGGAACAGTGTTTTTAACCTTAGACACTTCTTGTGATTTCTGGTGCACTTAGGCTCTGAGTCTGAACCACAGCATGCTTCCCTCCATGAGAAATTCATGGCCAAGAACTGTCTCTTGGGTGACTGCTATTAAAACTGCCATTTCTCACAAGCGGCTGTCAAAAGAGGAAAGAAAGGCCTCATATTTCTGACATATCCAGAGAATACTCTGCTGGCCTTTATGAGAACAAGTGCAGCAAGGTTTATCCAGCTCTGGGAGTTGTTTCATAGATGTGACCCTGATCAGCAGTAGGCGTTTCTTTGGAACCTCAAAGTCGGTGTTTCACTTTCTGAAGCAGTGTCTAAACCACACTATCTCACAGTTATTTCCTTAAAGCTAGCTAATCTTTTCCACTCTGTTCTGACTTCTGAGGATCTGCTTTCAGGCACTTTCTCTCTTCGTGGTTTGATTTCACTACTGGCAGAGACACAGATTCCTCTAATCTAATGTCAGCAGGCAGAAAGATGAATGTGTAACCCAAGCTGGCCCACTCAGCTCCCTCTACAGTAAGCAGAGAGGATTGGTCTTTTCAGACAGAGCCACAGCCCTTACCACATCAGCCCCACCTCAAATGCCAGGCTGGATCCACTTTTAAAAGAAATTTATAAAAGAAACAAGGTAAAAGGAAATTGTGAAATATGGTACCGCTTAGAAATTTCCCCAGTTTCCACTCAATACCATGAAGAGGTTTTTGAATGCTTTACCTAAATCTTTACCACCAAGCAAATGGAAATCAGTTGGTTCCTGTGACTGTAGAATATGAATACATTATCTTCCAACTCAAGACTATATAAGGCTTCCCAGTCCCAAACAATGAATATCAGAAATGGCAAGAGCCTCTGCAACTCAGAGCCAAGCACTGACAATGTTTGAAGTCAAGCTAAAAATACAGCCCTTGTCCAGATCCCAAACAAGGCAGGCAACAAATGCAGATGGTTATAGGGGATAGAGTGGCAGGGATGTACAAACAAGGGAGACACAACATTAATACACCCAATTGCATCTTTCTCGTGCTGACTGCTACTTCCTTTCCTTGAATTTCCTGGAATTTCTTACCATTTTGTCAGCCATTCTACATTCATCCCGAGAGGAGTTTTACCAAGTTCACAAATTCACGTCAGACTGGGCTTGGCTGCCTTTTTCCAGGCTTGTGTCATGTAACTCATTAACTCAAATGGCTTTTCATCAGTCCTTGTTGAGTAATGCTGTGCCCGTTCAGGTTTCTGTTATAACCCCTTATTCACACATTCTCAGCACAATGCAAAAAGTTCCCCCATGTCCAGAGCCATCAGGTCAGTCACTGCCCAGTTCTTTGTGAGACAGACTCCTGCTTTGACTCTCCTTCCTCTGCAGAAGCAGTAGGAAGGAGACTTCAGTGCCCAGAGATCAGTGCTGGGAAACACATTCTGTAACTTTGGAGCAAGTCCATCTTTCTTCAACTGATCTTGTTTCTTTATATAAACTAAGCCAAAGTTTGTTTAACCTCTTATTCACAAACCTCTAGTGGTAGATTTCCATAGCCTCTAGTCTAGTTTAGCATTTAGTCACCCTTCATGTCAGAAAGGCTTTTGGTCAAAATAATTTTCACTCTAGTTTAACAAAATAATTGAAATTATTTATTTTCCCAGTGGACCTGAAAAGAAGATTAATTTCCTTCTTTTGGAGGTTAAATTTAAATGCTATAATCATTCTCCCCTTTTCCATTGCATCTCATTATGTCATGCTGAGAATCAGCAAATAGTTGTAACAAGTAAAAACTGTCACATGCATTAAAGACAGAATCATCGTTCAACATTTAAGAAGTCCCACGTGTGTTTTTGTGCTGTGTAATGTTTCGAGTAACTGTTGCAAGTGTCTCTGTATTCACCTGGTCATTGTCTGGGTACCTTGACTTTCAGCTGAGAACAACTTTTGCTTGCCCATGGTAGGATATAGCTCGTCTAAATATTAAGTATCAAACATCTAGTCAGCTAGCCTCAGCATATTGCTTGGGCTACCCCTGAATGAAGGAGGGAAGAATCCCTGGAGAGAGAGAACAATCCTTATTTCAGACCATTCCTCTTGAGTGGGATGAGTCCATCACCCCTGACCACAGAGGAACCTTAAAGGACAAGTTTAACTTGGAGTGAGAGAGTCTTTAAGCCTAGCAACCAACTCTGGGATCACAAATCAGGCTTTGACGAGTCTATTTCAGAAAAAAATGTGGTTTTCTAGTGCAGATTTTTCAGGAGACACAATAAGAAAGCTTTTATCACTTTTCAATCCATGTCCTATGTGGTGCTGTAGGACATCAGCAATACAGCCTGATCCTACCCAAAGTATGTTGGGGCCCCATCCTGTTTAAGCACTGTTTTAGCACAATTTTGCAAGCAGTGCATGAGTCCTGTAGCACTTGTGGGAATTCACATGGTTTGTATGGAAACAAGGAATGTAGCACATTAAGTTACAGGAAAAACGTAGACAAAAACTCAGGTTTAAAAAGCCAGAAAACAAACTTTTTAAATGGCTCTGGCCTGGTGAGGACCATAAGGTTAGAAAATGTTTGGCTGTACTGGTACATGGCTTGCTTCTTACAGAGAAAAAGAAAAAGAAAAAGAAAAAGAAAAAGAAAAAGAAAAAGAAAAAGAAAAAGAAAAAGAAAAAGAAAAAGAAAAAGAAAAAGAAAAAGAAAAAGAAAAAGAAAAAGAAAAAGAAAAAGAAAAAGAAAAAGAAAAAGAAAAAGAAAGGAAAGAAAAGAAAAGAAAAGAAAAGAAAAGAAAAGAAAAGAAAAGAAAAGAAAAGAAAAGAAAAGAAAAGAAAAGAAAAGAAAAGAAAAGAAAAGAAAAGAAAAGAAAAGAAAAGAAAAGAAAAGAAAAGAAAAGAAAAGAAAAGAAAAGAAAAGAAAAGAAAAGAAAAGAGAAAAGGAGAAAAAGCAGCTCAGCTCTTTCCAAGCCCAAGAGGATGGTGGTGGGGAGGATATTTTCCATGCTGATGTTCAGATACACTTCCTGGCACTGCACCCTGCAATTTAATTTAGTGTGAAACTGTGCCTTAAAGTGTCAGTCTATCTCTGAATAAAGACTAGGGGATATGGTGTTGTAGCAGCCCCAAGAGTTTCTTTCTTTCTTTCTTTCTTTCTTTCTTTCTTTCTTTCTTTCTTTCTTTCTTTCTTTCTTTCTTTCTTTCTTTCTTTCTTTCTTTCTTTCTTTCTTTCTTTCTTTCTTTCTTTCTTTCTTTCTTTCTTTCTTTCTTTCTTTCTTTCTTTCTTTCTTTCTTTCTTTCTTTCTTTCTTTCTTTCTTTCTTTCTTTCTTTCTTTCTTTCTTTCTTTCTTTCTTTCTTTCTTTCTTTCTTTCTTTCTTTCTTTCTTTCTTTCTTTCTTTCTTTCTTTCTTTCTTTCTTTCTTTCTTTCTTTCTTTCTTTCTTTTTTTTCTTTTTCCTTCTTAGTACTGAATGCAGAGAGGAAAAGGCAGGCAGATGCATGTCATAAATAAACCCAAAGCGAACAAAGAACAGATGTCCCGAGGAACTTGCTGTCTCAGTATTTGGAGCACAAAGAAATGAAGTAAGCACAGCCCTTCATTGAGGAAGTCCTTCACTTCCTCAAGAAGTTCGAACATGCCAAGAAAGCAAAACAAGGCTAGAGTTTGCAGGCTTCTAATCCCATGAAAGTAGTAGTATATATTCTGTCACAAATCCAGAGTCAAGAGAGCTTTCCTTTAACACAGGTACAGTATAGTTAAACCAGTAAGGTTGTTATCACTCTGGAATTCTATCAGAAAGTGTCAGGAGTTTTTTTGCAAGATTAAAGGGAAGATTAGAAAAAGTTGCTTGGTTGCTTCTTTTTTCTCCCCTAGCTAATTCAATGCAATATAACATAGATGGATCTTAACATTCTTCAGACCTGGGCAACAACACACAGAAAAAGTATTTCTGAGCACTGTCTGCTTCGAAACTGATTCATAGTTATTGATATATTGTAAAAAAACCTGTAAAACACAATGCAAAAATACACAGAACTCACCATTCATCACAAAGAAAGGTTGTAGGATCTGCTCTATTCACTATGCATTAAATGCAATATTTTTTTTCCCTTTCAGCAAACTCCCTTAAAAGAGGCTGTGAGTGAATGCAGAGTGAGGGCTGTGGAGCAGAGGCAGACACCTCTGTGCCCCTGGGGCTGCTGCTGCCCAGCACAGGGGCTGAAGGCGGCAGCAGGAGACAGCAGCTGGGGAGGCAGGAAGCTGGAGGGAGAAACAGCTCCCAGCAGCACAGCTCTGGCCACAAATATTTACTGATAAGTGCTGCTGGAGCGATGATGGCCTAGGGACACAGGCGAGGAAGGATCTGGAAGGAGACGTCATATCTTTTATTAGGCCTAACCACTGGAGAAAAAAATAAAGACAAGATTTCATGACCTAAAGTTGAGCCATTATATCTGGAAGTTGCCTATTTTTTCAGCAGTATCGGTGTCTAAATAAAAGACATTGCCTCTCCCTGCAGGTCTTGGCTCAGAAGTATTTCCAGATCAGTGATTGTTGTTTTTACATTTCTAATCCAGCCTTCCAGAAAGCTGACAGGAAAATAAAAATTAAAAAGCCACCAATCACAAGTTGGAGGGAGAAGTAAATAAACAAACAGACTGAAAAGTTGTTATAAGCCTAAGAACCACATGGTCCTTGCCACTTGCAGTTTTTAGACTCAGGTATATACCTGTTTTGACAGCTCTCAGTCTTGGCATGTGCTGAGGAAAAGAAAAAGAAAAGGTGGTAGCTGGAGTTCCCTGCTTGCCTGGTATGGTGTCACAGCAATTGAGACTAGAATGCAGACAGAGCTCAATCCCACTTCCAGCCATGGTGGGAGATGGCCAGGACGGACAGTAAGGACATGGGATGTCCAGTGCACAGCGGAGCCATAACTCCTCGTGGTGTGAGTCTGGCCCTGTGCTTCAGGCAGCATCTCTCCTTGCACTGTATGTAGGGGCTCTGTTCTTCTCCTCACTAGACTGTCACTCATGCTTGTCACCACATCCCTCTTGTGATCCTTTTGTTATCTTGCCTTCTCTCTGCGTTTGCTTGCATGCTCCTCTGCACCTCCCTGCCCCAATGCACTACCAGAAGCCCCTGCCCAGCTCCACTCTCGTCCCTCTGTCTCTTCCTCAGCACTTCCACCCCAGAGCCCTGTTAGCTCTTGCTCCAGCTCTGGACAAGAGCTGTTGGGCCCATCCAGGTCTCCTTCCCCACCAGCATGGCAGCAAACTGTCCTCAAGGCACTGCTGCTGTGCCAGGGAACAGGGAAGGATGGATTTCACCTGCAGGGGACGGCTTCTTCCAGCTCCCACTCACTGCTCAACCTCCCTGAGGAGCACCAGCAGTGGTGAGAGGCTGCAGCCAGCAAAGGAAGACCTGCTGACTGAGACTTATTAGACCCCAGACATCTGCTTCCCATGGGACATCATTTTTCCAGACAGCCCAGATTTTCTCACAGACAGAGGGTCTCTCTCACATCACCCTGAGCAGGGAGCAGTGTGCTGCAGTGGGAAGCAGAAGTGGGGGATCACGGGGGCCAATCCACTTCTCTGAGTGCAGGAGCAATGCAAGAGGCAGGAACATGCCTCCGTTGTGCAAATGCCCAAGGAGAAACTGAAAGCATTCTGAAAAATCATATCTATAATTATGGACCCCATCTTTCCCTTATTCAAGTCTCTGTATCATCTTTTCCCCATACACACACCTCCTTATGTGTTGTCACAGCTGAAATGATAGTATTTGCCCTACAAATACCACAGAGAAAAGCTACAAATGCTGTTTATTCTTAGAGCACGTTTTTGTTTCTTCTGGCAGAATTTAGGTATTTTTCTGCAATTAGATTTCAAAGGGTTAACTTACTATGATATGTAAAAAAAAAAAAAATAAAAGCTTACAGCTCCTCAGATTGTATCAGCCCATTAAACATAGGTAAGAATATGAGAGGGAAAGAGAAGGGAACAGATATTATATATGTAAGGAAAATTAAAACTCAGGATGTTGGGCGTGGGGGGAATGTGCTTTGAAGTACAAAAGTTCCATTGTTAATGTGGGACAAAACCTCCCCAGTATGGGACAGAGATAAAAAGGAGGGAATTTCTAACAGATCAAGGTCAACCAAGATATATGAATAACATAAATGCTATTAATCTCGTACAGCATGAATCGGAGAGCTGCAGTGGGGCATTGCTGTGTGGCGGGGTTCATGGCATGAGTGTTTTATGCCACTTTGAATTAGATAATGAGCGTATTCATTACAGACTCCTACACATCATCCAAACTGGCAGAGAAGGAGCTTTAAGGAGCTTGAGAGAACAAATCAAAGAGCTGGATCTAAAGCTCGGAAAGGTAACAGGGATGTTCAAATACTGCCCCAAGTTTAGATATTTGCAGGCATTCATACAATCTGACTCTGCAGGAAATAGCGTGAGAAAGAAGCTCTTGCTTGGAGAGCTTTCTGCTTATTATTTATCATGCTGCCTCTGTCATAACAGCTGATTTTACCAATTAAAGAAAAAAAAATAGAGCAATACAGGAAAACACTACACCAGAAAAAGATGGCTGCAAATTCAGAGACACAAAGAAAATAAATTTTCATCTTGGAAGGCTTAATCTAAACATTGTTGGGAAACAAGGGATGAGCCATAGTGGAGTCAAAAAAGTACATAACCAGACGTAATTCTGATTTCACATGTTGTGTTTCCACACATTTTAGTCCCCTGGAATTCCAGAGACACATGTGTTCCACAGGAGGAGCTTAAAGAATAATTTATCTCAGGAAGGAAGGAAATGAAAATGTACACACGTGTGTATATAATTTTGACAACAATCTGCAACGAGATTGTTTGCAATGGCTTGCACTTCCATTTATTCATTCCAAATAAACGTTTTAACTCAATGGCATGGGTCTATGTAGCATGTTTTCCCTGATTGTTATGCTTTCAAATTTTTGAAATAAAGCTGAAGTACAGTTGGGACCAAATTAAAATTCCAAAACTGACTAATTCTTTCTCCCTGAGGTTAGCAGGGTTTTCTCAGCATGAACCTAGACTTGCATTCAATTCTACATTTTGGTGCCATGTAATCAATGGAAAAGGGCAAGCCCCATAATGGGGCCAGCCCTCCACAATGAGCACATCCAAACTTAAAAAACGGGATTTTCAAAGAGGGGCTGGCTGTTTGTGTGCAGCAGCATCTAGAGGCTGCACTGCATTTGGAGCTCTTCTGCAGCACTCTATAAATGCATAGATACACATACATATATACATGCTCTGTGCGTGTACATTGGCACTACCCACACGTGTGCGTGCACTGTACACATATATTCATACCATACAAACTGCTTCTCTACCTGATCTCTAAGAGATACATTGTTTGAGCTTAGTGAAGGGAAGCTGGAGCAGGGAAAGGGCGAAGAAAAAAAGAAAGAACCATTCCATACCTTGGAATGGTTCAAGGTAATCCACGCCTCAGGAAACATCTGAAGACTGCTCAAAGGCAATGCCAGTACTATGATCCAGCTAATTTACAGAATGGGCTTAAGCAGAACAAGAAGAATAATGGAAGATCAAAAGATAAGCAGCATATGGATTTCAAAACTGTCAGAGAATTATCATTTTGTGTAGGGAAAATCAAGTGAAGGCAAGATTCAGTCAAGATTTAGACCACCAAACTCTCCTTGTGGCTACCTATATCCAAGTAGACAAAGTATCCTGAAAGCCTGTATGAGAGAGCAGCACTGGAGCCTGAGGATCCTCCCCAGGGCCTCTCTGGTGAGCCTGGGAGTTTCCAGAATCCCTTGCCTTGGGCACAGTCCTGTCTGTGAAGAGGCACTCATCTTCCACACAAGCTGCTGCTTCACATCCTGCAGACCTTACCTCCACCACTGAATGTAACAGACCCGGGATATTAAAATGCTCTGCATGCTGAAAGAGGTGTTTGCTGCATCCAGGGTCCCCTCTGAGCATACCTCTGGTGCCCTTTGTGCACAGTTTTAGTTCAGTTAGTCACAGCATGGTGCTAATAATGCCACAGGTGTGGGTTCAACCCCCGTATAGGCTATTCACTGAAGAGTTGATGATCCTTGTGGGTCACTTCCAACACAGAATGATCTGTGATTCCGTGAATGTCTCTGGAGAGAGTGATCCAGGCTTTACCTAGAGAGCTTACATAAAGAGCCCATGGTGGAAAGAAGTACCTTGCCACTGGAAATGCCTTGCCGTTCTCCCTGGGCACCTTACCTGGCAGGACAGGCTGTCAAGAGTGAGCTGGAGGAGGAGGAGGAGTTGAGGGCAGAAAAACCTCCCTATTCTTCAGGTTCATTGCCAGGGCATAAAGCTGAGAAGGGGTATCAGAAATATCAGATCAGCTTCCATAGTTTTTGAGTCACTGCATGTCTTGGATAAGACCCATCCTCAGTCTCCTTCCATTTCCTAAAAACTCCTAGCTATACCAAACATGTAACCTCAGGGAGCTGTTGCTCATACAGAGCTGGGCTAGTAAGGGGAAACTAAGGCAGCCTCTATCCCTGAAGAGGGAAGGAACACTATGAGTGGAGGCACAAGAAATGGCACATTCCCATGAAAAATTGAAGCGTGTCCCAGCATCTTCCTTCCAGATGTGGAGAACAAAAATATGAATGCTTCACTTCTGACAGCAGCCCCACAAGGCTGGGAAGGCAGCAGGGGACAGTTGAACGTTCACTCCTGCCCCACCATACAGACACTCAGAACAAACAAACAAAAAAGTTGTGATATTCATAGTTAACAGAGTTGTGAATATAACGTTTGGGGGTTTTCAGTGTCTAAATCTTGACTCCATTCCATTTATTTGGATTTGTTAGACCAAAAACCACCTCTCTCAGAGGCTTTTACCTCCTAGTTAAATATAGCGGTGAAGAGGTTAACACAGTTTTATGCATCACCGTGTTGGCATAGGGTTTTTATCTTTTATTGGCACCATTTTATCCCCGGAGACAATAGGAGATTGTTCTCGCTGTGTGTAAAAAGATCTTGTTCTGGCAAGTAGGGTTTTCCCAGTCAACAAGTTTGGAATCCTTGGTAAGGGAGAAACAGGCTGTGTTGGGACTGGCCCGCTAAGCACCTCCTGGCTGCAGCAATCCCTGAGCCATTCACTGCTCGCAGGGCTGCTGTAGCTCACAGCCCCTGCCTCCAGCCCAGAGAGGTGAAGGATGGAACACCAAACCCACAATCCTCTGCTGTACTGCTATTACAAAGATGGGACAAAAGTCTAGGACTGATCTTCTCTAGGCATAAACTACACTGTAACTGCTAGAAGCTATGTGGCAAGAAGAAAATACATGTGCTTAGAAGCCTTTTTCTTTGCTAAAACCCACAAAATCCCTATGAAAATAAAGGTTCTGATTCCCTGATTTGGATGCTTTTGCGTAGCCCTAAAAGACGTACAGCATTTTCTTTTTCACTCATCTCTTCCTGGTTATATAAATACTACAATATACAATTACACCAGTCAGAGGCATTAGGGATAAGAAGGTATTTACATCAGAGATGTACATACGAGATTATGTGAGAATGGTAAAGTTTTTTTATCTCCATCTTTAAATAAATATTATGCTTCATCCACACCCGAAGTCTTGAAAGAAAGCTGTTTTAGTGTAAACAATTAACTTCCTGGCCAATCATTCAATTTTTTTGATGACTTGCTGCTGAGAAATTCAGGTTCTGTGCTGTAGACTACACCTTACAAATTTTGAACAGTCAGATAATCCACCCCAAAATCAGCCAGACACTGCAGTTTATTTGCAGTCATACCACAACATTTGGCAGGCCTGGTATTTCAGTTGTTCTTATTTGCAGAGGCCATAAAGTGATTTAGTTGCTACCAGGTTTGACAGCAATTAGGAACCCAGGCATGAGCGATGGCAGCCTCTGCTGTATATTTCATGAGTGCCCATAGCTCAACCCTTCTGCAAAACATGCCTCAGATCTCAGATTACACTGGAAAATAAAGTCTCCAGTAGTTAGAGCTGCAGTCAGCTTTCAAAATGTTTACTGAGCATAAGGCAGTGCAAAAGTGATTCCAAACCCAACCAAAGCCCGGGGCTCTGCGATGATAGGAACCGCCCAGGAGGTCAGAGCTGAACTGAGATCCTGCAGCCATGACTATTTTCCAGATGAACTGAAATTCATCATCTTGTGGCAGACAGAAAATGAAAAGTTATCTCCTTGCCCTGCAGGGATCAACCTGCAGCTGCACTTCCCTCGCTGCTTTTGCTCTGCAAGGCCCAGCAAGCTATAGATGTGTCAATAAATTCCTTGGGTTTTTTTTTCACTTTACTTAAGTCTTGAAAATAAACCACTGAAAGAAATTAAAAGGAATTTTTCCAAAGCAAAATGCTACTCAAAGAGCAGTGTCCTTAATGACATTGAAAAAAAACCAAACTGTTTTGGGGCACATGAAATGCTCAAGTGGCTGTGCTTCAGCATTATCTGCAAAATTAAGGCAGTAGTGCTTTTATTCAAAAGCTAGCATGCTGGATCTCAGAGATACTGGTTCAGGATGTGGAATCCTTAGCAGTCATCTCATGGGAGAGGATCCTGCCTGCCCTGACAAAGCAGCCCTGTTCTGCCAAGCTCTGCTCCTGGAGCTGTTCCACTCCTTTGTATAAAGTAATTACTTAAATATACATTGAACAAAGAGAGAGGGAAATTACTTTAAGGCCTATCAGTTAGGGCACTCTGCTGGGAGGTAAAGCAAACCAGTAAATAATTAATTAATGATGTTGCTATTTCAGAGACCTAATAAATTTTTATTGGGTAAGAATAGAGTCATCATCAAGGACTGGGAAAACAGCCCCCAGATACCTTGTCACTTGGGGGTGCTGTTTTGGCATGGCATAACTGTCATGTTTTGAATGACCAGGGATTTAAAAAATCCCCTGCAGGTAGAATGAGAATTGCAGCTTTCCCTGGCAGGTGTTTTAGTGACACAATTTTTGGATAAAATGGGAAGTGGAGATTGTTTCAGAGCCTTGAAAAGGCTCACATCTTAAAAGAAGAGAATTGGAACTAAGTTTTTTAAGGAGCTCAAGTCAGACCACATCTTTAATAAATTAAATAAACTGCAGAGTTCCTGTACCAATTGTTTTAAACACATCCTCCCTGCTTTATTTGTGGGCTCTGGACTCTGGGCAGGGTACCTCTGGGTCCCACAAATGTCTGTCACAGCTCCTTTGCTTGCTGGCACTGCAGCCCAGGAAGAGATGGAGACAGACAGATGGTCTGAGAGCAATTTAGACACCACAAAAATTAATAATAAGCTCCTGCATTTCCTGAAATATAAGAAAGGAAGACAACCAAGATGCTCAACAGTGCCACATCATACTCCCCAAGTCTCACTGAGGCAGGAACTGGCAAATGCAGCTTAATAAATCAAGTGTCATCAGGAGTAATGACCATGTCTGCCATAGAACTTTATGCCCCCAGTATTTTCAGCTTCAGCAAAGAAAAGGAGGATAGCTAGCTCCAAAGGTAAGCTAACGTGACACAATGCACGCTGTTGGAGGATTTAGACACTCCTGCTGTAGAAAGTGGTGACATAGTGCCCTGAGGAGAGCTCCTTGTCCCACCTCTTTCCTGGCCATGGAGAAGTCTCCCTCTGACTTCCAGAGCCTGAAAACTTTGCCATCTGTTCTCACTTGAGAAAAATTCCCATTTTATCTTTTCCATTTGTATTATATTGTTTTTAAACAGGAGAGGCTTAATATGCAGGCTGTGCAATACTGTATGATATAGTTAATTTCTCTTGCCATCTAATTTTAACAACATATGGAGACTGGCCTGAGCTGCCAAGGACATAAATCTATCCTTGCCTCCTGGGTTGTTCACTGAATCTCAATTTTTTATTACTGCACATTCCTCTACAGGACTTCAGCAAAACACCTGGTGGGGACCTTCCAGAGGAAAGAATTTCACTCTTCTCAAAGAAAAGACTCCTCTTCACCCCATCCCCAGAAACAGCCCACCTCCCACCAGTCGCCTTTCCCCCAAATCCAGATTCCCATTTCCACTGATAAAGCACATTCCATTAACAAAACTGATTCATGTCTACCATGTTATATAAAGGTCTACAATGTTTCTTTAATGTTGTTTGACTTGTGGGTGACTTCAGGGCTCCTGATGGCATGGAGCATTAGTATCAGCTGGAGCAAAACCAGTGGCAGGCAGGTAGTGTGCCAGCTTCCTCACCATTTTGCCAGCTGACCTCACTCCTGACGTGCCAGTTGGCTGCTGCTCCCTTCCCATGCCAAACTATGCAGTGGTTTTGAGATGCATACAAATAAACTATCCAACAGGCTGAATAAACCAATGTTTGAATTCAAGTTCCAGGATGAAGATATTTACACAAACCTTGAATTCTGTTGCAACCAAATTTGGGCATTTCAAGGACACTGGATATCACTCTTGTAGCTTTTATTACTTACTGTAGCTTTTATTACTTACTGTATTTCTCTATTACTGTAGAGAAATAGCAGAGGAAATGCTGGGGATGCAAACTGTAATGACAATTTTGTACAGAGCTGTAAATGGACTTACAGAGCAGCTCGCTGGAAAACCACAGAAAAGGGAGCAATGCTGCAGACTTGAAATGGGCTTTTTTCTTTCACTTTCCAAGTACAACTTCAAGACAAACATGGATGGTTTTGTCCTTCTCCTTGCATACATCATTAAGTGTTGCATTCTTAGGTACATAGACACGAAAGACAGACTCTGCTTGCAATCGACCTATGCATCTGGTCTCTCACAAAGCCTGGATGTGAACAGTAAAATGGAATCAAATCCAAGCTGTGAAACCCACATCTGCCTCAGGTGAAACCAGATGTTAATTGATGCCTGCTTATTCTCCTCTTTATGTATCCTGTCTCTTTACAACATATGTAATGTACATATTTCATCTTCACTGTAGCAGTATGAATACCTTTCAAATCTGTCAGAGATGGAGGACTAGGCTGTCATCAGTACAGTCTATGAACTCCTTTCTGTTAAAGCAAAAGTTAAGTACTTAAAGTCAGCTGGTGGCATTTTCTTTAAGAAGGCTTTGCTAACAATCTGTGGAACAAATCTGGCTAGAGTTGCCCGTGGAAGTTAACTCAGTACTATTTTAATAAAAATACCTGGCCTAGTATTGAGCAATAATTCTTTTTTTCAGCATTTGCTGGAATAGCATATCATCATATGCCGGATTATTCATTATAAACTTCTGCCATATTGTCTTGCATACTATTAATCCATCTGGATCTGAAAGAATGTGCAAAGTTACATCTTCACTTTTTCAATCACTCTTATTAATTATTTTGCTTTGGATTTTGGGCTTCTCCCCCATTTCTAGTTCTTAATCCCATTTTCAGGAATGCATTATACCTAAATAATATCAGCATGCAAAAAGTATTATCTCAAGGAACTGTGTTTGTTTTTTTTTGATGGAGAAATTAATCCAGAGTTTGTGTTTGAAGGAAGAATCGCAAACCCAAGAGCAGCAGATAGAGGAGGAGGAGGAAGCAGGGCATGTTATGCCCCATCCAGACAGAGGCTGGGATCTCTCCTTGCAAACCATGACACGCCAGATCCCAACCCACAGCTTTTTCGGTGCTGGGACGCACCTCACCTTTCACAAGCAGTGAAAGAAAGGAGGCTGCACGGTGCAAATGTGATTTTATCGCTGTGTCAACAACAGTGTGGGCCCCAGCATTCAGCAAGAGATGTTTGCGTTGGACCTGAGGAGTTCCTCATCAGCCGGGGCAGACAGCACACACCACCAGTTTCACCACCAGGCCCCTGTTTGTTTTGGTGTCGATACAGCAAGGTGCAGAAATGCCTTGTCCAGCTGCTGTACTTCTCAGGTGGCGAGTTCAGGGCAAGCTCTCACTGCCTCAGGCCCCATGGAGAGGGGATGGGAAGGAGGAGGTGGCTGAGAGCACAAGGAGCTGCCTCCCATCCACACTGTTTGCCAATGTCGAAAAAAGTCTCACAAATAGGTGACTTATTAAAACTTTATATGGCTGAATTCAGGAAGCCTCTTCTAACTAGAACAATGGCAAAAGGAAAAAAACCAACAAAACAGGTTTTTATAGAGCCTTCTGGGTGGGCACAACCACCAGGGAAGAAGACGAAGCCCAGGTGAAGCATTACCTCCCAGATACCCATCCAGCCCCTCAGAGAGCAACTGATTATCCTTTATGCTTGTGCCAACAGCTCTGCCATCCTCTCTGAACTTCGTTACAGAAAACCAAATGAGGAAAAACACAACTAAAATACTAAACAAGTCACATTTTCTGTATTTGTTCCTTAACCAAAAATATTGAGATTTTTAAAAAATCAGAGATAACATCAACCCCAAAACAAAAAGTGTCTCTTCTAAATTCCCCCACTCTTCAAGAGCAAATGGACCACTTAGAAATGCAAAGTGAAGATTTTGTGCTAAGGTCAGCAGGATTTGAGGCCTTACAGCTTGTGAAACTACCCAAAGGGTGGTCTCCCTGCCTGTGTATTTGGTAACACACCTTCCTTTCATGATTGTTTGGACCCGGTGTTTTCAGAGCTCAGGGTATTTTCAGAGCTCTCTGAAACTGCTTTCCTTTGTGTGGAAACTGCCCTGCCAGAAGATGGGATGTGGAGTGGAGGTGGCAGCAAGCAGGCACTCCTATGTCACACAGAATGAAAATTAAATATTAACATGCTCCTTCTGCTACTTGCCTGGAAATCACACAGTCACAACATTTTAACTCATATAGTGGTGGTGAGGGTAACTTTGAGCTTAGTGTTAGACTCTCCCATTCTCCATTTTGGGTCACTTCTCATGTCATGTAACAGATTGAAACATTCAGGCTTAACCTTCCAAACCACAAGAAAATCTTGCTTATTTAAGAAAACTGACTCAGTTTTCTAGAGCTGACAGAAGGAGTCTCCACTACTTAAACAATATGAAGGCTTTTCTCAGGCTTTACCTAACTGAGCTCACAGCAAAGTAAATTTGTGGTGCTGTGAAAATAGGTTTTAAGGTTATGCCCGCATTGCTCAATGAAGGAGTCATGGATTGAAAGCAAGCACCAGAACCCCGACGTTCTGAACACAGGAGTTGTTAGGTCATTCTCTGGTGCTATTTTGGACTGCTCTGAGTAAGTTCTCTCCCCATTGACTGGACTTGGATGCAGTTCAGGCATGAAATTATTCTAGAGGAGGCTCCCAACAGGCAGGATGACTAAGACTGCACCAGGTTGAACTCTCTTTCCTCTTCTACTGTCTCAATCCTCCAAACACTATCATCTCAGAAGTCTTAGGACAATTGAGCATTATATATATATGCAGCATGGATGCAGTCAGTCTGCTGCAGGGCTGCTGTATCTGCACAAATGCTATTCTGCACCACTGGCCTGGGTGTCAAGGACTCCTTTTTGCAGCTACACAGCACTGGGTGTCCCAGGCTGCCTCTGAAAATCAGTTCAATCCATGCCAGTGCCAGTCCCTAACTTTTCCCATCTGGAAATTGTTGTCTAGCAGCTGAACAGCACTCCTGCAGCAGGATTGTTCTTTTTTGTGCTAAGTGTCTAAGTAAAACTCAAAACTTGGGGAGCTCTTGCAGTTACAGAGGGAGGATTCAAGAATCAAATGGAGCTGTACGCCTTGGAGTGCTTGGGTGACCCCTCAAAATCACTCAAGTAGCAAATAATCCCAAAATAACATCCAGAAAGATTGTTCATAAACTAAATGAATGAGCTGGGAACATGAACATTTTTGAGCAGCAGCTTGGTGTGTGGCACTCCTAATGCACCTTGCCAGCTCTATCATGGAAACATACAGCCCCCACAAGCCACACCAAAAAGTCGCCTGGCTGTGGAAACTGGTTTCTTTGGTCTTTGTAAAAGAACTCAGCCACTTTTCATCACAAAAATTACCAAAATACTGGGGGAAGGAGTCCCACAGCTCAATGGTATGTTTTGAGAAAAAATTTTGAAATCTGTATACTTGCTTCATCATGTCCTGACAACTCTTGGATCAGAAGGGAGCAAACAGCTGATCCTTATTTGCTTATGAAACAAAGTCTGTAGGAAAACAGGATTTCACAAAGCCCAAACCATTCCATTTGAAACACCACAGAGTGAAGTCTATTGCCAAACACAAGGCTGGATCTGGGAGAAACCCAGGGGACTGGCAACTCTGGAAGTTGTGGTATCCTCAGCCACAGGACAGATGTTCCCCAAGGGCAGGAACACTGGAAACCATGGAAAATTGCACAATTGAATTTCACAGAAAGAAAAGCAATTTTCCTATAACTGAGGAACTCTTCAGCAAGTCCCAGTGACACCAAAAGCTATTGTTTTCTTAGGCACATTTTTTGAAAGGTATTGAAAGGTGCAGTTTATAGTCCCAATGTTTTAAATGCTGATTCCATTGACTCCATGGACATATGGCTTTAAGTGGAAATAAGTATAATTTGAAATTGCACTTCTTGGTCTGGTGACAGAGTAATCCTTGGTAAGTAGCTTAGACTAGATGGCAAATGAATGCAAACTTTTAGGCAAGTGAAATTACATTACATGAGTGGTGTAGCAAGTGATCCAGGCACTTAAACCTACAGTTAGTTAGTCGGAAACAGGAATAATGAGAGAATACCCAGATGCCATGTATTGAGGAAGAGGCCTCATGAGGGAGATAATTTCAGGAGCAATTAAGATTATTCACAGCATCCAGTGCCCTGAGTGCTACAATGCTTAAACAAGCTGGCAGGAAATAGTAGGAGACCCACAATCCTTTTTTCAGTGTTGGAAATGTGAGCAATTCATTAGAATTTGAACATTCTTTCCCTCCAAATGCCTTCTGCCCTTTGTCACTTGACAGCAGAGCAGTTTTCAGGGCTGCTCAGTAACCCAGAGACCTGGGTTACATTTCTGCTCATGGCAGGGTTCCCCTGTCAAGAGAGAGCTCAGAGCTCTGGGGTGCTGTGGAAGGAGGCACTGATCACATCCCTCATCAATATTTGGTCAGGCATGACAACACACAGGGATAATCAAGCACTGGGACAAGTCACCCACGGTGTGTGGGAAATTGATGTGCTCTGGGGTTTTTAAGATCCATCTGACAAAGTCTTAAGCAACGTAGTCTGAATTCAGCACCAGTCCTGCTCTGAACAGGAGCTCACAGCAGATTACTTCCCGTGGTCCCCCTCCCACCTGAATGACTGACTGACTGTGCAGTGAGTGTGGAAATTACCACTCCAAAGGAAGGCAGGTAAGAAGCTGCCCAGCCCTGTAAATAGCACTCATATGGGAGCTGGGATTCTTGGGAAAGGTGACATTTATTTATTATAAATGTAGAAATAATCATGAAAGAAGAAATTCAGGCCAACCCGTTGTACAACCAAGCAATACATCTAAACTTGGCTTCATAAAGGAACTTAAATACATCAATCTGATACTCATTTATCACTATCATTAAAAAAGAACTGGTTAAAATAGATAGTCAAGTGTGCTGAAGAGAGTGATGCTCATGCTCAACTTGGCCCCAAAGGCAAGTGCTTCAGCCTCACCAAATGTGTTCTACTTGCATTACAATCAGCCATGTCAAACCAAAGCTGGGTCCACATCTAAATTTCTGCACCATAATTCCCAGTAGTCCTGATGATACTAGTCACAGTCTAGGAAATTAAAGATAGCTCTGGATGCAGCTAGATCAGTTGCAAAGGTCTTATTAGCTCAGGATCAGGGAGATTGGGTCACTGTGGTAACTTTTCCAACTCAAACCTAAAGCCAGAGTTAATAGTTAAAAAAAAGAGTTAATATTATGGTATCTATCATTTGAAGTGCAAAACAACTCCGTACTAATCAGGAGTACAAATAATACTAGACTAATTCTATGCATTTCACAAGCCCCAAATCTGGATTAAATCACACATGTGATTTGCAATGTGAGCTGTTTAATCACTCTTGTAACGCAGATGGTCTATAATTAGAAGCTCTGAAAAAGATGGGGAGTGGGACTGAGCTAAACACTTGCCCAGCATTAACACAGGCATGAAAAAAAGGATGAGAAAAAATCCAAGGAAATCCAAGGAAATAAGTATGTAAAAATCACCATTACAATTAACAGTTTAGGGCTGAAATGCAGAAGTAATAAACAGTCTGCTGAAACTTCTAAAGTGAAACAAAAGCAAACTCCACTACACTTTTTATTTTAAAAAACCCACAAATCATCTTTTCTCTTGATAACTTAAATGTATACTGCCCACACACAAAATATAGTAGGTTGCTTTATAAGCATGGACCACAGACATAAATCAAATTCTATATAAAGTACTTATACAGCACAAATACCATGAGTAAGTCTTTAGAAAAGCCACAGGGAAATAACAAGAAACCAAAAATGCTGTGATAGCATTTATGAAGTTAGTTGTAGGAAACCTTTAAAGGTTATCTAGTAAGAAGGAACATCTTCCAACCTGGCCTTGAACATTTCCATATATGACACATCTACCACCTCCCCATGCAACCTTTCCAGCAGTTCACCATCCTCATAATAAAAAATTTCTTTCTTAGATCTAGTCTAAATCTAATATATTTCAATTTAAAACCATTACCCCTTATCCTATCACAACAGACATTGCTAAAATAGTTTTATCCCATCTTTCCTGTAGGCCTCCGTTAGGCACTGTAAAGTTGCCATAAGGGGTCCCCAGAGCCTTCTTTTCTCCAGGCTGAACAGTCCCAATTCTCTCGCTCTTTCCTCACGGGAAAGCTGCTCCATCCCTCTGATCATTTTGGTGTCCTTCTGGAATCACTCCAGCAGGCCCATGTCCTCCCTGTGCCGGCACCCCAGAGCTGGATGCAGCCCTGCAGGTGGGGTCAGAGCAGAGGGGCATGTCTTCCATCACACACACTCAGATTTAACACCTACAGCCTGCCTTAGGGATTGTACTGGCTTCATGACAACCCATTGAAGAGTCCCATCATGGAGGTAAAAAAAGAATCTCATCAACCCTTTACCCCAGACATTCCTTAGAAGTAACAGCAAGTGCACAAAATTTCAAGTTAATAATTATCATAGGACAGATACCTTCTCAACTAACAAAATTATTTTCTTTATAGGGAATTTTTATATCATGAATTATATGTGTGCTCACTGTGGGAAGACTGCAAATACCAATTCAACTATAAGGGCATAATTGGAAGGACACTTTCTTCTGCTGAGTTGTTATTAAGGTCAATGATGTGCAAGGCAAGATATTGCAGAACTGAAGATACTTTTTCATACCCAGGAATGGTGAAAAGTAAAAAAACTGATAGACTTATTTGAGGGAGTGGAGAGAACAACACACAGTGGCTTTTGCTTTATTTCTTGGGTATACCTCCTTGATCAATTTGATTCTTAAATTCTTGATACTTCATTGCTCTTGAGACTTTCAGATTCACACCTCAAAAATGCATAAACCTCTAAGAACAAACAAAGTGACTCAGTCTGACAACTGTAATGTTCACTATTTAGATGTGTTCATTCACCATTCACAATAAATGTGAAAATCAAAGTTAGAAGTAAAATAACACTGCAACATAATTTAACATGGTACTCAAAAATGGTACTCACTGAAAAATGTGTTATATTGGACACGATTAGTAAGAAGTGGTATTGTTCTGGTCTATGTTACCCCTACAGCTGTTGCTGTTACTGAAAAGATAACATTTCTAGTACGCAGCAGTTTCCCTTTTAAAAAGTGCAAATTTTATGACTAAAATGTTAATTCCTAAGCAGCTTGTCACAAAATTCACTGACTCTTTGCACCAGGTAATTGTAGAGAAGTCCTGCCAAGATCAGGAACAAGTGTCAATGAATGCATCACATCCACTTCTGAGATTTTAAAAAGCATTCAGGGAGGGAACACACTTTTTTCAACCCTAAACTTGTGTAAGTACCACACTAAGCAAAAGGGTAAGGAAGTCACCAGCATCATGAGATTTGTGACAAAATACAAAGTTGAAAATACTGATTTCTTCATTCATATGAATTGTAGTGTTGAAAGAGTTGAGTCCATGACATATTATAAAGAAAAAAGATAAGGATCTCTGGATGGTGGAAAAGAATAACTTGGCAAAACAGTAGCCTGGACTCTGCTGCTTCTGGGTAGCTATGCACATGTTAATCATGTTTTAGTGTGATTAGAAATATTTTTTGCTATAGTAAGAGATATTTACTCCCATATCAGAGATTATTCATCTTCTCTTCAAAAGCCCAGGAAGCTATATATTGTCATTTCATGAGATGAATGTTTTTTGCTCAAGTGAACAATGTAAGCAATGACACAGAAGGGACTAATGCAGAGTATTATGGGAAAACATTCTCAAAAAGTGGGAGAGAGATTAAAAGCTTTCTGATGTTATGACAACACACAAATAAAGCCACTTTTCCTCACCTGTTGTCATCATTCAATGGGAGGGAAGCAGATGCAGAAAGAACAGGGTGTTGAAATCACGTTGAAAGGTGTTGCAGGATGAGGACTGTATCCATACCTTACGTGAGACAAGCTTGGAGGCAATCTTTGCTTGGTAAGAGGACTGAAGGCATGAGTGACTGATCATTTCTGAAATGTGTTAATAGAGTCCCACAGGCTACCTGAATCACATTCAAGATGTCAATCTTCCTGTGATATCTACAGCAATAGAAGTAGATGACAAAACTAGAAAAATTTCATTGCCATCTGCTCAAATAAACCAGAATGTTCTCTCCTCACCTCCCTTCTTAAGCTCTTTTAGTCCCAAGCTTCAAAGCCTTATTTGCATTCATGCAAAATCTATTTACAGTCAACTTCACTGCAATACTGGAGCTTCTCCCCCATACCCCTAAGACACAAAGCAAAGCTGGCCAGGTGTCCCTAAACCACAGAGCCAGCTGCTCCAAACCAATCTCACAGGAAATAGCAAGGAAAATATGCAGCATTTGACACATCTGGAATAGATTGCAGAGTCTTTGAAAATACTGTCCCAGTTCCCTTCCTCCTGCTGATGAGATTTCAGGCTTCCAAACTGATGCATCAACTACAGAGGATTAGATAACGTGTACATTTTTAACTCTGCATATTCTTTCTGACCAAATGAGATTCTTTCCAAGGTAGTACACAAAGTATGTGTATGAAGCTTCCTATAAAATGCATGGAATGAACAGAAGTAATTCCACCAGAAATTGCTACTTAATATGGGAAAATTGATATAGTTGAAAAATAGGGCTAGTTGATTTTGGTAAGCATAGAAATTGAAGAAATATTGCCTGCTTTGCAAGGTTGCATTACTTCTTCATAAGAAATGTCCTCACAGTTTGTTGTCATAAAACATGAAATGAAAAGGAGCAGGGAGGATTGGTTAGTACCTATTTTGCCAAGCAATTTGTCTGTAATTCCATGTTGACACAAATACTGCAGTGTACATTTCTCAACATGGAGTACAAAAAAACCCCAAAAAAGCATTAAGTCATAATTAGCAAAACAAAGCAATGCTTTATTATTCGCTTCTTTTTCATCTGGACAATGAATGCAAAAGAACACAGAAACAAACAGAAGTTTAGAAGGAAATCCCAATACGATATTGAACATAATACTTAACTTTCTTCTTCCATAAAAAGCTGAGAAGTAGAAGTGCCCCTAAAATTTTAGTCACTAACAGTTATCTCTGAAAGATTAGGAAAATGAAAATGTTTATATATGTATATTTTAAACATTAATTATAGATACAAAACTCAATACAGCACTAGCTTAACACAACATAAACCTCACTGTTTTTAATGTTAGTAATAAAAAAACAGAACTGTAATTAAAAAGAAAAATGGAGGAAACTATTTGTACATTTTTCCTCAAAGGTGCAACCAACAGCCAATGTATTTTTGCAACTGAGATTCCAGTTGTACAAAGGACTGAGAGATGTCGTCTTCTATTTAAAGAAGAAGCATAAATTTCACAAACTTTAAAAGAAACTACATGTGCATGAACTGCAGACAGTACCCCTTAAAGAGATGATATTTATAAAAACATAATGGCATTCCTTAAATGAATAAAGGGAGAAGTAAAACACATTTTCTACTTTCAGAGCTTTAAAAGATTTTTTTTCCCTTCATAGATTACTTCCCAAATTACCTTGCATTTAAACTTGTTTATTCTTATGAAATGGCAATGTATTTATTCTAAAGAAGCATTATAAAGTAGTTGTATGATTTTTTTTGAGAAGCACTCAATGTGGATGTTGTATTTATAGTGACCTCAAGAATGTAAACCTCCAAAATTACATCTACTACTAACTAAACCTTTAACAGCCAATTAACAAAAAATATGTATATAGCTCTAGGATTAAACAAAATTTAGAGAATATGCTGTTACAAAATATATTTTGACATATTTCCTAAGAAGCAATTAAAACAGTCATTTATGCAGAGTTATTTACAGGGGACTCAAAGTGTATCAGTTTTAGCACAAACCAGTATATTGGGCTGAATTCGATAAAATATTGGCGAATATAAGTTTGTGACAAGGAATTTTGGGGTTTAGTAAACTTAAAAATGTTCTATACAATCATTAGATGAATCTAAATTATATAAAAAAACCTGTCTAAACTGGTTAATCTGAATCATTTAATGCATTTCATTGTACTCAGAAGTTCAGATCACCAAGTCAGTGGTACACACAAGCTGTGGAACAAGTTACCACTCAAATCTTTCAGATACAACAAGCACAGATTAACTGAGTCTGACTGTACCTAATCTATACTTATAGATACTTTGTTCTTACTTCAATACTATCTTTTTAACAAGCACATATACAAATGTGCTAAAACAAAAGGCAGCAATTATAAATATTTACTAGAATGACCAGAACTGGTACTTGATCATAAAGCCATCCTGTCATTCATTTTTGAAGCCATATTTTCATTAATTTGTCTTCTGGTTTTAGTAGTCTTCTATCTTATTAACTTGGAGGGCTAGAGATCATCTGGAAGTTTCACACCAGCATAGGAAAGGAATGTCTGTTCGATGCAGTCTGTAGATAAAGAAAAATTGCACTTCAGTTCATCGCCGTGACTCACCAGAAGCAGTGTTGCTAAGTGACCAGCAAACCTGAACTGCAAGCAAAACAGCAGCCTCCCTACCCCCCATGACAGGATGGGAGAAAAACCACAAACATTTTCTGTTATTCTGTTATGATTTCAGAAGAACACCTGAGAATATTTCAAACTGTAGGGGTGTTATTATTTATTAAAACTAAGAATTAGTGTAGAGGAGTCACTTTAGAGGAGCTTACTTGTCTATGCAAGAACAAGGACATTTAAATGCAATAGCAATTAATTTGAACTTCTTGTTCCAGTACTTAAGATGCTTCAAAAACATAATATTTATGTGTTCATCTCTCTAAACAACCCACTGACCTTATAAGCCCACAACCCACGCATCTCAGCGGTGCTTACAGGTAAAGAAAAAATTCAAAGCCAGATGAACTCTGATAGGACAGCGCATTAACTCCAGTAAGTCCTGGGTTAAACAGCGCTTCTTCCCAACACAATTTTAACTGCAGAAGAGCAAGGAATCCCAGACTGCATATCCTACACTTTCACTATTCTCTTCAAACTACAGTTCTCAAATACCATTTAGTCCTAACAACTCTTTTTAAAAACAGTATTTTTTAACTTTACTGTACTGAAAGCTAACAGCTATTTTCAGTCACATCTACAAATTACAGTATTCTGAAGAGGTTACCACAACACTAAGAAAAGAAGCCATATCTAACTGTTGCAAAAAGGCAATGCTGCCATGTAGTTGCTAATTTATATTGAATGCTAAAAAGCAATACACATCTCAGTTAATTAACTTACTGCATAATTTGGGGGAAAAAAAGCAAATTTAAAAGAAATATAATGTCACAGTTACATTAACAGATTTTTTTTTCATAATCAAGTGTATATTGTATAGCACACATTCATCATTAGCTGTTTTTAAATGTTTGTGCTTGTCTTCTGTAAAAAGAATCAGGTTTTTTCCCCCAGGCGAATAGTGTCTCTGTTTTCAGACTTTGAAAATGTGTTGCAGCTTAATTCAAAAAAATTTATCAAATCCTGTGATCAATCCTGAAGAAAATTTATAAAATACTTTTTTTTTCACAGCAAACATAGTTTCTCAGATATGCCAAAATATAGTCTTTAAGCATTTTTAGTTAAGTGCAGAGCACTGAAAATGCTGCAATATGTTTTCTAGGCTAAATTTATCTTGTCATGCAATTTAAATTTTTAAAAAAGTTGAATGCAAATAAGGACCCCTGGTTTAAGTTACATAGTGAAGTCCAATAAATCCACTTAACGGATAAATAGTATTAAAAAAAAAAAAGAGTGGATACGTGCCAGGCTGATTAGTCAGCTACCTGAAGGATACATAAAGCACATTGTTGCATACACAATAATCATACTTGTACATGACTGTCTTAATCCAGTCATGTAAAGAGAGACAGTACTCAACTATTGTTTGCATGTTCAGACCCATGTCAACCAGATTTAATATGCAGGCAGATGAGTGCTTCCTAACTTGCTGATGACAGGTTGACTACAAAAGCCAGTTTTTCCAGCACAAAGGACAGTATCCTGACAGCAGCAGATACTGTTTCTTAGGAAAAATATATTCCTCCTAATATTTGTTGCGGAATATTAGTTCCAGGGTCAACTAGAGGCATTGAGGATGCTTTCAAGTAAGAAACTTCACGTATCTCCAAGCCCATGAAGAATATATATACACAGTATTCGTGACAGATGTTCAAAAACCATGCAACATCTGCTTCATGACAGGAGTTTGACTGTCTAGTTCTAATATTTCTTTCTTCTTCATTTTCCTGGGAAAGATAACCTCATCACTAAAAATGGCTTACCTTCAGTACAAGAAAAAAAATCTTGTTCTGTGAGCAGCTGCCATGCTTTCAGACATATTTCTGACTTTAAGATAATTAACAAAGCCTCGAAAGAACAAGAGGAGTCCTGGAAATGTAGAAAATGCACAAAATTAAGTATATTAACATAAATACACACTATCTCACGTTATTCTTATTTGCATAATTTTTAAAACAAAGTAAATTTAAGTCTTCATTTATCATTCACAAATTCAACAACTAAGTCAGCTTTCATCTTGTGATGCAAGAATTCAATTTTATGAAAGGTTTTCCACCAATTTTAGTGATTTAGACTTCAAGTGTCATCAGCTAAAAAGACTGCTTGAAAATACTTACAAAGATGAAAAAAATCCTGAAACATAAAAGAATCTGTTTTGCAAACTCTTTTCAAGTAGAGCTCTCAAAATAAATTACTAGCGTGTTAGAAGAGTACCTGCTTCACAAAATGTACCTTTAGCAATAAGCACAATAAATGTACTGTGAGTCAAAAGAGGGAAAAATAAGAAAGTAAAGATTGCTCTAGCAAGAAGCCAGTAATGAATTATAGTAGATTAGGACTTGAGATTTAACTATCTGTAAAAAAACACCAGTCCAAGAGAAGGAAGAACAATTGTCAAAGAAAATTACTCAACATATGTCAATACTACAGTTTTTGTCAACTCTAAATTTCAAAATCTTTTAAATTATTTACATTTCACTGCATTTGAAAGAATATTTCAGCTAAGAGGAAAAAGATGTACATAATAGTCACAGAGAAGTTACATTTCCAATAATGGCACCTTGAAGATATATGCTTATGTGAATACACACATGTGCATTAAAACTTCAAAGGTTCAAATGAAAATCTAAACTGAGGTTCTACAAATTCAGTAAAGGATTTAATTATTTTCTTTCCTACATGATGCACTTTTCCATCCTGCTATCCTGGATGAGCCCTCGATTTTTTGTAACAATCAATTCCTCTCTAAATGATTTTTGTTTGATTGTTTTAGCTTTCCTCAGTAAGATCTTGACTGCAAGTCTGCTACAAAACTTGCTACCCAAAAGCTACCAGAGACAGTCCCCCTTTCAACTGAAAAGAAGTTGAAACAGCAAAATGGGGGCAGGCAACTCTTTAGGTGCTTGATAGAGTATTTTCGGCATCATAAACGTTGGAAAATCACTCCAAGTTCAACCCATATTTTACATTTCTCTGTTAAAGGAAGAAAGAAAAACCACTCCACTTTCCATGTGATCCTCAATAAGAAACACTGGCTAACACTTAAATTTGAAATTTAGAAATGTGTCTCTCCAATTTTTTGATACATGACAGCTCTTTGGAAGTAGACCACTTTGCTCTTCCGTGACGCACAAGCAGATTTTTCCAGCTGTCGAAAGTAGGAAAGCGAGCAGAAACGATCGATGAACAGCAGAAGAGAGGAGATGGCAGCAGGTGGGCTGGAGGATGTCAAAGGGCTATGCAAAAGAAAGACTCCAACTCATTCACTTCTGGAGAGAAGCTGGACATAGTACTTTGTGTGCTCTAACAAAAGGTTATCCAAAACAACAAAACACAGATCTGGCTGGCAGTGTTCCCATGACATGATAATACTCCTCCATGTCATTATAAATAGCTTTTTAAGGTAGACTTCTTCTATGGTGTTCTAGCAATACCATAAAGCCACTTCATCAGTTTAAAAATTTTGTTGGCATACTTCATGCAAAACCTACATAAGACAAGGGAATGCTGACTGCCAGCTGCACACTGTATGCCTCAGAGTGCTTTTTATTCCAACTTGTGATTTAAAGAAAAAATAAATCCTCAAACACTTCAGACCAAAAATAAGGCTTTCCCAAATAAAAGTGAGCTACCTCCTGAATATGTGCAAAAGACCAGTAAAAAGAAAAATGACGGCTTTTTCCATAGAGGGAGCACTAGGGGAAGAACACTATTTTTATCCTAATGAAAAAAGGTGTCAAACCTCAATTTCAGACACCACGGGCTTTGTTTTAATTAAAGACTTATCTGGAGATGTTTGTGCCTGCAAAGAGTCATTTCATCTACTTCAATGCAATAACCTCAAAAAATACAAAAGCATTCAAGGGACTGATGCTGTGAGCTGTTAAACATTTGCAGGTTTTATGTATATCAAGCAACCAAGTGCACAATAGCAGAGAAAGGTGGACATTAGAGATGAATGCCCTTAAACGCTACTAAGAGGCAGATAGAGAAATTTTTTGGTAATGTTGTTTAAGATTTTTGACATTTCTTGCAAGATAAATAGTGAGTCACAATGAAGATCTCAGAGTTGGTCTTTTTTCTTAACTTACTCAATGCTTCATTCTAACATTTGCTGTTAGCCACTTGAATCAATTGACTCAAAGGGAAGAGTGCCACCTACTGAACCAGCAACAGTTTACCATGCTTCCAGAGCTGGAAACAGAAATTAAAATGCATAGCAGCATTCACTTCTGTCAAAGAAAATCATTCCAGATTCCATATCTAAATTACAAAATCCACACTTGGAGAAAAGTTATAGTGGTTGGGCTTTGGTATACCTTCATTAAAAACAAACACAAGAGTAGAATTTGATGTGCATCAGACTTGAAACATGGGCAGACAGAGCTCTTAAGAGAAAGCTGACATCATGGGACCACTGTGATCAGGAAGCATGAAACCATTCTCTCATCCTACTGAGCAACTGCTGATGCAGTTTGCATTTCAAAGGACTCAAAAAGGACATTTTGTGACCTGTGCACAAGACAGCAGACTCCACCTTCCTGGGCTCAGACACATTTTTTAAAATTTAATACTTGACATATAGGTTTATACATGTAACTACTACTTATCACATAAGGCCAAAGTTTCATTACACAGTTCTGCACCCCTAGAACAGTAGAAGCAATTTAAAAAGCACAAGTCTCGGTTTTACACATAATCCCTTATGCAGAACAAAATTTTTTGAGCTGAAGAGTATTTGAATAGTCCACAGTTCACACAATAACACCACTATGGTTACCAATAACCTCATGAATAGTATGGAAATAAAAACAAAACAAAATTATCACCAGCTAAGGAAAAGCACATAGCTAATCATGTTACAAAACTCTTATTTACAGCTACATGATTCATCTTTGAGTACTTCCACATCAAAACAGAAATGAATTCAACTGCCACTTACCAAGTACAAGAAATATCCACCAAAGCCAGTACTGTCCATTGAAATATCCAGTAAAATAATCTGAAAACTGAAATTCATAGAGGAGGCTTAGTTGCAGTAAGATAGATGACTAAGACATATTTAATGCACTATGCAAATAGAGAAAGCAAGGAGGAAAGAGCAAGTTAAAATAAATATATCCTACTAAAATTCAAAACTAGTATATGTACAGCAGTCTATTACACAAATAAAACATTCCTATTATCAGTTGGTTTGCAGCAAAGTAATGAAAAATCTCTAAAAAATACGTGTGTGTACCCATGTAAAATATATATGTATATATGAAAACACTCTTGTATTATTTGCCAGTAATCTGTCATTTTTTATTATAATGAGTCACCACTTGTTGATTTTCCCCTTTTCCCCTCAGTGCCTGCCATCCCAAACACATTACAGCAGCCTGCTGCTTTAGATATTAACACGAAAAGCCACATTAGTTTAATCTTATCAGACAGGGATGTTCTGCTGACCCTACAAAAGGGGAGCTTTTGACCTTCTGTATACCCCCTACTGTTAATCGCTGCCATGAATACCAGCCCCATAAAGACCCCCAACTCATTAAAGTCTTTTCATTTTCAAACCAGCATTCAGTTCCCAGCAGTGAGCTGAACGCAACTAAATGAACCTTGAAGTGCCATTTCAACTGTTCCTGCAAGTGACCAGGCAGACAGTTTTGTCCTCCCTGTGATGTGGGAGGCAGCTGGAGGGCAGGGTGTGATCGTACTGGAGACAGGTATCTGTGCCTTTACCAGACTCCAGACTTCATGCTTCACTGATAAAAAGGCTAATCAAAAGTCTCCAAAACCCCCACAAAAAGTAGAAATGGGGAGATGAAGAGTTGCCAGAAGGAGGAAAATAACCTACTCAGCAGCTTTGCACACTTCCCATACGCTTCTACCCTGCTATCATTCATTATGTTTACTGCATCCTGACTTTTGTGCTTAGTGCTTCCCATTTGCCCTTTCTAGGACATTTCAGTATATCTAACAAGAAGTAATGGGAGGGGAAATAAAAAACCCTGAACAAACAAAAGAACCCCCACAAAAACAACAAAACAAAGAAATCCAACAAAAAAAATCCCAACCAAACAAAAGATACTGGGCCTCATATACAACCAGATGAAAATCTAAGACATATAAAGAACTGTAGATAAAGGTGTTTTTTTCCTTCAATTAATCCACGTTTGCTCCAGAATAAAGCCAGATTATATGAATTCTTTGAGCCAGATTATGTGAACTCTTTGAGTATATAAGAGTATAAGTATTCATTTTGACCATCAATCAAAGAAAAAAAGCAAGAAACAGAATTGCTAAGTTGAACTAAAGAATTGGTATTTTACATTATCCATATATAAATACGCAATTCCTAGGATTTTGACAACACATTGACATTGATCCCATCTCACTTGTTAGTCAGTATTTTCGATTCTCTAAACATTATATCTGTGTGTGCTTATAAATATATATCTATATTCATACACACACAAACCTATCAAGATACTTTTCTAATAGTTACAATTTCATTTAATTGAAAAGAAGATTCACTAAAACCAACAATCAAATACTTGCCCACATGCACTGCTCCCCTCTCCTTGGGCAGAATCAGCCATGGCTGCAGAACCTCCCCAATAGCAAAATTGTGCTTTTGTTCGCCCTACCCCCTTCCTTTTCCCCAGTAAAAACTGATACACATCAAGCATACATTAATTCAGGCTGTTTAGACACTAAAAAGTTTTGTACTACTGACCCTGAGTGAAAAAGAAAGAGCTTGAAAGAAAAGGACAGAACAATTTGGTGCACACAGGCCTGCCTGTGTGTCACATTAAAATGACTGTCAACACAGACCTCACAAGCTTTCTGCCCTTGTCTCTAGGAAGGGAGACAATAGGGGAACATTATGATCTTCATTATGAAAAACTCCATCCCTGAGGTCTTGAAATTGGCCAGCTCTAATATTTCAGAATTAATAATGGATTACATACAATAATTTAATTATAGTCTAGAACACAGTAATTCTGTGTTCTAAAGGAAGTTTAGCATATATAATTTGTATATTTGTTTTGAGCACATTTTCCAGCAGAGAGGAATAATAAAAGTGACACAATGAGCAATTTCTGCCCTCTGTTCAGTATGCCTTAAGGGAAGCTGAAAATATCCCAAATGAACGCATAGCTGAAAAATTTATGTTTTCCCTCTCTCTATTAAGATATATTCTATCCCAGCCCCTGAATTCCAACAAATACATCAGAATCACATCTGGTCCAGCAGCATTTCCCTGCTCTGAACGAGCAAAAAGGAAATTAAAAAAAAAGTTCTAAGTACGCTGTGCATATCCAGGAAGGACCATGCAATCTTCCAACAATTTTTTTACTATCATGCTAAGTCTAAGTCAAGTTACTAACACATACACTGAGAAAAAAATATTTAAAAAAAGATTACTGGTGGCAGAATATGAAAGATATGTAAGTTATCCAAGATCTTTTTCTTCATTAAATGGGACAGGATTTTAAATGTTGTGTCTCACAGATAAGCCGAATTCAAGATCAGAAAGCACCATTACATTTCATCTAACATCTACTTAGCTAAGTAACTTGCATTCAGCTACTGTGCCTTTTGGAAAAGTATCGAGTTTTGCAGTGAAAACATCAAGACTCAAGCATTTAATATTGTAAAAATGTGACTAACTTCATATTTAAGTTGGACTTGGTCCCATATGTATCTTACAAGGAATAAAAGAATCAAATACAAGGAAGAAATGCTTTCTTATATTCCTTTCCCAACAGTCTAAGACATCTATAAATCTTTCATGCATGACACTATAATACCAGTGATATTTTAGGTACTTGCTCCACTTCTGTAGACTTTTAAATACTTGTACAAGGATTGAGTCATTTGGTATTTATTTTACTAGAAATGTGAACATCAAATGGTATGTCAAGTAAAAAAAGAAAAAATAGTGGTTTTCAATTCCCTTATTATATCCTTTATGTGTTTGTTGTACAGAGTCTGTATTGTGTGAATCAAGAAACATACCCGTACAATGAGAATCCATTTGATCAGGGAGAGACCAAATCCACAGATTGCACCATACCTTCCAGCTATGGTATTTGTTATACAGAAGGATAAACAAAATCCAATCCAGTTGAAAATAAATGCCACTATAAAATAAAAGAAACAGTAGCTTCTGTTAATCTGTAGAGCTAAGCAAACAGACTTCACAGTAATTTCACTTTTAAACTACTAAGGACATGCTTACACAGTCAGTTAATTCTCTTCCGGTAATTCAGGCTTTCAGAGATTGACTTTGAACCCAGACATTCCCCGGTATAGTCACTTAATGACAAAGCAAATGGTAAACAGGCTGGAACCTACGACTTTACACTAGAGAAAATTCCAACATAAAAGAAAGTATTATACTGCCATAGACATCTAACCAGATTATACTGGACATGAAAAGTAAATTCACAAAAAGGACTATAACATACAAGATCTGGATTAAAACAAAAAAGAAAAACCCGTTCTGCACCTTTATAACCAAAAATATAGTTACATGCACACATATGTGCATGTATAAAGGCTGCAATGTTTAGCTTTATCCATTTTTGATCTAACAGAATAAAAGTATCCACTCTTGCTCCAAAAACTTAGTGTAGAAATGAAGGTAAGTTGAGAAACTGATGTTTCATGAGTCTCTTAGATCTATATTTATGCCTTCTCTTTTAGCTCTATATTCATAAGACATAAGTAGCCTTGGCAGCTTTACACAAGTTAAAAAAAAATCAATGAACAAAAAGAACATTGAGCATAACTACCACTAATGCTTCAATTAACACTTTTACACAACCCCCAGTTTAACAATTTAAAGTTTCATATCTGCATATGTACTTGGCAATCAGCATCATCATCTGCATTGACTTCAGGCTGCATGCATTATATCAGACTGTGAGAATTCACAATTAGGGGAATGACCCAGCTTAGAAATCAGTGAGGGCATCCAATAAGAGAGCCACCAAACAGAAGAGCTGGAGAAACTGGTAGAGGAAGGTAACTCAGGAATTCTGGAGAGAATATGACAGTGGAAAGTTGAAAACATTAGGGAACTCCACAGTAAACATAAGAATCACAGAGGAGGCTAAAGAGGAAGGAAAGAGGGGCAGCATGGAACAAAACCCCTGCCAACAAATTCTCAGTGTTTAAAATCCCATACTTAGCTACATGAAATTCAGGCATTAAATCATCAGAGGAAAAATGAGTCTGCCTCTTCAGTTAAAGTTTGAACACACAACTAGGAACAGAAAATTGCTCAAGTTTTTTTTTAATTAAAGCATTTTGAAATACTACCTATTAAACCCCATTATTTTTATACTTTAAAACCTTATTAAAATTTTTCCAATAATCTACATGAAGATGCAATGATATGCTCACAAATGCAAAATCAAGTCTGTGAAACTGCAGCAGGATTCCATGAACTTTAAACACATGGAAGTTCCAAAAGTTTTGGAGGACTTCACATCAAAATAGTCATTTAGTTCAAGTGAGAAAACATCTTGCATTGCTCAGAGGCATGGGTAAAAGATGGCGGCAACGAGAATTCTTACTTTTATACAATTAAATCTAAAAGGACCCCAAGAAACAAAATAAAAAACCCAAAACTTTGAGCAAATGCTGATCCAAACTGGCATATGCAGAGGAAACAAACAAAACCAATTCAACTCCTGCTAAAAACCACCCCTATAGAACAACATTGTGACCCCAACATTTACCTATTTTTCTAAGACACATTTACATTTGAGAGAGCCTAGATAAATTGTTTTGATTTCCCTATTTTAAGCAAGTTCTCCAAACCCACCATCTTTTAACAGTAACAGATTTCAAAAGCTCCTTATTCAATGCATTCTCTGATCCTGCCTCAGCATAAAAGCTCACTGCTCTTTCTCCCCTCTACTCAAGCTACCAAGGGTGACTTTTACTATGGTGAGGTATACCTAAAGACTGGTATCTTAAAAAGGACACAAGATTCACATGTTTCTAATGGTCTGTGAGCACTAGAGAAATTCTCAGAATATGTACAATTTTAATATATTTTTTTTAATTACCTCAACTCATTTGTAAATGCATTATAAAAATCAGAGATTTCCCAATCATAAATACAGGAGGGGAAAAATAGCTTTTTATAATTAAAAACGAGCACTAACCATTTTACCTTACTTTCAACTTGAACTAAAGGAATATTCAAAATAGAATGCATAAGTCACCGCATAAGTATTTGATGGATGTTTAACATAAAGGTATTTGCCCAACTCTTGAAAGTAAAGGCATCAGCATGTTCCAGTCCTGTTCACAGTAGGGTTTTTTTCTCTCTAATCAGTCTGCTGTTCTATCAAGTTACATAAGTAGCTAATACCAGCAGAAAAGACAATGTTATAAAAATTGTAAACTATGCAAGTTCACATATTCCAATAAAACTGAAGTACATACAGAAGGAAAATCTCATTATTTAAGTTTTTATCTGCAACCATTTGCTAGAAAACTTGTACAGTCAGGACCTAAGCAAAAATCTGTGTCTTCAGATTTTTGTGTGTGTCAGCAGCACAAGGAAGACGTAACTTCCACTGCTCTAAAACACAGGCAATCAGGGAGATTCTCCCAAACTGCCTTGGTGTTGCATCATTTTAACAAACTTAAGAAAGGCAACTATAATGTCTACATGTTTTCCATATTTGCCATTACTTCTCTCTTACATCTCATGTCCCACCACTACTTTGAAAATCATTTTCCTTGTTTCATTCTGGTTATGAAATACAATATTTACTTTCAAAAATGCATCTTCTGAGCAGACTGCAACTCCCTCCAATTGCTTTTCTCTACATCAAGATCAGCCTCATTTGCCCATCTGTGTATCTTTTTCCATCATGTGCATCCATGTGTATCTTCTGTCAGCCATGCAAGCTCTGAGCTTTACCAGCTTACACTGCATCTGGTAAGAGTTGCTGCAGTAAATTCCTGTATAATTCCTGTCTCAACTTATTACTGCAATGAAAGTTCTTCATAATTTTCATCCCTATGTTGTCATAGAGAAGCCACAGCAAAAGCTCCCCCATCAAGCTGAGGGAGAAAATAGACCAGTGAGGGGTGTGATCAGTAAAAGGAATTATGCACTAATTTCACTAGAATTACCAACTTCCTTCTCTAGCTACTAGAGACAACTAAGTCGTTGTACAAGCTCCTTGCTGCAATAAATGCTATCCTCCACTACTTTTCTGCATCCACTTTGTGCAATGTAAATGCCACTGCTCAACTGCTCGAGATGATCTCATCCATCATACAACATCAGCTTCCATGACATTCCTGCACAGACAATGTACCTGCCATGACACTAATAATGGGCTGTCATAAAGAAAGTCATTCCTAAAACTGAGGGGGAAAAAATCTGGTGAGCTGCTACAACCACATCATGACCCTAAAAAAGAATTCTAAACTTCTGCTTGCCCATTTTCTACACACAGCCAGAGTCTGGGTGCATCCTTGTAGATCTCCTCTGCAAATCAAACCACTGTGCAAGATTTGTTTTCTATCCCAAAAGTGCTTACATGCCTACTTGAGCCCAACTTTCAATTACTGTCAACTTTCCATTAACATATTTCAGACATTTAGACTAAACTCATGCTGACTGCACTGGCATCATCATTTCAGTATCTACTTTTAATACTCTAGACCATTCAGAGAAGTGAGACTGATGAAAGTATGGTTTTTGAATTTTGTAATTCCTGAGGTGATTACAAAAGGAATAAGTCCATATAAATGCAATTTATATAAGAAGAATATAAGCTTTAGCATTATCTCCTCATGACAACAACTATGTGGGTGATAATGACCCACATAAGAAATGGGTTTTTGGGAGAAGGAGGGTTGGACTCAAGGTGTTTTTTAATAGAGTGTTTGTGATGCAATGCAGTCCCTACATTTATACTGTATTTCTCCTCAAGGTTTTCAGTAAAATAACCCCAAAATACAAAGTACAAGACTTTTGAGTTGTACATATTGAAATACAACAGATGAAACCATAATGACAAGCACATTACATTGTGATTTTTCCTTAGCTGCTCCAGCACTTCACCTGCTGATCTTTTTTACTTAGCTTTCCACAACTACACATTATTCACTTAAGTTTTTAAGTATTATGAAAAGAAGGCAATAAAACTGATCTGAAGCTTTATGTTCCAAATTTTAGCCATGAATCAAGCCTGTAAAAAGATTATAATGGCAACTACATATACAAAAAGCAACTAATGCTCAGTTATAGTCTTTATTCCACAATTTGTTTGTTCATTTACTTGCTATTTTAATATATAGCAAACACCAAAGAGCATAATGCTTTATACCTGGCCTAGACTTACTAAACATACTGCAATAATAAATAATTCTTTCCAGGATTTTATGGCACGAGTTGTTCTTCCCACTCCTGCATACAATTTGTTCCATTCTTTAACTGGGATATAGATCTTTGCTCCATTCTGAGGGTTCACTTACAGACTGATGATCATCACTTAGAGTGTTGGCTGTCAGCTTCCACAGAAGACAACTTGTTTCCTAAGTAATTAATGTTCAGAAACATTCCTTGACAATTTATTCCTACTTCTTCATTACTCTTGTTGCTATGTTTTTCTTACTACCCAACTAGAAGCTCCCTCATTCCAATTGTTTTGTATTATATCTAATACATACAGAAAAACTGTGTAAGTCAAATTGTTTCTGCAGTAAGAAAGAAGTTAAGTGACTGTGTTTGAAGGTCAGTCAGCCTCCCCTAATAACCAGAGAGAAATAAGAACTCAAAACAGTTTCCCTATGTCCCAACATTTCAAATGTTAATGAAGTAACTTCCCCTCAGCTTCTCTTGCATGACTAAGGGAAACCTGCAGAACATTTGTGATACAGACATGTAGAAGTCAGGTTTCCTAAAGTTACACAGAGGAAGCCTCCCACGGGAACTTCAACCATGCTTACCACGCCTCAGGAAGCACATACAAGGAGACTGTGCTCACCCTGAACTTGTGCTACAACTCTGCCTTCCAAATTGGGCCCCCTTGAAACCCCCAAAGAAGGTATCCCAGCTTGTGTGCAGTTTATTGACTGCTTGAGACAATTAACAGGCTTGAAAACTGTATGAACATTAATTTACAAAACTTTGGTATGGTAACTTTCTGTTCCAGTATAGTGTCTAGGACACTTTGTACATTTGCATTTCCCTATAAAACCAGGTTTTATTGCAGTGAGTTGTATACAGTGCTTAAATAGCCTAGATGTTCAAAAAGGTCAGATTTATGTATGAGAATTTAAGCTTTGCTTGTACTACTGAACACTTTTCTCCATTTTTATCTCCTTATTAACCTGTGAAGTTCAAATTCATTTTTCCTATGCTGTAGGGACAACCCAAAACTCCCTTACATGGTTTCAAAGAATTCAGATAAGCTCCACAATTCCTTCCTTTTTTCCAAACAGGAAAAAAGGTTGGTTCTAAAGCATTCCTTAAATATAAAGGAAAACCATATAAGCCTTTTAATAACGTCCAAAAGGATCTCCTTCAGATAACATACCAGTATGAGTTTATCAGACATAATTCAAAAGACTTCCACTACAGGCAGATTAGCAGAAAAACCAAACCCTTTGTCCGTGACAGTTACTTATTGTATCACAATAACAGCTGTGTTCAAATTGGGAAGATACAGCTCAGAAATTCCTCCTTTTTGTTGTGCATACAAAAAAAAAATACTCCAAGAAACTCACCTACTAACTTCCTCTGGCATTCTAAAAAATTTCTACCATGCTCTACAAGGCACTTAAAAATACAAAATAGAAAAAAAACATATGAAGTGGTCCAATATAATTTTTTTTCCAATTTGCATTCATAGCAAAATGAATATTCACTTATATATTCATTTCCCTCAAAATAAGAAACTGACAGACACCAGTCCTGACCAATGGAGAGAAGATTCTTAGCTTATCAACATAATCACAGACTAAGGGCAGCACCAATTTCCTGAAACATGATTTTACCATATATCAGAAATAAAATTTACTGTTTTTCAAAGGTTTTTCACTAAGTTTCTGGATCAAGCAAAAAAATCCAGCTCTTCATGCAAAGAACTTCACTTCTTGAGTTTGTATTGTATTATTCTGTTTCATCCTGCTAAACAGAACAACACTTTATAGCTTAGATGGGAAACAGGTCTCTAACAGGCATGCAGCAGGCTCCTAAAACGACCAAAACCCCCCAACAAACAGATCTGGCCACTAGATGGCCTGGAGACAGCAATTTTATGCAACGTGGGCAGCTACCACTAGATGGTGGATACATATCGCTAAGTGACTGCAACATGCAGGTAAGCTCAGCATGAAGTTCATTTTGCTACACTTCACTTGCATAAAATGAAATTAAAGAATTCTAACTTATTCTTATACTTAAAGCTATCTGCCCCTGCTTCCATCCCCAAGATCTTCCAGTGCTGTACTTGACAGTCAGGGAGGAAGTGGGAGAGCATATCTGGAACAAGACATTTGTTCATTCTGCTTTCACTAGAGAGCAGTTCCTGATACAGTTCTCTTACATTTTAACTATGCCAGGGAGTTTATTTGAGGCTTTCTGTGATCTGCCACCTCTACTTGCATTTAAAGATGTCCCACTCTGAGGAAAAACCCAAAAGATAGCCTTATTATAAATTTCATTTTAATTGCTGCTCTCCTAAATCTGCTTACATCAACTTCCTGGAGACTTTTATCTCCTTATTGGACAAGCATGAATACACGACCCACACAAAGTATACCCTCATTATGTTAAGATCATTTTTCATTTAATTCACCAATTTCCTAAGAAAAATTACTAAAAACTAACATTTCAGGTCTATTACCATCTACAACTGGTTTTATGAACTCCTCATACTATGAGCACAAACAGCAAGTAAAGTTTATCAATTTCCCTGTGTAACCAGTATCCATTATAACCAACACATTCCAATTAAACACACACTTGCATAAATACCTTACAATGCGTACACACTCATTTTATGCACTTCCTTCATAGGCAAGCAAAGTCTACAACAAAATAGTCTCAGAACAATCATGAAAAATTATGATCTACACAGTATTTTTGTCCAATGTTTAAGAGTACTCTTCTGTGCAGTCAGACTCAGCTAAATACCTATTTGAAGAGAAGGTTGCCAATTTATCCAAGTACATACTTGCATTTTTGAAGGTGGACACCAGGTTCTGGGAATGCAATTTTGGACATCTGTGACTTAAAGGACTTAAGACATATTAAAGCAAACAATTCCCTTGGCCTCCTAGTGCAGTGCTAATGAAGGCCTGAACCAGAATTTAAAAGGAAGAACAAGTTCACACAATAAAGGAACTAAATAGGTTAAATACAAAAAGTTATGTTATAGAACATAGAAAAGGGAAAAGAAAATAAAGTAAAAAAGAAAAACTAAGTCATACCTCCCTTTGACCCCAAGAATATACTTCTTCTATGCTCCAACTACAGAAAGAGGTCAGTCTACAAAACTCACTTTGCTACTCTATAAACATCTTTATAGATTTGTTTTGTGAGGCAGACACATATTTTGATCCCAAGAGGCAAACACCACATCATATATCAACATAAAAACCTGTGAAAGCATCGTAACCTGCATCTGCAACTGTTAAAGAGATTGCAAAAAAGACTACATAAGAACTTCCACAAAACCTAGGGTAAAAGACATAATTGAGGCTTCAGTGGATAATCAATCAGCTTTAATCATGATGAATTCTCAGCAGAACATTAGGTATATTCTCAATACCAAACTTCCATCCAGGTTGCCAAACATTTATTTCAGAAAGGGCAAAACCCTCAGAAATTCAGAATAAATAAGCAATTTGTAAAACTAACGCAGCTTCCTCGTAGAAACAGCTTCTAGCTGCTAAATCTAACTTTGCTTAATGCAGTACACAAGTTACAAGACATGCACAGTGTACACACAGTACATGACAAAGAGTTACAGGAGGGCTTGTTGAAATCAGAGATTACCTGAAAACAATGCATTTTTATATAAACAGTGGTTAGTTCAACCTGAAAATGAGTAGGGTTGGATTTGTTCCAAAAATTCAATCCATGTCTGTTTAATTCACTACACTAACACCAGCAACTTTTATTCAGCACATCACCTCTCTCAATATTTTTCCAGTTAAAAATCAATTGCCAGATTTGTGTGATCTGGTCTTTAATTCACGTTGGTGGTCCAACCAGAAGATGATAGAATTTCCAGTGCTAGACCCTCAAGCATTTACTATAACTTTGCTTTGTCTCCTTATCTGTGACAGATGCCACCAAAAAAAAGGCAACATATTTGCTGTATCTGGAACAGGAAGTGTTTATATTTGAGCACAGGCAGAAAAATCTGTTCATTACAGTACATTATTGCAATTTATCACAGCTCTTTTATACTCCATAGGAAAAAGGCACAATTAAGATATACCTCAGTAGGTCTGGGATACAAGATAACTTACTGAAAAATGCCAACATGAAGATGCCATCATTGCCCACTCTAAGCTGATCTGCATCACTGAAATCATCCCGTGGTGGATACTCTTCTTCCTGGATTTACAGGTTAGTGATAATTTAGTGAAAAGTTTAGAATAACTACCTATAGGATAAAGTATTAATCATGCTTCTAAAGCTAGAAGAAAATTTACATTCCTGTAACATGTCCACATAAAGGAAGTTTTAAAAAAATAATTTCTAAGTATAAAACAAATCTTATTTGCTGTTTATATTGACAGAGCCCAAATTTTCTGTAGAAGCTATGTACATACTGTCTGCTCATCTTAAATGAAGCTAGAATTATTCCAGATTAGTACTTTGACAATGAAAATCAACATACATTTTTTTAAGGTAACTATCTTGATACGTAGCCAAACTATTACATATTTTTTGAAAAGACATCACACAGTATGCTCTATACGTTTCCTGCTGGAAAGGTCTTCTAATAATTTCCTTAACATAAAATAAAAGTTATAGAATAAGGTTAGTATCTTAAGTTCAAGTGCTGATGCAACAGCACTGCACCAACCAATTTTATAACCCACAGAAAAACATAAGGAAGGCAAAGAACACCTCCAGGGTCACTAGAGGGCGCGAGCACATTAAAAGTGTCTGAAAGGCTTCCAAACTCAAAAGGCACAGCACTTGAAGTAAAACAAAAGCAAACAGAGACGTCAGTCAAAACCATCCAAAGACTTCTCCCATTGAGTCAAAATGGACCTTAAAATAATGAAAGAGAGATCTGCTTTGTTTCTCAGGACTCGATTTTGAACAGAACTTGGCAGGTATTATATATGCAGTTTTAGGAACAGGTGGAACGTTGCTTCAGCAAACACAAGTTTTCACAATGACAGTTTTCATCAGGCTCTTTAGGAAGTGCTAACACCAATTAAACACCATTTTTAAACTTAAATGAGTAACATCAAAACAATGCGGGATGATACAAGTTAAATAATGTTGTCAGTAGTAGCAGTAAAATGGTCTAAACAGAAGCACAGGTAATTATTTTCCTAATTTTTCCTCCTATTACCATAATGTATTGGAACTGACATAAGAAATTTCCTATAAAAATAAATGAAATCAAGAGTGATCAAGGGAAATTTACTTGGCTGTTTCACCCACAAGCACTTACTACAGAAATAATGTTTATGACTAAAAGGGCATTAAACAAGCACAGTGACCTAAAGCTCTGTCACATGTTCCCCTTTGTAAATAGAGCAAAATAATTCACCAGGGTATAGCAATTAGATTAAAAACATCCTTGAATGACTGCTGTACCAACTCAGAGCAATCAGCTTCACCCTTAGTGATAGGGCTATGAAATTCCAGCTGTGCTCTGTATTTCAGATTAATTAACCAAGACACTGTATCAGATAACTTACTTAAAAAACACTGCTATTCACACAGACAATTCCAATGGAAGCACAAAAAGCCAGTTAAGCAAGAATTTTAAGGGGCTATAATTCAGCTCCACATAATTTCAGGCATTCCTAAATAGTCATCTTAAGCGACTAAAAAAGCATCAGTTTGTTCAGCTCAACTTTGCTGCAGATACAAGACTGATGATGGAGAGGAAGGGAATGGGAAGGAAAGAAGGGCTGAAACAGCATTAAAAAAGAGAGCTGCATTTCAACGTGTTTATCTCTGAAATGCATGCCATAAAACTTCCTTTTTCAAGTCGGACAAAAAAAAAGCAATTTCAATTTTAATTTCACAAGGTCTACAAAACCCATACATAATAATTTTGGACTTTTTAAAAATTGTCTGCTAACTACTGTACTTCATACTGGCATTTCCAAAACAATTAGTGAATTATGCTCCATGTAAAAGCTGACTCAGAAAAAAGGAAATTTTGCTCAATGACAGTAACAAATTTAGTTGAGGCTTCTCTGATGCTTACACATGTGAGAAACACAGGTCAATAAATACAGCTCAGGAACATGACAGCAGATATTTGCAAAAAGCACTGTTGTACTAAGTGTGAACAAGTATTAATTTATCACATTCCATGTCAAAAGGAAAGATTAGAGTTCTCTTTACTGTCTACAAAAACCAGTGTACAAAAATTGTAAGTGTTTAAGATATTAAATACTCAGAATACTAAGAAATCAAATCAGCCTACATCCACACATCATTGGGGATTTTGAGGTTTTATGAGCAGTCCTGCAGACAGAAAACACTGACCACTGCTCAAGCCGCACTAATACTGTCTTTCAGTGCTCTCATTTCATCTGGTTGGTGTCAATTACCCTAGTCTTTCTGCAAAATATAATTGTTTGCCACCATGTATTGAGGAATGAAAACAGGCAATGAAGAACAACTGTCCTCTACACTGATGCTTAGAGTCAAACAGATTTTTACAAAATACTTCTGTTAGATAGTGGCATTTTTATCGATGAGGTCATATATTTTATCTTTATTTTTCTTTTTAATGAGAAGAATGTAACACAACACACACAAATCTGTAAGATACGTAACACTATTTCAGTATACCATTGGTTTTTGGCAAATTTAGCCAAATTAAGGAAGATGGACAGCATCCTTGCTTTCTAAATAAGTTGACATCTGTAGGAACAGAAAGGTTACTGCTCCTATGACCAGAGAAACATCTGAACAGCAAATTATATTATCAACATAAATGGCATGTCACACAGAGTAATTTCTCTAAACAAAAGAACATCAAACAAAACATGGTACAGAGCATCTATTGAAGTTGAATCTATTAAACCCCCATAAACTTGAGTGTTCTCTGTAGTATTCTGCAAGAGGAGAACTGTTTTTTCTCCTCTATGTTTTTTAGCTTTTTTTTCAAACAGAAATCTAGCATGGCATATAGGGAGACAACCACCCTAATAAAGTAAAGAGTGATATAACTCTTCACAATGCAGTGTTTACATAGAAAAACTTCTGAGGAAAGGGTCAAATTACTTAATAAACCCTATAGATTATACTTTCAGCATACAAACCAATAGGGAGAAATTAATAATGGAGAAAAAAGGCACAATTAACCCCAGAAGCATTTGTTTGCCAGCAGGAAAATTCATAGCAAAGTCTAAACTAGAGAGAACTATACCATACCTCTGGACGACTGAGGAATATTTCATCAAACAGACTCCTAGATTCCCTAAACTGGGCGTGCTAAGCATGTAAAAACAGAAAAACATAAGACAAATGCAACTGAAAAGCATTAAGTAAAAGCCATTCATTGCAACATACAAACAAAGTCATTAAACTGTTAGCAGCATTTTTGTCCATTTAAATTGCCCTTTCAAAACTGACCTTGAGGATTTGAAAAGAAAAAGCCAGGATAACTAATGCTATCACCACTGGTGACACAGGGCTAGTACAATTTCTTTGAAAAAATGAGATCTCTGGGAGCATTTGAAAGGAACACACGTTTATACACAATCTATTCCTGCAAGACAAGCTACACAAAGAATTTTGTAAAATTATTGAAAGTTTCAGTAAATGTTAAGTTTGGAATTTTCATATTATCTGTTAACACAGGCCCATGATGAAATATTTCATATGATCACATTGAAGATATTTTGAAATGGCCTACATGATTTGGGGGCAAAAATTTGAAAGCTGTGTAATAAGTGTGCTGCCCTTCCATGTCATTTTCCACTCTTTTGATTAATGAGTAGATTTAAACCTTCACTGCACACTTTGGAGTCCACCATGAAAGTGATCACCCTCACACATTGCTCAAGGTAACAAAAGGACATTCAACTTTTTCCCATTGTTTACATTATTGCAGTAAAGAGGCAATATATCCTCGTTTACAAGGAAGAAACCAGAAGCTTAGAACACAGCACAGTTCACATTTGTAAGAGCACTAATTTCATAAGGCTGAAAATAAAAACTGAAAAATCTATATGTTACATCATTTGTCTGTTTTGCAAAGTGTGTAACATGCAGGTCAGATAATGTCTGCAGCTGTCACTTGTGAAAGTGAGAAAACAATTGAACTTTGCATTACTGTTACATAATTAAGTTACTTATCTTTTCTTCCATGGGTATTCAGAGCTAAATCCTTCCCCTAAAGATGGCAAAGCACCACTCAAACTGTAACAAGAGCCTTCTTTCTTATTCCAGCCACCTGCCACATTAAGACACCCTTATTACACAGTCTTAGTCTATCTCAGCGTAAGTCCAGAGGTATTAAATAAGGAAGGGATTTTGTGGAAGCATCACGTGGTAAGATAATTAAAACAGCAGTAATTAAAACTGCACTGGCACTTAATTTTAATATTATGTACAAAGCCGAAACTCAGCTTCAGCATTTTTTACTTTTCCCCCAAATCCCAACTTTGCAACCTTAATGCTGTTTCTCAAATACAGCTTGTGTGTATGCATGCACTTGCTAAAAAAAGAAAAAGAAAGAGGGGAAAAAAAACCAAAAAACAGAAGCAAACTAAGCAGAATTACTGATAAACGTGAGCTCTTCAGCAGTCAGCAAGAATGTGACTTTCAGATACACTTCTGATACTAACTTAGTATTGCCATTAAGTCTAGAATCTTTTAGTCCATCTCTGCATTGGGGGAATGACGTGTTCCTACGGATTTTTCATAAGTGAAATTATTGTGGTGTCACGTAGTTCTTGAATTTCAAGATCCCCTGTGTGTTCTAGCAAAGCAGACTGAAAAAGTTGATTTCTCACTTCATCACTGTATCCAACTCTCTCGCCTCTTATCTCCAGACTCCTTTTCCCTCCCTGGTCCTCTTTTCTCACACACCAGCTTCAGTTCCTTTCCTAGTACTACATTTTGTCCCCACTTGGGCTCCTTTCTCCTCCCATCTCAGTTAAGCCTTTTCCCTTCTGTCTCTCATTAATTCCTTCTACCCTGTCCATACCATTGCCTTCCATTCATCCTTGCCTTTTCCTATTTTGACTTAGACTCTGCTCCCTTCTACTTACCTCCCTACTCAATCAAAACGCGACTTCTCTTCCCACAACATGTAAGTTTCACAGGGTCAGCCCCAATTGTCCTTCTTCCCCCCCACCCACCACTGAAGAGAGCTGAATATAGTGGCTTTCCCCTTCCCTTCTAACTGAAGGCCATGAATAATAAATCTGCTTCAGGGAACACCAAAAACTGCTATTTCTCAGATCCAATGTTTTCACCAAAAGCAGGAACAAGCAGCCAAAATTTGTATCTACTTTTAGTTCTGTAATTCTACTCTGATACAGAACACTGAGAACGTTCTCCAGGAACAGTACCTCTGAAGTCCCATCCCCTTCAGAACTATGAGCAGCCTAAACTTTCTCATGCAAGACCATCTCCATGCATTTACAAAACTTGAAGCTGTATTTATCAACTGAGGAAACTAATTTTTCAAAAATTTGTGGTTTGACCAGAGGCAGGCAGACTGCTTGAGGAAGGGCAAAAGATGTTTCTGTTACAGTGACCTGAACTTTTAAGAAAGAGTAAATAAAAGTTTAAAATGACAAGACTAAAAATACTTGCTCTCTTGTTTGGGGGTTTCATTTGTTTTGCTTAGCTTTATTCTGGAAATTGCCTGAACCTCAGGCTGAGTTGTCAAGGGAGATTGCTTGTATGTCTGAAATTTGTGCATCATAGGGTTCTAGATGTGAGAGCAAAAATCTTGCAAGAGATGCACATCCTGTCTGCAGTGTCACAGATACTCTACAAGTTAGAGTTTGGGTTTTTAATGCTCCAAATTTGTAATTTCAGAATGAGGACTTGAATCAGACCAGTATTTCAGCAAAAGTTTTACTTATGTGACAAGCAGTAAGGACAGACTATAAACAATCCAAACTCCTGTTAGAGCAGATAAAATGTGACAATGGAGATGATCCCCTCACTACTAAAACTTGGCAAGTCAAATCTCCATGGTTTCCTACTGAATTCAATCAAACAGCTTTGTGTGACATCATCACTGGTGATGTTACACAAACCTACTTTAACATCAGCTGTGCATATCTCAAAGTGAGTGTTGTGCACTGTGAAGCAGTCAAGGAAGGACCTGCCTCCTGCTGGGTAAGTAAAGGTTTTTTCCCAGTCACAAGCACATCACAGCCACTAAGATTTTTAAATGTATATCAAATATAATCACATTTGACCTCAAGGAAGAAATTTTTAGTGAAAGCACAAGAAGGCTTTTTTGGGTATAGTACATTATGGTCAATAGTAGCTGAATTTCCACAACCCAGAACTTCAGAGAAAAGATTAAACTTGCTTACAAAACTAATATTTACCACTAACTACAGATACCAATCTTCTATTTTGAAGACGATATTCTTCATAAGATTAATTCTTACAAAACTAGAGACACTGGATATATGCCTATTAATTGTTTACCACAACTCATGTAGGGGCTTTTTTAAGTACTCAGAACATTTCTTTGAACTTCAGTATTTAAGTTTCCATAGATCAAACAACAGGAACCCTTCTTTTTAAAAGCTGCCTACACGATTTTGGGTCATATCTCTTCCAGACTGTCGAAATTCTCTCTTCTTCTCTAAAGGTATTTGGTAATTCTTTCATTTTTACCATCCACAACAGTACACATTACTGATAACTCTACAAAGTTATATTAGTAGGGGATACCTGATTAAGAGTTGACAAAATATTGGATAAAGTAGTAAAACAGAGTAAAAATTGGCTTTTAAAGCTGTTTAGACAGCTATGTCTTTCAAAAGACTGAATATGATGTGCTTTTTATAGTATTCACAAGTAACTTACACTATCTATATAAACATCCAAATATTCCTAAACATCCAAAATATTTAAATCATCAATCCACCATTATTATAGTCATGGGTCATAAAATGGGCCAAATTGTTACCAATAAGTAGCCTAACACATTTCACAAAACTGAAACAGAGCAGAACTGTATCACTTACTCGTTGGGCAACTTCAGCTGCTGCAGCTGCCATGGCTGCAGCTTTGGCCTTCTCCGCTTCATCATACGTGGGAAGAGAGGTAGCTACACTGTATGGAGGTGGCACAGGATAAAACTCATTCTGTGTGTCTGTTCAAAATAAAGAAGTTACTTATTTTTAAACCAGAAAGATGTCAAGAATATTAACTTTCACATGCACATCATTATTTACCTCTAAAGAATATTTTTTACAGAGGCTAAAACTGAGGATATTTGCATTTGAAGTTCTTAAAAATCTTTTTAAAAAAAAACTTTTAGTAGTTCGATGGTACTTTGAGCTGCTACCCGAAGCAGAAACCTCAACACAGAAGCTGGCAAGAAATCAACAAATTCATGAAGAAAAAAATCATATTTAGTTAGTTATATCCCCAGGCGTTCCAACCAAATGCTTTTTATCTAACTATACGAAAGATATATACACAAAAATCTTTTTTTAAAAAAGTTTTTAAGTATCAGCATCAATCTATTATTTCAGTCCAGTAATAGCCATCAAAATCGACCACAGACTTCATTTTTCTGTGTTGTAACAGTAAGACATCACCACATAGAATAGAATTATTAACAATATTAATTAAAAGTACTTAAAATATGCCATGAGCTTCCTCCTATACCCAGCAGTAGCTCGTTAAAAGGCTGTTTACGTGATAAAGATTTGTCAGCACAGGTCACATGGTCAACAGATTTGTCAGCACACCAACACAAGGATGTTATATATAGGGATAATTCCACACAGCTATGTATTATACTTGCAAACACTGTCTCAAAGAACAGGGACAGGAAACTGTTCTTTTAACAAACACTTAAAAAAATTAGGTTGGCAGCTACTCCTAAAATATTTATTTGGCACATGGGAGACACAAATCCATGTAACTTTACTTAAACAGGAACTTCAATGTTGCCTGCTGCTAAATCTCCCATATTCCCAAGAAAAGCCACAATCTCCGAATAAAAGGAGCAGCGAATAAATGAATAAAGAGACCCATTACTCATCTTCCATAAGAAGTTTTATCAAGAGCCTTTCGAGCAAAATTAACCTTTTCATGGCAATATTTTCACCAAACCATGTCACACACTAAAGAAGAGTCTGAAGAGTTTTTTATAAAGAGGCAATGCAACTTGCTAATGAGTTCTAATAATGGAGCACTACTCAAAGATGTAGATTAAATGTGGAAATGAACTATAAGCAGACTTGAATAAAACCTATTAAGCTAATTAATGACCATCCATTTTGCCTAGCAATTTGGAACAATCAGCGTAATTTACAAGAGTGCTGCTTCTGAACAAACCAAAGGGCTGCACATCAAAGGACAGCTTTTTACTGCAATTGTGTGCATGGAAAAGAAAACCTACATGGCAGCATCATTCCACTTTGAACCAAGAGCTGATTCATACGTGCTCATCCCTGACAAGCTGCTATTTGAGAAAAATACCTGAGGTTGCAGCTGCTTCCACAGCTATGCTACAGTAAGGAGGAGGGGAAGTCTCTGCCTCAGGTGAGGCTGCTGGCTGCGCAGCCTGCGGAGTCTCTGCAGACGTGGAAGGCTGCTCAGCTGCTGAAGACTCTGGGGGGTCATCCTCATTGTGAAGCTTAGGAGAAAAACACACACATTTCAGAGGCATTCAGGGAATACTTCCCATGACAACCTAACACGTGCAGAGACATGTTCAAAGAGAGACAAGATCACTCTCATCAACAAAACAAATTATTTACAAAACAGCATGTGACCACTTCAAGTAGTCCAGCTAAATTCTTTTAGGCAATCAGCAAAAGATTATGTTAGATGCCTTGCCTTTTTTTTCCCCGGAATGTTCTTCTTCTCAGTGATTTTCAGAGAATCTTAAAAATCTGGAGTTTTCCATGTTTACTATATGGCAAAATACTATTATATTAATATTTTAATACCATTAAATTTTTATTCTTATGTACAGTCATAAAATGTATCAGCATATTTTAAAGCATATCAGGTGAGAAATACTATTATTTATTGTATTTATCTTGAAGAAAAAGAATTAAGACACACATCTACTTCTGTAATTGGGACCTTCATTCTCTTGCATCTTGTCAAAGAGCTTCTCCATGCAAATTCTAAGACTTCAAAATATTGTCCTTTTCTTTACACTCTAGAAAAATCCTTTCCCTACAAAGCTTCAAGTTGTTGGTTTGATTTTATTTTTCCTTGATTAAGATGCAGTTTTAAAAAGACATGTCCACTAAAGCATATATAGAAATAAGAATTTGGACAAAGGAAGAATGCTGATTGAAACTGTGGAATTCAGATCCAGCTGCTAATATCTTTTCTTAGAGAAGATATTTTTTATTATTTTAGCTAACTTGATAGTTCTTAGAACGTATCAAGCTTTTAAAAAGAATGAGCACTAGAATTAGAGAAGTGCTAGTTCCCAGTAGTGTGAACTGCAAGATAAGATTCCTAGAAGGCAGCAGCTGAAGCACCACATGTAAAACCCAGAACAAAAAATAAGATTGTTAAATATATCTAAAAGAAGAATTCTCTAACCTCAAGTTGGTACTTTTTACAAACACCCTACAGCAAAATATTATTTCAGTAACAAATATTAAGAATATAACTACAATTATTTTCTATTAGGCACAGTACAATCAGGTTACTGGGAAAAGTGCCTTCTAAGAAGAACACTAAATTTCTTATTAAGCACTGTAACATTGACACAAAAATTGCTTTAATATGCAGATTATATCCAAGTTCACAAAATGGTTGATGTTGAAAGGGACCTCTGAGCCCATCTAGTTCAACCTCTCTGCTCAAGGAGAACCATCTACAGCTGGATGTACGATACCACATCCAAATATCTTGAATACCTTCAAGGACAGAGACTACATGAGCTATACAGAAAACATGTTTCCAGGCTCAGTCACCTTCACATTACTAAAAATAAGGGGGGAAAAAAAATTTCCTGATGCTCAGAGGTCACCTTCAAATAAAATGATAGGTGTTTTTGAGGGTTTCTGGGTCCTGAGCAATCAGGTCATTTAATGCCTAATCAGCGATCCGGAAGTAGCAGCAATATGAGAAATATTTTTAGCCATTTTGAGTAGTTAAAGCCAAAGAAAACAAAAGCACTTCAAAATAACCTAATATATTCCAGGATACAGAAAGCAAGTGAGAACACAAACCAGACAACTGTAAAAAGGTCGATCAGATCAGAAAAGCAAGCTGAGAGCTATAAATGTTATGGTTCTAAATTAAGTACAAAATTCACAAGAAAAATCTAGTATTGCAAAGGATATAGCCAAAATAAGCCCATTCTTAAATAAAAGGAATTTGATTATTTAAAGTATAAAGAACAAAACACTACTGGTATAGTTCTTACACTAATGGCTGGCATACTCACACTCATTTGGGATGTGTGTGTAGTTCTGACTACCCCACCAAAACAACCTGGTCTTTGGGCAGGGGAAAAACTAAAGCAAACTTAAATGGATCTCTGTTACTTCCATTCTTTCTCTCCTGCCCTATTTCATCTTCAATCATTGCAACTTTTTTCCTTACTACACCACAGTAAATGCTGTCACTATTCTGAAGATACAGAGATCCACAAGCACATCATTGGTCCAAGAGCATATTACTCCTAAAAAAAAAAACAAACCAACAAACAAAACAAAAAAACTTTGTCATTCCTCAGAAATTTAATTTTACAACTTCTACATGCTTTCTTGAAAGCTGCTTTACTCCAAATTATCTGTAATATACTAACAGTGGAGTAATTTAGTAGATGATGGAGTTAACATGAAGATCAGACAAGAAAAATATACATGAGACTTCTTGCCTTCAAAGACAAAGTTAATGAGTCATTCAATGGTTATAGCAATTGCAATTAGGAAATGGAAAAATTCCATCCTAAGGGTTCCATATAATAGAGACATGTTATACCCTTCAGTGCTGCTCAGAGTGCCTTTATTTTGTAAGACTTATACTTAGGAATCATATTTCTATTTATCCTCTCTTTTATCATAAAGGCCTCTCAGAAATTCTGAAAAGCACCAAGGTTACCCTAAAGCAGCAACTTAAAAGAAATCTTCACCTCTTTTATTAAAAAAAAGGCACCATCAAATAAAACAACAACAACCGCACAATAACAGGATTAAGTAGCTTGAGTGTTTACAGCTAGAATAATAAACACAAGCTGTTCCAGGAACACAAACTTTGTTAGTTCTTGTTCAAGTGTCCCGTATCCTACTCTCTCCTCAGTAACTTCAGTTTCTTTCAGAGGACTACTTCACTAGGGAAAAAAAAAAACAAAAAAACAAAAACAAACCCCCCAACTGCAGCAGAACTTGCCCCAGTAAACTGGAAATTCTGCCCACACCAGCAGGGCAGACAGCAGTGATTATATCATTTTGTCCTGTAGCAACTCTGCCTTGTCTTCACAGCACACTGACTCTCTGGAGTCACCAGCTTGCTTGAAACCAGTAGGAATCTGACTACCTTTGAGCCTCCCCCTTCACATTTTATTTTGGCTTCTACTGGAGGTAAATTTAGAAGTTATTTTTGGAGACAGGGGAAGAAGAGGCCTGACACTCTTCATAGGCTTCATTGCCATAGAAACCAAGCTAAAAACACCCAAAAAGGAACAGAAAATGTCTGTTTCAAGGCATTACTTATGCTATGTACTCAAATGTCACCTGAAGCAGCGTTTTACATTGAAAGTACATAAATAGTATCCAAGATTTTCTTTTTCCAATAGTAAGAATGTTTCACCAAACATTTAATTAAGGGACTGAGGAGAACTTGCAGTTCATTATCTCAGCCCCTCCCATGCCTCCAATGAACCATAATTTGGTAGTAGGCAATACAGTTGCTGTTGTGAACATTATGATCAAAACAATTACCAAGACCTATTAAACCACAGAGAACTGTAAATTAGTAACTTCCCCTATTCCCTCCCTCACATTTCAAAAGTGGGTGACACTGAAATTTTTTTCCTTCATGGTTTAGTCTGTACTTGGGGTCTCTGGCTGACTACATGAAGCTTCACTGTAAAAAGAAAAAGTGAGAACTTTGCTATTAGACACATTACTCTTAAACTGTTAATGCCAGTATTTCAATCCCTGCTTTTGCAGCCCTCAAACAACAGTACATTACAGGCTTATATTGTCAAAAAGCATCTATGATAGGACACGTAGAATTCAAAGACCAGCTGAGGAGCAACAGCTGTTCTGCCAACAATGACTCAGTCTCAGGGTAGCTACAAAAGGGTGAGCAACACAGGAAAACGTAATAGTTTCCTTCATATGATTTTTACCTTACACTATCTTCAGTTTCCTTTCCAGAAAAGATCTACAAAACAGTGATTCACTATTTCATTTCAGAAGTTAAAATCAATGCCAGACCTTTCAGCACCAAAATATTGTATAAAACACACTTATATTTCTTTTCTACTTTTGCATTAATTTTTAAAAGAAATTATTCTTATACAATGTACTCAACTATTCCTTCTACAATTGATTTCCTTAAATCTGTTATTTTGTATAATTATTTCCTAAGTAATCAGATGCAGTATCTGAAGTCACCTGACAGCTTACGAAGAAACATGACCCACGAGAAAGTGCTTAGAACAAAAGCTTTTACTGAGGGGATGGATTCAAGTGTTTAGGCTTATCAAAATAAAAACTAAAAGTGGAAGATCTCATTATCTACTTAACACTTTTTATCTATCTACAGATAGCAACTTCATCTGACCTACAGATGTTTGCTTTCCAGGCTAAACAGAGTTTGCTTCATTTCTGATGAACTGACTGATTGTACAAGAGTGGTGGTATAAGCAAGTTATTAAATTACAAAATAAAAAAGCAGAGGAAAAGGATATAATAAGATGTCTGTTATCACCTGTACCAAAAATGCACAAGATCAGAATGATGATCTCTGATGAAGTGCATTGAAGTAGCACAAGCTAATTCTAGTCACAGTGTACAAACACCACTCAATTTCTTACCTGATTTTACATTTCAAAAGCTGTTCTTTACTCCTTTTATAAAATATGATTATAGAAATCAGTATATTATAAAATTATTGCAACACAATTAATTTCAACAGCATATTGCACGTATTTTTAAAATCCTTTTTCGTATAAACATTCTTTTTCACTCTGCTTACATAATTTCTTTAGTGTAGCAAAAAATTATGCAGGGGATACTGCCATACAAGTTAAAAACAAAACAAAATCTCAAACAACTAGCCAGCTTTCCTTCCTGTTTCTTTTAATACCTTTATTACCAGCTCATCTTGTCAAAATGTGACTTTTACGTAAATTTTCACAGTGATGGCTCTGTCTGGGGCACTACAGAGCTACACAAAATTCTCATTAGCAATCATAAATTACAAAGCACTTTAAACATATCCTTCTTTCTATCTTTCAAATGAAATTACATTTTCAAGGAAGCTTTGACTTGTCCAGTTTTGACCTTACAGGACGAGTTCATGGGTTCTTCCAAACTGTATTGAAACTAATACAATACACAGAAATTCCATGATGTTGGACCTAAAACTTTGTTTCAAATAAAACTATGGAGACAGCCAAGTAGATCATCTAAGTTCAACCTTTGTATGCAAAACAGTCCATTGATGCATCTTCTTCACAAAAAGAAACACTCTTGGCAACTAAGATTTATCTTCACTTGGTAGAAGTTACTTTGGTCTTCTTATCAATTATTCAGATTATGACAAGAGGTCAACCAAAAATATCCATTTATTGCAGCTTCTAGCATTGGAGGGAAAGGCATAACAGACTCAAGATTGCCAGTGTAGTGCACAAAAAGAACTCTGACATTTCTGCATTAGCTTCATGACATATTCCATACTGGTACACACAATTATTCCACAGAAACCATGACATTGTAAATATGATAGGTGCAACAAACAGCGGGTTAAAATAAAAGCTATCCTCTTCAATAAGCTAACAGGGAGCTTTTCACATCTGTGTTTCAACTGATGCTTTCAATTGCTGAAAAATTCAAGTCCTTTTACACTTGCCTACTGGTAGTGATTTCCAAGTCTGCAATAAACTGCTCTCTACAAATGAGGCATGAAAGCAGAGATCTCTTGCTACATAAAAATAACTTCAACAAATACAGGCTGCAAATTTAATGCTTGTTTTATAACCACATAGTGCATTTTTCAGCTTTACTAGTCTAAAAATTAGATTTATATGTAAATAGCAAAATCTTAATGTTGGGATTTTCAAGGCAAAAAAAAAAAAAAGATCTTGAAATAAAATTTGATTCTGAACCTATTAGAAAAACACTTCATGATGTTTCTGTTTTCTGAATGCCACCTAATTGTATCAATAGCTCATACTATCAGCTACTATTTTTTTATTTTTAGAAAAACACATAAAACCGATATCATTAAACTATAATCACCAAGAATAGAATCACAGAATGGTCTGTGTTGGAAGGGAGCTTAAAGATAACGTAGTTCCAAATTGCCCCACCAGGGACAAGGACACCTTCCACTAGGCCAGGCTGCTCAGAGCCCACTCCACCCCGGCCTTCAACACTTCCTCACATGGGGTGCTCTCAGCTTCTCCACACAACATGTTCCAGTGCCTCACACCCTTCACAGGAAACCATTTCTTCCTATATCTAACACAAACCTACCCTCCTCCATTCTCCCTTGTCCTATCACTGCATCTCCTTGTAAGAAGACCCTCTCTGGCTTTCTTGCACAGCCCCTTTAGGCACTGTAAGGCTGCCAAAAGGACTCCCTGGAGCCTTCCCTTCTCCAGACTGAACAATTCAAACTTGCATAGCTTTTCCACACACAAGAGCAGCTCCATCCCTCTGATCATTTTGGTGTCTCTCCTCCAGACTCACTCCAACAGGTCCATGACCTTCCTGTGCTGGGACCCTAACCCTAACCCCACCCAGAGCTGAAGCAGCCCTGCAGGTGGGGTCAGAGCAGAGCAGAGGGGCAGAATCCCCTCCCTGTCCCTGCTGCCCACACTGCTCTGGATGCAGCCCAGGACACGTTTGGCTCTCTGGACTGTGAGTGCCCACGGCTGGGTCATGTCCAGCCCCTCACCCACCAGCACCCCCAAGCCCTTCTCTGCAGGGCTGCTCTCCATCTGTTCATCCCTCAGCTTGTGTTTGTGTTTGGGATTGCCCTGGCCCAGGCACAGGACCTTATACACTGGGCCTTGTTGAAATTCATCATGTTTGCACCCACCCACCTCTCAAGGTCCTTCTGGTGGCATTCCTTCCCTCCAGCATGTCAACCACACCACACAGCTTGGTGTCACCAGCAAACTTGCTGAAGGCAAATGCTAAGATCAATCAGCTCTGATTTAGGTCACCAGTAGCCACTGAAAAATCAAAACTAAACCAAATAATCTGTAATTACACTTAGAGAATAATTTTAAGAGCAGAAGAACAAAAAAAGTCTTTCTGCAAAATAAATGTTTTCATTTTCTTGTTTATTTGGGAAAAAAAACATACCCACGACAGCTTTTTCAAAGTAATATTTCACAGTTTTCTAGAATACAAGGATTACTGAGAAAATAGGCCAAACAAACCACATTGTACTTTAACTTACTAGCTTTCTCCACATTATCAGGGTTTTTTTCTCCACAAATAAGGTAGTTTACAACATGTTTTTTTCTTCAAATGTGTGTTTTAACACCAATTTCCCATGAACCCATGCAGACCAGCTAGCAGGAAGGCAACTATTTCCAGTTCTCTACCAAATGCATGATCTGCTGCAATATAGTCCTGGCCACAGCCACAAGCCCTCCAGAGAAACACCATCCTCTAAAGACTGGTGAACCTTAAGATTAATAAACACTGAACTACTTAGCAATTAAGCTGATAAGGCATTTCAGTAAAATGCAGAAGTATAGAAATTTTCAGCTACTTTTTCCTTTTATGTATGCAAAACTAAGTGATCAAATCTGATTAGAATTCTTAACTGCACAGAACAGATGCACATAATTTTCTTTTCCTCACCATCCCATCACTTGGCAAGCATCAGCCATCCAACACCCAGATCTAGCAGCACCCCCTTCATGATAACCAAGTGGGTTGGCATATTGGTTGTTTCTGTTGGGTTGGTTTTGTTTTTTTTTTTTTATGAGGCATCTCTGCAGAAAGTTTTCAACAGTAGTTAATATGTCAGAAGGTCAAAGGTGTAAATCTCCACTAGAAGCAGGAAAGCTGACAGAAGTCCATTGCTGCCATTCCACAGCTGTGTAGAAATACCAAGTGTGTCTGTTAAACAGGGATTAGATACCATGGAAACCCAGAACCTCTGGAGGCAAACCTCAACTGAAAAAGAAATGAAAAGAAGCCAGAGATTTATACTGAATGTTGTTGGAAAATAAGTTGCCAAAAGAATGGCTCTTCTACCACAGTGAACTTCCTTGTGCAAAAATTAACTAATCTGTAGCAAGTGAAAGTGCTTCACATGTATTTAAGCAACCCTTAAATTATCTTAGTACTCTTTTAGCTAGGGATCTTTAGGCTATTGAATTTTTCAAGGTTTTTTTAAAGAGTCCTATAAATCTGATTCAAAAAAAAACACATACCAAATAAAACAATGGTGATCAGGACTTTGTGAAGGAAAAGAAAATAAAAACATTATAGTATGTGTGTAGATAGATCTGCACAGACGTGTCCCTCCGTCCATCCCAACAACTACCTCACACATAACATTTTAAATGTATTATAATTCAGATTTAGCCAATTAATTACACATTTAGAAGCACGACACACAGCTGCATTCATTCCCTATGGCTTTTATTGAGATGTATTCCTTCTAATCCCTCCCACTAACAGTAAAAGTAGAGGCATTAGTGAATATGAGAATACATCTGGTGTGAATGCGTGAACTCTTCTCGAAAAATAAATGTTCTAAGACTAATCACGCTAAAAGTATGGTTATTCTTCAAAGTATATCCATTTCTATCCCCTTTTCTTGAAGGTTTCTTGTCTACTAAAGAATAATGCCACAATAATTTTGAATACTGGAATTTTTGTATGATCCCAACAGATACCTGCTTCATATTCATTGTAAAACTATAAACTGGGCATTGTTTCCTAGTGTTCTTTGTATTACATAGTTATAGGAATTAACAGAGAAATGTGCCAACAAAAAGCTGATATGACTAAATACTAATAAAAAGAATGTCTGGGACCAACATTTTCAAATCTTCACACATGATATAAAAAAATTCTAGGAAAAAGAAGTTGTTAAAAGCTTACTCTAAAGCTTGTACAGAATGAGGTACTGCAACTCTGACCTACTCTAGAATGTAGAAGCTACTAAAAACATTACCACCTATCATGTAGCTTCTGTTTGTCAAATAGTAACTTGAGAATAGCTTGAGGAACTGGTTTAATTCTACAAACAAAGTATAAAATCAGGTTTTCCTCCTTGAACACTTTCTAGATAGAAGAAACTCAGTAACAAAACAGAAGCACGCTAAGGAGACCCGAGGTCAGTCTAAGGGCGTGTTCTGTCTCCAACACCATCATCAATCAGCACATGAGCCTTAATCACTTCTCTGACATCCATTTTCCTCAGATTCCCCAGTGTGCACAGCAGCTCCATTACAGCTGGTGAAGTGTACATCTCTGCCTATTCCACTTGCATCTCTTACAGATTTGATGCATGAGAGTTTGTTTTCTTGAATCTGCTGGTACCATCTGCCTGTATAATCTTGTGTTTGCTTCTCCTGTGTACTTTCTTTTCTAAATCAAACCTCAGTGAACACTCTACAATTTTAATATTGCACAATTTGGTGAATAACAGCTCCACAACTGCTTTTACCCACTGCCTTGGTGACTCTGCAGGTGTTGGTCACTTCAATTCCCACCACTTATTTCAGAGCACTTTTAAGAAGTCCACTTCCCCTTCCTTTCTGTAGCTCCCCTTGAGAGCAACAAAAACTGTTGACAGCAACCAACACAAGGGCAGGTCTTGTGTCTCATACAAAACTTCCTGTTCATTCTCCCCGTACTCCCTAATGATGGACAGTGCTGCATCAGGATTTGCTGGCAGCTGCCACTAACCAACAGCTTCAGCAAACCACCAGTCACAGGTCATGTCTTGACTCAGCAGCAGCTTTATAGAATCAGTACAGAAAGTAGATCCTGGTCACTCTTAAGTCACACAGAACATACATAAAAACTGTAAAAGTAGAGGGAACAGCCTGTAAAATCAGGAAACATCACCAAGAGCAGACTCAATATTCAACAATTAGTTCAATTTCCATTTTAGCTTATATTCATTTGGGCTGCAAAATTCAATGCTGATTGAAAATGCTGAATATTACTCTAAATGTCATACATATTTCAGTTAAAGTACAATGAGAGAGCTTAAGAACAAAAACTTCTTAAAGACGATGCAGGAGGATGCTAACATGATAAATTTATTTTAAGAGGGAATAACAAAGATGAAGAAGACTTTCCTCCTGGAAATGTATTATGGAAACTGAACTGCAGAAGCAGCATACAGTTTCACCTCAAGCCTCTGATTTGAAAGAAGTAGGGAAAAAAGGAGTCAAGTGTCTGTCTCCTGTACCATGCATAAGTGTTGTTGAAAATTTTTCAGAAAAAATATGAAGAACTTAAAAAGTCTCAAGATTATTGACAAACCAGGAATATTATGTATTACATATGAGTATGTGTACTTAAATAAAGCCAGCCTAGCAAAAGAGTTTCCTACTCAACAATATGGCTCAGTAGCCCAACATGAAATCATTAATCAAAAACATATAAATCAGAGGACAGTATTAATCAATAAGAGCAAACTCTATTCTTATTAGCAGGTCAGTCATGCTTGACTTTTTGAGTATAACCCATTTGCTTAGTAACAGAAATGGAGTAGTTGAGCTTCTCAACTTACAGAGATGATACAGACAAATTTCGACAGCTTAAAAAAAACACACATACACAACACCAGCTGAACACACTGTGAATTTCAAGAACAGGCTCTTGTGAAAATATTTTCATTTTGATTTGCAACTCGCACAACATTTATAAACATTCAGGGTCCTTCCTTTAAAAAAAAAAAAAAGCATTTAGGTCTCAACAGGTAGTTAGGAATTTTTTCAACACTACTGTTAGAGTGCTGACTGAGCATTTCAAAGCGATCCAACAAAATATGTGGCACAAAGGACAATTCTCTGGACCTCTCAATTGCCAGCAAGATAATGCACACACCTGAAAGCAGACACTTTCCAGCGGGTTGGTTGATTATAAGGCAGCTAAACAAAACAAAGCACACAAGAGGCACACAATAATGGAACATAAGCCATTGTTCCAGTGTTCAACATCAGCTGTGGCCCAGCACTGCAGGGATTTAGTGGCCAGCTCCTTTATTTGAATTATGCACTTGTTCTGGAATTTGGAACAGATTTTAAGGAGCAAACAGCTTGGGGAAGTCTTTTTTCCTAACTATTTATTCCATGTATTTGATGCAAGTCAATTTTATGACCACAACTCTGGAGATTCAATTAAGAGCCTTAATGCTTCAGTACATTTCTTGAAAAATACCTTAAGGACTCTTTCTGGTAAATTTCAAGATACAACAATTGATTCATAAGTACCACGATCAAAATGGACAATTGACCTCAGTATCAGCCAAGACTCCAAATCCAATTGTTTCATGTTTTACCAAAGGCATCACTTATTCCTTTAAAGATGACAAGCATTAATTAAACTAACCATTGCCAATGCAATGTTTATCCACCACCCTGCACCACTTCAAAAGAACCTTAAACTTTTTTCCTGCAGAAAGGAAAGAACTGCTACTGTAAGTATCCTCTTTTCAATAACCTCTCCTCAAGGCCCTTTCCTACATAATCTTTTCAGATTAATCAGGGAAAAGCAAAAGTATGTTCAATAGCTGAAGCTACATATACATCTTTATCAAGGACATGACTCTGACCTCCCCTACAAGAACAATCAGTGAACATTTATAAGATTACTTTCAAGAGGTAAATATTGCTCAAAGCTAAAATGGACAAATCATGTTTGTGAATATGTTAAGTTACACTGCAATAGTGGGGAGACCAACTTTTTCTTCATTTTTTTACAAGACATGCACATTTTATAAGTAAGAAGGTGCTGCCAAGCACCTAATAACTAAAGAAATATAAAGAGGAGTTTACAAAGAAAAAGCAATATACAGCTTATTGCAGATATTATTTCATCTACACCACTCAAAGACCAGAGGACTTTTTAAAAATTGTTCTGTGCATTCCAAACACAGCTGGAGGCACAACCATGGATGAGGCTGGGGGGCATGACTCAATATCTAATGTTTTGGCTATGGAGTGGTTGAGGAGTAAGTTAGACAATCTCAGTTTTAGGCTAATCTTAGCCTACAATAATGGAAACAATACCTAAGTATTGTAAGTGGAATAAAGAGTTACATGTTAGAATGGAAATTTATTTTTCACTTTCACTGTAAATCAGACATGCTCTGTGCCTGACAAGACTTAAGCACAAACCAGAAAAAGTTAGTCATTCTCATTAAAAAACACAGCTGGTGAAGGGGGTGCCCAATTTACTAAAATCAGCTACTTGTGACAGTACTTGCCCAGGAAGTGGGAGACCCAAGGCTGAGGCAGCTCAAACCCACAGCCTTGGCTCTGCAGTAGTTCAGTTTCAGTAGGAAAAGTTGGCAGTGCCTCTCCAACTTTATAAGCTGCCAATTTTTTTCATTCTTTTTTTACTCAATCTCTTAGGATTGCTTTTCTTCATTTGAAAATGGCTTCCCTGATTTGAGTGTACTGGTATATGTTCATTCCCTTTTTCAAAATAGCTAGATATCTAGAGGGAGATTTGAGGCTATGAAACTTCAGAGAACACTGAAATCTATGACTAAGTTGAACACTGAGGTCTCACAAAGTTAGGTGTGACAACATTACCGGTTGCCACATCTTCCTTGTTTTGTCTACACTGTCACAGGGCAGAAAATTTCAAAATATGCCTGTAATTAGCCATTTGTCAAAATTAACTCATTTTCCCCATCTAGAAGACTACTACTAACATTTTGTGTTAATGCAGTGCTTGATTTCTGAGGTTATCCTGATGCGGTCCCTACTACATTTTTCAGATACAAATGAGCCGAGAGAAGGCTTACAGCTTCTCCTTTTTCAAGTACCACAGAAAGAACATCCAGTTTGGCCATAACACAGCTGACTCCTGCTCAGAACCCTACTATTTGAAGTAATTTTATTCATGTTACTGAACTTTTCTAATATGATTAGAAGACTTACTAGGCACACCACAGCCTGAAGCTGCCTTTTTAAATTATGTGACTTCATGTCACTGCACAAATCAGGTACCTCTTTTTTCAGGCTTCGTCTTTCAAGAACCTAAAAATGCCCCAGTTTCACAAGACGGGCTCAGCCACACCAAGATCTTGCTGCCACTAGAAAGGCCAGTCCTGCTCCCAGCCTCTCCTCATGTACCTTTGCACAGACCCGACCTTAAACTCTGGCCTACCAAGACCTTTGGTGAAAAACCAGGGTGGAGCAATCAGGTACACTTTGCTGCCTTTACTCTTTTTTTTTTTTTTTTTTTGCTCAGTATGGTAAAACTTATGAAACTAAGCCAATTTGTGTGCAAAATCGCTTAGGTCATTCTATGCCCACATCAAAATGAAAGGCCACTGCCCACATAAAAACCCAGAAAGTTATTGTAACCACTGACATCCCTGGGCACCAGTGAGCCAGGGTTTCCTCCTATGAATCAGCTGCAGAGCAGGGTGATATGTCTGTGGCCCTCCAAGAGATTAAAAAATCAGACAGTAACAGCAAAACAGTTAAACAGCCCTGCTTTAAATGTATACAAAAATACTGTATTTGTTCAGTACCTCAGCACCTTTACTTAGAAGCCTCATACTGAGAGACTTGAAATTTATTTCCTTGTCCATATAAAATGAGAAAGTACTTATAAATTTAAATAAAAAGTGAAAAAAAAGGTAAAATGTAGTCCTTTAAGTATTAACTGCATCCCTACTGTATCTGTGAATGTTTCAACAGTTATAATCTTTCTTGTTTGTAGCAGGAATCTTATGTAAAAAATAGCAAAAAATGTTTACAAAAATATTAAAGCTGTTCATTCAAGAGAGAAACTACTGTTTAATAGACAAATTTCTAACAGGTAAGTGCTACAAAAATAATTTCAAAAATTTAAATGATTAATATTACAGCCCAAACAACTACTAAGATGCAAGGACAGACCATTGTCTGACGGCATCATTTATCTCATTTCAGGAGAGTCTCATTTGATTTTTAAGCCATTAAAAGTTTAATCTAGGTATTTCACGTGCAAAAAGTCAATGCAATGAAAAACTGTATCCTCTTATGATTGAGGCTACTACCTCTAAAAATATCTGCGCAACTATCACAAGGAAACAACTGTAACACTTATCAGTTAATGTATCTTTCCTCAGTATTTTTCAGTATTATCAACTTAGTGCTCCAGATGCAGAATTTTATCTTCCAGTTATGACACCACCCCATATCTGTGGAGAGCAGCAGAATTTCCTTAAGCTAGCTTGAGCTGTTCGGTGTTACTGAACAGCTCAAGCTAGCTTAAGGAAATTCTGCTGCTACATAAGAATTTTCCTAAGACAATAAATACTGTAGAAAACACAGTAGATATACAGATATAAGCTAGCAGTCTTCCATCAAAGCCATAGAATTACCTACATTTGGGAGTTTATTTGCTAATCACTATTAGGCTTGGTCCCCGGAAGAGAAAGAAGGAAGAGGTTTCTCTTTGTTAACATTTCCTGCGTAGGTTGACTTTCATGAGAGTTACAAAGATGACTTTGATCAAGGTTTTTAACTAAGTAACATTGGGACAGTAAAGAGTCAGCAACAATAGAGGTAACAGATACAGAAAATAAAGCCTTATCTTAGTTTGTTTTTTGCTATAGTGTTTACAGAACAAATTTTCATCTCTTAGCCCCATTTCTATAAGTACACACAACTTATACAAGACTAAGATCTCTTTTAAAAGGCCACAATTTCTTTATCCCTGCATAGTGCCATACAACAGGAGGCTGCCATCAGTCTTACCTCAACCATCACTTACAAATCCCACCAAAACAAAGTGCTACAGTGGCATGGCAAGTTCAGTAACAGCTGAAGTGACATTGTGGAGAGCTGCCTTTGCCCCCCCCCAAATCGATTTGTTACCTTCCCATTTTAGCATTTACCTGTTTAGCTCTGACTAAACCCTAAGTCAAGGACTCCAGACTACCTGACCCCAAACTTTAATCAAGAAAGACTGGTTATTATAATTCATGAGCAGTACAGCTTGTAAGTCCTGCAGCCTTCAACACAATTTCTGTGCCTAAATCACTCACATGCACACGAAGTCTTCCCTCATGACTCAGTTAGCTGGAAAGCCACATTTCTAAGTAAAAAAGGCAACCTTGAGCTTTAAAGCCTAGCTGCTCTCTCAGTTTTACGTGCTGCAGAAAACAGCTGCATTTCCTCCTCTTAGTTCCAGTACAGAATCACAAAGCATCATTCCAATCACTTTTTCTGCAAACAGGCTGGACTAGAAGCAAATGTTTCGGACAAGATAGTAATGCTATTAAGGACCGATGACAAAGAATTAGAAGGTAAAAACAATCAGGAGAATGATTACTGAAGAATTTTTAATATAATTTTCCTAAACTTGATGCCTTATCCAACAAAGAGCAGAATAGGGAAAGAAATAGAAAAAAATACAACAGTAAGTAAATGATACAGCTGTAACTGACTTTTACCTGCAAGGAATGTCAAATGTAAAATTTAAGACACATTCATCAACAGGAATGCAGTCATTCAAGTGACTAAGGAAAAGAAAAAAGGAAGTAAAGCAAGACAACAAAGGTTGGCTAATTTACTTCTAATGTCATATTCCTGCAGGGAAGCATGACAAATTCTTACCCATCAATTATTTGTCTTTTTGCCCTACGAAGAGAGACAAAACAGGAGGGCCAGAAAGCAATACAAATCACACATGCCCGCGGCACAGAGTTACGTAATGCTGACGTACTGCCTGCTCTTTGCTCACAAACACTCACTTTGCTGCAATTCCAAACACCAGCTTTTAACAGCAGCCCGGTTTGAACACTTCTGAACTGCTTTGTAAATAAAATGCAGACACGCAAAAAGAACAAGATACAGAATGAAGCTTTAGAGCTATTTCCAACAGAGATAAAAATAAGAAAAGCGGAGGGTTAGCTTTATGATGAGATACTTTCTGTTTCATAAGAAAATGTCACAGAACTGGCTTTTTGTGCTAAAACTCAAAACTAAACTGCCTGCCAATCTAAAGAATTTTAATTTAACTAACATGAAGAAACCACAAATAAGAAGAGAAAGATAGCTTCTTCAACTTCGCTGAAGTGCTACTGCCAAGAAACACAAGTTAGTAACTTTTTGATAATAAAACACACCTAGAAATCTTTCTATTTAGAAGAGAACTTGCCCTGAATAGACTCAAACTGATTAGCTAGAAGTAAAGGCAGAATAGGTACAAGCAGGGCCAAAAAGTATTTATTACTAATCATGGGAGAAAGAAAAAAAAAAACCCAAACAAATAAAAAAATAGTGAACACAGCAGAACTGGCCAGAGCTCACAAAACTAAATTCATAAAACATTTATAAAATGTGGTATTATCCATATTAAGTCATCTTTTTTTCCTACATTTTGTCTTTAAAAACTAGGACAGAACCATAAAATCTGCAATAATCTATTGCTCAGTACCTATCATAGCCATTATGTAAGCAAATACATCACAACACTTGAGATCACATGCTTGAATAATCAGCTGCTAATTAAGTATATCTGCAATTGCCTTGGTCCTTCCTTTCTCTGACCCAAAACAGTAAGTAAACAACATTACAAAAATCTCAGTCTTCAGCAGTCAGATATAACAAAGAAACTAAAACAATATGTTCCTTCCTATGTGGCAGTAATCAGCAAGGCTGTATTTTAAACTCTGGAGCACAGCAGACTGATTTATAACAAATTACTTCACAATTTAATGTACACAGCAAACTGAGGAGGCCAACTCATGCAGACAAACATTAAGCTAAGCCCTTTTGGAAGGCCATATCAAATAGTTTTTACCCAAAGCTGGGCATCAGCACCATCACTGGAAGTTCCTAACAAGCATAAGATAAAAATATTACAGAGACAAATTATTTCTTCACGTGTTGGGGTTTTTTTTACTCCTTTGAGTAACTAAATTAAAATTTCCCTTCTACCTGTCTGACCTCTAATAACATATGCTCTTTCAAGGCCTTTTAAAACATGCCCAGGTTACGTCAGGCCTCAAGGAAGATAGTGTTTGTAGGCTCTCAAAAAAATGCTCTGCCAGCATTTTTCTTCTCTGTTGCAGAGAAGAAGGAATGACTTTAGGACTTCTACTGATTCCAAGTTATGGAAGCACAGTGCCAGAAAAAAAGCAGCTGGTGAACAACTACCGCCCTAAAGGAATACGTCACAGGGCGTGTGGTGAGTTCATCACCTCTGTGACAATCCCTGTATCTAAGTGCCCAAAAGCATACAAAAATCTACAGTGCTGTAGGACTATCAAAATAAATATTCCAAATATAATAAAAGTGTTTCCTATTATTTTTTCTTAAATCATAACCTAGGAACAACCTGAATATAAATACTATTTACATATGGACAGACATAAGTGTGATTACTTCTGCGGACATTCTTTTCACTACTCAAGCTGTAGAACACAAACACTAAGATAAATAATTTAGGATTTAGCTAGAAGACTGCAGTAGAAATTTGAATCACAGAGAATAACAAAGATTTCAGACTTCTTTATCTTTCTATTCATAGCAAAGCTATTAAGTACAAGGAGTTTAAGGATAAAATTTAAACTTTTGAGGAGACTGACTGCACCTAAGTCATTTTTACACCCAATAATCAGGAAAGTTTACATATTTTGAGTGTAACTGACCTTAAGCTAATGACTGCAAGATTTATGTAAATGACATTAAACTGATGACTGCAAGAAACAGACAACACAATCAATTCGGGCAGGATGAAAATCTTTGTATTCTAAATGATTACTTCCATGATTAAGTTCAGGGACAAAAGAAAAACTGGTCTCAGTGACCCCCAAAGCTGCAGACCGTTCTTGAGAAAAGCCTGTTAGTGCGTGTGCATACACACAGACACAAACACACTGAAGGTCAGTCTTCTTCCTGCATTTCACACTTCCCTCCCTCCCTCTAATCTTCTTCACACAGGCCTTGCACTCCATCCCCGTGCCAGACATCTACGGGCTTTTAGAAGCCTCAAGGTTCCAGCGGTTCGCTCCGAGGCACGTACTGAGCAGAGACAAGGACCCGTGTCCCTTCCTCCCCGGCCGCTCCTCCCCGGCCGCGCTCTCTCGGGAGCCGCCACCCGCTCCGGGCCGGGGGAGGCGCCCGGGAAAATCCGCCGAGCCCGTGCCGGGACCGGCGGCCGCGGAGCCGGCGGGAGGGGAGAGGGAGGCGGGCAAAGGCGGCTTCCCGAGCAGGCCGGGCAGCCGCCCTCTCCGAGGCCGGGGCTGCCGGGGGCCGAGGGAGGCAGCCCCCGCCGCCCGAGCAAGGCCCAGCTGTCAGAGCCCCTCCGTGGGACGGCCCGCGCTCGGCCCCGGCCCGGTGCTGGTCCCTGCCAGACCCTCGCCCGTAGGAGCCGAGAAGCGGGGGCGGGGGAAGGGCGCCCCGGTCGCACCGCGCCCGCCGCGCCGGCCCGAGGGGCGGGGGGAGGCGAGCGGGGCCTCGCCGGGGACGCCGCACTCACCACTTGGTAGCGGCTGACGGGCTGGTGGTGATCCATCCTGGCCGCCCGCCGACACGCACGGGCGCGGCCGCAGCTCCTCCGACCTGGCGCCGCGTCGCTCAGTCCGTCCTTCCCTTCTTCCTTCCTTCCTTCCCCCGCCCGTTCGCCCGGCGCCGCCGCCGCCCGGCCCGGCCCTGCCCCGCTGCGGCCGCCCCCTGCCCGCCCCCGCGGCGGCGGAGCGGCCCAGGCCCCGCCCCGCCGGGAGCCGCGGGGCTGGCTCGGGCCGCGGGGCTGGCTCGGCCCGGGGGGCTGGCTCGGGCCGCGGGGCTGGCTCGGGCCGCGGGGCTGGCTCGGGCCGCGGGGCTGGCTCGGGCCGCGGGGCTGGCTCGGCCCAGGGCTCGGTGGGTGTGCCCTCCGCCCTCGGCTGCTGCCCCGGCTGCGCTCAGCTCGGGGCGCTTCTACCGCGGCTGCCGGTAGCGGGTCTTCGTCTTTCACCGCTCTTCGCTCGGCAGCAGTGAGGCTGTTACGTGCCCAGCCCAGGCCTTGCCTGGGTATTTATCGCTATTGATCACCGTGGGGCAAGAAGAAGTACAATATGGCATGGAAGACATACTGGGGACCCGGACAGCGATTTTGAATTGGCATCTACCTAAAGTGATTAAGAATGCTGAGCCCGTTTGCCTGCTGCTCTTGTGAAGGCAAAGCACCGTTCTGTGGCAAGGAAATGTGATTTTCCTCCTCTCTCTTCCTCCTAAAATTAAATATACAGATGTTTATGACCTCCTGGATGTAAAACCAGTTAAAAACGCCTGCACCCATAAAGGTGTATGGGACGAGGCTGGCTCATTTCTAGGTTCCCGAACTGCCAGATGTGCAGCTGTGGCATGCAGCAACTTCAAATAGCCGGAGATTCATCTCTCGGCTGCAGCGGAGAGGAGCGTTCGCGAGTGCTGCTCTGTAGCCGATGAGCAGGCAAATGCTCTCGCAAAGCTGGCTTCTGGCTGGCGCTGATGGCCAGCACGAAGAGCTCATCCTGCAGCTCAGGTCATCAGCACCTTTCGGCAGCTGGCTGCCATCCCTGAGCATCAGGGTGAGTGTCCCTGTGCAGGCAGCCATCCCGGAGCAGCAGAGTGAGTGTCCCTGTGCAGGCTGCCATCCCTGAGCATCAGGGTGAGTGTCCCTGTGCAGGCTGCCATCCCTGAGCAGCAGGGTGAGTGTCCCTGTGCCGGCTGCCATCCCTGAGCAGCAGGGTGAGTGTCCCTGTGCAGGCTGCTGACCTGAGCAGCAGGGTGAGTGTCCCTGTGCCGGCTGCCATCCCGGAGCAGCAGAGTGAGTGTCCCTGTGCCGGCTGCCATCCCGGAGCAGCAGGGTGAGTGTCCCTGTGCAGGCTGCCATCCCTGAGCAGCAGGGTGAGTGTCCCTGTGCAGGCTGCCATCCCTGAGCAGCAGGGTGAGTGTCCCTGTGCAGGCTGCTGACCTGAGCAGCAGGGTGAGTGTCCCTGTGCAGGCTGCCATCCCTGAGCAGCAGGGTGAGTGTCCCTGTGCAGGCAGCCATCCCGGAGCAGCAGGGTGAGTGTCCCTGTGCAGGCTGCTGACCTGAGCAGCAGGGTGAGTGTCCCTGTGCCGGCTGCCATCCCGGAGCAGCAGGGTGAGTGTCCCTGTGCAGGCTGCTGACCTGAGCAGCAGGGTGAGTGTCCCTGTGCAGGCTGCCATCCCTGCGGAGCGGGGTGAAGCGCCACTGCGTGCGTGTGGGAGGGCGGGGAAGTGGAGCGAGCTCCATTGTTGGAGCTCTGTCTCTAGATGGGGTGGGAGTGAAGATAGGCAGGATTATAGGGGAGGAGGAGGTGGAAGCGTGAGACGCTGTGTGTGTGCCTGGGACCTTGCTTGCAGCCCATACCTGGCTACTGCAGCAGTTACTAAAGCTATCCAAATGAAAATAAAAACGTGTTTGGAAAGTGCAGGCCTATTCTGTTGGTTGCATTTGTTTTGTTTCTTGTACAAACTGTGTTGCAAATCAAAAGCATCAGCAGTTAGGAAACAAAGCCGGTTAGAAATGGATGGGATTCTATAGCTAAGAAATGAATTAATATTATTTTCCTAACAGGATTTTCTCCTATTCCTTCATTATACATAATAAACGTTTAATTATTCTGTCCTTTAAGGAACAGTTATTAGTAAAGGTCATCTTGAGTTTAAGAAAGTTTGTACAGAGTATTGCAGCGTGTTTCAGTTTCCAAACCCTCTTAATTATATTTCCAGATTTCACAGGACATGGAAATAAGACCATTGGTGTAATTAGTTTAACATCTTCTCTGCCGTTAGCAACAATTATCTCCAAAGCAAACTTTTTCTGAAGTGCTGCATGTGACATCTCAGCTCAAGAAGTTGTCACCTGATCTCCATGGCTTTTTAAGTGTTGTGTCTCAGTTCTGCCGTACAATCCTAGAAACTGGAATTTGACACTGCAAATGCTGGAATAAAATTGAGTAACCATTTATTAAGATGAAACCTTCAGTTTTGAACTCGTGCAATTTATGTCTTTTAAGGGAAGAAAGGACAATAGGTGAGAACCAAAGTGCATTTAATAGGAAAATATTCCATCGTGCTTGGGAGAAGAGTCAGCAGAGGCAGGAGCAGATTCAGTAGAGATAATAGAGTTGTGTATGGAGAGGGAGTTTCATAATTAGGGACAAATTTTGGATGGATGGTCTAACTTATATACAGAGACCAAACTTCATTTACTTCAGGAGTATAAGTATCATTATGGGACTTATAACAAAGCAGGCCATGTGACCGATTTAGGCTTTAAATATGCCTTCTTTTGATTCTCATTCTTTCTGGAACATCAAAATATAAAAACAGATAATGCATTTCTTTCACATCTGTGTATTTTCAAAAAAGCGTTATCTGTATATTTTCATTTAATTGCCTGATTCCAGAGGTTTTTACCATGGCCTAATATTAATCTATAATGCAAAGAAATTGGCAAACACTAGGGTTCCTTAAAATCACAGAACCACGGAATGGTTGGGGTTGGAAGGGGCCTCTGGAGGCCATCTGCTCGAGCTGGGATACCTGGAGCAGGCTGCCCAGGACCAGAGGGTTTTTTGAATATCCCTGAGAACGGAGTCTCCACAAGTCTTCGTGACAGTGCTCAGTCACTCTCACAGTAACAAAAACTCCTGATGTTCAGAGGAAGCCTCCAGTGTTTCTGTGTGGGCCCATTGTGCTGGTTTTGACACAGAGCACTGCTGAGAAGAGCCTGGCTCCATCTGCTAAGCAGTTCCCTTCAGGTATTTGTGTGAATTGATGGGATCCCTCGTGAGGCATTTCTGCAGGGCCCCACGTCTCAAAGACCTTCTTCACAGAAATGATGTTCCAGTCCATTCATCGCGCTTGTGGCTCTTTACTGGACTCTCTGCCATGAGTCCATATTTCTTCTGTACTCTCTTGTACAGAATACATATTGAATGTAGGAAATGTGTCTTTCAGAAGTGCTAGGACTTTATTACTTAGATGAACAAATTATGTGGACTGTCCTATTGACTAAAACCCTTGAATGCTAGTTTTAAAATTTACTTTTTTGTTTTGACCTTCTTAAACTTTAGCAGGCCTGCAATGACAGTAATGGTTAGGACTATATTTTGAATCCTTAAAATATTGTTTTTCTGTCAAAGAACTGTATTTAAAGAAACAGAAATAGTGCTCTAAATAGCATGTAATCAAAATAGTTTCAAATTTGCATTTAAAAGGAAGTATTGCTTCAGACAGGTTTTTTTAGGAAAAAAAAAAAACTTAATTGCTGTTAGTCAACAAACTTACAATAGTTTAAACTTTGTTCCACCATGAAAATGAGCCAAGAAAAGATTCTTGGTAACAACAGCTCTTGCAAGCCCAGTTCTGTGAAAAGTTGTCTTGAAGGATGGCATCTGAATTCAGACAAGTCTGAACTGCACAAAGGCAAGGACTGTTAGAAATTTTAATCATGTTTTTCCTTCATTATTCAATCAATGGCTAGCAAATAAAAAGGCATAGTATTTATCTTTACATTTATTCACCAGTTTCTTCTTCAGCATTTATCTTCATTTCTTCATTCAAATTTTTAAGGCTTCTTATGGAACTTACAGAGTAGGTAGGTTTCAAAGCTAAGTCAATTTTATCTTAATAAAGATACATAAACAAATACTTATATTGTTTATATACAAATATTTATATTACACTTATAGTACATAATTTTGTACTATTTTAAGTAAATATTGCAATTACTATAGTAGTTTACTTGCTGTACCATATAAATAATTTAAAAATTTAAGAATAAAAGCTGTACATACCTTTCCAAAACCTGGGAAACAAATAAAATTTCATGTTTTATAACTTTTTTTTATGCCTTTAGCATGTGTTTTTAAATGTCTAATACAGATAATGTCAGTGAGAAATAAATATTTTTTCCCAAATGTAAATCTAATTAAATTAATGTACTTAATTTACTCATGGACCAATCCTAAAGCAGGCTGTGAATTTATTGACTGTATTTGTTTTCCTCTGTATTTTCAAGCTCCTTTTATAAGCTGTTTGGTTTTAGTTCTATGTTCCTGGTTATGTAAACTGTACAAAATTTGTGATCCCTGTAGGGGGTTAGATAGTTACTTTAAGCAGGAAGCTGGCTTAAACAAACCACTGGGACTGAATTTCTTAGAAAGAAACAGCAGGACTTTGGCTTGGTTTTCTTCATGTTTTTTTCTCCTTTTTTTAGGCAACATAGGCAATGCCAGAGCCATCACTAGCAGGAACACTGGGTTACTTTTAAGATTTTGTAGCCCAATGTAGATTTTCAATTGCACTGTCATCATCTGTGTTCAGTGTGTTTATACATGGGTACAGTCCTGCAAACCTGGCCTTTGGATATGTCCAAATACCATGCAGGTGTGTCTAAACCAGGTCTAAAAGTCATTACTGCAACACAGAGCTCAGGCTGGGAAATATCTCAAATATTTGCCTTGGTCTGGGACAGATTTTGCAGCCTGCATGGATCTCTTTAGTGCTGCAGCTATTTCTTGCTAAGTCACAGAGACAGTTCTGAACTAGCTCAGCTGTATTCTGACAAGCTCCACACAGCTGTGTGTTGCACAGCTGTACTTTGTCTAAGCTGGTAGCATGGATAAATCCCTACATCTCTGTTGTCTCCCTTGCAGCCTACATTAATTACCTTTGCTGACTTTGCTGCACAGTTAAAGCAGGACACCACAGAAGTGAAGGAACACCATCTTTTTATAAGTCTTCAGACAAGTTCAGGGAGCCAATGCTCACGTCAGCAGCAGTACAGCTTCTTCAGTACAGCTCAATGGTTTTGCAAGGAGAAAAAAAAGCATAATGAGCTGCCACTGCAAGATGATTGCTTAGCCAGTTCATGCAGTAAGTTATGAGTCTAGAGGAAATGGTACAGGGTCCATAAATAAAGTCTGAGGCAGTGTGTGCTTGTGTCTCAGAGCAGATTCTTCTTAAAAGTCGTATTTCCATATAATATGGCTCACTGAGAATGAAGAATGAATGCAAAGGCTGCTGGTGTTTCACACAGGTGATAGGGGAGGGTCTAGCAATGAGAAAAAAGGACATGGCAAGTCCCACCTTTCTGGAGAGGCACATGTACATGAGAGAAATCAGTTTAAAGCAGGAGAATCACAGGAATAGACACATGAGTGTGTGCCAGTTTGAAGTTTTTCACTTTAAAACTAGATTCTCTCTTAAAAAATAATTTATAACTATTTTTTAATCCCTTGCAATAGAATATAATAATTTAAATATTTGTGTGTGATGAACACTGATGGTGGACACTACCTAAACACACCAATTGTCAAAAGCTGAGAAAGAACTAGAATTTTCTAAAATTTATATGGCCTAGCTTTGCAGTGTGTTTTCAGCTACAGATCTGATGTTAAAAACCTGATGCTGACAGTTGCCAACATGTGCTATTATGTAAATACACAATGTTTAGCAAACAAAAAATGCCTTTATGGCTTTGAAGTTTTCATTTAACAAGTGAGGTTGAACAGAATGTGCAGAAGTCAGTCAGAGTTGATAAAACTGATCACAGTAAATTTGAAATAGAGAATAAAGGATGTAAATACACACCAAACTGTGAAGGAATGTGGGAAATATGTGAGAAAAGACCTCCAGCTGGAAACCAATGAACAACAAAGCAATCCCCAAACCCTTGAAATGTGTTGGGGGAAAAAAAAGGAGGAAATGGTAGAAAATACAGACAGCTGTAGGCTTAGTGCATCAGAAGTCAATATAGATGCATGCTACAAGAAGAAATCCAATGCTGTTATGAAGTCTTATTTGGACAAGATATTTCTATTCTGATCTTGGCAATACTTTTCTTTTTTTGTAACATCAATATGGCATGAATTTAAGTAGAAAACAGTTTTAGCATATATTCTGTAGGAAAAAAAATATTCAAATATTTGTTAATCCAGTTATCTGAAAGCTACTTTGATATTAAATTGGCTGTATACAAAACAAAATCCAATCAGTTAAGGACTTGATGTTATCTGAAAATCATTTTCTTATACAACTAGAAAATAGAAAATAGACTAAGCAATAGATACACAAGTAACTCCTGGCTCTTGTAGTGCCAAAGTTGCTGTAGGTATTAACTGCAAAGCATATTCTCTGTCCTACAGGAACAGAAGGAAGCTGGATATATATTCACAATAATTTACTGCTAGATCCATTAAGTCTGAAGTGTTGGTATTTCTCCTGACGCTTACAAGACAATATAAAGATCTATTTGAAAAAGCTATAAGATGAAAATTATCTCTTCAGTTACCCAAATGATGCTGGTTATTCAAATCAGATGTGCTGTAACACTGCCCTGCACAGCACTGTTAGTGAGTTTTTCTAAATAACATTTAGTTGTTCATCACTGTCTGTGTTCTCCATAAATCCAGCTCTTGAGCAGGCTTTGTGCCCAAATTGATTTTCTTCTACATAAAATACAGTTCGGCATAAATTATAAACCTCTTTTATTATGAACATCCCCCTTGTATTCTGTGTTTGTAATGCAACTGCATTAAAAACCACACAGTGTTTTCAGAGCTGTTGAGCTGTTAAAGCGGCTCCTTGTAATGCCAGCTTAGTCTCCTTTGAACATAAGGCAGAACACAAACAGAAATAGAGCAGAATAAAACAGAAGTGTTGTTAACCACCAGATCATCAACCAGACCTAGCCAGCAAGTGCTAACTCAGCCTAAATTCTGGCTAAGGCCCCATGCCTCGAGTTTCCTATTGAGTAAGCATTCAGTTTCTTCGTTCAAATGACTCCTCAAATGACTTTCAGAGGATTTCTGATGTACATAGATTTTACCTATTATTTACCACACAAGCTTAGGTAGCATGTGAATGTGACCACTTACCTCAACAGATAATTTCTTAAACATGAAGAAAAATGCTCTTTTTCACTGCTCCAGCATGCTGACAGTCAAACAACATTGTGTCCCATTGCCAGAATACACACTGCTATTTCAGATACACTTGCCTAAATTTTATTCAGTCACTGTTCAGGAATTAGTAATATGCAAACACATAAAAGTTTCTCAGGTCTTTTGCATACTCTTGTTTTAAGAAGTATGTAGCTCTGGAAAAAATGCTTCCTTTGGTGAATCTGAGTGGAAGTCTCCATCAACATCTGATTTGACCCAGGGCTGCAGTGGCAGAAAGGAAAAATAAATGTTGAGAAATAATCTTCAGTGGAGATTTCCACTGAAGCTAGCTTTTGTTCCATTGTGTGGTATGTGTAGGTAGCTTCAGGCATGATATTTCAGCATTCCTGTCAATTTGGAGACAAAGAAAGCAGTGCTATGATTGAAAGCCTTAAATGCTGCTGGTAATATGCAGAAGGGCTCTATACCAAGCAGCTCAGTAAGGATCTGATCCCGCATGTGCTAATTGAAAGGAGGAAAGCTTATCTTGAAATATTTGTCAGCTGTGCTGCCCTGATTTATTGTACTACAGAGCAGTTAGCTCACCTAAATTTAGATGTTTCTGTCACAGATGTCTGCATTGGATCCAGATATCTGGGTATTTTTCATAGTTAGTGGAGGAAAAAAGGCACTTTCGTGATGCAATTAATCTCATTCTAAGATACACACTCCTGGTCTTGTCACTGGGCACTGCTGGAAAATGTGTGGCCACCTTTCCTTCATTCCCTCCCTGCAGGTATTTTTACACACGGGTGGAATTCCCTTCAGCCTTTCTTCTCTGTGCCCAACTCTCTCAGCCTCCTCAAGGAGCCAACAATGAAAGGTACTTTTCTTAACTTTATAGTTATAAACAAGGAACAATTGGTCAGGGATATGAAAGTTGGAGCAGTGTTACTTGCAGTGGCATATCACCACTGGAGTAACAGGATTCTGAAGGATACAGGGGGAAGAATATCCTGAGAGGAGGGAGAAGGGAAAAAGTCAGGACTACAAGACTACATTTTGGGAGCTCAGACTCCAACTTCTTCATAGAACTTCTTGGAATAATCCCATAGGATCTGACCCTTGACCCTAGATAGAAGGATGTTCCAGGAGAGCTGGTTTAAAATCCAATATCACCTCCTTCAAGCTTAAGCAAGCTTCACTCCAACAAGTAAGAGATCAAACAAAGGCAGCAGAAATCCTGCATGGATGAGCAAAGATCTCCTAAACTAATTCAGATATAAAAAAGAAGTGCCTGAGATGAGGGAAGTGACAGGTGACCCACAGGGCATGCAGAATGTATCTTTAATAGGGGTATGTTTTTAAAAAAAATAGCAGAAGGTACTTTACTTCAATGTTGGAGCTGTTTTATTTTATTTTATTGTACTTTATTTTATTGTATTTTGAGATCTCATTTGATTGGCCCTTTCTACCTGGAAAGTTGAGGGAAAGGATGTTTAGGGGCTATTTTTTTCACCACAAAATAAGGGAGGAAAGATGAAAGAGGGAAAGTATGTTCAAGAATTGGAACAGGAGATAAGTCTCCTGTTCTTCTGGAAATGTGTCCACATGCCAGCCATATTCTCTTGGAGATGAGAACCTTGTGGGAATCAACCACCATGCTAGTTCTGCAATGTGGCCAAAGCAGAAATTTGAAAAACAGACCAAAACCCAGGTACATATCTCAGAAAAGAGAATGAGTAACTAGAGATCAGGACCATGGCATGTTCCAGCCATAAGTGCATAAGTACACTGAGTAACAATTAAGTGAGGTTATTTCCATGTGATTTGGAAAGCTCTCCAGTGAGGTCTTCCAGAAGTGCTGGGTCATGTACTAACAATACTGCTATTAAGATGATGGGAACTGGAAATGGAAACCTCTGTAAAATCTGCAGGCAAGATTCAAATATTGAGTCTCAGAAAGAAGAATAGGCACCAGAGAAGGAGAAAAAGGTGGAAAATCATTTGCAAAAATCTTTGGAAACTTTGAAACCAACAAATGGGAGAAACCATATTGTCTAAGATGCTGGCTGATACTTTGAGAGAGTTTGACTAGAATTAAGAAATTATCCTTTGCTCCCAATACTTAGAGATCTAAGACTGCTTTCCTTGGTCCAGTTTCCCTTGACCGTATCCCAACTCCTTTTGAGGGACATCCTCAGGCATGCATTATACCAAATTCCCTAGCCTTTGATATTTAGCATACCGTGTTTCAATTGAAACAAAGCCAGGGCTTTAGAGCTGAATGGGACCCATAGAGTTTTACAGCATCTTTTTCTGGCATTTCCAACTGGAATTGTGCCAGAATCCCAGTAAATATAAATCTACACATAGTGCCTGTAGTTAGAACTCAAGAAATGCTACTGGAACAGGACTTCAACTCGGGTGTTAACAAGTAACACAGAATGTTTACCTCAGCACACAAATGTCCACTTGGCAGGACATGCTGGTTTCCACTACTTTCACTCCGTGACAGATGTCCCAGTCATGCAGGAAGTGTGGCGTTTGTTTGGCTCTTTGGAACATCAGACTTGATAGAAAACTTGGTTCCAAATGTGGAATATACCAGTTCTGATGTATGAGCTCTTGCTGACATAAAGTGTCTGAGATAAGACCATGGTATTTGCATATCAAAACAGTTTTGCCAAGCATGTGCCTTTCAGGATGACTTTTAGAAACATTAGTTTATCTGAGCACTATCAGAACTAGGTAAAGTAAATGTTAATAATTCACTCCCCTTGAAGATCAAGAGATACAGTCATAACTCTGAGCATTCATCACCAGGATTCAAATCTTTTTCAGGACATTATAGGCAGGACTGGGTGCCTCAAATGGAGGTATTTGCTCAGAGTGAGCTGAGTTATCTGTCCAGATCCTTCAGTCTTACAGCCCAGCACATACAGTACCAGTATGAGTAGCAGGCTCTGTGCGTTTTAAGTTGTCAACACAATTTTAAGACATATCAGGATTCATGTGGACTTGCCTTGACCTGCCTGAAGGTTAAGGTTAGTTGGTTTAGCTGTAACAGCTCTTGTCTGATAACCAGCTGACAGTTACGTGATTTGTTTCAACCTTTGCTTATCTTTGTACAGCTGAATGGTATAAGGCTTATTACAATATATATTTTTATAAACATCCATGTAAATGCAGCATGTAATTTGTCTTTCTCCAGTGATCTATGATGATGCTACAATAAAAATACAGGGTAGAGATGTACAGGCAATGGATGATAACTGCAGCCTTAACAGTGGAGACACAGGTTGATAACAGAGGCCTCTGGTTGTAAGCAACTTGGGAGCAGACAGTTACTGGCTGCCAAAGGAATGCTAACTTGGCAGATGGGTAAAATGATTTAGGGGTGACAAAAAAGAGGAAAAAACAGGTATCTGATATATGTTAAAACACGTTGTACATAGTAGATTTTGCTGTAATAGGGAACTGTGAACCAATGACTAAGAACCAAGTAAATCATGTTAAGTACATAATTATGATCCAAGAGTGAGGAGGAGAAAACCATCAATACCAACATCATATTTTCGGTAAAGAGAAGAAACTCTCCACATCACATCTCTTCCATGGATGTCTTGCCATGACACACCCAGACCCCCCCAGAGAGAAGCCATCAACTTCAGGACAGGATCGCTATGTCACCAGAGTAACACTGGAAGGGTGAGCATAATACCAGAGAAGGAGACAACTGCTATAAAGTTTAAGTATTTTCACCCTATGATTATAGGGATGAGCCTTTGGATAATTGGAATTAAAATTGATAGTATCATTATGTTCAGGCTAATAAAAATTCTTTGATTAGACTATCAAGACATGAATTAGACTAGCAGTAAATTCCCAATTCTGCATAAAATGTAAATGACCCACATAAACTGCAAAGTTGTATTGCACCAAATTGATGACCTAAGCTGTAATTTAAATGCAAAAAATCAGTATTAATTTTGTGGAGGACCTATATTGTGGGCCTAGATTCTTAAAACTTGATGTAACTACCAACTCTATTGATTTGGTGTCCACAGACTGTAATGGGAGGCGCGGTGTCAAGCACATACACAGGCATCTAGCTATAGCCTGTTTGCTGTCAAAAGGATACTGAATGTATGTTTTGACACACTCATTTACAGCTGAAGAGATGCCAGGTGCTAGCTGTCAATTCATGAAGGCTAAATACAACAATCAGAGTCACAGAATCATGTGGCTTACGTGGGACATGCAAAGCTCAGCTAGGCCAATTCTGCACAAAGCAGGCCAAGTAAGGTCAGGTTGCTCAGACCTTACCCAGTCAGATTTTGGATATCTCCCAGGATGAAGAATCTGTCTCAACTGTAAAAGACTAATTCTGTTCTCTCAGTTGGCTATAAGAAGGGCTTCTCTGGTAGCTTTAGACAAGGATTAATGAAACACCGAGGAACTCTATGTGAAATCACAGTCAAATGCATAATTATGGATTGGTGTCATGGAGAAAATGATGGTCTAAATGTTTGTGGTGGAGTTTTTTTGTCTCACTCAGTCTAGTTATAATGCTTTTTTACAATCTCAATTTTCTTCCTTCTTCAGCAGTTTTACAGTCATAACTCTGAGCAAGCACTCACAAGGAGGAAAGTTCCTCTCATATAAACTCCTCATATATCTTTTAGCAAAAGAAGCCAATGGACACAAAAAAAAATTGGAATCATACCAAGTCATGAATATTTTTAGTACCAGATGTCTGAATGAACTAGAAGACCCTTAATTCCATCTGAACCAGATGTCCATAAGACCAGAGCTAAGAGGGGAAAAAATACAGCTTTTCAGGCTTTTTCTTTTTTTTTTTTTTTTTCATCCAGGGAAAGAAAGGTATGGCTTAAATAGGAAATATTTTTTTCATGGGAGTTTAGGGATCTGTCATGTAATTAACCTCTTCTAGTTCTGAGAAGACTGCTTATCACCAGGGTGCAAAGTTCAGATTTAACAAATGACAAAGCAGTATGGATCTTTGCTGTAACTTGTTACTCCGCTGTTTCTAAACATTATACCTCACATATGTTACTTAAAAGTATAGTGATTCGTATGACAGAGAGAATAATCATGGTGCAGTTCAGGAAATCAGTGCCAGTATCCTCTATTTTTCAAGATAAAGAGGCTATTTTGTCCAAATCTGGCTGGCAAATTAATATATCAAATAGATCAAGTTGCTAATTCATTTCACTAGTAGTACTGTTGCCACTAAAAGCACATAATTACATTTAGTGCTTCTATTTGTAAACCCCATTAGAATTGGCTTATGTGATCATCATCTCACAGCCTGGCTACAAGAGCTCATAAATTTGAAAAATTTAGATTAAATACTTCTATCAGGAAAAAAAAAAAATACTGTCTGTACAGAAACAAATGACTAAGGCAAAAATGGCAATGAGTCAGCCCATGGATGGCCCCAGCAGTTAGTGACTGGCTTATTTCCCAACAGCATGAGTAAGGAAAAAACCAAACCACTGTGTGGTGATTAGGTTTCTTTCATTCTTTGTATTTTCTGTACAGAAATTTGCCAATACTTAGGACACAAACACAATCCCCGTGGATATTGCTAACTGGAATATATCTTAAATACTGCACTATATACATCACAGCTGCAATATTCATAGCCAAGTGCTCCAATTTGGTTCTTCAGAAAAATAAATAACAGTATGTTGACTTTGTATTGAATATCATACAGAGTTCAAGGTTTGGAGTACCTGCCTCCAGACTGTGACATATTTATTTATGCCCATGATAACCAGGAAAAGCTGCAGATCTTAAACAACTCACTGTTTGCACAAAATCACAGAATCACAGAATCACAGAATTTTCAAGACTGGAAGAGACCTATAAGATCATCTAGTCCAGCCGATGTTCTAACTGTTCAGCTAGATCATGGCAGCAAGTGCCACATCCAGTCTTTTTTTAAATTCTTCAAGGGATGATGCCTCTACCACCTCACTGGGTAAATGATTCCAGTTTCTGACCACTCTTTCTGTGAAGTATTTCCTTCTTACTTCTAACTTACATCTAGCTTGACGCAACTTGAGACTCTGTCCTCTTGTTCTGTCTGTTGTCGCCCGGAGAAAGAGGCCGACCCCCAGCTCACTACAGCCACCCTTCAGGAAGTTGTAGAGAGTGATGAGGTCACCCCTGAGTCTCCTTTTCTCCAGGCTGAACAACCCCAGCTCCCTCAGTCGCTCTTCATATGGCTTGTGTTCCAAGCCCCTTATTAGTTTCGTTGCTCTCCTCTGGACACGCTCAAGTAAGTCAACGTCCCTCTTAAAGTGAGGGGCCCAGAACTGGATACAGTACTCCAAGTGAGGCCTCACCAGTGCCGAGTACAGGGGAAGAATGACCTCTCTGTTCCTGCTGGCCATACCATTTCTGATACTGGCCAGGATGCCATTGGCCCTCTTGGCTACCTGGGCACACTGCTGGCTCATATTCAATCGACTGTCAACCAGCACCCCCAGGTCCCTTTCCACCTGGGCATGCAAGAATGAGTGTAATGACTGCTTGTGACTTCTGAGTAGCTTCTATATGATCCAAAATCTATAGTAGATGCAAAAATCTGTGACAATTTCCTCCTCTTTTTACTCCAAAGTCCAAGGTGCAATCTAATTTTCTTTCATGGTAACACATTTGACAATGGTACAAACTGACCGATTTCCCATTATGAGAGCAAAATAGAAGCAGCATCTAATGTGCAGCCCCTCAGCACGAGTTATCCCCTCAAGAGCGTGGCAATGGATACAAAACCACATAAATTTAAGTTGTTTGGTGTTTTAGGAAAACACAGAGTTAGTTTACTAAGGTCACAGGAGGATCTTAAATGTCTATCATGATTTAAAGAGAAATAAACACATGCAGTTGACAACAATGAGAGTTTAAGGCTATTTCTGAATTGCAGGTAAATGTAGTGAAATTGCTGTTGCTGTAAACCTTGCTATAGAAAACTCATAAATGCACAGGAATGAACTCGTCCTAAAGGACCACTTCCTTCCTGTAAATTTCTGTGGAACAAAAGCAGATTTCCTGCAGAAACACTCATTCACCTGAACAAGAGCAAAACTAGCTACTTATAAAGGAAAAGTGATGAAAACAAAGTTATTCTAGCAGCTAAATGTAAGGGAAACTATGTTTTCACTGGCTACCTCAGAGAGCTACTTCATTGTCTGGCATTCCCCTGAAGCAGTGTCCTTGTCTGTACAGAGGCTGGATGAAAGGTCTTGCATTGCACTTTGTCAGAGGGAGGCACAAACGCTGACAATGTTGTGCCAAAGTACACATTGGTATTTGATTTTTTTAAAAATGCCATTGTGTCCAAAGCTAAGGAACAAACACAATTTTATATTTTCCTGTATATTAGTACAGAAAAAAAGCCCATGTTGTCACTTCAGCAAAGTATGAATAATTGATTCAGTGAGTCATTACAATTTATTTTAGAATAAGTCTAGAATAAAATAATACTGCCTTTTGCACTAACAGTACCGCAATAGTAGAACTTCCTATGTTTAAATTAAGCAAGGTTAAACTAAACATCTTTGAATGTGAGGGCGAGATACTTTGCATGTCCTTAACTGCTTTCATATGCTCAAAATAAGGAAATAGCTTTAAAAACATTATTCATAAATCCCAAAGCAATAAACTCACATGTTATCAATCTGCTGTATTGCTCCAAAACTTTTTTTAAATATTATTTTCTGGAACAGAGTTGATTTCCCATGGAACAGAACACAGACTACTGGATTTTAAAAAAGCATAGCCGTGAAATAACTTGTGGCAGTGATTAGATTTGCCCCAGTTCCTGGGAAAGTAAGGCTGGATGACTGCAATTACTTCCTTTCATTGTCTCCCTTTGCTTAGTTGTGCTACACAAGTTACCAAATCAACTGGAAATGCTAGATTAAAAACAGACAAACAAACAAAGAAACAAACAAGCTACTCCCCCTACCACCATTTTCCCATCATTTGAGGCTCTATGTGAGACCCATCTGAAATTCCCTGGGATAATCAAGACATCCTAATAGTACTGGCCAAACCTTGGAGATACTTCAGCTTTTAGAGGTGTCTGAAGTCATCTACCTCAGATGGCCTTTGAAATAGCAACTGAACCAACCTTTTCTATTTTTTCTGTCTGATTATGTGTTCCTTCTGCCCACTCTGCTCAGTAAACCCACACAGCAGCCTCTTATGAAATTAATATATTCACAATAGCAATTCATTTCTTAAAAATTGATAACATTATCTTTCTGAAATAATTTTTTTTAAACTTCTCAAAGTTTAAAAACAGACAGACTGGTTTAAATTTTCACAGAAACAAATCATTAGTAAGTGAAACAGAAACATGATTACGATAAAGGCACAGCAGATGAGTAAAATCTTGTATAGATCTGCAACTATATCCATTAAAAATGTGCTATTATTATAAGAAAAATGCCCAGGAAAATAATGGGGATTTTAAATTATGCAGCTATTAAAGGAGGAATGGCGTGTAGATAGAAAGAATATCCTTAAAAAATAACTAGTTATGCCTGCCTTTTTCCCTGATCTAGCAGTTATCTATTAAATTAGTCTTTTTCCCACAGGTCTTGCCTAATTTCTATTCTTAGATGGACTGTCATGAAAATCTTTACACAATTTCCACACATATTTTACCAATGAAACAAACAGTAAATTCTAGAGAAAGCAAAGCAATGGATCAAGAATACTGAGAACAGCCAGTACTTGAGATGTCAGTGTCTTTTCTAGCCATTATCTGGCTCTGCTGGAAAATAGGGTTTTTCCTAGAATTTTTTTTTTTTTTTTCAATAATATAGTATCATAGAAACATAGAATGGTTTTGGTTGAAGCGACCTTAAAGATAACATAGCTCCAACCCACTTGGCCTGGGCAGGGACACCTCCACTAGACCAAATTGCTCAGAGCTCCATCTAACCTGGCCTGGAACCCTTCCACAGATGGGGTGCCCACAGCTTCTCTGCACATGTTCCAGTGCCTCTCTACCCTCACAGTAAAATATTGCTTCCAAATACCTAACCTAAACCTTTCCTCTTTCATTTTGAAGCCATTCACTGCCTGTCCTTGTAAGAAGACCCTCTCCAGCCTTCTTTGAGGCCCCCTTTAGGCACTGTAAGGCTGCCATAAGGTACCTGTGGAGGCTTTTCTCCAGGCTGAGAAATCCCAGTTGTCTCAGCCTTTCCTCGTGGGAGATAGGATCATGCTGCTGGCCCTCCTCTGGACTCTCTCCAACAGGTCCATGTCCTCCCTGTGCTGGAACCCCAGAGCTGATGCAGCCCTGCAGGTGGGGTCAGAGCAGAGCAGAATCCCCTCCCTGTCCCTGCTGCCCACACTGCTCTGGATGCAGCCCAGGACACGTTTGATTTCTGAGTGCCCATGGCTGGGTCATGTCCAGCCTCTCACCCACCAGCACCCCCAAGCCCTTCTGGGCAGGGCTGCTCTCCATCTGTTCATCCCCAGCCTGTGTTGTTGCCAGAGGTTGCCCTGATCCAGGTGCAACACCTTGCACTTGCTGTACAATAATCTTGCATTTGGTTCTATAATATTCCTTCCTGGCATCTGACTGGGTTGCAATTAAGTATTGATGAGAAGTAAAAGCTATGGACAGTAATTACAGTGGCCTAATAGCCTCTACCTCCCAAGCATTTAAAGCTTGAGGGATATCTGTAGCTTGCATTACTCAATGACTTTTTTTTCCCTATATCAGTTAGTAGAAGTTATGGATATGCTTTACATATTCAAAATGATGAGTTGATAAGATGCTTTGAAATATTACGATGTTAGCTGGTGGCAACTTCACTTTTTTGTTAGACTACTAATAAGGGAAGCTGACTACCTCGATCTGGCTCCCAAAATCTGCCAGGTGCTCAGAGAGGGGAGTAAGAACAAGACAAGCACATAGTGCATACACTTGGCAAGCTACAGGCTGGGCAATTATTCTGTGATGTGTCACTTTCTTTGTACCTAACAGTCCCCACAGAATTTCCTTCAACATGTTTGTTCATTGCTTTTTGAACTCTTGTGACATTTTAATATTCCAGTGTGGCATGGCAAAAACTTCTATATTGTGTGAAGTATTTAGTTTTCTGTCTGGATTTTTTGTTTCCTGTTTTTTAAATTTGACCCTCACAACCTTTATTTGATACCCCTAAATTTTTTTTTTTTTTCAAAAAGATAATCAGCAGTTCATTTCCATCCATATGCTTCACCCTACTCATGTAGACTGCTTCCTTCTCCCTTTCAGACTTCCAAACCAGTGAAGAGCTGGTGGTAGAATCACTGGCTATGTAGCTCTGAAGGGGATGAAATGGGGCAGAGGGAAATATGGCAGACACCATCACTGAAGTGGAAAACATCTGATGGAGAATGAAAATGGATATCTTTTTATTTTAAAGAACACAGTTACAGAAAAATTGAGAGAATGCTTGCTTAAGCTGCTTAATTATCTCATAAGCAAACAGCTTTTTCTGGAAAATAATATAGCAGAAATATTTTTTTAAATTAACAAGAGGAAATCAGACTGCTTGGAAACAGCAAAATGACATGCTGGTAGATCTCTTGATTAACTATAAAATGCAAAACAAAAGGACTTAACAAGCTAAGTTTAGAAGTCAGAAGATATCTCAGTGGAGCAGAAGAATGGTTAGACAAAAAACTTTGGAGAAAGTATGATTAGATTAATTTGAAAGACTATCTTAGCATCTCTATCATTAATACCATCTTCACTACACAGTCCCAAAATCAAAGGCAATGAGAAGGCAACATCAATAGGAGACTTAAAATAAAGCTACTCCTAAGGGATCAAATGCTTCATATTTGTCAGGTACTCAAGAAGAACATGAAAATACTGTTAAATTTATTGATTTTATAAAATCAGTTGCAAGGGGGAAGGCATATTGTGACATTTCATAAAATAGCCTTGGGTTGTGATGAAAAATTAGTAATCTTAAAATACTTGAACAATAAAATTAGGTGCTGGAAGGTGAAAAATGTACTATATAGATAAAGAAGGAAGTCTCTGCAGTATATCAGTTTAGGAGTACTCCAGGTTATACAGTGGCTTCTTTAAAATGAGTACTGAATTTTTTTTTTTTAATAACAAGATAAAACTTTCAGAATATCACAACTACAGAAGAGTTCCACCATCTTTTTAGATATGCTAATAATTTGGTTATGAAATAAGATAGATTGTGGGGGGGAAAAAAAGAGTTATTGGACTGGACAAAATAATTTGAGATCAACACCAGTAACAAATAGAAACTTATTGTAACCTGACAAATTACATTAGCCACCAGCCTGTAAACATAACTATTAGTAAGTTAAAGCAATTGAAATTACTACAAGCATTAACTAAGAATAATTTGGGGACAGAGTAAATGATGGCCTGGGGAGAAAAACAGAATGCTTATAATTATTCTTCAGATAACTTCGATACCAAAAACTAATTGTGAAATACTTTCTCACATACAAGATTTTTAACAAAGCTTTGTTTGTTGTTATTTTTACAGATAGAACATTTGAGTGAGAAAGACAATTCAATATTGTTGTCATTGTATTGTAAAGCTCCCATACCTTCCAGGTGATTGCTCATACACAGCTCCTTACAGCACTGACTCCTCCATCTTCACAACACAGCCAACAAACTGCAACACTCTCCTCACAGCACCTAACCCACTCTTTTAGTAGTAGAGTACTAAAAGAGTGTAGCACTCATCTTCATTGGACACAGCTGTGGCCTGTTAAGAGCAGGGCTGTTCCTGATCTTTGGTGATTAGTGCAGCTGCAACTCCTCAGGTGTGAGATTGCCTTCTGCACTATCTTTATTTTCTCACATTCTATCCTATTTTCTCACTATTCTATCCCTCCACACAATATATTATAAAATGAAGTACCAGTTTATATTTAGGTCAGTGAATTTCATTTTTTTTGTAAATTTATAGAACATAATTTTCCTTTAAATTTTCAATCCTTTCTTCAAGAAGACCTTGAAAGCATAAATAGGTTCAAAAAGAAGAATACACTCAAATGTCATTTTCATAGAAAATAAGCTGATTTTTTCACTTTCCCTGAAAAATTTTCTGCTTTGAGTTATTAAAGAATCATCACCTCACAACGGCCACTGAAAATTCTGTTCTTTAAAAAAATTAATTAATTGAGACAATCATATCAACAGAAAAAAAAAGAAAGTTGAAGCATGTAACACATTGCTGTACAATACTGATGCCACTGTTCTTCTTAGTAAAGCAATCTGAGGACTGATGAACATCAAAATACTGAGTTGTAAGTTATCCCTGTGATATTTTCATGGTTCATTGAAGCCAAAAGAAGCTGTGCACTTCAAAGAGTGAAGTGTCTGTGCAGTGTCTTTTTCTTCCAACTTTGAGCATTTAACATGAGGATACATTTGATATATTTCCAGCCTGAAATTTGTTAGTTTGTCAATTAGTTTTTAGGCATGACTTGTTGGAAGGTGCATTGCTGTAACAAAGACAGTAAAGGAAGATAAGCAAATCAAGTCAAGTAATTTGCATTGCTGTTTTATTCACAACAATTTGCTGACAGTAACCTAAGTCTTTCTGTGTGCCTAAATTATAACAAATGGGCAATGGAGGGAGCATTTCTGGACAATTACTGAGCAGCCAGAGGAGGGGAAAGCCAATACAGTGCTCAGGAGGAGTGATCCAGCTGGCAAGTGGCATCTGACATGTCTCCTAGCCATCAAGTTCCCTCCTGCATTAAGGAAGAACTCTTTGCCCTGTACTCATCCAGTTATTCAGGCCAATGTAGTTTTTAAAACAGTCTATAATTAGATACATACATTCAACTCAAGCAATCGAACTTTCTAAATTATCAGGCACCTGGAAATTTCCACATCAGCTTGCTGGGCTATATTAAGAAATCAAATGTACCAAGGACTCTTTGCTGGCACTGAAGGCAATTGGCATGGAGCAGCCCTCACTCCCATAGCTATGTGAGAGGCTGTCCTGAGCAGGGCGTCCTGACCTAAATTGCCTGTTGGGAAAGGTCCCTTACCCATGCTGTTCCCCATACCATGCCTAGGAAATGTCAGATAGCTGGGCAAAGCCCACACTTCTCCTAGGGATCATAGTTGCAGTTTAATGATACAAAGCATTAAATTAAAGTGCCTGAGGATTCTCTCCAGTATTTTGAAATTGCTAGCACAGTCATGGCTAGTAAGCACTCCTCAGTGCTCAGGATTTCTGAAAACAGAGCCTCTCATTTGGCTGGGTTTTGTACTATTTCACTGTTCCTGTTTGCTAAAGATTAGCCTAATCCACTTGGTGCATTTATAATAACATCAGTGAGAAAAGACCTTCCCACCACATCCTTTCCACAATATCTTTCCCACTAGACTAGGATGTTCTTTCCAGCTTTTCAGCACCTCACTTCCTCAGACAGGATATTAAAATATTAACCTGTGAAAAGCAGACTTTGATTGTGCAATCCTTTGTGGATTCAGTCTCATTCCTTGCATTGTATTTTTTAAGCAAGCAGACTATGATCCTCTTGCCTGTATTAAAAAGTATCTCACTCTGAGTATTCCGCTGGCACCAGTGTGATTACCTCTGCTAGAAATAAATAACAATGGTAAAAAACACATTGGTAAAAAAATGGTATATGTAGTTCTTGGGAGTCAATCCCCACCTTATTTTCCATGAGTTTGTGATTTTTTGCCTGATCTCTGTCACACAATAGTTGAAACTTGGACATTTCACAGGGTAATAAATCAATAAAGAAAAGGAAAAACAGATTGTGATGCTGGTTTAAAAGTAAAAAGTTTTAAATGTTCGTGGTAAGGCCAAAGCTATTCTAAAAGGAAGAAAGATTAGACAACTATTTGCATCTCTTCATGCTTGTTTAAGCTTCAGCAAAAAAAAAAAAGTAGTCATTTGGTTTGAAAGGCAAAACGTAATGAACTTTTCAAAGACAAGACAACTCTTGCAAAGTTACTTTTGTGAATTGCTGTGTTTCACTGTTAAGCAGAAATATATCCTTAGCTCCTCAAATATCTCCAGGCACTGCCCAGGAGGAGTGAGTGGTGTGAGATGTACTGATGGGGCTGTGCCATGGAAGGACAGATGGACTAATCAGAAAGGAGCTGCCATCAGGATTACATGAGGGGAAACTTAGAGACAGGAAAATTCCATTATCCAGTGGGCATTAAAGAGTTGTATCAGAGTCTAATGACACGTTTTAAGAAAACAATATTCTTTCAGACCTCAGATTGCTTTGAGATTCCTTCTATTCAATATCTAGAAAGCCTGAGAAAGAGAACAGTGGTCTACCTTACATAACTCTAATTATGTGATAGCTGACTTCTATAATCTGAAAGTTGATTCAAACTGAATTAAATAATTTTAAATCAAAATTTAATTAAGGAGATTTCTGATCTTCTGTTTTAGTGAAAACTACAAGGAATCATAAAGGGAGCTGCTATTCCTCCTGGTTTGCTATTAAAAACAATGTATTTTGTCTAAAATGTTTACTTCTGGTATGATTTGAGGAGAGAATTATCTACACATGAGGTGTTGAACCAATGTTTTTGGGATCTACTGTAAAAGAGAGCGGCTAAATAGTAACAAAAGCTAAGATTAAGGCTTCAATTTCCTCCATAAGTAAGCAAAAAGGCACTGCTTCCTATTGAGAAAGCCTTAGGATCTTTCAGAGAAAGGAAAAAAAATTCTTAACAGAACTTTGAGGAGAAGCTTTTAAGCATCTGGTACAATTATTAGAGTGGCTGCCTATTGTGCTCACATCTCCAATTGAGCGGCCTCAATACATCAGCTGTACAAACACAGATGGAAAAGGAACTGGAAAATATTTACTGTATTTTTCTCCATTCTTCAGAGAGGTTTTTGGTCTTTTCTTTTCTTTTCTTTTCTTTTCTTTTCTTTTCTTTTCTTTTCTTTTCTTTTCTTTTCTTTTCTTTTCTTTTCTTTTCTTTTCTTTTCTTTTCCTTTCCTCTCCTTTCCTCTCCTTTCCTCTCCTTTCCTCTCCTTTCCTCTGAAATGACATGCAGGGTAAAATTCATCCTTTCATTACACCAGTGAAATAAGCAGAACTGAACCAGAGATTATTTTTCCCAAAGCATATAAAGATCTAATTTGAATATGTTTTATAATTTACATTTATAATCTTGAAAACTTCCTTATAGGTTATACTGCGAACAATCAGACTTTAGAAGATACTTCATTAAATGAGAACTACAGAAATCCTGATTCTCATTTTTTCATCTTCATGTTCAGGCTGTGCAAAGGACTGTACATGGATTTTGAGACTCCAAATTCCATTTGAAATATTATGTAATACTCAAAATGCATATTACTGTTACTGACAGCAGTAACATAATTACAAAAATAATAACACCTAGCAAAATAGAAAGGCATTATTACAAATAGGGCGTAAAATGGTTACATATTCTCATATAACCATAATATTTTTTTTATTTAGACTCATCAGAACACAAAATGGAATATTAAGTGGCAAACCCAGTCACTAGCATTTGTTTTTCTCAAAAATGAAATGAGCAAGAATCTAGTATGGGGTTTTCATTCTTCATGGATACACAAAAAAATCTAGGTAATTACTCCAGCTTACTGTTTATCAAGTCTTTAGCAAGTCTGAAATCTGTGTTTCTAAACATCTTTTCTCTCTGAAATAGTCACAGGCATTCAAGTGAGAATGCCTTAATCAAAGGTCACTTTCTATTTTATCACAGCATATTTTTTATGTGTGAGGCATAGGCATAGTTGCTTGCATATTTGAGCAATACCTTCTTTAATAAATAGATATGGATATCAGTTTTAACAATCAGGCCTTCAATGAAAAACATAGAAAGCTTGTATGAAAGCACATTTTAATAGAATTTATTTTAATTTCTGCCATTAAAGTAGGAGGTTGTTTGGCATATATTAACAAAAAAGTACTGGCTGGTTCAATTTAATGGAAAGATAAACTGCAGAATTCCATATCTAGAGACTGCTCAAACTAAATAATTGGACTGAGTTCAGTAAAAATCATGAATAAAGACAACAGAAGGCTGACATGTAAGTCTTGACTCTTTTTTCTGCAAATATCTATTGGAAATACATTCAGTAATTTTACCTATCGCAGCTGCAAGAAAAATACGAAGGAGAAAGAGAAGTCTTTTAATCTAAATAGATAATGATAACAACACCAGCCTGAAAAAAGTAAACCTAGGCTAGTAAGATCTGTCCTAGACCACTTAGGTTCAGGAGCCAATATTTGAAAGAAAAATTCTGGTGACATGATGGTAATTAATTTTACTGAGTTCCTAAACTCGGTAAACTCCAGTTCCTAAAGAGAAAATGTGACTCTTCTGCAGTGGCCTTCAGGCAAATAACTGAAGCATGTTAGCAAAGAAAGATTCCTGTGTACAGCAGATGTTCCAATGAAGACCTTGCAACAGCATTAATGTTGTCAAGTGACAACAATAAAAAGGATTAGGTTAAGAGTTTTCTGTAATAGACTAGTACAAAATAAATCTATCAATATGTCTGAAGTCTACAGTTTGCAATAATTACAGGAGAAAACATACATGTCTGTGAGTGAGATGCCAAAATAAGAGAACGGTAGCCAGTCCTTATTTCTGTGCTCAGGAATCCTGGCTTGCACCTTGTTGTGAATTAGCAATGCAAACAAAGTTCAAAAGGAAGTACACATTCCCAAGGTTCAGTCACACATGTGCCTCAGGGTGCTAATGCTTGAAGACAAAATATACCACATAGAAGGAGGAGTTGTGTTAGGAAGATGTAAATTTTCAAATGCAGGATCACATTCTTGCTTTGAATTATTACGAGCAGAGATGATGTTGCTCGGATCACAAAAGAAAATGGTAATAACATGCTAAGTGATGGAAGAAGAGCAACACAAAGTGCCTTGGTAAAATGAATACATATGAAAACAAAGGTCATAAAGCACTGAACACTAAGAAGGCATGAAAAACCATGAGTATTATTAAGCTAAAGGCATGATTTTGAGAAACCTAGAAATCAAAGTGGCATTGACACTCCATGGAATTATGGACTCTTTGTAATAAAAACAGGCAAGAATGGCAAGGGCACTTCTAGGAAGCTTAACCTTTGGGATATTTTTCTCCTGTGTAGTAGATCCATACATTGAAATGGATGGAAAACTACTAACCTTTTTCATACAAATAACCTAAATAGAGTTTTCAGGGAAAAAATCAACAGTATTATCCCTATGATAATTTACTGATGTACTAAATTGTATTGTTTGTTTGCCAACACCTTATTAGCAACATAAATAAACATGTCACAGTTTTTTATGTCTATATATTAACCTACAAAATATATTAAGGATTTCATGCTGAGTTAAAAGGACTGGTAAAAAGAACAAGATGCTGTGGTAGCATGAATGTTATTTCTCTAGCCTATTGACAAATTACATGAAGAAAGATATTTTTAAATAATTCAATTTAAAAATCAGATTGTGTCCCTTTGCCATAAATCAAAGTCCCAGCAGAAGCAGCTAAATCAGCTATTTGTGATTTTTCTGGTGCCAACAGAAGCTAGTTTTAGCAGCAGCCATAGCATCTCCTGAGGAACAGAACTGGCCCTGTGGCTGGTTCAGGAAGAAGCCATGCATCCATGGAAGAGAGGGACAGAGAGCATGGCCTTGTGCAAGGTGTAAGGGGCCAGAGATGCTCTACACATTTATTAGTTTGGTATCAAAATATAAGGATTTGAGGAATGCATTCCAGATTTCAGATATCTTTCTCTTGGAGGAAGTGTTTCAACTGCTCTAAGGCTGTACAGAAATAACTCCTTCCTTCCCTCTCTGGAATCTAATTGGGCCCTTCAGGGAGCACAAACACCCAGATGGGATCCAGCTGACCTAGTTTTGGACACTTAACATCTTGATAATTAGATCTGAGTTAGCTGTCTGAGCTGTTTTCATGGTGAAGAAACAGTTGTATAGCACCATTCCTCTCAGTTAAAATAAATACCCATAATAAATAGGTCCAAGCAATAATTTCCTAGACATGTTGTTAATTATAAAGGGAGACCAAGGTGACTAACAGAGGCACAGGGTTAGTTCATGCTGTAAAGGACTTTAATAAGTCTCCAGACCAACCTCCTGCTCACTGAAGCCAGACCAGGTTGCTCAGTGGGTGGCCAGTCAAGTCTTGACCACCTTCAAGGCCAGAGATGGCAAAGCCTCGCTGGACAGCCTGCTTCCCTGCCTGACTGTCCTCATGTGGAAAGAATTCTTCTTATGCCCAGTCTGTCTCACTTTGTGCTTGTCATCTCTTCTCACCATGCACCACTGGGAAGAACAAGGCTTCAACTCCATGCTCACCTCTCCCCTGGCACTGTTAGGTGAGGGCTTCTACTAGATGCCCCCAAATCCATAATTTCTTCAGGCTGAACAAGCTCTTGTCCGTAGCATCTTTTCACAGGCCCCAAACACTCTGATGGTTTTCCACTGAACTCACTTCAATTTCCTGTACCAGGAAGTCCAAAACTGAATGCAGTATTTTCAAAACCATAGAATGTTTTGAGTGGAAGGGATCTTTAAAGACCATCTGGATCAACTCCCCCTGCTGTGGGCAGGAACACCTTTCACTGATCATGTTACTCAAAGCCCCATCAAGCCTGGCTTTGAACTCTTCTGGGGATGAAGCATCATAAATTTTCTGTGTAGCCCACCAATCAGTGTGTGGAGCAGGAAGGGGCTAAACACAGGTTAAAACTAGGGACTTGAGGAGTAAATGGTGGCAGGAAAAATCTCAAATCAAGAAGTGTTTTTGCTTAGGATAAGATCTAAAGAGCCATGTTAAGTCTCTGTCTATGTCTGGTCTGTCTGAGCTGCTAGGGCCATGATGTGCAGTCTTGAATGCAACAGAACAGACATGGAGGCACTGTGGGTCTCTGATTTTTATCTAGCCTCAGTACCTCTTTCTTTCACCTCACAAATGAATAAGAAATTGATGCCACAATCTGCCTGTGCCTTGTAGCTGTATGTGCATCTTCCCTGAGAAGTATGAAAATATTCCCGGGTTTGATAATGCAAACATTATTGTCATGGTCACACACTGCTCAAGCAGTGAAAATGGTTCACTCAGTATAGTCAGAGAAAAGAAATCCCCTAGTACTGACTCCAGTTCTGTGTCATGGCCACCTTCAGCTAGGAATACACAACTGATAGTCACAACCAGGGAACCTGGACCACTCATCAGCCAAATGGACAGAAGACTTGTCTTGCACAGAAATTGTGAAACAAAAGTTTAGCTCCTCTTGTATAATTTTGGGTGAATGCTCCTTCTCACTTGGAAAATAGGGCTAATATTGCTATTTTCTGTTCAGCTTTTAAACTTTTCTACTACAATCTTTTGCTAAGCATTGACATTCTGACTTACCAGCATCAGCTGTTTTAAAATCAGCTGTTTTGTAGGTATTTTGAAAAATAGGAACAGTCAAATTGAAAAACAGCAATGTAGTATTTTGCCACATTACGGGCAACAACAGTGTTTCAATACTCAAGATGAAATGCTGACTAAAGCAAAAACTCAACCATGTATCATTATTTTGAATGGTTGCAAGAATCCTTTTCTGATCCACTTATCCATTATACCAGAACCATGACCTTGGATTTTCCTCACCACTATAGGCTTGCCTGGAGATCACTGGGTGGTAGCTGACCTTAATATTTTGTCACAGATACAATCCCCAACACTTCCCCTGACTTCCCAGACCCCTGCCTCACCCCCAGGGACATGTCTAGTTGCCTAGATTGCTGGCTGACCTGGTTCCCATCACCACCTCTCCCCTTTTCCCTTGTCTGGGTGATGGGAATTGCTGTCCTGCCAGCCCCTCCATCCCTCCCTGCTGCCAGCCCCACTGGCCTTGCAGAGTATCCCAGGGCTGCTGCTTCCTGACAGAGCCTAGCCGTAAAGCAGGCAGCACACACAGCTGTGTATTGAGCACCAGGAGATGCAGATGGATAATTTAATTATAGGTTGTTCTACTGATATTCGTGGAAGTGCTTGCAATGTTATGAAGCAAATAACCCTTCTTCCTCATCCAGCTTTCTCCTTATAACACTCTGTCTCTCTTCCCCCATGAGGGCCTTGAACTTCACTGCTTTGTGTATGCCTCAAGGTATCAGTAGTAATGTTTTGGATAATGTTTAAGCATGAACACAGCTACTTTCTATGTATTTGTACAAGCACAAACATGAATTTGAGGATCAATAAATAACAAAGAAATAGGACCTCTACCTCTAAGTGTAGAAGATGCCATAATTACAGTGCAAAAAGGCCAAGTATAGAGAGTATATCTGGCCAACAGCTTTTTTATTGTCTAACTATAAGAAAGTCCTTTGTCTTTTCTTCCTGTTCATTATGCTGTAGTAGAACAATAATCCAATATATATTGGATTATTTTGGCCACATAGATGTTGGTCTATCTTTAGCCCAAATAATCTTGGGCTATAACCTTGAGAAAATCAATAGAAAATGTCTGCAGCTTTTTTTTTAATGCTGTTACTTCTTTAATTTCACTTATTAGAATAGTTTTTCTATGTGTGTATGTGTGGGCAGATTAACTATACTCCACTTAAGGTATAATTTATTAACTTCATAACTTTTGCCAAAGAAAAATGAGATTATCACTTATAAAGTAATTTCATGCATTTAGCTGAAACTGCCCATTGACTCCATATAAGAATTGACTTTAATAGTGTCTTACATGAATTAATTTAAACCACTTAAATCTGGCTGGACTTCAAAGCCAGCTGGTATTTTCCTCGCATGGCTTAGCTGAGACCTCCTCAGTCAGCAGAGCTGGGTCTTCCTCTTACTTTCTCCTAATTTGACATGGTATCTACCCACAGGCTTTCAACAACCTCTTGAATAGTGAGGAGCACTGTTTTTTAAACCAACAAGATTGAAATAAAAGTTGACAGGAGTCAGATTCTGGAGCTGAAAGATATCCCTTTCTGTGTGTCTATGTCTATGTTTCATTGCAAATAAATTCAAAGGAATTATTTCTGTAGAAGTCCCGTTGTAACCTGTGACTGCATTATTATCAATATTTTTAAAACTTCTGCTAGAATTTTATGTGTGAGTTTTGCCAAAACTCTTTGAGCTTTGAGGAAACTTCCCTGTGTGACCATCTAGGAGTCACCCTGGCAGTCACACTCCCACCACCTGAGACTGTCACTGCTGGGACAGAGGTCCCTTCACAGTGGGCAGCTTCAGAGAGCTGTCAAGAGCTGTCTTGACACCCTACACAGCCCACTCTCACACAGTCAGACCAGGTTTCCATACTGGCTCAACCCTTGGATTTATTTCCACAGCAGAACCTCAGACATCTGGATGCCTAAAATCATTTAATCATGGTGCAATCACAGAATAGCAGGCCAAGCTGGTGCCTCTGAGGACAGACCCTGACCAAAGGACTCCTGGGCTTTCATACCCTCACAATTGGTGCATGTACAGTCTGGGGTCTTCCAGCTGAGTGTCCCCGAGTTCCTGGTCACCTGGCCGGGCCTGTGGCCCCTGCACCCTCTGTTCTGCAAAGGGTCAGCAGCTCACAGCCTCTTGGATGGGGCTGCAACGCCCGGAGCTCAGCCTGCACCTCGAACTGCAGCTGCAGCCCGACCTACCGGCACTGAATGTATTCCTCACCATGAATATCAAAGTGATTTCTAACCATGATTTCCTGATTACAGATCAACATGGAAACATAAAAAGAATATAGAAAACAAATAAATTATTCTTTTAAAATGTTCTCATATCTCTAACTCCGCGGCCTGAATTTTAAAATGCCATCAATTATTTTGAATGGGAACCTCACCTGAATTATAAATATGCCCAGTTTAGATAATAAAGCCACATTTAGAAAACTAAGCAATCACCCTCTGAATATCTGTCCCTTTTCAAGTATCTCAGGTGGAAAATTTAAACACTTGAAACCACAGGATGACATTTATAGATGTAAGATAAATATAGAAGAAATCCCATTACTGTTCAAATTCTTCCTAAAATTGATTGCCTTATATAAGGACAGTAATGAACAAGTTCCTAATGTAACAGTTGCACAATCTGCAAGAAACCTTTTGTTGCTTTTTTGTTTGCAATGAAGGCATAATATTGAGTTTATCTAGCAGTTTCCCTTGAACTTCCTTTTTTTTTCATCCTACTTCCTCCATTCAAAGGAAGTGCTCCGTTAGTTTGTTTACATACACTTCATTAGATTAAACTAATCCACATGTATCTTAGTATATTTATAGTATATATCATTCCCTCGTGGATACCCTTTGCTGGTGACAGTAATTTCTATTTTTAGTTGAACAACATATTTACTGAGTGCTGGTACAAGTGCTTGGCGTCAGATTTGTAACACAGTCAAGGTTTATTGAGCCAAGAATTTTGTGCACATATTAATATGGCTGATAATGAAGACACAAATACTTTTGTAGAAATTCTGTTTATTCTTACATTTCCAATAATTATATAGCTAAAATTCTGTCAGCATTACTCCTCAGAATGTGCATAGGATTGTTGTTGTTTATTTTCTTTAAATTAAACCCCAGAAAATCCATACCTACATAACAGAAAAAAAAAAGAAAAAAAAAAAAGAAAAAAAAAAAAAGAGCAAATACCATTACCCAGTTCTTTTTTTTCCCCAAAAAACCTGACAGAAATTTCATTTCTTTACATTCCATTACATATCATTTCATTGCAGGGTAGCCCTTACCATTAGACGTAAACATTCCTGAAAACGTTTGTTTGGAGTAGAAGAGTCTCAGTGGAACGGTGTCCCGTGAGTATTTTGGGAGAGCCCTCCCTCTAGCGGGAAAAGAGGAGAGCTTCTGGAAGGGGTGTTTTTCTGTCACACCACACGACACAATCGGGAGATACACACGATGAATCGATGTTGCAATATGGGAAAAGGTAAGAAAAAAAAGGAATTAAGCTAAGAATCAGAAGTTGGATGCAGGAAACAAACCATTGTGGACCAGATCGGAGTGTTTTATGGGACTGTATAGTGATTGTCATCTTCCGCCTTCCCTAAAGGGAAAAAAACCCTGAACAAAATCAACAAAAAACTCCATACAAAACTAGTTTTCTTGTATCAGAAGTGCTGCATCTTTTATATAAAAATATATCTGAAAATCCTTCAGAACTCTGCATAAACAGCAGGTAGAAAATCCTTGTATACTTATTGATTATTCTAGAAAGTAGTCCACTCTTATTAGCTTCTGAGAAAATTCTGTGTTCTTTTTATGTTATTTATGTTATTTATGTTATTTAACATAACTGTCATCCCCTCATTCACTGTGATTCGTCAATTTTGATAAGCTTCATCCATTTTGATAAGCTTTACTTTCCTCAGAGGCTGCAGAAGAAAATGTAAACGTACTCTGGAAAAGTTGTTAAGAATGGGAAACCTTCATTTACTTTGTATTGCTACACCTATTCACTACAATTGCTACACCAATTGCTACACCTATTCACTACAATACTTTGAGCCTTGTCATTGAGGGAGCTCTTCACCCAGCGCCCCATGTACTGCTCCTCCCAAAATTGCACAACTTGTCCAGAAGGATGCTGTAGGATGGTATCCAAAGCCTTACTAAAATGCAGAACTCTACATCCACTGCATTCTCTTCATCCATGAGGTGGATGACCTTGTCATAGAACAATTTCAAATTATAGCTGAATAGGAATTTCTCCTTGTGAGCCCATGTAGATTGTGATTGATGATTACATTATTCTTTAAATGCCTTTCAGTAGTACCCAGTATAATCTTCTACAGTGTTTTTTACAGAAACTGAGGGTAGAATAAAATGCCTCTATCTTCCCTTGCTCTTTTTGTGGATGGGAATAACAGTGGCCAATTTCCGGTCAGTAGGGACCCCCCCAGACATCCAAGACCTTTGCTGGATGCTCAAGAGAGGTCCTGCCGTAACATCCACTTGCACCTTGAGAATTCTGGGATGAATCCCATCAGGTCCCATGGAATTGTGAACACTCTGCTGATGCAGCTGGTCCCTTAAAATTCTGGTGTCCACAAATGGAGAACCACTGTTCCTGCAACCCTGTGACTCAGCGACTCAGCACCCCAAGGTTTATCCGTAATACTAAAGACTGACTCAAAAAAAGCATTCAGTGCCTCTGCCTTTTCTTCATCACCGTTTGTCAGGTGACCAGCTTCATCAGTTTTGGTTCAGTATTTTCCTTAAACCTCTTCTTGCTATTTAAAAAGCCATTTTTATTGTCTTGACACATCACTGACCAATTTCAACTCTTAGCCTTTAGTGTTTTCTCCCTATCCATGAGAACTACAGCTCTATGATCCTCCTGCAAAGCCTGACCTTGCTTCCAGAGAACATACAATTTCTTCTTCCACCCAAGTAGCAAAAGAAGTTCCCAGTTCAGCTAAAATGGTTCCATGTTGCACTTGCTTGACTTACAATTCCATGGCATTACCTGCTCCTGGGCTTGCAGAAGGCAGTTCTTCAAAATCAACCTGCTCTCACAGAAAGCCCTGCATGCTCAAAAGGCAGGGCACTGTAAACTGGCTCCCTCAGCAACTAAAGGCTTACTCTCTTCTAGTCCAGGGTAGTGACTTCACTGACCTTTTCTCTCATTACACTGCAAATTTCAAACTCCACCATTTCGTGATCAGTGTGGCCAGATGATTATAATTTGTGTTACTACACCTATCATCACTTCTCCTATGAGTCCTCTACACACAGATAAGAGGTGATAAGGTCTTATCTGTTGAGTATTTAAGCAGCCATGGGGAGACACACAGAGCTACGAAGTGACCTGACATGTTGCCTGGTATCTCTGAGGGAGAAGCCAGCCTCCTGCTCCCTGAGCAGCTGGGATAGAGAGTTTGTGGCCCTGAATGCCAGAGCTGGCCATCAGGACAACTGGCAGCCTTCACTTGGGCATTGCCTGACTTGCAAGATGTCATCCTTGTAATGCTGTCAATGCTCTTTGGACACAGATCTCAAACCAAAGACATGAGCAAATATTTTTTCAGTACTACAAAGCCATCTCACAGATTATACATTTTTATTTTATTTAGGGAATTCTTACAAAAGCTTCACCCAAGTTCTGCTACAGGAAAGCAGTGCAAGTCTCCTATATCAATTGATTAGGTAGTAGAAATTATTATCAGGGTGAAACAAGGCACTTTTGGATGGTATTGTTTCTAAAGTCAGGAATATCTAAGTGGTATGAGAAAATATAACTGAGAAATTGAGAAAATTATAACAGAAGTGAGAAATGGGAAATTCTAAGAATTGCTATTAAAAAGTTAGAAAGAATTTATGTACCCTTTGTGTCTTTAAAATAATTTTTTTAATACCTGAAAATTACTGAGTTAACATATAATCTGAAGTTAGGCTAAAACTATGAAAACACACTGAAAGACACTTTCTAATGTTGGACTGCAGTGAATCAAGTTTTTCTCCTATATTTGGATTCTGGTAAACTTCACCTTCCTCAGTGTCTACAGAGTAAAATGCAAAAATACCCCTTAAAGTTTCTACAATGTTAAAATACTATACCAGCCATTCATAAAAATTGCAGGGTTTTTAATTTCCCCTAATGAAATATTATTCAAACACTTGGGAGGAAAAAGAGTATAAAAAAAGGATTCCACAATGCCTCCTCTTAAGTTTAGTGATTTTCCTGTGGAAATAATCCAAATTACCTCTAAAGCATTACCAAGAAGCGGCAATGTCAGCGCTCCCTCTCCTGGCTCTGCAGCAACATTGACCTGGGCAAATGCTAACCAGGATAATATCAGGGCTGAAGCCTGTGCACAACAGAAAGAACAAAAATGTGAAGCACTGCACTGTTTCAGCTTCCTCAATGAGAAAAATAGAAGTTGCTTCAAATGGAAACTAAAATTATTTTTAAATATTTCCAAGCTTCTTGAAAATTTTGCCCAATATCTGACAATTAAAAAATATAAAAATGCCTTGCACAAGGGACAACAGCAGTTTTCTCAGTTTGTAATACTGCAGGTAATTTTTAAGAATAGTTAGTTACAGATATCCTGACCTTCATGGTGAGCAATCTGAAATATTTAAAATAATAGTTTATCTAATAAGTTGTTCACAAAGAAGATTTAAATAACCTTTTTAATGCTAAAATTAGATCCTTTTTAATGTGTAATTGTAAACCCAGTAGCTCCCCAAAACCAAACAGTACCAGAAATAAAAAGAAGACAACTTCATACTCTCAGGTGCAATTTATTTCTATAGGAAAAACTCATAGGACCAACACTTTATTGCATCACCATAGATTTTTATGTATAGTCTACTATGAAGAAGAACAGGTGTTGTGAACAATACAACTTCTACCTCAAATATGACAGAAGGTATCCTTTAAAATTCTTTGGAGTGGTTCTACTACATTCAACACAGAGCTCTTTCATCTGTAGGATGAAGCCATCCTTGCCGGATTAGTCATGTGTCTTCTCAGCAGTCTTTAATAATGGCTGGTTATTTCAGTCTTAACTAAGAAAATATATTCATTTATAATTAAAAATAAATTAGTGGTTACACAATAAATGGATAAAGTACATTCTGGCACTTGAGATTTCTTTTTCATTCATTACAATATTATTATGCTCTTAGATAGCTGAGCCATCTCAGAGACAATAAGGTTCATACTGTGACTCAGGAATGCCTTCTCTCTAGTGTGGTATACCCTAAACAAAAACTAGAAAAAACAACTTTCCTCTTCTCTATGGACGGATAGAATGTGAGAGAATAGTGCAGACCTGAGGAGTTGCAGCTGCACTAATCACCAAAGATTAGGAACAGGCCTGCCCTTAACAGGCCACAGCTGTGTCCAATAAGATGTGCCACAAAAGAGTGAGGTAGATGGGTAAGAAGAGAGTTGGAGTTTGTTTGCTGGGCTGTGAAGAAGCTATGAAGAGATGCCCATGAGAAATCACCAAGAAGGTATGGAACTTTGCAGTAAGATGATAACGCTCCTCTTGTTCAATTTAATAGAAAGGTGAGCTGGGCAGCAGGAAGGGCAAAATAAAGATCCTGCTTTCTTCCTCCTACATTTTTGGTATTATTAACATTTGAAATGGAAAGGATACTTTTTTAATTTTTTTTTTTTCCCTCATGAGATTTGGGAAGAAAAATACACTAGACAGCACTAAGCAAAAATCTGCCACTCCAGGAAAGAACTGTCCACATACTGTGTAGTGTGACCCAAAACTGGGGCAGAACATTAGATGGTGTCTAAGACACACTGCAGACAGGACTTAGAAAATAACATCTGGAAAGGACCAGGTTAATTACTAGGGAAGCAGCCTCTCTTCCCTAGCAGTAAATCCCAACCACAGCATATGCTCTCCATGACATGACAGCTGAGACCACAGCACAATCAGCAGCGTCACAGTTGGCTCCAGCCTCAACCCCTCCTTCACAGCATTTTGCCCAAGGGAATTGGGGAATGTGGGCAGCCTCTTATTCCACATGCAGGCATCAATTCAGGTGTGGCTCTGCCCCGTAATCATTTGCTCATGCAAGCCAGAATGACACAGTAGCTTGAGACTCCATTAAGATTTCTGGAAGAAGTTGTTCTGCTGGTTGGTGTCATAGGGGCAGAGTTATGAGCTATGTATTTCCTTTCCTGCTACTCTGCAACTTGGGAAGAAAAGGAAAGAGGTATTAATTACACCCCGGCCCTTTTTTCAGTCATCCTTCCCCATAGGCACAAGCAGGAGCTAAGGTTACTTTTGCTGCCATTGGCAAAGTGGAGCAATCCTGCCTCTGTGCTGGTACAAATTAACAAGCAAGTTCACAACAAGCTATCCTGGCATTAATACAAGTTGATGAGGTTCTAAAACACCAGCATCTTGACTTACAAAATCAACACTTCCTACTTTTCAAACACAAAGCCATTTAGAGTTATACAATACACACTTAGAATAGTGTGACTTCAGAAGTGTGATGTATGCTGCTGAATATCAACTAAATATCTCACTTCTGGTCTCTGTATTTAAACAATAACTAAACCCACAAAATTTGTAGGTTTGACTTCTGACAGACTTCTGTTGCAACCTTGGCTTTCAAGAAAACCTGTCAAACAACTGTTAGGTCATTTCAAAAAAGCAATACTTATTCAATGACTTGCAATCCCAAGCTAAATGCTACATGCACCAGCTGTGAATACTTCAAATACTTGTGGCTTTGGGACGCTCTGCACAAATCCTTTCCTAGAATTGTAGGGTGGTTTAGTTTGGAAGGCACCTCTGGAGTCCTCCCCTGCTCAGCAGGGCTGTGTGGATCCCTTTTCTCCAGCGATGTCACCTATGTGCTTCCTGCACCAAGAGAAAGCCAGAGAGATATATAATCCCAAAGTTTAGGACTGTTGTATAGAAAGACTATGAACAAGAAAGTTGTCTAATGTCCAGAGCTTATTTCATAATTAAAGTTTTGGTTTCAAGGTTAGAGGAAGACGTTTACATCTTACAGATCATCTGCTCTGTGAGCTTCTACAGACCCTGCTTTTTAAGTAGCAATGGTTCTATTTGGTTAAACTCACTATTCAGGAGTCAATAGTAAAAAAGCAAAGGACTAAACATTCCTATGAACATTATTCTTTTTGGACCACAATCAAGTGTAAGTATTACAAAGCTGACCTGCTTTGTTATACCTGTGGAAGCATTAGTAGGTGTATTCATGGAGAAAGGCAAAAGTGCCTCAGCTTTCAGATGCTCAAGAACTGATAAACATTTTCTGTTTGTGAAGGATGGAAGGGTCAGTCTTCAGGTCTGGATGAATTCTGAGAAATGATTCTCAAAACTCATATTGACACCTCCAGAAATGAAACTTACCATAGACAAGGAGCATCAGGAGAAATATCATTTGATCCTTTTACAGAGAGTAAAGGCAGTGCATGTACAGATATTTGTCTAGATAGCAACCAATGGCAAGCCCCAAAACTAAATGACAGTACAAACTAAAAATCTGAGCTACATACAAAATGGTTTAGCTCATTGACCCATCTTGATGCTGGCCAGTTTCAGCAGCCCTGCTTTTTAGCCTGTGTGTTGATGCTAGGGCTTGTGTTAAATTTCAGGGACAAGGAACCCTTGATAACAGGTCTGATACACCTGAGATCTATAATACTGAAATGCTTTTTCTGGGAGAAAACAGGAGCCCCTGTTTTCTCACAGAAATACTTTTCCTGGGAGAAAACAGACACTAGGAACCCCAAGTCTGGTGTGTTATACTCACTACACAAAACCAGAATCACATTTAACACTAGAAGAAAACCTCCAGTCAGAGATGAATGTTTAAATACAATTGCAAATGCAATTGCATTTTCCTAAATAAAAAGGTGAAGTGTTAGAAGCATAAATTCAATAATTTTTTTAGTAACATAGACCAATCTGGCTTGTCTTCAAAAGAAAATTAAACTCAATAAAGAAAAAACCCAAACCAAAACAACCAAACCATAGACAAACAAATGAAAAAGAAGAATTAACCTTTTTCTTTTCCCTGTATGGCAGAAACAGGGACTAATGAAGGTAGTATAGGTTTGGCAAAAAGTTGGATGATGTGCCTGAAAGTTATTCTCTTCTACAGCTGCTTTTTGTATTTAAAAAAAAGAGGGACAAATCTGGGTTAAAAAAGGCATCTATGGAAAGTTACGAAAATTTCACCTTTCAAATAAAAATCTTTAACACTTAAAAACTGCAGCTTTACACATTGACAAAGAATGCTTATGGGTAAAAGTTCAATGGCTTTGGAGAGGAGTCAGTGAAAAAAAAATCTCAAGAAATGTCAGGAAGGATCGATCTCTCAACTTCACTGGCCTCATTCAGCTCTCATGTTAGCAGGGAATCCAATAAAAATGTGAATAAATACAACCCATTGTTTCTAGACATCAAAGGTCACTACATCGAGTTAGATAGATAAGATTACTTCAATCTAAGTGCACACCAAACCTATGAACTTTGGGAGTTATTACACATGAAAGCATCTATACTACTCTGAAGAACTTAACAAAGTTTTCATAAGCCAAAAGGGCTGTTAGGAGTCTGTGATGCATGAATTAAGAGAATTAGGCTTGTATTACTTTATTTTCATAACAGTTTATTTATATTTTGGGTTTATTGATGTTAAAATGTAACATTTATATTAATCCACAGTATATGTCAATTTTCAAAGATTTGAAATCATTAGGTAGTTATTTAGTTCCTAATAAATGTTTGGTACCCACATGATGTCACTATCATGTATCAGCTGTAACTGATTTCTTAAATGAAAGCATTAAATTGTTGAAATCTAAGGATACTTGTTCAGCTCGTTCTCTTTTCCTTCTTACCCCCTTCAGGGCTTTTTTGTACAGCTAGGGATGAAATTTAGGTTATGTTCTTTTTTCCCTTTAACAGTTTGTGAATTTTATATTGAACAGCTGCAGGAGAAATAAAAACTTATTTGTCTTACAGAATTATGACACTGTAGAAGTTAATTATTACTTTGACCCTTTGTCCAGATTCTTATATTGCCTTAAATGAAACATGATCTTTATGATTTTGGTTTTAGTTAAAGTACTGATTTCACATGTGAATGAAGTTTGAGTCAAGTAAAAACGATTCCTTTTCTGTGTGTTTTAAAAACTATTACGAACCTAAATGTATTTCTATCTTAAATAGTAGCCACCTTATACATATCTATATATAGACACTTTATATTTCAGAGAAAATTATTTCCTCAGATCTATTAAATAATTTTATTTTGTATTCTTGTAATTCCAGCTGTGAAATGAAATGAACATTGCCCAAAAGATGCTACAAAACATTGCAGTCACTTCTGAAGAGGTGGGCTGTAAGTATTTCTAAGGCTTTTGGGATTTTAAGTCTGCAAACTCTAGAACAGGGAATTCAGCATTTATTTATTTATTTATTTATTTATTACAGTTACTCTGAATATTACTACAGAAGCGTGACAACAGCACATTTCTATAAACACAGAAATGTTCAGAAACTACCACATACAGACAAGCCTTACCCAGTGCATAAAATGTATTTGTGAAAACCTTTTTGTGATCACTAATTTCACTTACTAACAGCATTGTGCTCCCGAAGGGCTGAAAAAGCAGTTTAGAAAATTTAAATATCAGAAAAGTTGCTACTGTGATTATATCCATACATTTATGTGGGGAAGCCTTAGAGTCTGTGTTTTTTGCTGGCTGTGGTATATCCAAGGATCAAAGGTAGTTGCAGTGCTTGTCTGAGTGCAGTCTAAATTATTTTCACTAGACACTGGCTTTTCCAAAGAATTGAGGGGACAGATCCAGAAACAAATTAAGATTCTTATCACAATGTCTAATCTCTATGTGCCTGTCCCTTCAGAGACCCATCAGAATCCCAAGGTTATTGACCCTTTTTACATGTTCACGGGGAGTAAACGTACAAGTTGGTGACTGTGAATCGAGGACTTTTTACATGTTTATAGAACAGTCTCCAGAAAATTTCAGGCTCTGGTGATTTTCTGTCTACTGACAGGATGTGCTGTTCATTCTCCGCTATGCAGGGAAACTGAAGTGTATCTTGTAATTGGGAAATCCTCACCAAAGTACCTACTAAGCTGGCAGCTTATTTGGTTGGCTTGCAACACTCTCCAGTCTTCAACAAACTTTCAAAAATCATAATCAAGTCACAAATAATAGTGTGCAGGCAGCCTTAGCCTCCTCCAGGTCTCATTTAGCTGTCTCGGTGACAGTGAATGACCTGAAGTTCCTCTCCCTCTGAGAACGCCAGGCAGGCAGCTCAGGAGTCACCCCAAGAAGGCAGAGTGAATGATTTCTGTGAAACACTCGCCTTTGTGCGCTGCCTGTGCAGAACGCCTGGCTCGGGCGCTCAGGTGGGACACAGATCAATCTGACTGAGGGGCATCAAGAGGGAACGTTTTCTTTCAGTGCTCGGTTAACCCTGGGTACCAGACAAAGCAGCAAATACATAACTTTCCAGGGGAAGGTGTCACACTGGTGGGCAAGGTGTGCAGGGAGCCGTCTTACAGTCTCCCACCACTGCGGTCCATGGGGGTCTGAGCAGCAGCAGGGGCTGGGCTCTCGCCAGGTGCACCCTGAGGAGCAGGGACCCCCCCATGTCAGGAAGACACAGAACTTTGCTGCCAAGTCCCGTGTTTTCAAACACTTTTATTATGGCCCTACATCTTCTTTTAAAAAAAAAAGTTAAAAAAAATTGGATGTTTTTCCTTTTCCTGTCAGTTCCAAACATTTATGGGAATTTGCATGTGGGGAGCCGAGGGAGTAAAGGCTGTGCCTCCCTTCCTGCTCGTCCAGGGTGTGGTTCCCTATTGCAGCAACTCCTGGCTGCCCGGGAGATTGGGGGGCTGCTCTCTGCTGCACCCCAGAGCAGCAATTGTGTCCACCTTGTGGCTTATTACAAGGACTAACCCCAAGCACCAGTACAGATTGAGGGTGACCTGCTGGAAAGAGCTCTGCTGAGGAAGACTTGGGGTTCCTGATGGACTACGAGCTGTCCATGAGCCAGCAGTGTGCCCTGGTGGCCAGGAAGGCCAATGGTATCCTGGGGTGCCTCAGGAACAGCATTGCCAGTAGGCTGTGGGAGATGATTCTGCCCCTCCGCAGTGCTGTGTCCAGTTCTGGGCTCCCCAGTACAGGACAGACATGGAGCTCCTGGACCGATCCACATGCTGTGGATTAAGGAGCTGGGGCATTTCTCTTCCAAGGAAAGGCTGAGGGAGCTGGGCCTGTTCAATCTCAAGAGGAGACAACTGAGAGGGGATCTCATCAATAATTATCTGAAGGGAGGGTGCCAACAGCATGGAGCCAGGCTCTGTTCAGTGGCGCTGGGCAATAAGACAAGAGGCAATGGTCAAAAACTGCTGCACAGAAGTTCCACCTGAATCTGAGGAAGAACTTCTTGACTGTGCAGGTGACCCTGCACAAGAACAGACTGTCCAGAGAGGTTGTGTTCCTCAAAGGAGTTATTCAAGAACCATCTGGAAGCAAGCCTATTCAATGTGCTCTAGGATGACCCTGCCAGCGCAGGGAGCCTGGGCCAGGTGACCCAATGTGGTCCCTTCCAGTCTCACCCGTTCTGTGATCATATTAGGTAAGACTATCAGTGTTTCCAAGAAACAAAACAAGTACATGCACATTTCAAACACCAGTCGGGAATACACCATGGTATTTCTTTTGTCCCTAGAGCACTGTTCCGCCCAGCCACGGCACCCTCACGCCGTGGGCTCTGAAGGGTCCCCGGCCCCTCAGAATCCCCCACCCGCCCCCGCAGCGCGGCCTCCCCGCCCGGCCCCGCCTCCCGGCAGCCCCCGCGCGCCGCCCGGCCTCGCGAGACTCTGGGCTCTCGCGACAGCGGGGCGCCGCCATCTTACCCGCTCGCTCGGGCGCTCGCTGTGTCGGGCGCTGCGGCTCAGGGCGGCGGGGGGGCCGCCCGTCCCGCTGCGCACCGCCCGTCCCGCTCCGCCGCCACACTCGGCCGCGCCGCCCTCCGGCGGGGGGGACCCGCGCTGCGCCCGGGACTCGCTCCCCGGCAGAGGAGCGGCGAGAGCGGGGCCCGCAGAAAGCAGCCGCTGCTCGGCTGGTTCCGCCCCCTCCGTGTCGCTGGGCCTCCGGCCCCTGCCGGGCGGCTTCTGCCCAACCGGGAGGCGGCGGAGAGTGCGGGAGGCGCGGCGGGAGCCGGGGTGCCGGCCGGCCGGCGGGCGGCGCGGACCCCGCCGCCGGGGCTGCTGCTGCTGCTGCTGCTGCTGGCGGGGAGGCGGGGGGCCCGGGCCGCTCTGAATGGTGGTTAAAATGATCATAGAAAACTTCGAGGCGCTGAAATCCTGGCTCAGCAAAACCTTGGAGCCCATGTGAGTAACCGCGACCCTTCTTTGCCCTCTCGCCCCCTCGAAATAAACCTTCCCCGTGTAGAAGATGGGGATCCGCAGGGGCGGGAAACGCGGTGCCGGCGAGTCCCGGGAGGGCACCCCGGGAGATGCCCTCTCAGCACCCTTCTTCCCGGCCGCCTCCCGGTGTGTGAGGGACCGCGCTCTCGTTCTTGCGCTCTCCCGCTCTCTCGTCGCCGTCCTCGGCCGGGAGGTAGGACCGTCTCCCTCCAGAGGATGCAGCTTCCCCCCCTAGCGACCGCGTTCCTCTTCCCTTTGTAGCCCGGGGAGAGCGGGAGCCGCCGTGTGTGCGTGTGCAGCTCGGCGTGCCCCGCTCGGCCCCGGAGGTGAGCGGGGACCTGCTCCCAGAGGGCTCAGGTGCCGCTGGGACGTCCAGCGGGGTCCTGGGCTCGTCCCTGCAGGCTCGTCGCACATCATTCTTGGTTATTTGGAGTATTTGACCATCTCTGGTTTCCCTTCCCCCAAATAAAACTTGCATCAGTAGAGGACTTGGGAGTAGGAGCCCCAGAGAATAATTTGCTTGTTTGTGAATACGTGCGTGCCCTCTAAGGATAACATTCGTGTGAGTAAGTGGGGCTCTTCTGTAAATACATCTTCCTTCTCTGAGTGGTATTTTAGTGGAACTGAAGCGTGAACTTAGTTTTAAAGGTGTATCTTCGGGAAGTATGGTGCCTACAGATTAAAGCACGCACTTTTTTTTTGTCATTCTGGACCACTTTTGGTCCAGTGGTCATTCTGGACCACTATTTTAACATGTCTGAATTAAATTTGCTGGAGTTTGATTTGAGTTAAATGAAGTAGAACTCCTGAATTCAGTCTGGTGTTAGCTTTTGTGCTGAGGTGTTTGCCCCCCGTAGCTTTTTCTCTTGACGAGCTCAGATGGGGGAGCAAAATTTTCTTTATTGCTTCCAGAGCCATTAGTTATTTGTATGTACAGATACACTTTGTAGGGCTTATGCTGTAATAACTTGAAAAAGTTGTAAGATGCTGGGACATTTTTAGGAGAACTTCACTTGGGTTGTTCTTTTGTTTGTGGCTTTTTTTTGAGGTGGTGGGGAGGAGGTAGTGGTTCTCTTTTATTCCATATGGTCTAATCAAGACCACACTGAAATAGATGAACTGAGTTTGCTTTCAGTGGTCTTTGAATTAGGCTTGCAACAAATTACACTGAGTGTCTTTCTTATAAAAGGTTTGACGTTTAAGATTTTTATTTTGGGGGGGGGGGAAGGGCATCATCTTGTAAAGCTGTAGTTTGGGGTAGGTGAATTACTTTTTATCTTGAGTTGGTATAATGCAATATGTTGTGTTCTGGGGTAATAGACTTCCCTAGTCCTCTGCTGCATAATGCTCACTATTAGTTTCTGGGTACTTTCTTGTATGAATATTTTGTTAAGGGCAATCAGCAGTTTGATGCCAGTATTTTAGAATGTGCTGGTTAAGAGGCTTAGAACAGACGCAGGTTGGTCCATGTTTCTTTGTTTGAATATTAAACCATGAGCTCTGTTAGCAATAGTCACCAGTTACAAGGGTAAAATTGAGATTTTCACCTTTCATGATCTGTGCAATTTTCTGCTTTTTCCCACTTAGAGGACCAGCGTGTATCTTTTAGGTTAAATGTGGTGTGTGAGCAGATCAAATGTGGTTGTTGTTTTGGAAAACTGTGGAGAGCTAGGGAGATGCTTGTCTGGAGGATGATGAGTTCTCTGCATTTTTAGCTTTGGGAGGAAACAAACCAGCAGTGACTGTCATTCAGTTTTCTGCCGTGTCCTGTGTAAGTGCATTGTTGAATAGATATTAGAATTGGTGGAGATGTATTGCCCTTTCCTGGAGTCAGGTACTCCTGGAGGTGCTTTTGGTGTCAGCTATCTGAAGTGTGTGACTGCAACCGTGGCTTCTGGCTGCATGAAAATTTCAGTGTGCAGCTACTTCTAAAGAAGTAACTGTTGCACCACTAGTGCAGTGAGGTGCTAACTGCTGATCCTCTGAAGGTGTTGCTGCAGCCCAGAAATGATTTTTGGTTTGTCTTTTCCTGTTAATGAAACAAAAGTGCCAAATGTTGTGTAGTGGCTCTTTCAGAAACCTTCAGCTGCAAGATCCATGGCTGAACCTCCTGACTGCACTAAGAAGGACACCGCTGTATTAGGTCATTATGGAGGTGGTGTCTCGGTCCTTTCAAGGGGAGAAGTGCATTTAAGAAGAACCATAAATAAATTTTATACAAACATGTCTAGATCTATATTTGTGTGCTAGTTACCTAGAGCTGAATAGTTAGAACATGCTGCACTTTGCAAGTTGCCTTTTGCAAGGAGCTAGCCTTTTTTAATCAGCATGTATAACTTGTTCCAAAGGCCATAATGCACATACTTCTAAAACATAATGTTTCGGAATTAAAATATCGCAATAGCCACAAAAATTGTCTCATTTCATCTTTAAACAGTTCTAAAAATGCTGACTTGTTAATATAAAGAAACAAGTGCGTTATGTAATTCTATAGACTGGACAAGATTTGGTTGTTGGATTGCTTTCATGTGGAGTCTCTGGGAAACAGTGTTTATAGACAAGAATGTTTGAAGGGGAGAGATGGTGGAGGATTTAAGATTTGGAATTTTGTTAGTGTAGGTTGTTGGGTTTGTTTGCTTGTTTTGGACTACTCTAATGCCTTTGGCAAAGTCTTGGTGATCATCCATACAAAAAGGCCTTATGTGAGTTTTGTCTTGTTGCAGTGAGGCAGAAATTGCAAATGCTGCCATGCTGGAGCCTTTGCAAGACCAGCTCGGTTTAGGGGTAATGGGTCTGTAGGAGCTTTCTACACCTCTTCAAGAAAAGGCTGCTTTTGTCATTTTGGAAGTAACTCTTGGTGCAGAATTGCTAAATATATGCACAGAATCATTGCAGATACAGCCGTGTAAATGTAGTACCAGTACAAATAAACTGGCAAGAGGCTTTTTGTGCTGTGGCTACTGTGTGTTTGACTAGAATTATCTTGTATATTCAGCTCCAGTCAGCTCTGTAAAGAAGGCATTTGTTACCAGTCATCCTCGTTGCTTGCAGACAGCAACGAGCTAAGTTTCTGGTGTTACACACTTTCTTGTTTGTGGCGTGGTTTCTATCAAGTGTTGGAAAATGTTAAACTTGGAATATAACCGTCTGCCTGTCACTTCTGATTTCTGTACTAACAAGGCACTCACTGAGCCTGTCAATTGTGATGAGTTTCTTTCCTGCAAGTCCGTTCCAGATACTCTATAAACTGTATGGAGTCCTTGCTGGAATATTAGGATCTGGCTTGGCAAAGTTCCAAGTAGGGATTTCTTTAATTTTTTTTCTTGAATTTGTTTGAATCTCTACTTGTGAAAAAAGTAGCTTTTTGTACTAATGCTACACTCACAATTTTGTTTTTGAGACATTGTAATATTCTCCCCCTTGCCCTAATTCTCTACACTGGAAAGTTTCCTTGGTTTTAATTACTTTGTGTAAAATAAATTAAATTGAAATATTTGTGGCTGCTGAATTTTACTTTCAATTTGATTAAGGCTCTCATACCTAATTTTTTTCCACTTCACTGTATTTACATTTTTGTAAAGGTTTGTTCCTGTGCTAAATCAAACTTGAAAAAAAGATGAAATGCCTACAACAACATTGTACACTGTTTAGGCATACCTCATTTAAATGGAAAGATATTTTTCATTGGTGAATTCTGTAAGTGAATGAGGTGTTGTAATGACTTTCATCAGATGGAATAAAATGAAAATTGTTTAAAGAATATTTTGAGTATATTTATTATTGGAATATTTTTTGGCCAGTGATCTGTGTCCTCTGGTGTTATGCTCCCACTCTTCTTTGTTTGTCAAGTTTTTCAGCCCTTTGTTTTGGCTTCACAGGTTACTGAGAAAAGGTAGCAAATAAAAAAGTTTTAACAGTGTTGTAAGGACTATGCTAATAAGCCAGGACATTGGAAGCATAGAAATAAGTTAAATGAAAAACCTTGTCATTTATTTCATGTGGCACATCATCCTACCTTTAACACTTATTGGGCCACCATGAGATTTCTCTGATTTTCCATGAAACTTCCTAAGAAGTTCAGAGGCAATAAGCATTTCTCTTCGTTTCACTCATTTTGTTAACACCTCATGTGAAGCTATTTGTAACTAAGACAAATAAAGCACAAATGCACATCAGTGGTATGCAGTTTTTAACACTAGTTGTTTTTCTACATCTGCTATGAAACCTGATAGTTTTTTCATCTGACTCACAGAGACCTACTGTGTTTGAGAAATCGAGGTACCTAGCTTAGAGTGCTGATACTGCTAAGCTTCTGAGTAAAAATATTATATTGGTATTAAAATATTGGTACTATTAGGTATAGTTGAAAGCAGAAAATAAAAAGGAGAAAATTACTCCTGTTACAGCAAACCTTTTTTGTTCTTGCAGTGAAGTGAAACCCCTTTGACTGCATTGCGAGTCACAGAGACACTGATGAGTTTTGCTTTCTGCACTGAATGGGTGTTGGAGAGCCAGCAAGCTGACAGCTGTTCTGCCTCATGAGAGCTGTCTTGAATCTAGGGGTGGTACTCTAGGATGCCAATTACTGCTTGCAGCTGTATGAACATGTCAGATCTGGGTATCAGAATAATTTCGAACTGATTTAATGGCATCATTAGCTTGAATAGCAGCTCTGGAGGCTGCAGCATTCCTCGATGTGTTTCTATTGCTTTAAGTACTGTTAGAGAGGTAGTTAAAGGGAGGATCATAAGAGTAGTCCTCCTCAGCCACAATAGTGTCTCAGGATAAAAGTTGGATCTTGCTGAATGAGTTTGTCATTCATTTTACTTACTGAAGCAAGTTTGCACCGTATTACTTTACACCATAGCTCTTTATAGATTTTTTTTTTTTTTTTAGTAGCAACAGAGTAGCGCAACTGCCTGAATTAAGCTGGCTGTGCTGCCCAGTAGGCCATGTACACCTTTCTGCACCCACTCGGCCCTGCAAGTAGAAGGCATTTCTCTCTTCCTTCAAACACAGCCATGTCCACCTTGGTTAATGTCAAGAACTGAGCAGTATTTTAGCAGTTGGTCTTCAGGTAACAAAACTCCACTCTGAAATTTAGGTTATTAACACAGGATCAGAGCATGGCAAATAGCATGCACCTACATGTCATTTCCTCTACAGCAGCACCGTTTGTTGCCTGGAGGACTACAGACGTGTTTCTGAGGTTTCACTGTGTTGTGGTAGTTTAAATTTGTCAGGGAACTAGTTTCAGGATTTGTAGCATCTTTTTGGTTTGTACATTTAATTTTAAAACTGAAGAAAAAAATCCCCTTTTGTAGTTCCTTTACATCTTAAAACAGTAGTGTGTGCATACAGCGTAAGGTATGTGTTAATAAGGGCTTTTGAACGTACAGCTACACGACTAACTTGTTCTTGCTAACACCTTTTATATCTATTCCTCATATGCTCCATTTCTCACCTAATGCTAAAGTCTGTAGTTGCCTGGTGATTCAAAAGTCACAGCGGGTTCTCAGAACATATTTTATATTTAAAAAAATGTGAGTATTGGAAACAAGTTAAAAAGTGTTTAATGAATTGCAGAGTATTCAAATAAGAAGTAAATACTGTACTGAGAGGTCACTCAGCCAAATTACTTTTCCTTTTTCAAATATTATTTGCAACAAAAAAAATAGGACTTAAATTTACCCTGACAGTTTAATCTTTTCTGGTTTATCTTTATTTGAAATAGTAATTTCAAATAATGAGCACAAAACAACATGAGGTCAGAAACATGAGTTTTTGAACTTTCCTGTGAGCTTTACTGAACTGTTCCTTCTGTGATTGAGCAGAATATTTGATTGGGAATTGCTTTCCTTTTTGAAGCTTCTATCTTTTGCTAATAATTGGAGGTATCCATATAATTCTCTGAAGAACATGTAGAGATCTCACAAGAGAATTCTTCCATCTATACCTGCATATTCAGTACTGTGTTTATTAAAGCAGGATTACATGAGCAGTCTCCCTTGTTTAAGAGAGAGGAGTAGGCACTGTGTATTTTCTGACTTAGAGAGCACAGACTGCAAAAAAGTATTACTAGAGGTAAAAACATTTAACATAGCTAGGAACAATGATAGATGTATATTTCTGAGTATATGATATATACTCAGAAATATACATGCATGTATATACTCACTAGGTGTAACAAAACATGCTGTGGTGTTTAGTGGTAGCACACACTGGGATGTGCTTGCTGCAGTGGAAATGAATTCGGATTACTTGTGCCAGCTGGTGCTTGTTTGTTTGTTAAAGAAAACACAAGTGAAAACAGGAGGAGAAATTTGTGATTACAGATGTGTATTAGTGCTTGCAGCACATGGCTGCAGTATGTTGAGGGGATGAAGATAGGGAAATCAGAGTTGAGAAATGTTTTTCTGCACGCTTCAATGAATGTGACCATTTTTCTAGTAGCCATGAGTTATCATAAGAATGAAGTTATGTATAAAGTTCTGTCACACTTGTAATGTACAAATTGTGTTTATGGTGAGGACTGATGTACCACACTATATTCAAGTTTATTAAATTCAAACCTGCATTTAGTGACTGAAAATGTATATTATTCAATGAGCAGTAGAATCAAATTACAAACTTTTTGTTCATTTTTAGAGCAACTTAGTATTTGAAATGTGTTGGTGGTATTCTCATTTTTCTGAGATACCAGTTAAGGATCTTTCTCTGTTATCTTTCAGTCTGCAAGAATATAGCATGATACATATATTGTATGACAAATCCTTGTGCTACACTGTGTATTTGCTGCCATCAGCATGGATGCCTTTACTGTTTTCTTTATTCTCACATTACTTGTTAACAAAACAAAGTCGATTATAAGAGCATAAAATGCAAGACAAAGAGGTTTAGAAAAACTGACAAAGCTAGCTGAAAAATCAGTGAAAAATCCATGTATGCACAACAGAGACAGAGCAGGCATATTGCATATTATTCACACACAAAGACCGCTATTCTCTAAGAAAATACTGTTAAACTAGAGAACATAAGATCTTGTTTGTCAGAAAAACTCAAGACCCCGTAATCCAAACCAGCGGATTTTGACTAAACCAGTGGATGGAGAATTTATACAGAACATTTCAGAATTAAGTTTGAGTGAAAAAATGGAAAGGAATTACTTTTTAAAAAAGTTCTCCCCAAACAAAATTATTAAAGGTTATGTCTAGAAATCTTGATAGCTATAAAAAATTTTCAGGCAGACTTCCTTTATTCACAGTTTTGTAAACTTAATTTTTTTTTTTGCTTTGTGAGACCAGTTAGTCCTCTCTTCCACCACTTGAGGTTGCTAGCAATTGAATTTTAACATCATCTTAAAAATAGGCATTGCAAAAGTTTGAAAAGCCGTAAAAGACCATATTATAGACTTGACAGATTTATTTAAGATACTATAGAGAGAAACAGTCTTCACATTAGTGTGGGGAAAACAGATTAATTGTGGAGTTTTTTTAAGCTTTGAAGAATAGATATAGAAGAGACTTGTGTTTCAAGTCAGCCTCTATCTGTGTAGAGATCATTTGCAGTTTCATTTTAAGAAATCAAAAGAAAGCACAGAAAATACTATTGCTGGTTTGTAAAAGCATCTTTATCTCACTCTGCCACAAAACTCACTGTATTCATTATTGCTTAATTAGTGTCAATTTGAAATAATTTGCCTGTTAGTATTTTTAAAAAATGGTATTTGTTAAGTAGCCAAAATTGAAAGCATGTAAATTCTCATTGTAGTAGAAATTCCTCTGTACACACTGAATGATAATAATAGTAGAATTCAGTGCAATAATTTTGTTTTGTTGATATGTGGCTGTACAGGGTGACAAATGTTGAAACGTGTGCATGAGTGCATAGCAGAAAGTGATCCTGTGTTTTGCAAATTAAAAGTACGTTTTCATTGAGAATAATTTCGTAAGCATATCTTGGAGTTGGGTGGATGACTTCAAGTCCTGGGGTGGGCAGGATTGCTAAGATTTCCAAAGTCATCATTGCAGGGAGGATGAAAGCGTTAACTGTTCATTATTTTTAAACATCATCTGTTTGTTTGGGTTTTGGGGTTTTGTTTGTTGGTTTTGTGTGGTTTTGTGGGCTTTTGGGTTTGTTTTTTTGGGGATAATTTATGGTTTGTGTATTTTGTTATGGTCTAGGTGGCTTTCCAGAGAAGATTTTCTGTTTTTTATCCTGCTCATGAAAGGGGAATTGCTTTAAACTGAATATGAGGTTGTTGTATAGTCAGTGCTGTAGGAGCTGGAGAATTAAAATGCATTGTAGTAGTTCAGAGCTGTAGATTTTTACCTTGTAGACTGACTTGGGTTTTTGCCCCCCACTAAATTTTGAGTGCGTGTGTCATTTAAGTAAGTTGTAGAGGATTTTGAACGACAGCTGACTGTTCATATTTTTGAATGAGAACCAAATTTATGGAAATTGAAATTCAAAAAGAAAAACTGAGGATAATCATGTGAAAATTGTCTGCTCCCCTCCCCACCTGTCATGATGAAAACAGCACATTAATTTTCCATGGCACAATTCAGCTTGAAACTGGGAAAGTATTGAAAATCTGAAGCGCCATTGAAGTTGTGTGAAGAAACAGTAATAAAAGTTAATGACTTTTCAAATTCAAGGATTGATGTTATGAAATGCTGATCTTAGTGCCTGCTGCAGGCTTAGAGAGAACCATCATTACAGACTGTGATGAATACTGTTTGACACTGGGCTTTCAGATAATTTGCTTGGCTGATGTGCTCAGGTGCTTGCAGTGTTAGAGTCCTACTAGGAGGAGGTTGTGTAGGTTGTGCATTGACTTGGTGCTCAGACTGTATTTTCTTCTGGATAAAGAATTGTCAGATCTGAATGGGGCAAACTAGATTTGAAAAATTTCTGAAGAATTTCTAGTCAGTGTGCAGTCTGTTTTTTGATTATCAGTATATATTTTGTTCATTTAGTGTCCATGGGTTCTTTTGCAATGATTATGAACTCCCATTTCCTGTGTCTGTAAATAATGCAGACTGACATGGAATACAGAGGTACATCCACTAGCAGCCCAAGTTGCTTTTTCAGCATGAAATTCTAGTATTGCCTCCTTTCTAAAGGATGCTGGGTTACATTTGGAGCTCTGACCTTTAACTTCAGGGCTCTCTGTGCTGGGCCCAGGCTGTCCATAAGTAATGCTGACAGATTGGCTTCCTTTGCTTAGCAGATCTGTTTGCATGGGGGATGTTGCTTGCTGTGCAGGAGATAAGTTTCTCTGGCGAGAGAAATTAGGTTGTGTGATATGTTTGCTTAGGGATTTGGGTTCTTTTGCCCAGTGTCCAAAATAATGTCATTTCAATGTTCAACATTTAGATTAGTAATTAAGCTCCAATATTTATATTTTACTCATTGTGGAAGGGATTTCAAACTTCTTTTTCCTTTAGATGACTGTTGGACCTCTATGCTAGAGCAGGATTTGTGTAATGTTCATATTCAGTGCAACTCCCTGAATTCAGTGCACCTCCCTGCAACTCCCTCCCTCCTAATTTTTCTTATTGGTTATTTTTGCTAGAAAGCATGTACAGTCAGGATGCATCAGTGCAAGTTTTTTTCTTATTATTATTTTTTAAAACATTAGTACAAACTTTGATGACCACCCAAATAAGTTGTCTGTATCACATGACCGGTATGCATCCGTTCAATCTTGCATTGTTTTGTGGGGCCTGAAGTCTTCTTTGGTATATGCTAAATAAGGAGATTAAGTTGTTTAAGACCAATGTCTCACTATTTCATTAGTTACTCTTTTTGAAACATGAATGGTTGTGTGCAGTAGTCTCACTTGCTTTGGCAGGCTTTACACCACCACCACCACAAAGTTCATTGTCGATTGCTGTTTGTGAAACATTGTAAAAAATCTGCCATTTATATTAAATAATGTTCTGCTGAATGTGGATACATGGCTTTCTTCATTCAAGTTCTTTGTAGATATGCGTAAGACCATCAACTTCCACATCGAGGTGCTCTGTATTTAATTGTACGTTGAATTCTGAATTCAGATGCCAAATGGATAATGATCCCCTAAATTTCTCTCCATTTTCAGTGTACCTCTTATAGAAGTGTCTGTTACAATATATGAATTTAGGCTTTTGAAACTGAAAAAATCAGTTTCAGTTTTCGTGGTGTTCATATATAAGTAGTAATAAGAACGTTCAAAAGTGTATTTAATAGAGTACTCAGGGGTGTGAGTTTTTTTTGTAGCATAGATCACTTCTGCTGTATCACTGTATTAATTTGTAATTGGATAGACTGACTTTTCCCAGATAACAGTTACTCAGTGTTGCATTCAGAATTATTGACTCCATCTTTGGGGAGTTAGGGAAGTATGCATTGTCTTTGTTTTTAATACAGAACAGTTAGGCAGTTGAAGCTGTTTCTTATGAAACAGTTTGTTCTACTTAGCTCTGATGTTCTCTGTGCAGTATTGGTAGGAAATATTCTAGGCAATTGTTTTCTTGAAAGGAAAAGTGATACTTAGAACTGTTATCTATCTGGACTCTGTTTTGAAAAATACACCCGAGTATTTTTCAATTGCTTTGGCAGGAAATTATTTTGCTCTATGTATGTATTGGTCATGCCAGTTTCAGACATTAATTTCTGTAATTAATTTGCTCCTTTTTTTTCTAACTAATCTATTTGCAGATGTGATGCAGATCCATCTGCCCTAGCTAAATATGTTCTGGCTTTGGTAAAGAAGGACAAAAGCGAAAAGGAACTGAAGGCATTGTGTGTTGATCAGCTGGATGTATTTCTTCAGAAAGGTATGGGCTTTGTCATGACAATTAAGATTGAGTGAAAATTCTGTCTTGTTCAATTTATTGAAGCAATTGTTTACCACAGAGTTGGGCTTTGATCTCTTTGTTAGCTTTGTTACTTGGTAGAATGTAATTCAATTTTCATAAAGTAATTTTAAAAAGCCCAGGTGTATAGGTTAGCATGCATATGTTAGGTATATGTTTTGTTAGTACTCACAGAGGCCCAGAATCATAGAATGGTTTGGATTGAAGGGGACCATAAAGATCCTGTAGTTCCAGCCCCCTGTCCTGGGCAGGGACATCTCACACTAGACCAGGTTTATCAGGGCATGGTCTCACCTGGTCTTGAATACTTCCAGGGTTGGGGCATCCACAACTTCCTGGGCAAGTACTGAACCTCTCTCTCTCTCTATATATATATATATGCCAGAAATATTTTTCCAGATGCTTTATTAAGAGACATTAAATAATTGAAGAATTGGAAACTTTTGTGAAACATTTTTCATTATTGACATGGTTTTTGATTCTGTAAATGTCCTTTTAAAATATAAATTAGGGACACAATATTTAAAGAAAATACTCTTTGGGTTTTTTTTTTGCTGAATGTAGGTTTTGATTGCTTGTCTGGGTTTTTTGGGTTTATTTATTTATTAATTTTTAAAGCAAATGTTAACCATGGTTTTGGATAATGGATATTTGTACACTCCTTACTTTTAGAAACTCAGATATTTGTGGAAAAACTGTTTGATGCTGTGAATACAAAAAGCTACCTACCTCCACCAGAACAGCCATCATCAGGAAGCCTGAAAGTAGAATTTTTTCAGCACCAAGAAAAGGAGACAAAAAAGGAGGAGGTGGGCATTGATTTTAATTTATTTACATGTACATATTTTTCCTCATTCATGTCATTTGCTTATGTGTTCAACTTCATAGTGTTATTAGTAATAGTTTTTAGCAATTTATTATAGTTCATATCAGTAATAATTTATGTTTATTAATCATATTATTAATAATTACATGACAGCATTAAAATAAGTCAGAAGATTTGTTCTTGGTTCATTGAGCACTGCTGCACAATTTTTCTAACACAAGTGGGTGTTTCAAATGTAAACCAACGTGGTTTTGCTGACGCAAAGGTAAATGAGATTATTTAGTGGTGTAGGAGCTGCAGTATAACCTGCATTAGTTCTCTGGTCAAAATTGCTGTTGTAGTTGTGCTGCACTTTATTCTCCATAAATTCAGGCTGCCATGTTAAATTGCAATTCTCATTCCTTCAGCTGCTTGATGCAGATAATATCCTTTTGTCACATGTGTTCATGTTGTTCATTGAGCCAGAAGAGTAAGTTTTTGCTTTTCAATAGCAGCCCAAGTTTGCCTCTGTGAAAGTGTTTTAAGTGTGAACTGAACTAGATAAGCTGCTGATGAAAGAAAGACTTTGGTGTTGGTTGTTGAATATCCATGCTTTCTCAAATCTTCCCAAAGCCTTAATATGGTTTTTTGCCTACCTACAGTAAAAGCAGCTGTATTTTCAGTGCAGCACTATAAAGATTATTTTATATTATCTCAAACAGGGATTTGGATATTCCTAGAAATAGAAATAAACATGTTACGAAGATTCTCTTATTATGTTAGATAGTAAAATATTTAATTTCAGTGTTACTGCTGATTGCTCTGTGTTCAGAGGTTTTGGTTTTTATTTGATTATGCAGAAGTCTGCATTTTAGTGTACTCATATTTTGACCTAATATATATGCTTTGAATGCAGATTGTTAAAGAGGAAGAGCGAGAGAAAAAGTTCTCTAGAAGATTAAATCACAGCCCTCCTCAGTCAAGTTCTCGCTACAGAGACACCAGGTAAAAAATTATGTTTAACCCCTTGCATTATATCAGTAATCAGATTTTTACTGAATTAAATACTTTGTTTCTGTATTGTCATCTAATAAACCTGAAAAGAAGGCTTCTATTGCTTTTACGCTTATGTAGTTAAGTGGCGAGTGTGTGTCAGTGTAACCTGTGTCTCGAGTTGTGCACAGCTATTATCCTTGGAGTTTTAGGAGTAATTCTGGTGTTAGATTTCTGGTTTATATTGCAGTGTTTGTTCTGCTTGATATTGAGTTTGAATTTTGATTTAGAAGCGTTCCCTTCAATAAGTCTTGGTGCTTCCAACTTGGGGAATATGCAGTACTGGGCAGAAACAGAAATTTTTATATGTTTTAAAGTCTTAGGTATGGTAAAAATGAAACAAATAAGCAAAATTAATTTTAAAATCCTTCTGAGAAGAAAGGAGTAGCCGTAAGTTCCATACAATTTGTAGCTCTTCTCTAGTTTTCCATTGACATTTCTTGAAGTTTTTAAGTAGTTAAGATTTGAAATTATGGCTTCATAAGTCTTTTAATTACCCTCTAATATTTCATGTTTAGAAGCCGTGATGAAAGGAAAAAAGAGGAACGTTCTCGGAAGAGGGATTATGACCGAAATCCTCCCAGAAGAGATTCCTACAGGGATCGATACAACAGGCGGAGAGGGAGGAGTCGCAGCTACAGCAGGAGTCGAAGTAGGAGTTGGAGCAAAGAGAGGTTGCGGGACCGCGATCGAGACCGGAGCAGAAGCCGGAGCAGAACGCGAAGCAGAGGTACCAACAGTTGGTCTCTAAAATACGGTGAATGTTTTCTACAAAATTTAGAAACTAAACTTGAAAACTGTGTTCAAAATGTGCTAGAATTTTCTCTGTTGTTCTTGTTCCTTTATTCGGATTTAGCTTTGTTTTCTGTGGAAATGAGGCTTTTGTGATTGTGTTCTCAGTGCTTGTTTGCCTCCCTTACCCTCTGTTCTTTGATATCTTTGTATTGAGGTGGCTGTGCTGGCCACTTTTAGGCATTGTTGCACGAGAGGCAGAAAAATACAAGTTATTTCCATTTCATTAAGTTTTAGGAAACTCAGAATCTGGTTTAGGGCGATAGAGAAATTATTATTGATTTATAAAGGTGGAACTGGCAGAGAAATTGCTTGTTTGGCAGTAAATGACTTGTCAAACAGAACCGTACAGCTCAGTTCTTTTGGTCTTGTCCCCTCTGTAGTGTCATAGGTGAAAGGCTGAAATCGTTACAATAAATACTTGCATTTGTGCACATATCCATAGGACTTAAGACTTCAGTACAGTGGTTTGTAGAATTAAACTTCTTTGAAAAGGGGACTACTTTTTCAGCTGAAAGGAGTGTTTTTTCCCTCAATAGTTTGGAATAGTAAATTGGAAAAGACTAAAGTAATTGAAAAGTTAGAGTAATTTTATATCGTTGTCCTGTCTTTGACAATGTACGGGTAAAAAACAGTGTGGTAGCACTCTCCTTGGTGGTTTTTTTTTTTTTTTTTTTTTTTTTTTTGGTAAAACAGACCTTGGTAACTCAGCCTTAAAACTAGAAATGCAGATTTCTGGAAAATATGAGAGCAGATATTTTCCAGACAACTTATTAACAAGCAAATTAAATGACATGCAGCAGTTTAACTAAAAGATGACAGCATGATTAAATCTTAATTTAAAGATTATTTACACAAACTGAAATGACAGTACCTTATGGACAATATTTTATAGTGAAAGCTTTGTTTCTTAGAACATGAAAAGCTTGTTTTACCCACACTGATGAGCCATCTTTAAGATATTTCATAATGTTCCTTTAATGTGGAGTTACTTAAGTCTATTAACTCATGTCATGACATAATTAGTCTGTCTTAAATGGAGTACTTACTTTTTATTTGGTGGTAATACTAGAAAATGAAGAGAATAGTTTTTATGTATTCAGAATGAAAGGTTATTTTACTTGCTGTATCTGCCCAGGAGTGTTCCACACCTGTCAAGCATTATTATTTCACCTTTTAAGACAATGCTTTGCATGCAATAAATACATGCATTTGAGTGCAACAGAAAATGAAGATCAGCAAAATGAAGACACAGCAATAACATTGTCTTGAAACATTAAAGATTTGTAACTTTTATAGTATTTTCAAGCTGTGGTTACCCTTTTCTTGCCATTCCTTCCTTTTATTCAAAAAAACGTTACATCTGAAGTTCTTACATGCATCACTAAAGAGCATGTACTCTGCCTGAAGTTAAATAGGATATCTGCTCTACTGTGGATATATCTGTTATTAAAATTGCCCAGGGACTGACTATGTACTTCAGAGATTATTATTTTTCTGATTAAACCTTTGGAATGTAGAATCGTGGAATAGCTGAGGTTAGTGGAGACCTCTGAAGGTGATGTAGTCTAACACCCTTTATCCAAACAAATAAACTGGAGCAGATCGCTTAGGACCCGCTGAGTTATAAATAACTCCAAGGGTGGAGACTCAACAGGCACTTTGGGCAACCTGTAAAACATTTCAATTATTGTGTATATGTATTAAGTTGATGTGGAGTAAAGATACTTAGAGAGTAGTGGCTGCTTCTGGTGAAAAGGTGGATAAGGAATTATCGAGTAAAATTTTTATTTTTATTTTTTTTTTACAGAAAGGGATTTAGGAAAGCCAAAATATGACATGGATAGAACAGATCCATTAGAGAACAATTATACTCCAGTTTCTTCTGTGACAAATATTTCATCTGGCCACTACCCTGTCCCTACACTGAGCAGTACTATTACTGTTATTGCTCCTGCTCATCATGGAAATAACACTACTGAAAGTTGGTCGGAGTTCCATGAAGAGCAGCTGGACCACAACTCCTATGGAAGACCTCCACTGCCAAAGAAACGCTGTAGAGATTATGATGGTAAGTACATTTTAATTTTTTAATTGCCTCTTGCAGCCATGATTGTCCCCTTTCTGAAAAGATTGAGGTAATTCACCTTCTTTTTCTGATCTTCTCTAGTATAGTTTGGTTTTTCTATTGCACACTTCTTGATTGCAAATTTTACCATGTTACCACTTCTTACTGACTTCAGACAGCTTGCTCTTTTAGTGTTTGTCTATTTTTTTACTTGCTAAGACTATTTTGTATAAATTAAAAAGAGCATATTAAAAAATCCATTTTTACCCAGGTTTTCTGTCTTAGGTCATGTTCCAACCAAATACTGTGTGTGCTGGTTTTGACAATGGTTGGCACCTTACTGGTCTCATCCTATTTCATTCTATCCTAACTAACAGACAATTTTTAACTAGAAAGGTCTAGAGCTGAAACTTCCCAGGCTCATTTCATTCTGTGGAGGTGTTTCTTAAAACTGGCTAGGTTTTCACTTATCTTTGTCTTAAGCTTTCATTTTAAATGTCTTGTGCCAAAATACACACAAGAGGCTGCTGCAGCTGGCAGTGCCTTAACTAAACTCAACCCGTCAACCTGTGAACTCAGGAGAGTTGAAATCTTCCTGTAAAGTTCCTTCTGATGGATTTTGTTGTTCTTTTATTGCATACCACAATGAGGAGTTTAAGTTCTAGACCAGTTTACATTCAGAACTCTGATTAGAATTTTTTTTAAGTAAAAAAAACTGGGAAACTGAGCTTTCAAGTGTTGGCAGAGTTAAACTGACAAAGAATAGCTTTGCCAGTGTACATCACAGCAATATGGTGCAAGTGGAATTGTGAATGTGTCATTTTGTTTTCAAGTTTTCTCTCTTCAGTGGCTACATGTTTCCATCATACTGTTCTTCCTATCTGCACTTTCAAATTTTAAACTTTACCCTCTGCTGAAATTCTGGTTTTGTTCAACATTTCAATTTAATGTGCTCTATAACTGTTCTTGAAGATGAGGTAATACATACTGCTTCCCCACATCATGTTTTGAGGAAGTGAGCACTCCTCTTTCTTCCTATTTACCAGAAGGTGTTTCAGCCTTTTCCCTGTCTTGCACTGACTGGTATTTTGGTGTTGTTTCTGTGGACACTGTTGCTAAACAGATAATAGAAGAATCTGGGCTAGAAAGTCCCTATTAAAGTCATCTAGTCTGGCATCCCTACAGTAGGCAAGGTCATCTTCAACGAGATCTTGTTGCTCAGAGCCCACTCCAGTATCACCTTGAGTGTTTCCAGGGATGGGGCATCCGCTGCTTTTCTGGGCAACCTCTTCCACTGTTTAACCACCCTCTCATTATAATAATTTCTTTTTCTTGTATTTGCTTTGACTCCACCATTTTTTAGTTTAAAACTGTGACCCCTCTCCTATCACTTCATGTCCCACCAGAAAGTTTGAAGTATAAAGGCTGCAGTGAGTACTTAAATTCACTGCTCTGAGCCTTTTTTTCTCCAGTCTGAACAGCTCCAACTCTCAGCCCTTCCTCATAAGAGAGGTGCTTCGGGCTTTTGGTAGTTTTTGTGGCCCTCCTCTGACCTCCTTCTATGTTTGACTTGTATGTAAAAAAAAAGTGAATGTGTATTCATTTTTATTTATATATATTTAATATTTACAAATGCATATGTTATTTGTAAATAACAAATTTTGCTCTTATGTAACCACATTAAACTATGGCAAATGTTTATAATGTGTCCTGAAATAATTGCAAAAGAGGAAAAAAGTGAGAGAATTTGCTCATGTTGGAATTTCATAATATTAACTTCTAACTTTTAATTGGGGTTTCTCAGTCCTAGCATCTGCACTTTTTGCTTAGAAACAAATTGATTTTGTTAATGTGATGACATCTAGAGTTCATTCTTTGCTTTCACCATTTTTTACAATACCGTGCAGAATTAGTTCTTTAACAACAAATTAAACACTTTTGTCCTAGCAAGTTTCTGCAATGTCTGTGTGTGCTGAGTGTTTAGAATAAAGTTAAACAACTTCATTTTCTAATCTAAGCTTCTGCTGGTATGTGGAGCTCTTAATTTACAAACTGCCGCATTACACATTGAATATCTTGTATCTACCCTGAATTGAGCTACAGCTGAATACTAACATCAGTTCTTTTTGATGTTTCAGAGAAGGGTTTCTGCATGAGAGGAGACATGTGCCCTTTTGATCACGGAAGCGATCCAGTAGTGGTAGAAGATGTGAATCTTCCTGGCATTCTGCCTTTTCCAGCACAACCCCCTGTTGTCGAAGGACCACCTCCTCCTGGACTTCCTCCCCCTCCACCAATTCTCAGTCCTCCTCCTGTTAACCTTAGACCTCCAGTACCACCACCAGGCCCCTTACCACCTAGCCTTCCACCTGTAACAGGTAATTACAAAAGATTAAACCCAGGGTTTTTTTTAAGAAAGCCTGGATCTTACTTGAATTGTATGCAATACAAAAAGCTGTTTTGAAGAATCCCAGCTGTATTATGTAAAGTTGAACTGTGCTCTACTATGGGATAGCTTACCTCAAAATTATTCTGTCTGATGATAATTGTTGCAGAGTTGGTGATTGTAAAATGCTGCATGCTAAATGTGACTACCCTTTAATATGGAATAATATTTTCATTGTATTTAAGCAAAAGCCTGACATGGCAAAATTCAGTTCCTTGAGTATTATAGGAGAAGTTGTCCAAAATTGACTACTGTCAAAGAAATGAAAATCCTGGAAACAACTGATCCTTACTGTTTCATTCACAGTAATAGAAGTAAGGATAATTCATGACCACATCAAATTTATACCTGAAAATACCATTTAAGATAAATTTTAAAACTAAACTTGTAAAGTAACTAAGAAAAAGTCTCAGCTTTATTTACTGTTTCACTGGGAAGTACTTCAGGTGAAGCACTAAGAATTACATGAAAATTTATGAGCCTGGCTGTCATTTATAAAGTAGTTAAAGTTTAGTGCTCAGTTGCCTTGTGTGGTTTAAAAGCTGTTATGTTAGTTTTATGTGATTATTCCTTTCTCTCTTTTTTTTCCTAACTTGGGTGTGCCCCACTTCATAAAATTATTCAGGAGTAATTGATATTTGATCTTGCTTAGAAGTTTCTTAAACTGTTTTAATTTCCTGTTGATAATATATTTAAGAAAGATATGAATGAATGTATTTATTTCAGTTAATATAGAATGTGACTTCCTCTGGTTTGGGCAGTTCTGCCTTACATGCTATTTTCAGATCTGGTTCACAAGTTCAGATATATCACTTTATAACTTTTCCCAAAACCTACTCTTGTCAATGATTAAACTGAACATCAGGCTTAACTGGTCAGCTTTGAAGGATTCACATTATCTGTTTTAAAAAAAGTCAAACCAACCAAACAAAAAAGCTCCCTCAATTTTAATAAGAGTTCCTTTAGAGTTGAAGGTTTCTTCTTGGGTATTTGGAAAAATAATTTCAATCAAATTAGTTATTGTCATCATGGCATATTTTTGTAATATTAAAAAAACCTTTTTTACTTCAAAAATAGAATTTGTTTCTTTAATCAGCTTTTATTGAGCATTTTAAAATGCTTCATTTGGTGAAGATGAATACTGGTCTAGCAATTAAATTTTACTTGTAGAAAGAAAGTGTTTGGAGAAATGTTAAATGATTCAAATGCTTTTCTGTCTAATCCAAGTTGTGAGTCATTTGCTGTTGGGGGTGGTTTCATGTGAATTTGTGGTACAGCATCAAGTCTACAGATGTGCCCTCTCAGCCTCCTTTTTCTTAAATAACCTTAAAAGCATTTCAGATCAGTTTCCTTACAAGGGGAGTGTAATGAAAGTGTGGTGGATAATACATGAATGCAGCGTTTTCCTTTGTTTCTGACAGGACCACCCCCTCCCCTTCCACCACTGCAGCCTGCTGGCATGGATGCCCCCCCAAACTCAGCCACCAGCTCAGTTCCTACCGTTGTTACCACGGGTATTCATCACCAGCCGCCTCCTGCTCCACCCTCTCTTTTTACAGCAGGTGTAGTACTGAGGCTTTGCCCACAAGGTTTGCTAAATAGAATAACATTGATTCATATTATACTGTACTTTATAGAGATTATAATGCCATAGTTTGGGAGAATAAGTTTGTATCGTATAGATTGTGACAGTAAATTAACATTCTTCTTTTCAGACTTAATTCAAGACGTAAAGTAAAATTTGCATATAAAGTGTGAATTTTGACTGGAGAGTAATATTTTCATTGTGTTAAAGCAGAAGACTTTGCATGATGGTTTTTTATGATAGTGGTTATACTACTCTTTTATTGTAACTTTATATTATAATTAAATTAAATATTATATCTAAAAGCTTAAGGGTTTTAACTGCAATTTATTTTAATTAGACAATTTCTTTGTTACCAGAAACGTATGACACAGATGGCTATAATCCAGAAGCTCCAAGTATAACAAATACTTCAAGACCTATGTATAGACATAGAGTACATGCCCAAAGACCAAATTTGATAGGACTCACATCAGGTGATATGGATCTACCACCCAGAGGTATGCTCTCAAAGCTATACTTAGTTTAGCTGATTTTTTTACATTAATGCAGGTTGAGGAACTTTGCAGAGAATACTTCAAAATACAGCATTTTCCTAAAATCTTCTGGAATTAAGAGATGTTTAGTTAAATAGGGAACTATGTCTGTAATTGCTTTGTGTGTGCATTTTTACAGGTAGAATGAAATCTCTTGCTAGAGTATTGCAGTTTACCTCTAGCTGTAGTAACTGGTCACTTTGTGTATCCTTTGAACAGAAAAAATGTTAATGTTTCTGTAGTAGAATCTCAGGATGATTTTTTGCTTATAGAGGAGGGAGTCATTTTTATCTGGTAGCAGCAGTTTTATGCACGAATAATCTTAACCTCACAGTTCCTGTGATCCTGAGAAGAAGCAGCAGCGCACAAAATAACAATGGAAAAGGGATAAAACCATTTTTAATGTGGTTTTTATTTGCATTTGTATGTATTTCTATTTAATCTTACTATGTTTCTGTTGGTGTATTTTCAGTGAGGAGTCCCCCAGTGTGATTCCTGTTCTTCAGCAAAAGTGACTCCTTTCCCAGTCCATCCATAAATCTTGCTCCTAGGTGCTATTGCCCTGGAGTAATGTGCATTTCCTATCATGACCATTTTTGTGTGTGCCATCTAATAGTAGAATGGAGGTGTTAGCTGGAGTGGTGTGAGCCTCAGAGTATTGCATGGGACATTGTGAATCATTGTGAATCAGAGCACAGTCATCTCGAGGCAGATGCCTTCTGTCACACCTCTTTTGTTTTTCTGTATGTGTAATGTTACTGTGACAAAATGAGTGCTATTAGCTACTTTGATCTGTCACAACATCTGTTGATAGTTAAGAAGTCTGTGACCAAGGTTTGATTCAGTCAGAACAATAATCATAGTAATTTCAAAGTAAACAATTGTGCTTTTCAGTGCAAATTCAGTCTGAGCAGAATATTTTTTTACAATCAAATGCACAGAAAATAAATTATAAAAAAGTAAAATCTTCTCATCTATTTACAGAAAAACCTCCTAATAAAAGTAGTATGAGAATAGTGGTAGATGCTGAATCCAGGAAAAGAACAATTGGTGCAGGGGATGGTGGAGTTCCTACAAAGAAGACTTGGTTTGACAAGTGAGTGACTGTTAACACAGTGTTGGCTTTAGAGCTGGAATTTCATTCACTGCTTTACTGTAATCTGAAACATATATATATATATGTATATTATATATATATGCAAGCAATTTATATTTATATTATATGAAACTGAGTACACCGATGGTACTAAAGTAAGTCATACTAAAGTGTGAGCTGTATTTATTTGACTGTCTCCTATCAAAGGTAGTATACGGATAGATGAAGTTTCTTTGGATGATACTAAGATCTGTTCCTCAAAAGTTGGCACGATAAAAGAAACAGGGAAGCTGCACTGTGATGGTTGTTAGATGACTGATTTTAGTTGTGAAATGTGAATTTTATCACTGCTATTTTGATTTGAGTTGCCAGGTATGTTACTGAGAAAAAAACAGAAGGTGCAAGGTTGGAAGGGGTTTTAAGAGATTGCTGGGAGTGAGGAAAGCCTTGAAGTAATTTTGAAAATTTGAAACAGTAGTGGGGAAGTTTCATGGACTAGCTAAGAAGCAGTTTTTGGAAAGAAGCAATGTAAAAGTCAGCAATTACACTGACATGAGCAAATAAATACGAATTATTTCACAGATTTATGTGCTGAGGTATGCTGAGATTATCAGTGGGGAAGATAGCAGTTGTATGGGTGTGTGTCCTGTACTCTCCTTCACTCTTCTAAAATTGCATTATTTTTTAAGTCTGCAGATCTTTGTGTCTCATACACACATACTTCTGTGTAAGCATATACAATTTAACATTGTGTTTGCTAGTTTGCTATGGATTTCTGGCTTGATTTTTTATTTGTTGCAGGCAAAATTTTAACAGAACAAATAGTCCAGGTTTCCAGAAGAAAGTGCAGTTTGGAAATGAAAATACAAAACTTGAATTGAGAAAAGTTCCGCCAGAACTTAACAACATCAGCAAACTTAATGAGCACTTCAGTAAGTTTGGAAACTTAGTCAACTTGCAGGTAAGAGTCAACAAAGAGAAAGCAGTATGTTTTGATGTAAAGGTAGTGGTACTTGCTGAAAGAAGAATGCCATTTTTTTTCCTGGTTCCCTGAAACTCCTAATTATTTTCCTAACTTGTTTCTTAAACAGGATCTCATTGTTTTTAATGATACTGCCATTAAAGAAGCAGAAATGAAATGTTCTAGTCATCTTTTAGATTTTGAACAAATGTATTCCTCAGAGATGAGACTTTTAAGAGACATTGTTTAAAACATTGAAAATCGATTACACATGGGTTTTTCTCACACATTTTATCAAGTTTGGATATGCTCTCATAAACACTCTGTATATTCAGAGATAAATTGTAAATACAGAAAACCTGCATTTCTCATCCAGAAGGCAGTCCCTGTGACATAATTGCTTTCCATGGTAATGACGGTTTGTCCCTTAAAATCACTTTGTGATTTATTGGAGTCACCCAATAAGCAACTGAAGAGAGAGGAAAGCATTGAAAGAACTAGGGCCTGACTTAGGCTGATGTTACATATTGCAGGCTGCTGTAATGTCAGTATTGCATACCCAGTCTCTGAGCTACTCAGTGTGACCTTTCACTGTGCTTCATTATCAACAAGTTTCAGGTGCTACTATGCATTTTTCTAAACCCTTTTCTGTTTGTACTGAGGGCTGGAATGAAGAAGTGCAGCAATATTTTTGTACGTACTGATACAGTACAGAATAAACACTCTGTGCCTGTCTGAACACTGGAGGGATTTTAACTCTCTCTTAATTGCTATTAATTATTTCTTAAGCTTTTCTGTAGTTTACCTAAGAATATGGTGTGTTAGCAAGCAATATTATTCATTAAGGCAAGTAAAACATGGGTGTGTATGGAGAGACAGATATGTATATGGAGATTGCAAGCTGTGCTCTTCTTGCAGAGTATAATCTTGGCTTTGGAAGCTAAAATGATGTGTTAATGCTCAAAGGAGGGAAATCAAAATGAACTTTGCTGTCTAGCTCTAATATTAGATATGACATTTACTATCTGACCCCTGCATTTTTCGTAGTAATTTTATTTATTTTGCTGATGTTTCCTTTTGTCTTTCAAACAACTGCTCATATTTGCAAACAGAAATACTGTTACTGGTTGACTGGGGGTTTTGCTTTACTTTGTTAGTTTGAGGTTTTTTAAACTATTCTTTAAGTTTGTTAGCATAAACTCGAGGTTGATTTTGACACCAGGCCTTTCAAATGGACTCATGAATGGGAAGTATCTAATGACACATAGTGGGATTTGGGTGTAAATTGTGAGCTTCTAAGCCTAAAAGCTAATGATTTAATGATAATTTAGACACAAATGAGAATCCTCTGTATGGTAAGTTTTGTTCTTCTGTTTTAAATCTTAGGTTGCATATCAGGGTGATCCAGAAGGTGCCCTTATTCAGTTTGCCACCCATGAGGAAGCAAAGAAAGCTATATCAAGTACAGAAGCAGTATTAAATAATCGTTTCATTAAAGTTTATTGGCATCGAGAAGGCAGCACACCGCAAATCCAGACTACTGCACAGAAGGTAGAGGATCTAAGTCTGTTTTAGCATATTATGTAAAAAAGAATCTTCAAAACACTTTTAAGAAACTGTTTATATCAAGTAAACTAAGTCCTTTTGAAATAATGACTACTTCATGTAATTAATTTCCAAAGTCACTCTTCAGTTGTAAATTCTTTGACCTGATATACAACGTTCAGCAGCTGATTAGCAAGATGAGACTGAAGGTATTTAAGGAAAGCTCTTCTGTGACTTTCCATGTATTCCACTCTGTTATCATGTCAAGCAAGATTTGATGAAGCTCTCTGATGAATAACGTCTATTCTGCTTTAATTAATATAGGCTTTTTGATTTTTTTTGGTGAGCATACGAAAGGCAGCAGAGTTATATTTCTTTTCATGAAAGATGATCTCCATTTCTTTCCATTAGATTCTGGTCTTTCCCTTTCCCTTCCTGTTGAGCATGCGTATTGTTGTACAACAATTTGGTTTACATATAGGTGTCTCTGTGTATACACATGTAGCTCTAAGGACTTGCAAACAACAGTGGAAAAGAACTGCATTACAGAGACTGATTTTCTAGGAAGGGATCAGGGATGTTTTTAAGTAGGGAGGTAGTTGCTGATCTCTATGATATCCAGGGATAGAATGTCTGGGAATGGATTGGAGGTGTATCACAAGAGGTCCAGAGTGGGCATGAAGCATTTCTTTGCTGAGAGAGTGGTCAGACAATGAAACCAGTTTTCTAGAGGGGTGACTGATGGCCCCAAGCCTGTCACTGTTTTTAAGAGGTATTTGGACAATACTGTTAACAATGTGCTTTAACTCCTGGTCAACCCTCAACTTTTGGTCAACCCTGACCAGACAGTTGGACTACATGATTGTTGCAGATCCCTTACAACTGAAATACTCTGATCTACATTTTTTTATTGAATTGCAGAGACACATTTGGAAGTTGTCGTGTTCGTAGCAGCATTGGCAACATTAAAACAATAAAACAGCAATTACTGTTGTGAAGGGTAGATTTGTAAGCTGTGTCAGGCCAAATCAGACTTGTCAGCAGTACAGCAGTAGCTGTAGTCAAGCAGAAGAGGAACCTTGGGTTTGCCATGGCTCTCTGGGTTATTGAGTTGAGTCTTCTCAGTTAGCAGCTGGTTTAACAAGTCCTTCAAAATGTCTGTGTATCCTGCTCTATTGGATTTGCCATCAGTGTGGAGCAGCACATTCTGCACTTCAAAAATACAAGACAGGCTCTGTAGAAGAAATAGTCAATTATATATGCTGATTTGATATGTGAATGACTTTAGTTAGGGGATTCTTTCAGTTGCTGCTCTGAGTTGAGAATTCCTACTTCCTCTTGGTGGTGTGTGTCATCATCATTTAGAATCAGTGACCTGATTTTCCCTGGCAATCCTGCTGTACAGCATTTTAACAGTTTTCTTTCTCTCCTTCTTTGTAAGAAATGCCCTGATTTTTATCTTCAAAAATTCGGTTTTAATGACATCTATCTCACTGTCTTCCCAGTTATTGTCTTTAGATTTTATCAGTATCTTTAATACTTTGTCTAAAGTAGTGCTGCTCAAAAAGGGTATTTATTTTCTAAGTTTGATTTTCATCTCAGCCAGAAGAGGGCAGTGGAGTACGTCATTTGCATTCCTATAGACATTCCCTCTTACTCAAAGGATAGCTTGGACTATGCTATCAGCTTATTTGCTGATTATGCTATTCAGAGTATTATTGGAGGATTAATTCTATATTCCCAAACAAGCATTCGATCTATGTAGGTCTTATTTGTAGTAGTCCCATAATTTTCAGTAGTGTTAACTAACAGCTTCCAATCACACCACCTTTAGCAAGTTAACTTTGCTGGTTTGAGAATGAATTCCCCTTAGTCCTGGGGACAGTATTAGATGTTCCTGCCTCACCCAGAACAGCCATTTAGCACATGTCAGCAGACTGCATTTTGAAGTCTGTTATCAGCAACAGAAGGCACACAGTAACAAGAAAAACTTTTAACAGGAAAATAAAGTTTTAAGTACAATGCTTCTATGTTCTTCTACTCCAAGGTATAACTTTTAACAAATTGTTGAGTCAGTAAACAGGTGTTTTTTGTTTGTAAGTATTTCAGGAGCATGAATATTTACTTCTCTTTTGTTGAAATTAATATTTGGTATCATATCTCTGAGTAGTATGGAAACTTTTTACTTCTTCATATACTATAAGTACTTATATTTTGGTCAAGATTTCTGTTACATTAATTATGGGTTAATTAATTTCACCTGTAATTGTAATGACTTCCAACCAGGTTTTGTCTATCAGACACCAAGTGTAAAGTCAGTTGACTTTTAAATTGTCCCTTCTGTAGTATCTGGTCCAGCACAATTGCTTAACCATTGCTATTTTATCAGCAGGATTACTTTGGAAATTCTTTGCTGTAGAATTTCCAGAGAGGTGGAAGTACTTAGGTAAAGATGGTGGGAGTCAACTATAATAAATCATCAAATAAAAGGCTTCTGCCAAGAAGCAGAAAATAATACGCTTTCCAAATCTGAGGCAGATAAAACAGGAAGTTGTAGGCCTAAAAGGCAGCACAAAGAGATTTAGGTTAAATATTAAAAAAACATTTTCTAATGCCAAAGCATACTGAAGCACTTCTGCCTAGAGAGGTGACAGGACCTGTTTCATCTGAAATTTGTAAGAACGAGATAGATAGATACTGTCAGTAATGGCATAACTGACTTTACCCTGCAGTGGAGAGAAATGGATTAGGTGACCTTCTGAGAGCTATAAATATGACAATAAGCTTACTTGGAAGCATATTTTTTGGTCTTAACCGTTGAATGTTTTTGTCGAAGAAAAAAAAAGGAAAGGTGTTAGCTGTCAGGGTATATCCATTGTAGATTCACAGATTATCTGCTCTCTTTTCTTATTCTTCAGTCCCATGACTGCATGTTTCTATATATTTTTTTTTCTATTTTGTCCAAGTTAAACAGAGGAGATGAAAAATGTGACCTATCACTGTAAAAAGTGAGAATCTTTGTGATACAAGTTTGTATTCTGTTTTTTCATAACTAAAGAGTTGATGGTGCAAGAGTTGTGAGAGGTATCAGAAGACCTCTTTATTGTGTTTTATTTTGTTCTAGCAGGTAGAATTTAAGTTAGGCTGAGTAAATGTAATTAATAGAAGTAAATCAGTTGTTTGGTAACTTCTGTAAGTAGTAAGTGTAGAATGAATGTTATTGCCACTCACGCTACACAGATATTCAGTATAAAATAATAAATTTCATGAAGGGCTTGTTTATCCCATCAGGTGAATGGTAGAAGGGAAGAAGTGTAAACATAAATTCCATTGTAATTTCATTGTGTACTGACTGAATGACACGTGTAGCAGCCTTCTGTTGTTAATCTTGTGCTGTGCCTTTTGGGGGCTGGGTGGTGTTGCAGGTGATCCAGCCCTTGGTGCAGCAGCCCACTTTGCCTGTAGTGAAGCAGTCGGTGAAGGAGCGGCTCGGCCCGGTGCCTGCCAGCAATATCGAACCTGCAGAAGCACAGGGTGCCAACGCAGAAGTCGCTCAGGTTTGTATCCTAGGGAGGAATTCAGTTGCATGTTCTTTCTGAAATAGGTTCTGTAGTGTAGGAATGTACCAGTTACTTCTGTGGTGCAAGTACACATCTACTTCAAAGTGCTTTTGCTTACATTGTTAGTGGTGTTTTCCTGTTAAAGTTTTCCTCAGTGCAATGATATTTGGCTTTTTTACCTGAGCCTGGTACTTAATTTTTTAGTATTGTTGCTTTTTATATAGTTTAAAAAGAAAAACTGAAAGACTTTCAGACTGTTTCAGGATTGTTGTGTTATATTGCTGGTGTCAGATTTCAAAATAAAGTGAATCTCTATCCAAAGAACTAAAAGCTAATTTTTTTCTTTATATATTCATTTTATCTGTTAAAGACCTAAAACCATTAGAGAATGAAGCTCTGTATCTAGAAGAATTTTTAGAATTTGTTCCTCTCCCCTAATAAAAGGAAGAATGTAACCACAGTACCAGTGTGAATAATGACAGAATCTGGTGTGTTACTCCCATTAGAAATAGTCTTGAATGTTTTATTATATTTGCAACATTTCCTTATTAGCATTATGCCGCTGCTTTGGTTTTACCTCTGGAAAGGAAGACCAGCACAAATCAGAACACATTTGTAATTCAAATTCAAGCAACTTTCTGCATTTGATACAGGTGTAATCTGCAAATAGCAGATTATAGAACACAAGAGCTGTAGTGTATTTAAAAGGGCCTGTGCAGATAATCCTCTGCCAGCTAGCATGTCTGGAACTTCATGCAAAAAATATGTAGGATAGTCTTTGATTCCAAATTTGGCTTTGTATTTGTCTTATCAATTGTAGATGTATATTAACTGAAAAATCAAATATCTAAAATGAATTTTATTAATTATTTGAATATTTTTCCTGTATTGTTGCTTAAAAGTCTATGATTTTATTAAATATTTTTCTAAATTGCTAGTGCTTGTAGTGTACATTTGAACTATAATTATGCTTTGTTTTCTTAGAATGTGACTAAATTATCTGTGAAGGATAGACTCGGTTTTGTGTCAAAGCCAGTTACTCCAACAACTGAAAAGGTAAGAAAATGTTTCCTATTCTCTCATATTTATTTTCAGTAGAATTATTTTTTTTATCAAACCCCTTGTGTCAATATTGTTTCATAACTATGAATAAAACAATTTGTGAAGGATTAGTATTAGGAAGTATAATGAGTCAAAACTCAGCAGATGGCTAAATGATTATAAGAAGGGCAGAAGCCGCTATTTTGTGGATTTTGTTTAATCTATCAGGTTCCTTTTATTCCGTCATACAAAGAATTGGATATGTTTCATAATCCTGACTTGTTTAGAAATATACAAAAAAATTAAAAAATAAATAAATTTTTGACATTACATATGACTCTGTAGAACACACTTCTATAAAATGTTTCTGGTGTTCTGTGACCTTTAAAAGATGATGCCGTAAACATTTACCGTTTTATTTGGTGTTACAATTTGCAGTACTTGTGAAAAGATAAAGGTGGAAATTAATCAGTATAGAAAGAACAAAGGTAAGGGGGGAAAGGTGCATCTGAATTGTGGTTATGAGCTGTGTATTTTGGCCAGTGTTTCCAATTTTCAGAATACAAAGTGGTTGATGTGTTTCCTATAGTAGCAAAGTTTGTAATGCGTGATTCCAGATCTATTTAGCACTTCAGGGGATAGGCTTCCCCAATGTTCTTAACATTGATTTGAGAAAACTTGTCGCAGAAACATAGAAAGTTTTGCCTCGTAACAGGATTCCTCTGTGTAGGTATCTATCATTTCTATTGGGAGTTAGCTTGACCTGAAATAAATGAAGCATCCACTATATTTCCCCACACACATCCCCTCCCACCCCTTTTCAGTATGGCAGTTGATGGATTAAGTGGCATCTAACAGGTAAAATTCACTTACATAGAGTGATACTTAACATAGAAAGGCAACAATACTTGAAGTTGATAATATTAGTTGTCATATTAGAGAATGTGTCTTTGATTCATTTCAAGTCGAGCAGTCCCCCTAAGTGCATGGATCAAGGCTTCTTGCCTGTATTTTGTTGTTATTTTGATTAGTTCCACTCTTGGTACTCTAAATTAGTTGCAGATAAATACCTTGCTGAGTATTCCTGATCTGCATTTTACATACATAGTACATGCTTACTTTAGAAATAGGAAATCTGCTTCATCTTGCAGCTTGAATGGAAATACTTTTCCTCATTGTGTAAGAATTGAGTTATCCTGAAACACTTTTCTACAAAGAGTAAATTTTATGCTAGAATGTTTTTCTGTTCTGTTGTCTTATAGTACAGATGTGATTTTGCTGAGTGGCTGTTCACTGGATGTGTTGTGAAACAGCAGTTTTCTTTGACATTTTTAGTAGGATTCTAGAACCTGATTTGACTTATTTTTACCTACTACTGCCTCTTTACAAAGAAATACCTTGCTCAGTTTGCAGGCATTGTATTTTATAACTATTAGAAGTAAAATGATTGACATCTGTCAAAAAATAGAGATGTCATGCTGTAGATGATGGATGTAGATGCTCTCCTGATGGAGAGCACAGTTTGACAAGAACTGTGCAATGAGAAGAGAGGTGGCTGTTCTTCCCAAAGAGCAGGAAGAAAAGGTGCTGAAACAGTCATTGTGAGACTTTGTAGGATCTGTATAGGGACTTATAATTTGTGGACTTGTGAAGAGATGCACGCTATTCACACTATTGCTTCTCTTGAATAGTATTAAGCAATTTAGAAGACCTTAGTGTTGCTTTTGACTTGTCTGTGTTGGTGCTGTAGCTTCTCTCCTTACATCTCCTACATAAAAGAGACGAGGAGATGTGGTGCACTCTGCCCTGAAGACAGTTCAGGCCGAGAGGAATGTTACATTGTCAATATTTTTGTCTTTGCTTGATCCTCTGTTTGTTTGTCTTGTAGCCTGTCCTAAAGCTGCTTTGTAATAGAAACTGTATGATTCAGATATGCATACTTAAATGTTCTTTAATAGATTTATAAAAAAAATCCTTCATCTTTGTAATGGCCTGCTTAGAGCATTTTGTACCACCTTCTATAGTAACTCATAACATGTGTTGGTTTCTTTTTGCTGCTGTTTTCTATGCACTGTGTACTCTTGAAAACACTTTACTATGGGAAGAAATAATATAATATCACACTGAAGTGCAGAGGGTTTATATGAACTGTTCCTGTTGTGAATTCTTCTGAGCTCTTGGTCTTTTCTTCCTTTCTGTTTCTTGTCTGTCTCTTTTTTTCTCCCCTTCCTGTTGGTGGGTATTTTGCTATTTTATGGAGTGCATGGTGACTAATAGAATCTGCATGCATCTTTTAATTTTCCACATAGATAGAAAGTATTTTTAAACTCTTGGAAACCATACTGATTACAGAAATTTTTCTATTTTCTAACAAGGTGGACAAGATCATACCTACATTATCTCAGCGACTTAGCTGTGTATTTTTCAATAGTAGCATGCCAAAAAAACTCTTTAAGGAACAGGCTCAGAAAGCAGTTCAAATCTTCAGATATTGTGGAGAAGTGCATAGTATGTTTTAGGGAGATAATAAAGCAGTTCTCAGTGTTCTCAGTAAGTCATGAAGAAATTTCATACCTCATTACAAATGTAGGAAAGAGAACAGAGAGACATAGGAATCTCTTCCTGTGCTGTATAATGTTGAAGACTTCCTTGTTCTTGAGTTACTGCTTGCTGATTGTGCAAGCTCTACTTTGCACCAACTGTATATGAAAAGAAACTGTTGTCTCTATGTTGGACCTTAGTCTCTAAAATTATGTTGAACTTTTCTTGGAAAGTTCATGCAGCCATGAAATACTGTATTTTAGACTTCAAAACACAAAAACAACAGTTACTCTTGCAAAAATCTCAATCTTCTGTTTCCTTAGTTATGCTCAAATACATAAATATTTATGTATTTGAAACTTGGAAGTGCATACGAAATCTCAGTGGAGAGGATTTATAAGCTGGTGTTGATAGCTTACATACCTGATGTAGTGCTGCCTCTTCAGAAATTGTTTAACTTCAACAACTCCAAATATAATAGCTACACCAAATTTTTAGATTCCATATCATCAAAGGAGACAAAAGAAAATACGCTTATATATTTTTAAGCACTCATGCGGGTTTTTTAAAAGATTGAAATTCACTGGCAAAAAAATAAAATGATTTCCTCCTATAGGTTTTATCTACTTCTACTGGCTTGACAAAAACTGTGTACAACCCTGCTGCTTTGAAGGCAGCACAGAAATCTTTGCCTGTTGTTTCCACTTCCGTGCTAGACTCTAATGAAGCACAGAAGAAAAAACAGGTAAATTAAATATGCTTCTTTCTAAAATGGACCTAGGTTGGGAACTTGTGGCCTAGAGATAGAGCACTATGTATATTCATCACAAGAACGTAGATGAAACTTGTCGCAAGATTGAATTCACTATAATGTTTTTTTCCCCCCCACTTATTACAAGAAAATTCAGCATTGTTTTGTTATTTTTCAGTGTATGTTCAGGCAGTGTAAGCAGGTTTAAAACTGTAGAAATTCAAAATGTGAAACACTTTTTCCTGGAATCAGAATCTACACGTTGAGGTATGAATTGTCTGTTGTGAGTGAAAGGGAGTATAGTTTAGTCACTGTTCTTCTCTCTTAAACTATTCTGGAACTGGCCTCTATTCTCAGTGCATTTTGTACGTGTGACCAAAATGGTTTCTTCAAGAGAACTGAGAATTTATGACTGCATTTTGTTGTTTCTAAGCTATAGTTCTTCTGCACCCACTTTTATTTTTACATAGTGCTAGGCTTTCTCTTTTTTGCATATGTTAGAAGAGAAATGCAATAAAAATGTATTTGGACTTAATAAGTCACTTAGTTATAGTTTAGCTTGCTTATAATTTTCAGGAGAGCACAGCAAAGCTCCTTCTTCAGGTTTATTCTTATCATTTGGAGAAACTGAATACAGGACATTGTTTGCCTTACTGTTTTTTAACCACAAATTACGCATTACAGTACTAAGGTTACATCCAAATGTAAGTGTTGAAATCAGTATAATTGTTAAAGATTTTGGTCAAGTACCACTAAATTTCTGTAATTTATGTCTAATGTCATTTGAACTAGCAGTTTGTAGCTGCACAATTTTGCCACTGGTCCAGAATTTATAGAAAGCAGTTCTGATTTTGAGATTTCATTTAATGTTTGTCCCCTAACACATGTTTTTAGAATTAGGGCCTTTACCTTTCAAGTTAAGATGCTAAATGCCTGTAAAATGGCAAAAAACTTGTAATAAAATTGTTGACTCATCATAACAGTTGTAGAGGGTTTTTTGAGAGAAGACAATGAAGTTGTGCCTAAGTGATTGGCTCCTTTTTCATGTGATCTTGTGCTCCTTCCTGCCTTCAGAGATTTCTATTACAATATAGCAATACTTGTGGAAAAACATTATTTTGTGGGACTGACTCCCTTCTTTTCCTCCTGTCTCCCTAGCTTTTTTCACATTCATCCCATTATCTTACCTTACCTTTCCCTTCAGAAAAATGATTGCACACTGTATTGAAAAACTAACATTTCATGCAGCAGAATTTGTCAGTATTTGGGAAGACATACAGAAATTTGACTGCTATTTCTTTTTCTATGCCTGCTGTGGATTTACAATATTTGTATAAGATATTCCACTTGCAATTGATCCCAGTTGATCATCTTCTGCCTCTCCTCTACTACTCCATGAAATATGTTGATGTCAGAGCTCTTAAGGGTTTTCTACCATCTAAGGCTTCTGTATCTGAGAACAAGAAGCAACAGCTTTCTTACAAGCACCATTAGTAGTCTCTGAGCACAGCAGGGGTGGCATCTCATCCTGCTTCTCATTTGGAGTGCAGTGTTGTCACTTACTGATGAGTTTCAGTTCATTTTGATTTGTCCATTGCCTGCTCAAGGTTCTGTGGTTGGCAGATGGAGTAGCTGTACTGTTCATTCCCAGTTAGAGTGCTCATACACAAGAGGTGCTTTTCTTTGGGTGACACTTCAAGTTTAGGGAAAGAAAATAGGGTTTTTTTTACTTGTAAAAGTTCTGGAGACTGTGTTTTAATTGATGGGCTTGATTTACAATTGCTTTCAAAATAATTGTGCTCACGCATTTAAAACTTGCATGCTGTACCTCTTGAGGTAGTGTAATATGTTGCCTTTCAGCTTTCAGTGGAGTTGTGTAAGGTGTTACTTTATATGTGAGCAATAATAAAAGTCTTCCCAGCACAGATCTAACTAAAAAAGATAATTAGATCTTTCTTTAATTTGGTAATGTGTTATATTCTAAAACATAGTTGGAAATATCAGTACCTTGCATTTCCTGTTACTATTTTTTCCCCTGTTATTGTAAGTTACTACTGTGTAGTGGTCAGGCATAGTATGTTATTCTGGCATTAATGCTTCAAAGTCTAGAAACTTTCTGTAATCTTTTTATGCTTCTAGGAAGCACTGCGACTTCAACAAGATGTGAGGAAAAAGAAGCAAGAAATCTTGGAGAAGCACATTGAAACACAGAAGGTAAAATACTGATATTAAAGACAGTCACCAATTCAGTTACAAAATCTCAGTTCAGTTTAAAATATTTCAGAACTTGTAAGAATGAACAAAAAAAAAGTATAAAATAAGCATTCTCTTAGAACTATTTTAAGTTTATAGTTTTAATTTAACTTGTCCTATTAGTTCACTTAAATAAAACCCTACAAGCTCATTCAATTTATGTCAAATTTAATTGATATTGCCTAATTTGGGAGTGACATGTATATGTTTGGGAGAAGGGAAGGCCTAAGTTCTGTTTGACAGGAGCAGGAGAGAATGACGTAGAAAATGATGCATGACTGCACTTAGGCTTAGGAAGAGAAAAAAAGCCAGAGTGTCGTTTAAGTTGAATAAAATTTTGAAATAATTCAAGTGTTAAGTTAAGCAAATCTGTCCAAGTGAATTGGAAATATCAGATGTTCATTTGGAAATGAATCAGAGATTCAGACAAAGATTTCCATTTATACAAACTGTTAAAAGTTCTATGTGTTGATTTGTAGGTCAAAGCAAAAGAAATGCAGTATTTGTTTTTTCCATTAGTTATAATGACCACTGGAAAACAGGTCTGTATTAGTAGTTGCTGAGTAAAAAGACTTTTCTTTTTCTGAACTGGACAGATGCTGATTTCAAAGCTGGAGAAGAATAAAGCCATGAAGTCAGAAGACAAGGCAGAAATCATGAAAACACTGGAAATTTTGACTAATAGCATTACCAAGTTAAAGGATGAATTAAAAGGTGTATCACCAGGAGGAGGGCCTCCTTTGAAAAGCATGAAAACTAAAACTCAGGTACTCAAGTTTTGGTCAGCTTTTTAATAGATCAATTCACATGTTTGTTTCAGAAGAATAAAAATAAATAGTCCCATCAGCAGTTTTTAAAACCCAAACTGGTTTAGTTTTTAAGTTCTCTTTGAAGTGAGACTAATTTTGCCTTCTTATCAAAGGATCATAGTATAGTTAGGCAGCACAAATATCTTCTGGTCAGGCTTTATACACAAAACAGACTGTACTGGTATGTAATTTCCTGTGACTCTTTGTGTCACGCAAATTTGTTAATATGGTAATCTTTTAAGATTGAAGATTATACTGCTCAATTTTCTTTTGATCTGGATGCCCATATTTAGATTTTACCTGTGAGAAGTACTTTTCCCTTGGCTTGTTTTAGTTCATCTCATCACCATAACATCTTGAATTTTTATTGTATGTGTCTTTAGAAAAAATTCCATTAGCTTTGGCTTTGCTTGGTAGTCTAAAAGGTTTGACATCACAAAGCTCAGATGAAGTTTCACCTTGCCATGAAGGCTCCTAAGCTTGTGCTTTGTTTGTTTTTGGAGGTGGAAACCCAGTGTAATGAACAGTATACCTGCAAAGTTACAGCTTTTGACTTAACAATTGTTTCCTTAGTACAGAATGTGAACTGTGGAACTAATAATTTACCATAACAATTTCTTAGATGCAGAAGGAATTACTAGATACTGAACTGGATTTATACAAGAAGATGCAAGCTGGGGAGGAAGTTACTGAATTAAGGCGAAAATATACAGAGCTGCAGCTGGAAGTATGTTTGTGTTTCTTTTGTAGCAATTAATTTCTAATCAAATATTTTCCTTTATGTTTATTAGCTTGCATATTGTATCATGAACTATTTTATCCAGAGTGCACTATTAAGTTGAATGTAGATGGAGACATTTAGCAATAATGTTTTAAAAACACACTTTCTCTATTGCAGTGGAATTGAGAAATAGTATTGTCTCTAATTGCAATTGCTAATCTGTTTAAATTCTGTAACTATTTAGATGACATGATATTTTATAGATTTGTGGGTATTAATGCTTTCTTGAGAATGTGGAGTGTTTTTAAATTGTTGCTTGAAGGTCGTTTTGTGTTTGACCCAGGCAAGTTAAGAAATACTGCCTAATCTTTTGTTCCTAAGTGTTAGCATCCTTTTAATGAGATTAATCAAAAAGCCCGAGATGCCAAAAATAATATTATTACAGTGTTGGTTTCAAGAGGAGAACTTAACAGAAGTTAACAGAAGTGTTTGAAGAAGTATTCATTGTGTAAACACACAATTTTTTCTTCAAGTATTTAATTTGAAAAAAAAATTGAGATGGCTGTACAAAATTCTTTATATGTGTGTCTAGTTTTGAGACACTATAAATACTGTGAGTGGTATTTATAGTTACATTGCACTTTCTTGCAATATCTACTTGAAATCACTTGATAATCTTATTTCTTTTTGCTGTTAAGCAGGGCTGCTGTGTCACTTAAAACGCTCTTGTCTTAATGAAGTTTGTGTATTACTGCACATGAATACAGTGCACATATGTGTGGCCAAGTTGCATTAAATCCTTTAAAACTAAGTTGTTATGCAGCTTTGGTAATTGTGAAAATAGTTTTGCTAATAAGTCAAGCCAATTGAATAGAGATGGTACAAAAGCTTATGTGAGTAATGCTGTATAAGTGTACTGAAAGCTTGTTTATAAATTCTGCATCTCACAAAACAAGTGAATTGAATGACATGTGAATTAGGAAAAGTAGGTGCACGTTTAAGATAAAGTTACATCATAGCTGAGTGCACTAATCTTACTCTATCTCTAAGTCTGTTTGTGGTTTGAGTTAGGTAAAAAAGAGCTCTTTCAGGACAGTAATATTTAAATGAATTTTCTGAAGCCTTTAACAAATACCAACAGAAGTAGATGGAGAAAAACAGGCTCATCAGTAATGCACACTTATGTTTCAGGGAACAGCATGAAATATATCCCTTGCCCAGATTACAAGAGGCATATGGGGTTTTTTTCCCTTGATGTTTGTTTGATTTTTAAGTATTCTTAAAAATTCTTCTAAAAACTTTTATTTACACATTATGCTCGTGGCTTTGACTCCCACAATATTTAATGTGTTGTTTCTTTGACTCATAACCTGTTTTTCTGTTCCAGGTGACCCTGACTTTACTGAAAGAAAATCCAAGTAGTTTACAGCTTGTTTGTTGAGTCAGCATGCCCTGAATTACTCACTTAAACATTTTAAAATGCTTAAAAAACCCCAAACAAAGAGCAAAACTCAGAAAACCCAAGCGCCTCAGGATTATGTTTATAAAAAACTAAAAAGCAAACTAGATACTATTGTAAAATTATCTGAATAATTTAATGAATCAAGCCATAAGAAAATCATCTCTTCATGGGTGGCAGCACTGACATGGATTAAAGTAGTGCCATCACTGCTTGAGTTTGTAAACACTGTAGGATTTATTAAAAGTGTGGTGATTTCATTTAACATTTGATTCCTATGGCAGATGTATTTGGGTTCAAAAAGGTGTGTTTTCTTGCTGTAAACATTGAAATTAGATACCTGAAAGCGGTCTTTCAAAGCTTAAAGTAACTTTTTGAATTTATTTTTTTAAATGGCTGTCCCTGTCATTAGCCTTTTGATAGTTCTTGAAGAGCATATGCTAGTTCTTTAGAAGGGGTACACAGGTACTGTGGAAATGGAAATTTTTGAGTACCTAGAGCCAAGTGTTCATTGAATACTTTGTCCTTGTAGATGCCCCTTTAGAAGCCTTTGTTTTGCATCTCACAGTCCTGTGGCCAAAAGCTCTTAAGCTGCAATAATTCTGGTCAGAATAAAGGTCTTGCTTAAACTTCAGAGACAAATTAATAAAATAAAGAGACTAATTAAGTAGCTAGACACCATAACAAGAAATTTTGATAATGAAATTTTATGCAGCAGTTGTTTTTTTCCTATGAGGAATTAATCTTCACAGATAAGGGCTCTTTTGATACCTGGTTCTTGTTTCCTATTTCCATCCTATTATTGGTCTGGTAATAATTGACCCTTAGATAATTAGCTTTTGAATGTTACTTAAATGTTCACCTTCTGTTATTTTCAGACCTGCAAACTGTTCTTTCTGGGGCTTTCTTAGGGATGTGTTTTTAGGAAACGTCAGTATATATGTGTTTGTTAATTCTGTCTAAACATGCAGACTGTGAATTTTAACCCGTCAATGTTCCGTGTGCACACCGCAGGCTGCCAAGCGGGGCATTCTCTCCTCAGTGCGCGGCAGAGGGGTTCACGCCAGAGGCCGGGGCGCGGCGCGCAGCAGAGGCAGAGGGATCCGGGGCCGCGGCAGGGGCAGGGGGGTTCCTGTGCACGCCGTGGTGGATCATCGGCCCCGGGCGCTGGAGATCTCCGCCTTCACCGAGAGCGACAGGGAAGATCTTCTGCCGCATTTTGCGGTATGTCACAACTGCGCTCTTTTCTTTCTCCTTTGGATAACGTCTTTCCATTGAATCACTTATTTTCACCTGATTCAGTTCATCTGGAAATATTGTCTGGGAATGAATCTTTAGCATAATATGCAGAGGAAGCAGTAGGAAAAGGTAAAACAGGAAAAATACACGATTGCTTCAACTAGTTATAGCTCTAATCACATAGCATTTACAAGGCTTTTTTTTTCTTACAAAGACAAATGGCTTATAATATTTATTTACATTTATTTACAAATGTAAATTTTTTACACTTTTTTAGGTACAAAAAGATAAAATAATTGAAGGGGTGGTGAGAACAAAGATTTGTTGGCACACTTTCAGTACCTGAAGTCAGTCTGTCTTTGTGGAAGTACCTTAACAGGTGCTTAACAGAAATTTTCTTCAAACATTTTCCATACCTTTGCCCAAATTTCTGAGTTTAAGAGTCAGAGTAAAAATTGTGTACATCTTGAAAAGGCATCGAAACATTTCTGTCTGATCATATACTTGAGCTTAAGAAGTCAGATATTTTCCTACTTTTTTTCTATTTTCAGTCTAAAAAATGATAAGTTGGCATACATAATTTTTTAGCAAATTTTTGTTTGCAAATGTAATAGTGAAAACTCAACATAAATTTATAAAACCACTTCTCCTCCAATTGAAAAAAAGAGTACAACAAAAGCAAATTTGTTTATTTTGTGGAATAAATGCTAAGAATATCATGTGAATCTCCATCTGTGCAACCCTCTTTATTTGTTTGGGGTTTTTTCCCCAGCATTCAATTGCAGTGGTCCTTTCTGAAGGGAGAAGTCTAGGAGCCAGTTAGTCCCTAAATTCTACTCCAGTCAGTGTACTTAATATTTCTTGTCAGGCAGTCATGCAAGAGGCTTTGAAAAAAAAATCAAACAAGGACCTGTTTCTCTTTGTATAGGAACCTTACTGTCTTTAACAAGCAAAAATATTAATCAAAAAGAATCTTAGTAACATAAACAAAGACAAATCCATTCAGTGTTAGTAGGATAACTGAGAAAAAAAATTAATTACTCAGTTTTGCAGGTTGCTAGTTTGATGTTTTAAACTTGCTAAAAATTCCATTGGAAATGCTCTGAGCTGTATTGCTGATTTTGTGATGTGAAACCACAGTCCTCTGCACATCAGGAGTGCAGTCCACTTGCACAGATGTGTTTTTTTGTTGGTCTTTGCAGCTTACAGTGATGGCAGTATCAAAGTTAGCAGTACCATTGTGACCATTAATAGCTAAGTCATTTTATTAAGATGCTGAAATACAGTAAAGTTTTCAAACTTTTTCTGCAGCTCCTGTAGAAATATTTCTGTGGAATAATTTCATAATAGACTAATGTAATAATTTCAAGATCCCATCTTTCTAATCTGAAGAGAAATACCGAAGCAGAGCAGCCTGTTTCTATAATATTTTTACCTCATACCTATAGGAATTGGGAAATCCAGAGACGAGAGCACTTTGATGGTTTAGAAGTGCAAGTACAAGTAACTCTGTTCTTGTCTAGGACTAGTACTCTGGCATTTAGACTGAAGTGTACACTGTTCTAGTTTTCTACGTTTTTTTTAATGACATTTTATTTAGGACTGCATTTTTAGGGGTGGGAGAACTATTTTACTAAACTTTTTTTTGTTGTTGTTTATTTATCAAAAGCAATATGGTGAAATTGAAGATTGCCAGATAGATGACTCTTCTCTCCATGCGGTGATTACTTTTAAAACAAGAGCAGAAGCTGAAGCTGTGAGTATAGTCTTTCTTGATAGTACACTGCAGCATTCAGATACTTTCTGTTTATGTTACACTTCTGTATTTGATTAAATGTAATGCTGTTAACTATTTTAAAACTATTGACACAAAAGTGTAAATTAAACACAAATGTCAGAACTTATGGCACTGAAATACTTAAGAAATTAAGTTTATAGGAAAGCAAGGTGCAGGATGTAAGAGGGAAATTAAGAGAAACACTTAGGAATTTATATTTAGATGTCTTGGTTTATCTTCATTTAATTGCCAGTTTTTTTCACCTGAAGACTTGGTACCCTCATAGTCTACCTGTAATTTTCACTGACATCCTGCAGAGTCAACCTATATATTTATTTGGGGATCAGTTTGGTTTACCTTTGTCTAAAAACCTCTGGTTCTGTAAATGGGATTTGATCTGATATTTTTTCCCCCCTTTTAGCGTATTTTTAGAAATTTATGGAATTACAGAAGCATAGGTTTGCAGAAGTAACTTTTAGAAACTAAAATCTAGAGTTGACTTAGATTATAATTTGCTATCATTACATTTGGACCATTAGAACTTTATACATTTGGCTCAGCAGGACTCCTGCATTACTTGGTCCATGGTATAGGCATATAATATAGGTATATTACGTGATCCTGAACAAATCAATGAACATATTTGTTCTACAAAAGCTTTTTTTCCTTCAAAATCCTTGTGTCATTGTTGGGATGGAGTAATCCTGAAAATAGTAGGGACTACAGCAAGAGTGAATTCATATTTGCAGTGTTGCTGTATGAAAAGATTTCAGTTTATGTTTATATTTTGTACAAATTTTATCTTGTGGAGTTTACCTGAACACAGTTTTCATACCTGGCCAGACTATTCTCTTTTCATCTTGAGACACCAGTGAGGTGATTGACAGAAAAAACTGCTATTTACAATGCACATTAACCACTGGGGACAATAGCTTTGAACGCTCAGAGTATCATTTATGGTTAGATATTTTGATATCCATGTGCCAAAGATTTTTTAGAAAAACACAGAATTAGTTTTGTTTGTGAAACTCTTAGCTATAGGAATGATGAGCACTAACTGTATGGAGATAGTATTTATATAAAAAAGGAGGTACAATTAATGGTACATGGTGGATACTGACTGATAGAGGAAAGCTAGTATTGTACAGCTGTATTGAAGGAACACAGTTCAACAGTGAACAAAAGTTCTGTTCAAAGATAAAAGCTACTGTAATTAGTATATTCATAAATGAATTGAATTAAACTTGGGATTTTAGTTCTGGTGCTTCCTGGTATTGGGTACTTCCTTTTGCAGTTTCATATTCTTTGATATTGTAGTTTACATAAGAAATACTCTTAAATGTGGAGGGAAAGTTCTGCTTCCCTGGAAATAAAAATAGGTCACCTAGAACAATAATCTGTTTTTGTGGACTATCCCAATAAAGTCTTTACTTGTCCCAGATGAAGTATGATTCAGTACAAGGATCAGGATCAGGATTCATGGTCAGTGTTTGAGATGTCCATGTTTTAGTGAGCATTAAAACATTTAACTGTCAACTTCGTGTTTGATTAGACTTTGTGTCTAATTTCACCTTCATTTTTAAAGGAAGATTTTATGAAGATTAGATTCAATTAAATCTAGGAAAATTTGTATTTTCTTTAAGATTTTCTTACATATTCAGTGTATTTCCATTGGAGTATCTGTGTTTACAACTAAAGCATTAAGGCTGGTAATTTGGGAATTTGTAGAAGGTAATCATTAAAAACATCTGCTGAGGCAAATTGTGAAGTAAATGCACCTAATATTTTACCTTCTTAAATGAAAATAGACCTAGACTTTATGATCATGTATGTTCTAGCCTAGAAGGAAGAGGAAGATTCCCTGTTGTAAAACGTTGCATTTTTATGTAGTAGTAATTTCTTCCAAAGATTACAAGTTGTTTTTGGACCTAAATGTCACTTATAAGTACTTTTAAAAATTCTAGTTGTGTGACATTGTGATGAGACCATGGACAAAAAGCTCCTGAGCTGCATTTTAATAAGCATAGAATCTTTTAAATTTATCATAAATTTATATGTACAGATTTAAAATTTATACCTGGGGACTTTAATATTACACAATTCATGTTCAGATGTCATTGAACATGTAATTGTTTCTACATTTCACATTATGCTGTACTTTCAGATTGTACTATAAATCTTTTGTGACCATGACGGTTATTTCGGAATGTTGCTAACACTGATTTATGCTCATTCATGTTACTTTAATTTGAACATACTATTTCTAAAGCAGACACTTAATGCAGCTGGTACTTAGAAAGACATGAATATCCCATAAGTTAAAAATTTTTACATTTCAATTACAACAGCTTTACAGGAACGTTTTCCAGTAGATTAAATTGTAATCACAGAGGGGCTTTTTTCAGTTGTTTGGTTGTTGGGTTCTTAAAAATATGTTAAATCATTTGTAGGGATGTCTTACTTCTTCCAGTAAGTTATGCATTAACAGTTTTGTGTCTCTCTTTGAAAGGTGAGGAACCCAGCAAAATAATACTTAAAAACCAGGAAGGTGTTGGTTCAGTATGTTACCTGCATTACAAAATGATTTATGGTTTTCCAAGCTTATTTTCTTCTGAATGTATTTTCATCATTTTCCTCAAAGGATGTATGAATTGCATGTGCAGTGAATCAAGTTGTTTCATTTAACCTAGTAACAGTACTTCAGTATGAACATATTGCAACTTAGACTTTCTTTTGTAGTCATGTGTAACTAAGATAGTTAAACTTGTTTTAGGCTGCAATTCATGGATCTCGTTTCAAAGGACAAGAGCTAAAGTTGGCATGGAACAAGCCTGTTGCTAGTATGTCAGCTGTTGAAACAGAAGAAGCTGAACCTGATGAAGAAGAAGTAAGCTTGCTTTTTCTTTATTTTTTATTTTAATTTTTCTTTTTTAAGATGAAATAATACAGCTTTTTCAAAACTAAAATTTATCTGTGGATTCATACTTGTATTTTTTAATCTAACTCACATTTTGATATCTGAAAATAGATTTCTATATATTTCTTGGGGTTAGGGTGTTGGAAGTCTAGATATTTTGCTTGTGCTTGCAGAAATATTTAATTTCTTACATAACAAAAAACTTTAGAGGATGTAGCTAGAAAATGGAAGGTGCAAGTTTGAACTTGCATGAGATTGATGATTTTGTCCAAAACATGGATTTGTGCCATCTGCTTTTGGCACTAATTTCTTAGAGGATCATATTTTAGACTCTAATTTCACTTTATGGATATGGCTCAGAGGATACAGGTGAAGGAGTAATTCAGGGCATTTTTTGACTTCACTGAAAGTGAAGTGATCTGAAGTACCTTTGCTGAGTGTTAATTTTCATCATGGTCCATAAGAGATACTAAAGCCTTGTCCAAATAATCCTAATTGATTAATGTAGGAATAGTGGGGCAATATGTATTGATGCAGTCTAACTCATTACACTCAAAATACCTATGTTTGTGAATTCAGAAAAATAAATGTCACCTGGGTATAAAGTCAAGCAATCTTTTTCCAAATTTATTTACTGTCAGTTAACTGTATCCACATAATTGGCACAGAAAAGTTGAAGTGCACTTTAACTTACTTGATGACAATATTTTGTCTGCATCTTTTTCCTGTGGCCTTTTGGTGGATCTACCTTAGAAGCAGCTTCACAGGTTTGCTTTGATACAACCAAATTTGGTTAGTTTTCTTACATTGGTGGTGTTCATTTTCTGTTTTTTTCACTTTGTCTGCTGGCTTCCTGTCTCCAAAAATGCCAGTTTGTTTTTTGTGTGCCAGTTGAAGATAGATGCATTTGTGCGCTCCAGTTTACTGAGTGCTACTTTCCTCATGTACGCAAACCTCAAGCGTTGTCAGATGGTCATGAGCTGTGAGTGAACAAGAGACTATATTATGGAATCTTCAGAGCATTGTAGGTATTTTGTCACATCTCCTTCAGGGAAGTACTGCCTTGGAAGATCAACAGCAGTGTGTTGATGCAAGGAGTCTGCATTTTTGAGAGGTATCTTTTAGTAGCCACTTCACTGAGACTTTTTTTGTAGTGAAGGAAGGGCATGCAGGGATAGGCAAACATTTCAGCAGAGTAAAGGAAGGAATGTACAGATTCATTGGTAGGTGAACTACAGAGAGATTTGTCTTTTAACTCCCTTAGCTAATTATTCTTGTGGAAAATACCTAGGAGTTGAACTTGGATGAAAAGCCTTAGCTCTTCATGGGTTTTGTCTGCTTGCTACTTACTTAATTTGTTTTATAGCAGCAGTTGTAAGCGCATGAGAAAGTTTTTCTTCAGTCTTTCGGACTTGAGCACTTTAGAAAATCCCTGGTGATTAGGCAGCTAATTATAAAAGCATCTGGTATTCCTAGATGCCTATGTTCTACACCTGGGTGCCTAACAAAAAAGTTGACTCTGCTGAGTCAACAGTTGACTCCTAAGAAGAGTATAAAATGTGTAAGTAGAGATAAACTTTTAATCGTCAGGGGTTTGCAGTTGAGGGACCTCTTGAGTCAGAGATATGATGTCCTTGTAGTTAAAAGGCCTTGACATGTGTTTATTGTATTAGTTTAGCTGGTTTCTTTAGAATCTGAGTATCATCTGTAATGTCCTGTATTAAGAAATGCTAGTGTTCAACTATGTCTGCCCTGAATAAATATTGTTCTATTGGATCTGCCACCTACATGTTCTCTCTTCACTTCATGATACTTAACATGCAGGGACACTGTCATAGTTCCCCTCAGTTACTATATCTCCCTGTAGTTGTTCCTCTCTGTGGAAGCCTGGCTTTTTGATCATCTGTACTACACTCATTCTTGTGCTCTGTAGAGTTCTGCGCTGTGCACTGCCCAGGACTACTCCTCTTTGACTGTTGCAGTGTTGTATTTTAGCTCACTGAACATCGGGGAATACCGGGAAAGAATCTAAGTCCTCAGAAAGCTTCTGTGTTTTAGTCAGGGTCAGACTATGCAGGCATACATTGATAGACAGGTAAGGAGTTAACAGAGCTCCTTTTGAAACTGTTCTTTCCATATGCAAGACTAATGAAGATAGTAGTTTCTCTCTCAGAAGACTTCATAATTTTTCAAATCAACCTTCACACCTCTTGCTAAATTTGGAAATACTGTAGCAAAAAAACTACCATTCCTTAGACACAAAGAATAAATAAGAACACAGCAGCTGTCTAACAGCTGGGCAGATTTGCTAGGGAAAGACATCCTTGTGTTTTATTCCTTTCTTTAGCATAGCAGAGTTTGCTGTGTTAGGGGTGATGGTCAAAAAATTTCCAAGATAGGATAGTTTATATACACCTCTATGTCTATATGTAGATAGAAATTAAATCAACTTACATTCAAAGGCTTTGAAGTCTGTCAAGTTACTATCTTACAGAACAGAATTGAGAATATACTAATACAGTGAGTCTGAATTTCTCTAAATACCTGTCTCCCTGCCTAGTTTAAATTTTTATATTGATTTCAATCTTGATTAAGCTGTCAAAATCAAAAAATCCCAGATTCAGCCTTTTTGATATTGTGGAACATGTGCATTTAAGCGCTTGGATGAAAATAGATGTAGATACTGTGAACATGCAAAAAAACATTAGTTTTCACTATAGCATATTAAGTTTCATATAGCAGCTTGGACATGAATGATATGCTGAAGAATCAGAAGAGCTGTTTAAGGATGAGGTGCGTATGTCATGGTCATCTTGAAGTCTATTGAAAAAGGTTTCATTTGCCATTTAGTAATATATCTACATAAGACATATATATCAGTGTACTTTATTGAAAGCATTAATGTTTACCTATTCACAACCAAATTTTCTTCTCTATTAAAGTGCAAGTGCCAGAGGTTCATATTTTGCCTTTTGATTTTTAACATTTTTTGATATAATGGTTATCACATTTTTCTCTTGAAGTTTCAGGAAGAATCTTTGGTGGATGACTCATTGCTTCAAGATGATGATGAAGAGGAAGAGGAGAATGAATCTCGTTCATGGAGAAGATGATTCAACTGATCAACGACAATGCTAGAGCTGCGCCTGTGTTGCATTAGTATTACCTAATGTACTTCTGCATCTTTGTATTAAAAGGGGTTTTGTGATGAAGTTGGATTCAGATATAGATTAAAAAGCAGCTGGTCGGTTATACATTTTGAGAGATTGATGTTTGAGTTACATTTCTGTAAATGATTGCTAAAGACATCATACTAGGAACATATGCAATGTTTTTATTACATAGTTCTACAGAAAGTTACAGAATTCTTTGGGTTCTTTGTAATTTACTGAATTGGTCAAACACAAATGACCAGAAGTTGTTATAACATAGATAATTTTTGTTCTATTCCAGATACGGAATGAAAATTTGCATTTAAAATCTTTGTGAATGTTTTCAGAAATGAATAGATAACAGTACTAAACTGAAGTCTCTAAAGTTATGTATTCATAATATTGCATAGTAGTATGCTTAGGCTTTACTATGTACTAGCCTTTTGTTGGATTTGTGTACGTATTTTACCTATGGGTTTTAATGATAAAGTGTATGACTGCTTTGCATATAAGTCCTTATGACTTTAAGATGTTAAAAAAATAAAGAAATGGAATGGTCTTAAAAAAAAAAAAGAAAAAGAAAAAAAAAAAGCAATAACCAAAAAAGCTAAGGCAATGGTCCTTCATGATGAAAAAAAAAAAAAAAAAGAAAAAAAAGAGAAAAGACCATTCCAGATGGCAACCCCCACCCCCATGTTCACAAAAGGAGCTTGAATCACTATCACTTACACTAAAATAATAGTGAATATATGAAACCAATCTCAATCGTGTTTTATCTACATTAACCCATGGTGTACTCTTCATAAAAACTTTTGGATGTTCTGAAGTTGAAGTGATGCAAGTCAAATCTTAAATAGAATAGTACCCTCAACAATAAGGAATTTTTTATATATATCTTGCACTGGGCAACTCTAGAAGAAAGTTTGATGCCACAAAAATTACATGCAGTACTGAAATACAATTTAGAAAAATATGTGAGGAGAATCTCAATACTTAGTAGGTAATAGTCTAAACATTTGGGTACACAACTTACGCATTTTTTATATTCTTGTGTTTTTATGATTACTTTTTTTCATTTCAAATGAAGCACATGGAAAACCCTGTGTTCACACTATAGCACATATTCACCATTCAAAAATAGGTGAAATGTTAGTGTACTCTACAGAAAGTCTTCATTGGCTCTTTCTAGCTGGTCTTTCTGGTATATGAGGTCTGAAGTTGCTTCTTAGGAAGGGGAACTGCCTACTCTTTTGCAAGTAAAGGACTTCTCAGGAAGACTTGGTCTTATTTCTACTTAGTGGCATTTTACTGGACTGGTTTCAAAAGGAAACCCATGTTAAGTATTAAATTCTTGGGTTTTGTTTTTTTTCTGAAGGGAGTTGGTGGGGTGTTGTTTTCATTTAATCTTTTCCCCTCATTAATTCATTAACGAGTGCATCATAATACCACTGTCTTACTTATCAGATAGATGGATATGAGCCTGTACCACCATTCACTTCAGTGTTGGACTCGATGATCCTTGTGAGTCCCTTCCAACTTGGAATATTCTGTGATTTTGTGGTAGTACTTCAGTTAATAGGGTGTTTTCTTTAGTCCATGTTTTTGTCTTTTGCTGGAAAGAGGGGTAGAATGGGTATTAGTCATGTCCTTCTTTTTTTTTTTTTTTTTTTCAATTCCAAAGTAGAATGGAGGAAAGTAGATGTAGTAGCATTCTAGAGACAAGAGTTCCAGCTGTAGAATTTTTGTTTGTGCTTTTCAGTTATTTGAAGGGATTTCAAGAACTGGATCCTGTGGTTTTTTGTTGGGTTTTTTTTTTTTTTTGAGCTTTTTGTTTGATTTTCCCCTCTGTCCTGATGTGTATGCATACCTTGTTGCAAAAAACATGCACTTAAATTTTTGTACAGTCCTAGTTTCACATTGAAATGTCACAATTGACTGCCGTGCTTGTTACACTAAGTTCTAAATTTTGCCGTAAGGAATTGTATTTGGAATATTGATTTCCTTTTACAGTGAATTTCGGGCAAAATAAAATATTTTAAGGAAGTTTTTATCCAGTGCTCTGAATGAGCTGTTCTAATTCACTGAATTAAGTGCAAGCTTTCCTACTTATTTATTTAATTTAGTACATTTGGAGGGGGCCAAATTGACAATCCACAATGTGGAGATTTTTTTGTGTGTTGTCTTACAGAACAGGTACAGCACAGTGAAACACTGTCCATGCTCCATAAAGTGTTTGTGATGCATGCTTTGTTTTTCAGACCTGCCTTTTCACTGCAGTCACTCAACACAAGCTACCACCAACTATAAGTGTATTTACTACACAGGTGCTTCTTACAAATCACCTGAAGTTGCTGTATCTTACAATTTGAAAACTTGGGTTCCAAGTTTGCCTGCTTGTTTTGAATTCAGCCTGGTAATGCATCCATCCAAGATTCATTTCACTGAAACTTTACACCCTGCAAAGGAGGAAACCTTTTAAAATTCTTTTTATTGCCTTCCTTCTGCAAACTTTCTACTGCTGTGTATTTTGTTCCCTGCTGTTACCTTGTGACATTCTGAGTGGTTGAAAAGCACCTGGATCAGAATGGCTTGGCTTATTCTCATTTTAAAACCAACCCCAGTCAAAACCAATCTGTGGCTGTGTGACATTCAGTATAAGAATACAGTGTCCCAGTTACAGTCTGAATTCTATACAGTTTTCTATCACTGTCAAATTATTTTCTTCATTTGATTTCTTGTTGGCTTGCTCTGTCTTCCTTGACTAGCCCTGCTCTTCCCTCCATCTTTTTGCTGCTACCTTAGCCAATGCTTGTCACTTCAGTTCAGTCAGATCCTTATTAACATAGCTTATAGTGAAATCTTTTGTCACCTGGAGCAGCATCCTTGTTTCAGTCAACAAACCAAACATCCTGCTGGCTTGGTTTTCCTCAATACAGCTTTTCAAAATTTCCATGGAATAAAAGATAACATTGAAGAAGTATATGATTTTCCACTTGGATGCTAAAGGACTTAGGTAAGATGTGAGCTGACGTGCAGTTCAATGGCAATATTGTTTAAAACTGGATTTGGTTGAACTACAAAGCATTTGAAGTAAAGACAATCAGTAATTCAGACTATATTACAATCTCTACAGAACAGTAGATTAACAAGAATAAATCTTTGAAATAATATTTATGGCCAGAACTGTTCATATTTTTCCTTCTCTTAAGACCAGTCATGCACTACAGTTGTACAAACACACGGAGTAATATAAATGGGTAGAGACCTTCAATGAAACACCTCGTTGACTAATTCAAATTTGCTTTTTATTTTATGTTGCAACTAATGAAGATATAGTCAGATTTAATCCTGTATTACTTATATTTATTACAACTAAGACAGTAAGTTACAATGAAAAAATTTAGAGCAACTGGAACAAATAACAGAAATTTGAGGGGTTTCTGGGAAAACAAGTGATATTTGAAAAAAATTTTATTATTCATCACAGTGGTCTGACTGGAGCTGTATCTTACTGTATTGGTGTTACAGCACTTGATTACTTTCAAATGAACCTGTTAAGTCAGACAAAGTAAACGTTCTTGATCAAGATAAAAGAAGAAAGCTTCATCTTTCTATAATGAGCAAATATATCTGTAAACTTATCCTTGGGGCAGATGAACCTTTAGTTTTTGTGGACTCTGTAAAGAGGTCAATGTAGACCTTTTTAAATGCACTAGTGTGCTTGTTGCATAGGTTTCTAAATACTGCAGTCTTTTAAGTTTTTTTTATTTAAATATGCCTCTGCATGTTTTATTCTGAACCATGTTTTTACTCTGAGGACATCAAAAATACAACAAAAATAGACTTCGGTGATTTCAATCTTTATTTGAATTCTGTTGAGATCTAGTGGGAAATCTAATGAGAACGATTTCAAGAACATACCACCTATACTACCCATACAATCTATTTTTCCTAATAGATAATTATTTTTAAAATCCTTCTATATGTGTTAATGCTAAAACTTAATGGTTGTTCTTTGTTCTTGGCTTGAGTGAAGATTAATGTTTTTTTCTTCTTCTTGCAGTAAGCTTGTAATCCTGAGACCAGTTGATGTCTTTGAAAATCATCTCATCTGACCCTGTGGTATAGTGTAGTAATTTTGATATTATAGTTTTAATTCTTGAATTCCAATATTCTTCTTGCTTTGTTAGCAGAACAGATTAATTCAGTTTCTCACCTTTCTCTGCCAAAGAGTGGAATACCATATTTAGCAAATCTGTCTGGTCTAGTTGATGAACTGGATTTTAATATTTTCTTATCAGCAAATAAAAGAAAAAAGTTTGAGACATATACTCTTCAAAATTCATTTTTCTGAAAAACATCTGCAGTAGACCTATTTGTTTCATTTTGACCTCTTGGAAACAGAGAGGGTAGAATAGCCTTTTTACTCTTTTACACTATTTTATTTTTTCTGTCTTGCAGATGTACATAAATTTTTTGGTAGTAATTTGATGGGTAAAAATTTTCTTTAAAAAGATCTTCTGATATCATCTAATGTACACTCTTTATCTGCAAAGAAAAGGGAGAAAAGCACTTTCTTTCCCAGGAGAAAGTAATTTCCTGACAAGCTCAGAAGATTACTGGAAATCGGAAATGTTGTTTACAGGCCTGAAAACTTCAACAGTGCAGATGTTCTTTTCCTAGTTGCTGAAGAATGGCTTCTGTTTCTTAAACCTAGTTTAAAAAGAACAGAAACACTAGCTTCTCAAAAATGTTTTTGTGTTAGTCTGCAGCCAGACAGGATATGTCCCAGCTCTATGACCCAATAATTTGCTCTCTAGGGAAATGACAAGTTTTTTAGCTTTTAAAGGTCATAATTTGTTCTTTGTCTTGCACAAAATTTTGTGTAATAAAGATATTTGAGCCAAAGAGAAAAAAGGACTTTGCAGAAATGTGTGTTGATCTATGCAGGTAAGAATCTGTATCCTTTTGCTAAAGTCAGGTGCATGTTGCTAGTGCTTGTATAGTGTAGCTGAGATCTCCTGAGGCACAGAAATGCCTTTAGGGTAAAACCCCTCATTTTTATAGAGCTTCCCCGTTCTGCAGAGCTCTGCTACATAGAAGCCAAGATGTGTCCTTTCCATTAAAGTACCTTGTTTTTACATGAAGCAAAGTTCTTCCTCTCATTTGCAAACTGTCCTTTTTCTGCTTGAAAAAAAAAAAAAAAAAAAAGAAAAATATAAAAACCCCAAAAAAACAAATTCACTTTTGATTTCGTGTGTGTGGTTTTTGGTTTTTTTGGGTTTTTTTCTCGAGGTAAAGCCTTGTATTTTCTCTTTCGGCTGCTAGAGGGCACTATGGCTACACAAGTGAAACAAAAGCTGGGAAGTTGCTCCCATTTTAACACTTCAGTGATATTTTTCCTGTTTCAGTTCTCATGCTAATATTTGCATTTCTTGCAAAAACCTGTATACATCTCATCTATGTCAGCAGAAATCCTGTGCGTGTGAACTGAAACAAAGTATCTCTCTGGATTTAGGTACCAATGATAAAACATGACTCCGGGTGTTTAAATCTGAATAAAACAGAAGAATGTTTCTGTGTTGCAAAAGGCATGTATCTGTTGCCTTTTCTGCTCTGGGAGTTGAATTAGGTGTGATAGACTGCATTTGAACTTATAGAAAACTTTGGGTAGCTTCATCCTGTTTGTCAAAGATTTTTGTAAGAATTAATCTTTTAAGCATGTGTTTGTGCTCTGGCATAGGGAAAGCTAAAACTTATTGCTGGAAAGTGGAGGTGGACAGAAATGGCAAACATTGAGTTTTCATACAAACTACAAAAGAAATCACCAGCCTAACATAGTTTGAATAAACTCCACCACTGTAGCCAGTTATACTTGCTTTATGGTAGACTCATCTGAAATACATCAAATAATTACTACTGTAGCTCCTCCAACTGGTGCACTGTAATTACCCAAAACAATTTTTCAGCTGTGATGTGGAATACTTGCTGATCCTTCTGCACCCATTCACTGTCTCCTGCAGTCTTGCCTGGGTGCACCAGGAGGCTGCTGGTAGCCCATGCATTGGAACACTGAGTGTGCAGTGGAGCACTTGGAGCTCAGAGTGCAATGCCCATGCACACAAATCATATATAGGCCAACACCATGCAGGACATGTATGTAACTCATTCTGTGTTGTTTTCTATTCTCTTTCAGTCATTAGTGCAATGTCAAAAAGTGCTGAGGCACCACAGATTTTGTTACACTCCTAACTCACAAAATCAGCTATGTGGAGATTATTATATTCTCTCCTTTTCTCTTGAAAGGGGCCACTGTATCAGCACCTGTGGATAAACATCACAAAATGCTGCAAGACTTCCAAGGAGTCAGTGTCTTTGAATTCAACTAAAGAAGGAAACCTTACTTACCAGAAGTGATTGAGAGAAGAGGAATTCTGGTTGTAAAAATTACTTGGTTTTATTTATCATGAATATTTCTTTGCTTTCTGATCTCATAGATTATAAACATTTATCCACTGCTGCTCTGAGAGAGATATTGGGTAATGTTTAAAATCATACATCCCCTGTGTGATCTTTCTACCCATTAAATAGGAAATCAAAGAGTATTTTTAATACAGTTTTTAATTATATTTTTCTATCTGCTTTCTCTGTGATAATAATTTACTTTAGAAAACTTTTATTGTTTAGGATTTGGAATTCTTTGTTCCCAGAAGCAATTCCCTGTGTATTGTGTATTTAGATCTATTAATGTGATGTAGCCAGATTTATCTGTGAGAGTATTCTGTTACTGAAAATGTGAGATTAAAGAGCAAAAAGCAATAGCTGTAGCCTATATGGTGGAATAAGCAAAGTGCTGGTCAGCAGACTTGGTGCCTGACCCGAATTACAAAATAAGTTTTCTATTAGAAGTAATGTAAGGATGTTGGCAGTACAACAGAATTATATAGAGCACTTTTTCCTGTCAATATATAATGGAAAATTAAGGAGTGTAAGTCATATTAGACCTTGTTAAGTTTCAATAGGTTAGTTCTCTTTGTACATGCAGTTTTGTACTGGTGAATTCTCACAATATTATTTGCATGTCTGCATGTCTTCACTAAATTTATGTTCTAATAACTAGAATATTAAAATAATTTAAAATATATTTATTTCTTCAGTTTCTGTGTTGAGCTGTGTCCAAACATCCTTTCAAGTGAATTTAAAGTAAGTACTATTTCTTTTCCATCCTTGTTTTCTGTAATCCTTTCTCTACTAAAAAGGACTGAGGTCTTTGGGGCTTTGAGTCTTTGAGCAAAGACTGAGGTCTTTGCTCTTTAGTGGCTTTTCTCTGGAAATCTACCATATATTGAATTTTTTGAAGTCAGTTTACCAGAAAAACACAGAATAAATAGAGAGTAAGTTACAGAAATTTGAATCTGGACTATAAAGATTAACCAGGAGAATTCAGTACACTACCATTTTTAAAATGGCAGTATATCATGCTACAATACTGTCTGTAGATAAGCTTTTGTTAAACTTTTAAAGTAATTTGAGTAGGTAATTACTAGTGTGTTAGTAGTCTAAGGCAAGATTGATGGCACCTTGATTGGCTGTAGCAGTTACTAAAGTTCACATTTTATGACCTCCTTAAAAATATTAATTTAGAAGCTTATGAATTACTCTCTGGAGTCACCCTGAATTAACAAATACTGAGCTAGTTTTTAGCATTTGAATCTTTCTGTGAAATAATTTCTGTTTTTCAAGAATTAATTTTCTATATAAAGCAGTATTAACTCTTTGATGGCCCGGACTAAGTTGTGAAAAATGTTCTCATAAATAGCCTTGTTCTGCACCAGGATCAGAGAGGACCATGGCTGATCACTCCTGCCCATGCTCTGTGCTTGACACAGCAGGTTACTTAAGTGATAATGTAGTAATTTAAAATGGGATAGTACAAATGAATTACCTTCCTAGTCTGTCTGATGACTGAAAAGATATTACTGGTGGGGGATGCTGCGACAGGAGTGAGGAGGTGATATCAGTAGACCTCTTCATCCCATGATTCTGTTTCAAGCCATGCTACATTCACTGAAAAAACCCACACCACTGTGCTCTTCTTGGTTACCTGTGTTTGGCTTCAACTCTTGGTTTGTCTCTTCTCTTCCCCTGATTTACAGGAGCCAGAACAAAACATTTAATAAAAACTTTAGTGAGCAGAATGTGGAAGCTGAAGTGCTTCCACAGAAGATCAGAAGAGCAGTTGAGAACAGAAGCCTTGAACTTTGCACAGGACTCAGGACAAGCACAGAACATGCTGTGCATCAGCTGTGATCCACTGAATTGAAAGCTGCATAGCCCTGCATGTGAGCTGACTCTCTGGGCCCATTTGTGTTCTCCATAGCCTTACAAACTGGGATTTTGCTGACTCCTTTTGGCACATCCTTCAGTGGTTCTGATGTGGGGAAGGCAGTCTCCGATCAGTCAACGATCACCTCCAAAAGATTGTGAGAAACCTTGATTTTTGTCTGATTTTTAGGACCTTCATTTAGGTTATTGTGAGTATGGTAGCTTTGTGTAAAAGGCTGTGTGGCCCTATGTTAGTGCAGTGCTAATCCAGCAGCAGCAGGGTTTCCTCCTCTACTCACCATGGTGCAGCAGAACCAATGTGCTTGCACTTGCACTTCCTAGAACTCAGCTTTGCCAGCTGGGTGAAGCAGCCTTGAGGCTAGGTTGGAGCAGGAGGAGATCATTTTCTTGAATGGATCTGTGTAGAAAAGCTAAACCATTGGCAGGGAACAAAAGCAATTCTGACAGCATTTAGGTACCTTAGGGAACCCAGAAGGTGAGAAGAAAACTAAGTGTAGGCCTGTACCATGCACTGTAGGACTTGAAATTAGGTTAGATGGTAGAAAGGCTGGCTTTGTTTAAATTTGTTGGGTGTTAATGAAATAAACTACCAATATTAAAATTCTAGACGGAGGTGCTTATCACTGGCGGGGGGGCTATTTACAGACCACAAACAGGACGAGACTGCTGTGGAACGTGCCTTGAGCTGTTTTATTTTTCAGCATCAGTGTCATTACATGATTATGACAATGGGAAGATGCCAGCAGCTCACATTCTAGGCAGCAGACAAAGAACTTCAAGTTACAACTTATTTTATAAGCTTCTTAACCAATCACACAAAGCAAAAGCATATTGACAGTAGTTCTATCCAATCACCATGAGCACACGTACCTTTGGTTAAAACAATGCTTGCTTATTTAGAATACAATACCTACTTGTAAGCCTTAAAACACAATGCACAGAGCTCCACTAGTGAGCTTTAACCTTCCTAATATCTTGCTAGATAAACTTTTCTGTAGCTTAGAGAGCTATTCTAGACAAGTGTTAATACACAGATCATTGTTCTATTTGTCCTTGCTTTTCTACAGTTTAAATAATTTTTCTGCTGACCTATCTCATGACTGCTGCTTAGCTCTAATTACAGTTCTGCAGTCTTTGGGGCCTGTATTTTGCAGCTTTCTTAAAACTCTCTAATTTTGTAAATTCCTACAGTGAGGCAGATGGAAGCTGAGGTTTCAAGTTCTTGGCCAAAGAATTTTTTATCTTCAGGTTTCCTTTCCTGCAATCTACCCTCTCTCTGCCACACCTGTGGGTAGCCTAGTTTGTTGCAGACAAGCCATGCTGTAAAAGATTTGGGAAATACTGCTAAATCTGGACAATAGGGCCAGGAAATACTGATTCTGACTAGTACTTTCAAAGAAGCTTTCATTTGGCACTTTAGACTATCATCCAAGATACCTAGAAGTAAAGAGAAGCCTCCCTTTAGTGATTATTTCTGCATGGCAGAGTGTTTGCAGAATTCAGTGTTCCTTGTTATGAGTCTCTGTGGAGTAGGTTGTGTCAACAGTCAGTTACTCTTTTGAAAGACTACTTATCCAGTCAATGGGTGTTTGTGTGTTCAAACCTGTTCATCCAAGTTAGGTAGGATAACTTCAACAAGTCAGTTAATGGAACTTTCTTGTTTGTTAAGCTGTTTAACTTGTTGGCTGAGTGAACAAATGGTACAATGTTGAGTTATTGTCATGGAACAAGGGAATCCTCTTTCATTATCCTGGCTGCAGAGTAAGATGAAAAGTACTGGTCTAAGCTCTTGTGGTTACTTTAACAGAAACTTGTCAATTCAGCCTTCGAAGTGGACACTTTTGCAGTGCAAAGAATTTCAGTACCTAACTACTTTCAGATATCTCTCCAGTTGCACAAAGAACAAATGGTTTTGTCATGACCATCTTTCTCTGAACCGCTTTGTAACTGTTCTGGACCTTAAAACTGTTAGGAGCCATCCCTAGTACTGCCTTAGCTGAGAGAGGTTGTGTGTGCTTTGATGTCTGCTTTCTAAAATCAGATAATCAAAACCATTCAAAATTAAAATATTTATGTGAAAGGAAAGGTAGACTGTAATTTTCAGTCATAATCGGAGTCCAAAATCACAGTGAAAAGTAATTATTTACTTTTATCTCCATGGATCCACATTCAAATCTCGAAAATATCCCCAAATACTGTATATCTGTTACTTGCAAAAGTAACACATTGGCTTTTGAAGAACTCAGCATTTTGTTTTCCTCCAAATGTCTGGACAAAGAATGGTCTTCTCTAACCACTCTATTTAGTATTGGTTAGTGGTTGTGGGAACAATGTGTTAGGAATCCTCTGCATGAATTTTAAATGGTATTTTAGATTGATGTGGGACTTTCTGAATTTTTCTTCCACCCCGAAAACCACATAATTGGTGAGAAAAGCCCATGAACATACTTGCAACACCAACTTCTGCCTATAGTAGCTTGCCTAAAGATCTTGCAAGGTGGTAGACTGTGGGGGCTTCCAAATAATTTTATGTCATGGAATAATGCTGTGGTTTAGTTCCTGCATATCCATCACTATCACATTTCAGTATGTTTTCATGGCTTTTGCTTTTAGTAGAACTCACTAGAGACATAGGTTATTTCAGTGTCTTGTTCCCTGTCGGAATGCTGGTACTCAGCCTCCTGGTCTACATAAATACTAGTAAATTAAACATGGCTGGGACCATTCTCTGACACTGAGGCCAACTGGCATGGAACAAGTCTCACACACACTATTAGGTTTCAAAATAGGACAACCATGTCCATGTTCTCGGCTAGAAAAGGTCTGACTTGGCATAGCTGATCTGGGCCTCTGAGGTGCTATGGCCTAGCAACATAGCTGTGGCACCCACAACAGGGTTCTGGTGCCTATGATGTATGTTGGACCTGTTTGTTTCACTAAATGTTTCAAGATTCAGATGTGTGATTGAGTTGCCAAGCTTAGTCTAACAGTAGGTAATATGATTTGTTTCCACTGGTAGATGAAGGAGCCTTAAGGAAAATCTGTTCTTTTCAAAAGCATTGACAATTGTCCACAATATTCTTCAAGGAATTCATCTTCTCCAGAGATAAATGTCACTAACTGAAACAGGGAATGGGTACTAAAAAAATAAAAATTCTAGTACTTTAGCTAATGGACAAATGCAATTAACAATTTAAATTTTGTAGACCATAACTACTGGATTTAATGAAAGGTATAAAATGGTGGTCTTGTGAGATACAAAATTAGAAAAAACCTTATTAAAGAAAATTAATAGTAATCTTCAAGCTGAAATTCATGTAGGTGATTTATTCAAACTTTCCTGTCATTAGTAAAGTTTGAAGGTCTCTTGAACAATCTCTGAGTATTACCAACAGTCTTGAAAATTTACCTAATAATAATGCAGTGGTGTAGTCAAAGGGCCAAGCTGCAATACTTTTCTGGCACGCTTTCCTCTAGAATTTCAGTTTCCTATATACTGGCAGAGGGGGAGCTCTACACAGATAATTCTTCCTTTAGCCCTTCATGTGTAAGTATGCTTTTGGCACAATACATCACCTTAAGTATTATACTTTCTGCAGTAGGATGGAATTCACTGACCTGATAATTTCTGCTGCCAAATTACTTGCAAGTACATTGTAAAAATATTTTCTGTGTCTAAGCACGTATTTCATCAGCCATGCTCCCATCTGTCAAAGTAGACTGAATTATTTAATTGCCTAATCAGCTTTCCAAGTCTCCCATGCAAGCACAAAAACATCACCGTGAGTTGTAGAGTTACAAGGTTGGTGTATAAGCAATTATTAGAGATACCTATTAGAGTTTTCCCAAGTTCCTTATTGTAATAGGCAACAAACATGTTGGATTTAGCTAGATTATAAGTACGGTTATTTACTAGCAGAAGCTGATGTTCTTATCTCCTTTATTTTTACATTTGAGAATAAAATGCAATTTATATTCTGGGCATCATCTTGTGGAAGTTCTAAATCACTTCATGAGGCTTTCAGCCTGGGTTATGTCATTTATCCATCAGCGCTCAGTCCATTTAATCCAGACCTCTCAGCTGTACAGACCCAGCTCCTGTTGTGAGTGATCGGCCTGCTTGAGTGCTCCCAGCTTCTCCTGTCACATCACATTTGCATAAAAGAGGACGGATAACCAAATTTGAGCACACAAATGAAAATGCTAAGCGCTGAACCTGTCACAGTTGTTGTTCAACTAATTGTGAAAAATTTGATTTGCTGGCTTTTCACTGTTTATCATGTGGACCCCCTTCTCAAATTTGCCTTGGCTTCTGCTTCTGTACATGTAGCTTTTAAACTCTCTACACAAGCAGCCCACCCTGGGGATTACTTACCTCTCCTACCAGCTTTTAATGTTGGCTCATCTACTTGACTAAATTAGGCCACCATGGCAAACAAACACATAATTAAAAACCTGGGAAAGACAACTGCAGTTGCACTTCTTAAATTGATTTTGCAGTCTATTACTGGTATATGCCTTTGCATTTTGCCATTTTTATCTTGTCCTTCTGTAAACCTGGAAAATGTCTCTGCTTTTGATTGTATAGAGGAGGGAGATATATTATTTCAAAATGAAAGCAATATTTTATCCTGAAATTGAAATAGTAAAAAATCCCACAATCTTATTTCTGGGTTCTTTATGGCAGCTTATTACAGAGGTTCTGTATTCATTTGAAATTAAGACCCATTTTTGAACTGCCATTGAAAGATCATGGATGAAGTATTGTTCAAATTATTGTGATTTTTCAAAATTCTGGGGTTTGACTTTGCTTTCCAAATGTACTTACAACTGCTGTTGTATTTCTAATTCAGAATACTTTCTCTTTACTTAGCTGTAAACGCTTCTTATGATTTATACCAAGAGATCACCAATTTAAACAGTTGAATATCATGTTGCTTTTTTGCTGGGGGAGAGCCAAACAATTATCTATTAAAAAACCAGAATCATCTACAAAACCAAATCATCCATCCCTTTGGTACTGTCATTGGCTGGTTATACTCTGAATGCCCATAACTGTCATCATTTAGGAACGTAGATGATAACATGGGCATAGAGAATATAAATCTATCAGGACCATTGAAGGCCTCTAAAAACAACTTAGTAAGAAAAACTGGTATTTAGATGTATAACAAAAATCTGTATTTTTCTAGAAGTTCTAAAATATCAAAATAATTGTTTTCAATTGAAAAAAAGTATTTATCAGCATCTATGGCTGAAATACTGTTGGAAGAAAATAAAATTGAAATTATTTTGCTTAAAATCCTTTTTAATTTCATTTTATTGTGACTGTGAAAGGATAGAATGTAATCTATAACTGATCAAGGATATATCTTAAAACTGTAAGATATTCCCAACTGTTTCTCTGGTAAGTTTGTACCTAAACTGACTTTCATCCAGGTTATCTGTAGTTAGGTGTCGTTTGTTTTAAATGGCTTTTCTCCCTTCCTGATGTTTACTTCCTTGATATGTTTGTCAAAAGCTGTCACATTGTTGCAACCTTCATTTCACAAGGCTAAATGGTCTGAACTCTTAAAGACCTTTGACCAAGCTCAGTATATTTAACTGCAGCAATATCAGATTGTAGCATTCACAAATCAGTATGTTGGAGAACACTGTCCTTCTCCTCATTTTTGAGACTGAATTCTATTGTAATTAAAAATGTACCAGCAGAAATTACTTGAGCTGTACTCTGTGCTCCTACATTTGGCTTGTGATCACTAGAATACTATCAGTTTCCTTTTCTCATCCTTCTTCCACATCATTCTACTTTATCCCCTTCCTCCTTAACAGCTTTTTACAGTTGACCTCCTTTCCTGCCCTCTTTCTCAAGTTTGCCAATGAGTTACACTAAATACATAAATCATATTTGCAAAATAAAATGTTGGAAAAGAGGAATACAGATGTTTGGAAGAGGCTATTCATTAGCATATCAAACCCACAGCATCTAACTGAGAAAAGCAAAAATTCAAGAAATTAATGTAAGTTAATTAACAAAAAATTTCATTCTGTACTCGAAAAATTGCAGCTATGCTGCCAACAGGTTTGATTCTGAAAATCAGTGAAGTAGCAGCTCCTGGTCCAGAACAAAAATATTGCTGGCAAATTTCCAGAATGTTGTTGCATCTTTTACTCTGAGTAACCTTCAATAAGATATTCCAGAGTGAGCCTAATATTCCCTCCCAGCTTCCTCCCATTTACAAAATATATCCCAATAGCTGAAATATCCTGAGATATCTTTGCGACCAAAGAGGCAGAAGAAAATTTATCTACTCAAGGGAATAGGTTGTGTTTTTAAAGTAAATTTTCTTCATATAAAGAGAAGAATTAAAAATTATGTTCCCCTATTCCTCAGCAGTGGGGCTAATGTTTATTGCTAAACTGTTATCTCATCTTACCATGCAATGACTTGATCTGAAAATCCCATAGATATGTTAAACCTGGTAGAACTGAATTAAGAATAAAAAACTATGCATAGGGATAAGATTCCTTTCTCAGTTTTTAACCAGAAAATAACACAAAATAATGTCTTGCTTTGTTTCTGATGGAACTTCTTGAGGCATAGAAATTTTATTGCTAAATCCTGGAATTTTTTGTTCATTAAAAAAAATAATCCTCATCCCTTGTTTTACCTTCTCCGCCTTTCTCTGAACTTAGTTATGTGTATTATTATATTTATTCTGAAGTAGTGTGAGAAACAGAGAATGGAAGGGAGCAAATGAAACAGCCAGAAAACAAAATATCACCTCTAAGGGTGAGTTTTATAGTCAAAATACCTATGACAGTAGGGCTTAAAGGCAGTTTCTGAAAAGGGAAATTAGGTTCTGAACTTCCTTCATTACGTTAATCTGTCTCCTAAGTAAATGAGAATATGCAGGTCTTCGAACTTGGTTCTTGGTATAGATGTCCGATTTATCATTTCAGAAACTAATTTACAGATTTTCTTTAAGTTCTATATCCGTCAATATCCTTATCCATAAAATGCTTTGCTAGGCAAGTGAGAGAAATGTGAAAGAGTGAGGGAAATAAATGTGTTTAAAATTTTGAACAAGTACTAGTGAAAGATGTTTTGCCATATTCCCTCAGCTGTAATAAAATGTGCACTTTTCATTTATCCTTCTGCTAGATATCTATTGATACTTGATTAAAAACAGTCTTCCCTGCTTTTCTAAGTACCTTTGTGTAATTCATGGGGATTTTCTCATTTTCCCAGGTCTGCTTGGGTAAATAAAGGTTTCTCCTTGCCTCAGTCTCTTAGGTTGGATGTTAGAATAAACAAACTTCCATTAACTTGCTTTTTGTTTTGCTTTAGATTGCAGGTAACTTTATCAGCATGTAAGAGAGACAACTGGTCCATCTTTCCCTAGATATTTTATTATACAAGGATGATCTTCCCCTGAGCTCAGCTCTTGACCATAGCTAAATGCAAAAGAATAAGCACAGACAGACATGATTAGCAGGTTACACATCTCTCTGGTCTGGGGCACATACAAGGAAAGACATATATTAAATTGGCTGTTATTTTTATATAAAAAAGTAAACTTATTTACCCTATGGGTAAAATGTGTGTTGACCTACTGCATTACAGAATAAGCACGAACAAGGTTACTTTTTCCCCCTTTCTGCTAAATAATAAGGCAACTCATGCTGAGGGTGCACTTAAACTAGACCTATAACTCTTGGAAATTCATAGATCGTAAGGCCAAATGGGACCATTATGATCATCTTGCCTGACCTCCTCTATAGCACAAGCCATAGGGTTTCGACAACATAACAGTATTTGTAATTTCATATCCATTAGAGTGCTATTTATAGGATATATATTGTATTGAAATGGCAGAATATTCATTGCTCTGAAATTCTGCTGGATAATTTTCCTACTGTAGTGTTATCTACAGGGTTCTTTGTTAGTACATATTAATAACACAAAAAAAATCATACAAAATTTCAAGGAATTTGCTAAAAATATCACCTCATCCAATAAGCAAATTTCTTACAACATGAACTGCAAAACCAAATACTAATGTAAAAACAAAGTTGATATAAGGAATCCAGATAATTTATTAATTGCCAAGTACTGTAGAATCTGAGGTCTAACATTAAGAAAAGAAAAATAATTTCCAGCTGGTCCATTGCACCAAGAGGAGTATTTTAACAAAAATAGAGATAACTAAGGCTAGATCTGTATAGCTTTCACGAGGCTTCTCTTGTCTTGTGTTGAAGATCTTTTCTCTTTGGATTGATATCAAGAACTGTGGTGCATAATTTTAATTTTTATGGAACCCCTTCTATAAAATGTCTGTTACAAATGAAATCTGAATTTAAATGGTGAGTAGGGCAGAAGTAGGCACTGGACTGTTGTATATGTAAAGCAAACTGAATTAAATTCTCTGCCTTGCTTTCTAAAACTATCACTATTGGCTCTCAGTTTCATTTCCTATCTACCTGAAGAGTTATAAAATGTTCTCTGCCTTTTCTGTAGGAGTCAGTAATGAAATGTACTACACTTAGCAGTTCTAGAGGTCCTCAACAAACCAAACCAGCTTCATTGCTCAAATCTTTGAATCAGACAATAGGCCTTATTTTTAAAGTTGAGAATCCAGATATCAAGCAGACTTGTATTTGCTGCTGGAAGAGAGTAATGAAAAAGCAATTAGCATTTCTACTGATCATTGGTTAAAATTATTTAACCAGTCTTTTAGCAAAGTAGTAAAGGCTCTCAAAGTAATTATATCTTTTTGTTAAATGTTAAGAATGATGAGATAAAACAGCTTGAATGCTATTGGTCAAGGATATTTATCTGTGTGTATTAGAGGATTTTAAACATTATCTTCTAGAAAAATCTATGCCATTCAGATCAGTCCCTTCCTCTCCCAGTCTTCTCTAAAATTATACAAATTTAAAGGCACACAAACAAGTATGCCTTAGAAAACCAGATAGATTACTAAATGTATCACTTAACAGAAACCTCCAGAAATTCAGTAAAATAATCAGTAAAATATTAGTAAAATAAGCAGATTTAGTAACATCTGAAATGCTTTGTTCAGGGAGTCTCCTTGCTATGCAGGAGCTTTGAAAAACTCTTGTGACAACTGCAGAAAGACTGTGTCTCAAGGTTTGCATTTTGATTTGTTCACTAGTAAATTCTCCAAAAGCATAAATAATGACAACATTTAGCTAACAAAGGTTAGTTTAAAAGCAATTTTAAAATATATTTCAATGGAGAGAAAGAGAGAAGGGATGAAGAGACCAATTAACCAATTTTTCTTGGCCTTTCTCACATGCAGACACATTCTGTACAAACTCCTGTTTTGATGTATTATTTTAATTAATCCCAGTCTTTTGATTTCTACAAAAAAGAAGGTTAGCAAATGTAACAATGCTCGAGAGTTTCTTTATCGTAAAAGACACATAATTTCAAGCATTTAATAAGGTAGATTTATTCTGGGTAGTTTAGTTTGCACATTCACTCAAACAGCCCTCCCCAAAGACAACATTAAAAATGTGATTAGTTAGCTGCCATCAATAACACAAAATAGGAAAACACTCTCTGAAGGGACAGCTTTGTGGAGGGCACTGCACAGTGTGTAGTAAAAATATATGGCCTAATAAGTTTACATTTGCAGGCTCATTTGTTAAAACTCTTGAATTTCTAATTTGTGTCGGAAAGATAAATGGATGGGGCCTCAGTAAAGTGTGAGATTAATACTGATGGATGGGGATTCAGATTTTTGCTAGCCTCTTACTTCTGTACAACCCAGTAGGCAGTTTATGGGGAAAACCAAATGTAAATAAAAAAAGAGGACATTATTTACCTTGGTCAAGGCCAATTACCAGTTATATTGTTCTTTTCAACTTTATTGTTTGGATGTAAATTATCCTTATCTAATTATTGTTTAATGCATTTTGGTAATCAAGCCCTTACAAAGTGTAATTAGATGCTAAAAAGGACAGGCACCCCATGGTTACTTTGAAACACTGCAAATAGTCAAATGGTAGAAATGGAGGCCTCTGGGACCTTTCAGGGTGTAAGGTAGAAGAAAAACAATAAAACATACTATATAATAAAAAAATTGCTTTATACCTGAATCAAAACTCTCACATAAAATTAAAATGAACTGAAGTTAATATGAATAATAAAATAGGTGGGATCTGTGCATGCAGTACACAGCTGATTTCAACAGCTTTCCTTCCACATGCAGTGCCACCACTGTGCTGCAAAGAGACAGACACCAGCAGTGACATCGGAATTTCTTACCTGTTTGGCAGAAGATACCTCTGAACTTGAATGAGCTTTACCAACATCAAGAAACAAATTCTTCTATTCTTAGAGAGTAAGTTGGCAGATGCCTTTTCAAAGTAAAATACATAGTTATGGCAGAAGGGCATGCATTAGTAAAGGGATAAATGAAAAGGAGCCTTTCCACATGAACAAAACAATAGTTGCTGGTATGCTTCTGTGTGTGGAGTATCTTTAAGTCAAAGTTAGTCCAGAAGTCTTCAATATTTGTAAAACACATGTGAAAATGTCAGTAGAGGTTCATAAAGGTTGCCAGATCTGAGGTTCCCAAAGAGACACAACTTCAGGAGCCCAGCTCTGACCAGTGATGAGGCTGGAATGTATTCCCAGTAGGCAGGTGCCCAAATGTGTGTACAGTACATGTGGATAAATAAACATATCTGTCCTACCACACAGATCAACGCAGGTGGACACACATAAATACAAATGGCATTTGTGACTTCATCCTGTTCTCTGTCTGATCAGATGAAGGCTTGCTTGTGGGAAAATTACAGATATGTATGTAACATGGATCTCCAATAGCTGGGCTTGGACATGCCAGTAAATTGCCCCTGGATCCTCTTTTCTCCAGGTCTCTCATGTATGCCCACACTCTCAGCCAGCCTACAAGATCTGTCCAGCAGTTGGATAGGACTCTTGTGGTGCTTCTAGCTTTTCCCATGGTCTTATCCTTAGATACCCCTTGGCTCCTGGGCCACTCTGCCTACTCACAAGCTGGTTCCTACCCTGACCATCCCACAGCATGTCCTGAGAAATCCCAAACCACTCTTCCTTTGCATCCCAACAGCATGCGCCATGTCCCTAGGAAGTGATCTCCCTCAATCCAAAAGGTGATCTGGACATCTGCTTCCCTTGACTGGTTGTGATGGTCTTCATCCCTGGAGCTGACATCTCTTCTGTGATGGGGCTGGAGGTTGCTATGCAGGGCTTTAGTTTGGTTACCCCAGCTTACTATTGCTCATTTGTGCACCTTTGTGCCTGTACAGATGAGATTTTTATCACATAACCTAGCACAGACTAGTACCTTGATGGGCCATATACTTAGGGAATTTGAAGATAGAGACAGGACTTGTAGGTAAAAATGGTGTGCATCCCAAAAAAAAAGAAAAGGAGACAAAGGATCAGAAATTCTCTTAAAACCATCTTAAAATGTAGTTGCAATCAGAAAGTGATTAATATGTTTTTCCCTTTACTGAGGTGTAATGGAATAGATGCCTTCTTGATCTATACTCTTCCTCCAATATTAGTGACATTTCATTATTTTTTATTCTCTGTTGCAGAAGAAATATAATTGTCAAAATTTAGAGGCAGGTTCTTCTTCATCTTCAGTATCATCCATTGCAATTTAATTTGCATTATTGTTATAGGTACTTCAACTTGTAGCCTTACTCCACAGATACATGGATCAGGATATCTGTTCCCTGTGAACCAAAGAAATCAAACCCCAGCGGCCTGTTCTTCAATAAGAGAAAGAGTTAATTTTCTTCATAGCAGCTCATGTAGTGCTGTGGTTTAGATTGGTGACCAAAACAGTGTAAATAACTCATTGATTTTTAAGAGGCTGCTGAGCCTCTTAGGCTTCAAAGGCTTTCGGTGTTTCTCACTGTCCCCTCCACCAGTGAGTTGGCTGGGAGTGGGTGAGAGGTTGGGAAGAGGTGATGCCTGAAGAAGGCTACCTAGAGCAGAAGGTAGATAGAGTTAAAAGAGTAAGGCAGGTATTTATTGCAAGGTGTTCACAGAGTACACCTTGGGCAATGCAAGAGTCTCGCAGAGACTACACCCAAGATGGATGAGTAAGACTTGCTTTTCAGACAGATACAGGCTTGGTCCATCTGCATATCAGAAGCCAATTGTCCAATTGCAGCTTCAGGTAGCAAAGCCCCATTCTCCTGTTCATCCCCCTCTCTCCTCACTGCTATCCTTGGGTTTTACATTTTTGGGGGCCTAGAAAAACAGGGTGCCCTTGAAGTTAGGGCTAGAGAGAAGTTGTTTTGTCTGAATAAAATCATAAGACAGTAGCTGACAGGCTATGGAGTTTTAGAATTACACACTAAAGCAGTACTGATCTGGAAAATATCTAAACTAAAATTTAAGGCATCAGAGGCACAGCTGGAACAGCTGACCCCAATAGACCAGAGGGGTATTTTTACTGCTAAGCATGACATTAAGTGTCATGTGTAGCAGTAAAACTGAGTAGTAATTCAAGGTTCCTCAGAAGCTGGCTGAGCATGGATCTGCTGATGGAAGGTGATTGCCTTTGCATCACTTGTTTTGTGATTTTTTTTCTTTCATTTATTAAACCTTCTTTATTTTGAACCATGGTTGTCCTCTAGATTTTGCTTTCCCAATTCTCTCCCCTGTCCCACTTCAGGACAAGTGAATGAGTGAGCAGCTGGTGGATGCTTAGCTGGGCAACAGTAGATATGGCACACGCAATGTGTATATATATATATAAAATTATATATGTATGTATGTATGTATATATATATATATATATGTATGTATGTGTGTGTATATAATATATATGTATAATAATAAATATTATATTAATACATATAATGTATATATAATATACTGCCAAAATAAACATAACATGAAGAATATATCCTAATGGACACATGTAAGTAGTTCTTAGTTTAGTTTTTAAAAAAAGATGAGGCGGTGATTTAACATATTCTACATAAACAGAAAGCCCTTCAAACTATTGGAGTAAATTTTAACAAGGATAATTTAGATAATAATTCACTGTTTTATGGCATTCTTAAATTAAGATTTGATTTCTTAAGAATAAGGCTGAGCCAGTTCTCTCTCCAGTCTGTGTCCATGCTTCTCTCTTGCACATTTTCAGCTCCTGAGACTGCAGCTTTGCAACAACCTGCCTCACTGCCTGTTTTGGATTGAGAACATAAAAGGGCAGGATACATCCTCTTCCTGCAACTCTTTCCTAAGTGCTGTGCTCTAATTCAACCATAAATTACTATACATGATGCAGAAACTACTGACTGAAATTCTACAGCTGGTGTTAATATAGAGGTCAGAATAGATATGTTCATGCCACTCCTTACTAGCTTTGCAAACTCTGAATTTTTTAAAATAGATACTTATGTCTTGTACTGAAATAATAACTGAAGAAAACTGATGGCTGTTATTACTACACAAGTCTAGCTCTAGTTTCTCTATTACTCATGCATTGATATGATTGCATGCTTAAATGCATGTTTATTTGAAAAGGTCACACAATAATCATAGCACTAATGCCAGAACAGCCCTTTTGCAGTGAATAAAGATATTGCCTTATTTGTAACTGGCTGCAGCTCTACATTCTGGCTAGATAAAAAATCCATTTGTATACAGAAGCTCATGGCTTGAAATTTGAGTTTCATCACTGGAAGCAATTACAGTATCAGTGCAGTCTCTGCCCATAATCCCTTATTTAGTAATTTAGTTAATAACAAGTAGTACCATAAGTACCAGAACTAATGAAGCTTAGTTTCCAATAGAACTGTGTCACATGGTTGATTGACTTTCAACTGAGCTATGAGGAAGCTTCTGTGGGAGTGCCTCTTCTATTTCCATAATTCAGGAAAATTTCCTTTTTCTGGTTTAACAGCATTAAACATTTTGTATGTCTATTGCTCCTGATATTGCTCCTGGCAGCATTGCAGGAAGGAAGCAAGTTTGGCTGGGGCAGCTGTAGCAGGAAAAGGATTCTCAGAACTGAGCACACAAAACCCAAACAACCACTTCTTCATGTATAACAAGCTTGCTTCCTTCTTGCAACTCTGAACCATGGGTTCTGTACAGTCTAAGCCCAGGCAAGAAAACCAGTAACAATCGGTCATTCAAAAAATTCCATTTAGAAGTAACAATTTCTACCGAGCCCATATGCTGGGCTGCATATTCCCAGAGTTCATTAGTTTCCCAGCACTTGTGTACACGGAACTGGTGAGCATACTTGTCTTATTTGTAAGGTTCTCTGGCTGCAGAAGCTCAGCTCTTTTAGGGAACTCAAATGTGGCTCTAGGAAACTTGGTTTAGGCCCCTGCTTTAAAAATGTATTACCATGCAAAGTTTCAGAGCTGTATTAGAAATGTAACACAAAAAGATTGACCTGCTGAAATGAGCCCAGAAAAAGCTGCTAAGTTGATCACAGGGCTGGAGCACTTCACCTATGAAGACAGGCTGAGAGACTTGGGGCTTTTCAGCTTGGAGAAGAGAAGACTCCAGGGAGAGATGGAGCACATTCCAGTACCTGAATGTGACTTACAAGAAGGACAGAGAGGGTCTTTTCACACAGGCATATAAGTGCCAGAACAAGAGGGAATGGAAAGTGAAAGAGAGCAGGTTTAGACTAGATATTGCGAAGAAATTCTTTACTGTGAGGGTGGTGAGATACTAAAACTAGTTTTCCATAAAAGCTGTGGATACCCCATCCCTGGAGGTGCTCAAAGCCAGGTTGGATGAGGCTTGGAGCAGTCCGGTCTAGTGGAAGGTGTCCCTGCCTATGTCAAGGGAATTGAACTAGGTGACCTTTAGAGCCCCTTCCAGCTCAAAACTTTTTATGATTCTAAATGTGAGATATGGGCTGTATGCTCAAAAGTTGCAGCAACAAAAGGGTCAGGAGGGGGCAGGTACGATGACCATGGCTTTACTGCACACCTGAATGAATGTTAGCTAAAAAGTGTGTATTCTTCTCAAAAGTTAAACCAATTAAGTAGCAGAACTGGGGCTGGTTGGTTACATTGTTCTTCATGAATTTTATGCAGAACAGGTATAAATTCTGTAGTGAATCCATGTGCAATTGCTTTCAACTCTTCTCCAAGTGCATGACAGTGCTGTGTATGTTCATCCACAACTGCAGCTCAGATAGATCACTATGTTTGACATTTCAAAGACTAAAAATGATCTAAAAAATAAACACACTGCAATAATTTTGAAGGCTGATCAGCCTTTTAATGTGGTGTCAGTTGACTGTATTTTGTAAATTAGGCAGTGATTTGATTTGTTATCAATTTTTAGTGGTGTTTAACATCCCCTAACTCATGAACAAGGCACCATTGGTAGCCTGAAATGTAATGATGCTTTAATCTACTTGAGAAACAATGACAAGTCTTTTAAAAATTTGGGATGACTTAAGAACTCATGAAAGAGATGCTAACACAGATACCATGCCAGGGTGCCTTGTGAGCTTCCAGGCAGCGCTCTGACAAGTCCCCTCCATCTGCCAGCAGCTGTATTAGTAAGGGGTATCTGCTTGAGCAGTGAATCTTGTTGAATAAGGGGGAATTCAAAACCAAAGAGGTGATACAGATACAGAGTTCCCCTGGATTTGGGACTTACTTGTTTCGTGTCTCCAGCAATGGAAAGTAAGTAAACTCCCAAAACCACTTAAGAGAGAAGTGGCTTTGGTGGTTTCAGTAGAGGGGAAGCCCTTAAGCATCAGTTTTGAGAAATTAGTATAGCTTTATTAAGGTGATTCAGCCAATGTTACTGGTAATCAGAAATGAAACAGGTGTTGTTTCATTGGGTTGAGGTTGTTTGGTTTTTGGGGTTTCTTTTGGGTTTTTTTTATGATTTACACATGCCACAGACTTTTTAGAAGATTTTTTATTTTATTTTTGAGTGGTTCCAGATCCTAACACAAAAACATAAGAGGCATCATACTGTAGGATGTATCTACAGAAAGGAATTTTGCTTAGAAGAGATGTCTGGATCATAGAATCATAGGACATCCTGAATATAAAGGTATCTACAAGGATCACTAAGTCCAGCTCTCAGCCCTCCAAATGACCATCCCAAGAATCACACCATGTGCCTGAAAACATTGTCCAAACACTTCTGGAACTCTGTCAGGTTCATGCTCTGACCACTTTCCTGGGAAGCTGTTCTAGAACCCAACCACTCTGGGTAAAAAATCTTTTCCTGATAGCCAGCCTAAACCTCTCCTGACACAACTTCAGGCCATTCCTTTGTGTCCTGTCACTGCTCACCACAGAGAGGAGATCAGTGCCTGCTCTCCCTCTCCTCCTCCCAAGGAAGTTTTAACTTCAATGAGGTCTCCCCTGAGTCTCATTTTCTCCTGGCTGAGCAGACCAAGTGACCTCAGCAACTCCTCATATGGCTTCCCCTCTACCCGTTTCACCACCTCTGTAGCCCTCCTTTGGATGACATTACTAAACACAGTAAGAAATGGTAAAATATTCTGCAGAAGACCTTTGCTCACAGAGATATTGAATGCTTCAGTCAAGGCCACCCTTGAAATTATATTGTTTTCTTCTAAATGGTTTTGTCAGAGACAAAAACAACTTCATAAATAGCTTTCAGCACAACACATAAACAGTGAAATTGCTGTCCTGGTATTTTTCTTTCCAGTCTTGTTTTCATGGAGGTAAATAGAGTGTTTTGGATTAATTTAATTTAAAGTTAAATATGCCATTTAAATTACTTGACCATAAAAGAACAGCTCTGCGTGTGGCAGACAGATCTGTGGTAGTGTGGAAACAATTTGAGTTGCCTGTATTGACTACAAATTGAAAGTGAAAAGGTGGATCTGAGGTCTCTGGAGTGGAAAAGCAAATAGAATATGGATTTGATTAGAAGTAAAGTGCAGTCTACTCTGCATGAAGGTTACAGGAGATGACATGGCTGGTTATCATCCAGTAAAATTATTAACACCAGCTATCACCAAGTGGGTTAAATTTTTCTAAAAAGGCAAGCTGACAATCCTCCTTATTTTTACAATATTTTCCAAAAAATAGGGCGTTTAAACTCTTTATACTTATGGCATCAAAATGGCTTCATGACCTGTCTTTTAGCCTTAGAGTTCTACCTTAAGACAGAAAATTTAGTCTTGTGGGAGTTCTTACCATATTAAGTAAGAGAATCAGTCTGACTGAAGAAGTCAGCTGCACCAAAACAGGTTTTATGAACCAAAAGCCTCACAGGTGTTTGATGGAGACATAGAGGCATTTAGGACAAAAATTCTGGCCTCTCTTACACCTGTGTGAACCCATAGCAAATGCAATGAGATTCATCATGGGTGAAGAAGCAATGCCATGCAGGCAAGGATTCTTCTGGATTGCAATGCTGAGACAATGGCTGGCTCATTGTGTGTACAGCTCCTAAAAGTGATAGCTAATAGTTTCAAATGTACTCTCTCTTTAAAATGGTGAAATAATTACCTGTGGGTAGTGACTATTAGGAAGTATATGAGCAGCAAATAATTTACTGCTGGCATTATCTAATAATTATCTCTAGATGAAATTGCAAGACTGCAGTGGGTTTAGAGCCCATTTGTGACCCATAAAATATGGGTTAAAACCTCATATTCCATCACTTGCTTTTGCAATTATTACCGCAAATGGTGGGAGAGTACAAAGCAATCACCAGTAGAAGAGATCTTTTAACTACTATCATTTCTTAAACTATTAAAAAAGATAGAACTTACTCAAAAACTTGATCACTAATTTCATTATATTCACTAGCAAGACAACATAAATGTAACTTGCAGTGTTAGTTTAGATAACTTTCCATATTAATCTTCTTCTAAGTGATAATATAATTTTTCTGTCATAAGAGACAATTAGATAGTCTAAGCCTACATTTAGAATGGAAATTAAGGCAGTAAAGCAAGGTCCAGAAGCCTATCAGGCCACTTATGGGGGAAATCAGAGAGTTTCAGCCATGTCATAAAATAAGTTTTTCTCATAATAAACATACATGACAGATGACAATAGTTTCTTCTATTGATTACACCAACAATAAGAAAGCTTTCCCACATGAAAAATGGGGACACAGGCCCTGAAGGAACAGTTTTAATGTAGAGTATGTCAAATTCATGGCAGAGACAATATATTCTACCCAATCTCATCAGTAATATTGAATTGGAGTTCTAAATTTTTGTAATGAAAATAAAACCTACAGTCAGGGAATATTATGCAAGGTAAACCTTATCACTAGCAGTGCCTCCTACAAGGGATATTCATGCTCTTGGAAAGCTCACAAAATGTAAAATTTAGAGAATGTATCTTGGGACTTGATACAATCAAGAGAAATTTAGGAGCCCAGTTCTTGTGCCCTAGTTCTGAGGCTAATTTTCATTTTATTAGATCAGATTCCACAATCTACATTTCAAGTCCAACTTTAAACACAAAATAGGCTGCAGGCAAAGCATGAGAGAGAGATGTCTGAAACATTGAAGAGGATGTGTAAATATACAAGTGAAAGGCTCTAACCTTAGAGACATGTTGACTTCAACCAGTAATAACCTTATAAACTCTGATGACTGGAAGCAAAAAGTTATTTCCAAACTATCTGTGTAAAAAACCAAACCAAATCCAGCTGAAACCAAAACAAATCCCTGTGCTCCCACCCCCAGCAGAGTTAAAATAAAGAGTTGGTTTAGGGCAGATGTCTGCCCTTCCATGGAGTCTGGGTTCCTCTCCCTCGCCATGTTGCATCCCTATCACTGAGTGGCACTGTGTTAAAGGAGATCCACAGGCACACCACAAGTGTGTGCTTGCAAAGCTCCACAATCCAAAATGGTTACATGCCAGGGTCGATTTTCCCTGACTCCACACAAGAGTACTGACCTATTGATGTAAGAAAAGTTTCCCATGTCTCCACCTCTTGAGATCAAATGTATGTAGAAATAAACTGGCTGTGAAGCACAGTGACTTTGCAAATGAATTCATGCTTCTTTCTTTTCTTTCACAGGAATGTTTGGAAAAGGTGTTACTGGGAAGTACTGAAACAGTAGAAGCATCAAAATTACTTCTTGGAAGTTACTGTAACTCATACTGACTTCACTGGGAGCGTATTTTATGATAGCATCCCAAGCTACTCAGGTAGGATGAGCCAGCAGACTCAGCAGGGACCAACATAATCTGTGTAGCTGTGGCATCTGCAGAAGAGTCTTGAGCCAACTTGTGGTAGAAACTGTCTCCCCAAGACTCTGAAGACAACATGTTAGCATACAGCCAGTGTTTCACTGGTGAGGTGTACTGGGGTAGGTACAAGCCAAGGGTTTGGATTTTTTTTTTTTTTTTTGAAAGGTACCTGACCCTCTCTATTAAGAAAGGAGCCCAGTTCTAATTGAAACATCCTTGAGTTTTCCACAATTTCTCATTTGATCATTACTGCTACATCCTTTCTTGAACCTCTTAGCTTTGAGCCATAGCTCAAAGGAAAGACACTTTTGTCATACAGTTCAGTGAATGAAAGTTTGACAGAGTAATGCCCATCTGCAGCATTAGATACCAGAAACAGTGGATACACTGTCTTCAACAAGGAATTTTGCTAGGCAGCAAAGAAGAGGGAAGAAAAAAGGAGAAGGAAGGAACTGGGATCCCACAGTTTTGTCTGAGCCATTGATGAATCATGAGCAGGAATCTCCAGTGTCACATCAGCATCACACATGCTTTACAAAGATCCGTGCTGGGATAGACCTGTCCAAAACACATTACAAAAGATGCCCTCTCTAGTGTCATCAATTACTCAGTTCCTCTTAAAAGCATAAAAGGATTGATATTACCTACTTTAACTCTGTCAAAAGAGAGTGAGATGAGTTCAGGGGTCCCTTATCTCTGACACTGTTATGATGAGTGCAATGAAAACACAGTATCATTATCCATGCATCATGGTCCTTGATTGCTGATTCTCAAAAGACTTTTCTGGTAATTTAAAAATTACTTCTTAGTGTCAATTTGCTAGCATTTTTCAACTTTCCTGTCCATAAGTTCAATAAGATAGGAAAAATTCCCACTTAAGCTTTGTGAGTGAGATATAAACATTTAAAAACAACACAACCCAAGGACTGCTGAAACCTAAAACAAATAGAGAAAAAACAGAGAAAACGGGTGCTCTCTCTTTGCAAGTGAAAGTGACACTTGACTAAATATGTTTCTATGGAGGAGACGGAGGGAGGAAATGACCCTGACATGTATAACAGAGGCTTCATAGTCACCTATTCCACCCCCATCTCCTGCAATACTTTTTTGTCTTTCCCTGTCCAATCTAGCTCTCACAGGAGGAATGCATTCTAAGATGTGAGTAACAGTGGCAGCAGCTCCCACAGCTATCAGGCACAAATTCCCATAGATGCTGTTTGTCTCCACGCTCACTTTGGGGAAGGGAAATGGGGAAAATCCTTTCTCCAGAAATGATGCTGCCTTGTCCATCTAATTGAGAGGACACTGGAAGGCTGCATCTTCTGTCCCACCTCTGTGACAGAAAGGTATCCTGATCTCCCAGAGACGATAAGTGCCACAGACTGGAATGGGAGAGAGAAAACATTGTCTAGAAATCCGCATCCATAGATAAGGTTCCTTTTTTTTCTTTTTTTTTTCGGTAGGGAGGGTTTGGGGTGTGTGGTTTTTTTCAGATTTACATTTAATTTTTACACTGGAGTTTTGGAATGGGCTGAGAATACAAAGTTGGCAATACTAAGGTAGTCTTGCAAATACTTTGGGGAAAAAGAAAGTCTGAATATATTAAAATACCTAGTTAATTTCCAAAATTCTTCATTTATTACAACATTATTGCTACTTTTCAAACAGCTAGAACTCTCAGGCTTTCCAAATAACAAACATAATTATTTTCTTTGGAATGAAATACTATAATTCATCTGGTTTCCCAAGGATATGAAACTCACATGATTGTGCTCTATCATTTATGTATGTTGACATTGTCAGATAGGTATGTATGCATACCTATCTGCACTCTTCATGATAATAGTTTACAAATATGTTACCCAATTTTAATGCTATTTGATAAGTTGCTATTTTTTTACGAGTGTTGTAGAAAGCGGTTATAGAAATCTGCAAGAGTTCTATTCCTTCCCCAGAGGACTGAAAGGCTGCAATGCAAGTGCTGACACTACAGGTAATTCTCACAGGAGTTGAGCCTGTAGATGTAAATTCTTAACAAATGAGATATCATCTACTGTGCTGTTTTTGGAATGACAAGAAAACCAACTGATAGCTTCTTTGAGAAGCAAGTCCCTGATATAAAGTATATTAAGACAATTCTGTCTTTCCTGAACCTGGCCATCTTTTCCATCCAGAACCCTGAATGGCACTTGGGTTTGGCTTCCTTTTAGATCTAGTAACACATCCTTTAACATAGGACAAAAAGATCCCATTAGTAATGCTGAAGGGCTCACTCCTTCCATATTCCCCTAAGACCCTGTCTCTTATCCCAGTTCAACCCCCAGATGAACTTCTTAAGGGGCAGGGTTATTCATTTGCCAAATGGTAGCATCAAAGAACATTAGTTCCTGGTGGAGTTCTATGCTGGAGCTCTGCCTCCTACTTTGGTTCCCCCTTTATCTGTAGCATTGGTTTTATGTGAAGCACTGCCTGCTCTGCAGCAATATTCCCACACTGTGCATTTGCACGAGCACCGCAACATTGACTGTATTTTTCTGTGGCCACATCTCAGCAGAAAGCAGCTGGTGCTTCAGACTAGGGAGTCCTTGGGGGCAGAAAGGAGATTCATGGTACTGAAATAAATAGTTTATTTGGGGGGTGAGTGACAGTGTTGACCACAGATCTCTGTCTGAAAGGTTTCAGCATGCTGTCTAGAGAGAGAAATTTTCTATGCTTGTATTTCTGACATTTCTACCAATTCCTTTACTTCACATGCTGTTCTCACCTTCCATCAGTTGACCTTTTCCCATTCACCTCCCTATTTAACAAATCTCTCTCCCTCCCTTTTGCCATCGAAGGAAATACTGCCACTTGGCAAACTGTTTGACATCAAAGCTGTGCGTGTGACTTAGGGAGGTCTGATTTTTGGCTCCATTAGGTCAGCACAGACCCCTTCAATATTCTTCAGATACCAAGCTGGCTCACTCTTCTGCATAGAGCTGGCAAAGAAATGTTCCCTCCCTCTCCTCTCCATTTTATGTGCACATTAAAAGTATCCATGACCAAATCAAAAATTGTGCAGCTGTTTCAATAGCTGCAAAACTGCTTAGAACAGAGAGCCCAGAGTATAGAGAAAGAGACCTTTGTGAATTGAACACTCTCTGAACTAACTTGTTTGTGAAAACCCATGTATAATTAAAGCCTCTCTTGTTAGTGAAACAGAGCCATACTTAAATACACACAATGTATATCTTTATTTCCAGCTCAAATTTCTTTATTCTTTTCCAGCAATGTGTATTATGTGGCTTTGGCAACTGCAGTGCATCATCATCATCATCATTCAAACAGTGGAGCTCTCTGCTTCATTATGAGCATCTTTCCCCTAAAATACTTTTTGATGGACTGCAGTATAGGCAGTCTAGACCTGAACTGCATAATAAATGGCTGCTATGATTCCTCTAATGGCAAGGTCCTTTTTCCCACTGCAAATGGAGATGTAATTCAGATGCACACTATCTCACCCTTTGCATGCTGAGAGACAAAATAAACAGCAGCATTCATTTGTCTGTTTCCATTTCCCTTACCAAAAAGTCAACTTCCAAAGAAAATGTTTACCAAAATATTTCCCTGAACAATCTGAATAATATTTTAATGGACCACTTACTTAGTTAGTATCTAATTAAATTTTGCATCATGAAGAGCATAGTCAAATCACTGTGGTATTGTGAATAAGGTTTCAATAAAAAATACAGAATAAAAGAAATCTGCAAAATAACCACCATTAAACTAATGAGTAAAAATTCAGCAGCTATAATAAAATCCACCAGAGAACAAATAAACTGCAAACAACCATATTACCAAACAATATTAGTCAGGTTTCATCTTGTTCCCTCATGCATCCCAGCACAGAACAGGAAAAAAAGAAATACTCAGAGGAGAACATTTTGATGGAAGGGCCAAACACACGTACGCAGGGAGATGCAGTAAACACTAGCAGCTGCATGGCTTAAGGTGCAAAATAGTATAACATCTCTTAATTAAAAAATGAATTAATTGTTGTGAGTATATTTCTCTTGACAAAGCACATTTTCTCTTATGTAGAATGCAATTGTTAACACATTAAAAAAATAAACTCAGTTATTTGGACAGTTATACTTGTAATGCCAGGGCATAAAATTAAGGAAGAAAAGAATCAGTCTTTCACTTGGACTTGGGCTTTTCACACCCCACCTGGATCCTATAAATATTTTCCTAAAGGTTGCTTGGTTTCTGCTCCTCTCCACAACCCAATTCAGCAACAGACATCCATAATACTAAGCTTGAGCTGCGACACTGAAATCGATCCTCACGTGCCTAAGTGCTTTGCTGTGAAGGGGACTGCTATAAGACCATTGCCCTGTCACACCACATAGAGTGATTTCCCTGCTGTGCAGTATAACTCTGTAAATGTAATCTGTTCAGTGCTCCAAATAAATACCTCCATTGGAACACTCACCTAGGGCTTATTTGTGACGTGTGTGGGTGTTATTTATTAGAAAATTTAAACATTATTGCAGCCAATTAGAAAAGCACTTTTTATTACTTGCAGCCTTTGCTGCTGCCAGTGCCCCACGTCCTCCCCCTTGACACCACCATTATATACTGGCTCACTTAAAAGGCACAGCCAGCAAGTGTGCCCAGCTCTGCAAAGGACTTCTGTCACCTGAGCCTCAGGTGTGCTGGTAGTCTGATTTCAGCTGTGCTGCTGGTGATTAAAATCAAACAGGCAAGAGCGCAAGTATTTGCAGGATCCAAATTCTATGGATTTGTATGTTAGGAGTTCAACCAGCATAAGAGAGGCATTCCCTCCTCTGAGCTGTAGTTCCAAATACAGAAGGTGTTTCTGAAAGAGTAACATCCTGTACTCCATGCTCCCAAATTTTGGGATGCTTTTCAGTGCACTTCCTCTTGGCCAATGTTTGGGCAAAATCCAAACTACAGCTATCAGAAACCCCTTAATGTATACTGGTTTTCTGCATGTAAAGCAGTACTTCCTGAAGAATTTCACTTTTATTGTTGTTTGCCCAAGCTTTCTTTACATATCTGCTCATTGAGGAGGTAGGGGAGGCTGCCAGTTTGTAGAAGCAAGGTTGCAAAGTCCCACAAAGAATGGCAGATCATCCCTAAAATTTAAATACACAAAACTTATATTCTCTTTTGCATAGACATCCTTAGTTGTATCAATAAAAAGTGTATTTACATGGTGGATTTCTGAGGAAAAAAAATCTCAAAATCAAGTAATTTGGATGAATGTTTGACCTAAAGAAGATAATTTTCATGCCATCTTCATGCATATTTATAGTCTCTGAAAAGTATTGTGATAGCAAAATGCAGACAGCTTTGACTCCAGCTGTCAGCCCGCAAAACCAAAAGTAATCATGTAGTAAAACTGTGTATATTTGTATCCTAGACCCTACCTGCAGAAGCTGTAGAGACAAAACATTAAAAAGAATCTGCTTAACATAGACACTTAACTTTGCCTGAAACCATAGTGCGAGCAGCTTAATCCTACAGCCACAGCAGCTTCATTTCTCAGTAATGTCAGTGGAGATGCTTTCAAAGGATCCCAAAGGAAAGAACCTTAAATTTACCCAGATTTGGGCATAATCTTCTTTTTGAGACCTTGCAATACACCCACTGCTTTCCACTGAGTAAACAGTGCCCCTAACTGCTCCAACAGGCTGGGAACAGCTGCCTAACTTAAGGGAGCTGCTTTCTCTGCACCCTACTATTAAGCCAAGGCTAGGTGATTTCTGCCTCAGGATCTGAGTGAGGTTCTGAGCAGTTTGCTCCTGTTGGGTTTTGAAGTCTCAGTGTCTGAGACAAAGGAATCAAATATAGTTTAGGGAAGTAGGAAGTAGGAGAAGGATTGCTGTGGGTACACTCAAACCAATTGATCACGTCTGTTTGCAAGTCTAAGTATGTTCATTAATTTTTTTTTTTTTGTTCATTACAATCCTGCTTGATAATACAGAACAGAATATGCTGCATATAAGAGAAAGACATTCTAAAACTAAAAATATTTTTTACTGGTGAAAAACTTATCAGAAAAAGGAAAATAACCATAGCTGAAAGCATATATGGGCCATAACATACATAGAAATATATACATACAGGTACACATATTTATACAGAAGAATGGATAAATGCCTATCATTCCTAAATTATGAATTAATAATGCTTTTAGTTATTTTGCCTGTATTCTGTCTAATTGGGTTTTTAAAAGAGATTTATTTAAATTTAACTGAGAGCTTTCCAACTCTTTTCAAATAATTTTCCATGAAAGAAAGAGTACTAATTTGAATCTCAAAGGTGTTATTTTTGTTATAATATGTCTACACACCTCTGAAACCTCTCCCTAGCAGTACTGAGCAATGGCAGAGGTAATGTTTTAAACCTTGTATATTATTTTTCATTAATTTTTTGTCAGATGTGTAGGTCTCATTCTTCAAGCATTCTCCTGACCTTTTAGCTTGCAGTAAACAAGGGTGAAGAAAGAGGGTTGGTAAACTTTGGTGGGATATGTCAGTAGGAAAGATGTCCCTCCTTTACTCAGTGACCTGACATTTAGGACCTGCCAGGGTATAAGAGCCCTAGGTTCAACTCACCCTTCTGTGTGGCAATATTTGACTGTCAGTCTCCCATTGCCCCAGGGTTTGTCTTGCCTCTGCAATCGTGCCAGGTTCTTAATTTCTCTTTAGCTGCTTTTTCCTTCTGTATAATTATTAAATATTAATGGAAGAAGGAGCTGGTGTCCAGATCTCTCACACTCTGGATGCATGCCCTAATCAATAGGTTACCACAAAAAAGGACAGACTCTTTCTCTGCAAGTGTATCTTTTCATGTCCTTATTTTTCTCCTAAGCTCCTAAAATCAAGGTATTTTATTGTATTCAGCATAAAATCAAGTTCTTACACTATTTAATAGAAAACTTAAATTAAACTTCAAGCTTAGTTAAATTTAAACTTTTTATTCTTGCCACCACAAAGAACCTCGCCTTCTCCCATACCTCAAATCAGGGTCAAGTCAAGACGAGAGAGTAGACACAAACAGAATGGGAAATGAGGGGCAGCATCATAAATGAAGCAGCTGTGAACAGAGCTCCTGCCCAGACTTGTGTCTGCATGTATGATATTTCCTAATTAAAAAGTACAGTTTCTATCCTCTGCCACTCACACTAAGAGGAATGTTTCTCTGCCATTGGCTAACAGGAACTGACAGAAGGATTGCTGTCACTGTCACCAGAGCAAGGCATCCTTTGAGGAGTTCTACAGCCTCAGCTGAATGCTCTTCTCAAGTAAACTCTGCTCTCAGGCTGGCATATATCCCTTTGACAACATGGCTGTTCCACTTTAATAAAAAACCACTTACTCTTTAAGCCAAAATCAAGCACAAATAGTATCTGCCAAAAACAGTTGGAAAGAGTCCTGGGCAACAGTAAAAGAGGCAGAACTGCCACCAGTCTAACTTTGCCATTATCATGTTAGGTTTTCTGTATGCATGTATAACTGTTAGATTAGTGATCCTCTCTGGGTGATTTCCTTATTTGCTGTTCCATTTATTTATGTTTTCATGTATTCAGCTAAAGAATTTTTCCACAAGATGTGCCCTTGAGCATGTCACCCATCTTTGCTGGATAGTAACCTCTGCAAAGACAAAGTGATAATTACAATATGGACGGTGGAATTCCAGTCATAGAAAATCTGAAATTTTTGAAATGCCAAAGCAAGTGAGTGGTAACAAGAAGATATCTTTAATAGAAATCACTCTTACTGTACAACCACCATTAGAGATTCATCTCTAATTAGGTTTTTGAGATAGATCAGCTGTTGAGAGGAGGATGTCACACAGTCCAACACAAAGTTCTGTTCATTGTCTTTGTAAAGGAGGGGAAACAGAATTTTCAGACTCTCGCAGATTTTACTACACCAGCCCCAGCTGAAATCTTTTCCCCATTCTGAGCAAAACTCTGCCATTGTCTTTAAGGATTAAGTGGCTTCTTCATCATCCACTTTGTCCCCAGTAGCTACACAGTCCAACCCAGTAGTAGAAACCCTGCATATCACCAATACTGAAATTGGCAAGAAAGGTGTTTGGGGCCTTTTTCTACCCTTGCCTAGGTTTTGAAGGCTTAAAATGTATTCACCTATGTCTGAAGATATTTTGGCATTAATTCAAAATCATATAAAGTTTAATTTGCAATGTAAGTTGATATAATACACGAGCAACAGCCAAACTGAAGAGTTAACATAATTTTTGCTCAATACAGTTTTTTAGGGACATATATATGGATTGTTTCCTCAGAAAGGTGTTTCAGTGGGAAGACAGAAAATGTAGTGGATCTGTTTGAGCACTTACAGTTTCTCTCATGCAAGAAAAGATAAAGAATCTCAGTTTTAATGTGCATCAACACAAACTCCTACTTTTTATTTCCACTTAGCGACCATATTGTAATTAAGATGTAAAATCCTAATAAAGATAAAAAAGAGAACTTGCCATTTTCACATACTAGCAGATAAAACCTTTCTGGATAATGGCTGATTTATCTCAGTGTACTGCAAGACCAGAGAAGCTAAGATCTTGTCCCAAACAAATAATGTATTTTATAAATACAAACATATATTCTACTAGAGTTGAAAATAATTTAACTTGTGGTGACCAGTCACGGATTTGCATTGCTTCACACCGAAGAAAAGAGCACTAAGAACAGAAGAAAGCTAGTATCACTCAGTAAGCAAAATTGTATTAAGAGCAATTGATGGAAATGCTTACTCTCTGTTTTTGAAAATGCACTAATATCCATCAACACTGATACCATTTTGTAGCCTAGATGACACGTACATGCTTTGCAGCATTTAATTTAAAATATTCTCACCCTAATGGTGGGAAGAAGGCCCTAATTTATAGAAGGACCTCCAGGGGGTACTTGATTGTTCATCTAAAGAAATGAATTCAACTACTGACTGATTTAGAAGGAACCTCAAAATATTGAATTGATTAGAACAAAATGGAACCACCTATAAAAGGGTATTTAGCTATGTGAAGAAAAAAATCTGACAACTTACAAAGAAATATTTAAATACTTATGAATTAGAACATTTTATTTTTAAATGGCTCTTCAGAAGATTTGATCCTGCATCAGAATATTTTATTCTGCAATTATTTTAAAATATGAAATAGCTCTCTCTCATATACACACACACAAATCAGCCATCACAGTAAAGCACCAAATTATTGCCTACTTGGTAAGACCTCAGACTTCTCCCTTCCAAGCCACCCCAGTGGATAAAGATAACTTTTCTTCTGCTCTTTATATGCATTAGCAATATTGGAAAGTTATTTTCAAATGGAGCATTTTCAAGAACAACCTGTCATAACTGCCTGGCTTTGGAGCTCACCTCACCCTTTTAAAATCATTTTATATGAGAATTTGCACAAAGCTTTGCTTCCTCCTTTTAATATGTCTACACTAACCAGGTAAAAGCTGTAATAAACAGCAGCTGCGTGTTCATGCTGCCATCACGCCTTCTCTTACTGCACAAGGAGAGGCCTAAGGAATCCAGCTTAAAAAATTGCTTCTGCAGTTCATGATAACCAAAGGGATCAGTTCATTGTCAAGGTGAACTATCTACAAAATAAAAAAAAAAAAGCGAAACCCAGAAAAATCCTCCCCAATGCACATCCTTAGTAACAATAGTATGAAATTAGGAAATAATAATTGTGCAGGACATTTAAAATAAGATGGTAAAACTTGCTTTGATAAACTACCACCACCCAGGCTACATCATGAATTTGCCAGGTTGAGATCCATTTTGTCTATTAAAAACTGAAAACTTATAAAACAATACTAATATACTCCAACACAGATTAATATTTTTAAACAGTGAAAGGAGTTGAAAACTACTGAGACACAAATATGAGTCAGAAGCTGAGAATATGCTTGTTTTTCTACAGAAATAGGTCCCTTTTGGAATGGGTAAAAACCTTATAGACAAGATTGACTTTGCAATACTTAACAGTATGCATACTCCATGAAAAGAAAGAATTTGAAATAATTTTTATGATTTATTAGTTACTTTGTGAACACTATAATGAAAATGTATCCAGTGAGATCTTTTGAATCTTATCAATCTTTGTTAAAAATTATTAGATTTTTTAGAATAACATATATGCCTCACATAATCTATAATTAAATGAATTCCATTAGTTAAATGAAATTTCATACATAAATTGAATTTGAAAAATTATGAGCCAATTATAATGAAACAGTTAGTAATACCCACTCTATTAAGTGGTTACAATCACCAGATTCAGGTAACTCAAAAATGAATCTTTGAGACATGAGCAGTAACACAGTAAAATATTGTCTTCCCTTGTAGTTAACATAGATAGAAGTATTTTACTAAGCTCAGTCAGCACAGACTCAACTTGTTTGCCCAGTAGTTTCCTTTTCTCCCCTCTTTCTGCTCTTTAAATTATCTGCTCACAGGGCTACTGGCAATTAAAGATACATTTAGAGCACCTGTGGACTCTCAGATTGTTTTTTTCCCAGGAAACAGCACAGGTGAAAAGAGAAAGAGCCCAAAGTAGTCAATGTGAAAGAGTTAGTGTGTTTTCAGACTCCCACTTCTAAGAGCACTGGTTTTGGAACATTGTCTCCCAGAAAAAAAGAGTACAGTGAAAAGTGAAGCTTAGAGGTATTACTTCTTTTGGCAGAATGCACCAATGTGGTGTCACAGGTGTTTTTCATTGGCCAATATACTCCAGATGCTCATTGATATTTTGAGATCCAAAAGAATCCTTTAAGACACTGCTTGATTCCCAGGCTGCTGGCTCTCAAGCTAAAGTGTGAGGTGACATTTTTTTTTGTTATCTATTAGAAAAATTCAATTACAAAAGAAGGTAATAGAAATAGGAAGATGCTGCTGGACATTGAGTAATTTCCAAAATATGAGGCAATGATTTCAGAAATTGCTTCCTTAACACTGTATGGTGTGTCTCACTCACACTATCACTATTTCACAGTGCTCCTTTGCATTAACTGTATACTCATCCTCTATATTCAGGAAAAGTTCTCTAGGAGTTTCCCTCACATATATTTTTGGCTGCTTTTCCCACAGTTCTTAGATTTGCCTATATAACCACAGCTCACTTTAGAGTCAAAATTAAAAGTTATGTGCAGGGTTTCCCTCGTGAAAAGTTGTCATTTCCCTCACATCTCTGAACCCACGATGTAAAAGAGAGAGAAAAGTCCTTCCTTCCATTCAGAAGCCTCACCAGACACCCTGGCTCAAAATCATCACTAGTGCATTCAGGTAGGAAGGGGGAACTTTGTTCACTAATTTTGATCGGGTGGGTCATAACCTTTTCTTCCCTCAGAAGAGTTTTTGATTGCTGTGGAAATTTCCACAGCATTTTTCAACACCTGATTGTGATCCACTGACTGCAGTGGATAGGTTTGCAAGGAAAAGAAAATTCACTAGTTATTTATTCCCAAACTTAAAGGGAAGTTTTCCTTTTCCATTTTACTTTCTGTGAGTGCTCTTGCTGTAGTAGTGAGCTGGGCAGGCTTGTGTTTGTGTTGAAAAGCCTGGCAAGGATGGAGGTGGAACCTGCACGTCTGCCTCTTCCTCCTGTTGCTGCTGCAACCAGGCGTGTGCTGATTTATTCAAATTACAGCAGACGATCAGCAGTGAGCCACTAATGGAGTAATTTACGTCTCCATTCCCCTGATGTTTGTAGCAGGAGAAAGCATTGAGACAATGCAACGAAAAAGAAAAGAAGAAAAGAAGCGGGGGAAGCGGAAAAGCAAATGGAAAGTGAAATCCTGACCAAGGAACAGACTGACTCCTCTAGTATGTGTACCAAAACTTCTGATATATTTTCTGGGCTTTTGAGAGGAACAGAATGTATGTTGTTCCTAATGCAAACATCATTCCGAGGCTGTTCGTTTTCATATTTAGTCATATCAGAGCAAAGCTAAGGGGGTGTCAATCACACTGGGTACATCTGACTGGGAGAGCACTCCCTTCACAGCTGCATCTGGCAGAATACACTCCATATTTATTATATTTTTAGTAAGGCATGCTATCTTGTTCATGTGTGAGAAACTGTAATGCATCTTTCACATTTAAAGTGCCCTCTGAAGCTTTCTGCCTCACAACCTCCTGCCTACTTTCACTGTTACCACTAAATTTTTTATATTGTCTTGAGCATCACTGAAAGAATTGCAAATTCCAGCTAGAACATGATTAATTTAGCACTATCGTCTCCTACAATATAGTGTACAGCCGTCCATCCTGCTTCTGTGCGCCTGTGTCTTATCTCGGCTCTTAGTGAGAAACTAAATTAAGGCAAAGGCTGAAGTCACTCATGTGTACTACTTTTAAAATTAATTTTTGCTGACAGCACCACAGAGTCAAAAGCATGTAGTTGCATTATGAAAGCCAGAAGAGAGATTAAAATATATGTGTATTTTTGTTATTCCAGGAAAGAGAGTCTTTTGCTCCTTCTACATTAGTCATTTTCCCAAAGGACTCTACATCCCTCCTTATTTGGGGAGTAGAAGTTGAAACATCACTCTTCTTTCCATTTGCTAAAGATTTTTTGCTTTTTATTGTGTTTAACTCCTTATACTTGCTATCTTCTTTGTAAGATACAAGTGAAGTTTTATGATGGGCAATTTGGGTGAGGGAGATGGAGGACAATTTGAAGGTACTAAAATTGTTTGCAATGTGTCTCATTTTCAAAAAATTATTTGAGCGGAATCCTCCTTGGTCTCTAAAAGCTTAAAGTGTTCGGTTCCATCTACTTGAAACAATCTTCTCCCTAAAATTGACTTTTATTTTAACTTTATTGTTGTAAAACGTTCAGAAATGAAACATTGACTTTCTAACTGAATTTTACATTTTCTCAACTTTTTGACTATCTGGAATAGTCAAAAAGCAATTGTCTCTTATCTTGTCCTAAAGCAAGTCCAGTACTGTAGTTTTTAAAACTGTGTCAAACCCCAAATCTGTATTTATCTGGATTTATTTCCTTTTCCTTCTCTGCTATTACCAGAAGCCACTTTTCACCTCTGTGATGCAGAGATGAAACTGAAAGAAAAGCAATGGGGAAGCTAATATGTTTTCTATGCTGCAGCTGCTTCCCCGAACCTACATCATCCCTGTTCCAGCTGACATGAAGAGCAGCACAGGCAGAGTCTGCCATTCCTTGTTTATTGCTCTCTGAAGCAGGGTGAAGTGTATGTTTACTATTTTCCAGATTACCAGTGAGGTTTAGTTGGTGCTTCTTAGATCAAAGATGGAGAGAATGGAGACAAGCTCAGCAGCAGCCTTGCTCATCTAGCACTCCCTTACAACACAACTAGCATCAGGCAACAGTGTGGCTTTTCTCACAGTGACGACACTTACAACAAGCCTTTGCAACAGCTCTGAAGAGTGTCTCTTCCAGGATGGTACAGCAGGAATAGCCCCTTTGAAAACGTGTTTGAGAGCAGAGAGTGATGTGCCATCAAGCTGGGCTCCTCACAATCCAGGCATCAAAGGGAGCAGTTAGAGCAGCAAGAAGACAGCATTGTGAAGGCTTAACATGACTGCATGGCCTCCCCATGCTGCAGTTGCACTTGTCAAGGGACATTAAAAATTGTATCCTGGTATATGAGACCCTGCCTGTGACTCTACTGCAGAAAAAGCCTTTCAGGAATGAGTAAGGAATCAGAATTATTTTGATGAATAAGGGCAACATTCTGCATAAGATCTAGAAAACTACATAGAAACTAGGTTTTGTAATAGATCACAAAGTAAATGTGATTGAAAATATCTTTCAGAGAGACAAAGCTCACAATGTGACAGATCAATGGGAACACAGCCTTCAAGACACATCAGTACATCCTTCTCGTCTTGACAGCCTTGATAAGGCCTCTACTGTAAACTTTTTCTACTTCCAGGCACTGTATTGCAAGGCAGATGTGGGCTAAGGCAAGAAGTAGAGTGAGTGTCAAGAATTAAAGGAGATCTAGAGAACTTTTTGACTTCTGTAATTGGGATTGTTCAGGCTAAAGAAGAGAAATTCAAGTAGGGACATGGTAGGAATTCCCAAGAACATGAATTTTATTCTCATATAACTATTTTCCAGAAAGAAAAAAAGAGATTTGTTTTCACATTCATGTGACCAGGAAAAGAAGGAATGCATTGCATTCATAACAGAAGGAGCTTTTAATGGTAAAGGATTTTGAAGCACTGGGATAGTCTGTGTGCATCTGTTGTGGATTATTTCTCATTGCAGAGCATATTAGAGAAAAAGTGGTCAGGATTGATGTGAACAGAGCTGATCCTGTACTGCAACGATGCAGTGGACAAGATAAAGTCTCCAGACCTTTTCCTATCTACTTTTTATTATATTTGTCTCTGAGAGACAGACTGTGAATATTAGGGTTTAATATTACATTGAGCCACTTCCAGTGGGTACATGTACAGGTGAAAAGTGACCAGGAAAAGTCTGCTGACAGAAAGCTTATAGTGGTATTCTGGATGAGATTCTTTTGTGTAGGGGGATAGAACAAAAGTAAACGAAGGTAGAACAGCAAGTAATCTTACCCCCTAAAGAGGTTCTGAGAGGTTCTTTTGGTTCTACCCTAAAGAGTTGCAGCTGAGCCAATTATTATTCGGAGCAGGCCTGATGTTAACAGGCCACAGCTGTAGCAAATCACAAGAGTGCTATAAACGAGTGGATTGGTTGGTTGAGGGAACTGGAGTCAGTTGGTTACTGTGAGGACAAGGAAGAGTCACTACCTAGAGGAGACGCCTATGAGAAACATCAAGGAGGTATGAAACTCTAGCAATATGGAACCCCTGTAATGTAATGACAATAGAACTCTTGCAATATAATGACAACACTTTTGCACTTTGGTTTAAAATGAGTATCAAATATGTCCTGGACTCTAATGGATGAAACCATTATCCTTGGATAACGGATAAAAAGCTTCCCTGGGAAAGGAAATTTTTTCCATCTATTAGAACAGTAAGACATTAGGTAACACATGCAGAGAAGCACAGATCAGTGACAAAGGCCTAGATTTTTCTTTTCATAAAACCCAGAAAGCCTTGAGCAAAGCATGCAGGTAGCTTGAAGCAACCAAGACACAAAGCCCTGTGTGACAAAGGGCTCATCCTGGCAGATGCCTACCCCTGCACACCCACTTGGCTTCTGCTGAAGGCTATGAATGGATGTCTTCCAGACATACACATAAAGGAAAGAAACAACTCAAGCCAGAATTATTAAGGCTGAAACCTTGCATTGAATAGGAATGGGCAAGAGGTGCTCAACTCTGTGGCAACTGGAATATGTTTGGAATACGCAGGAATCAAAACAAGACAGAAGACTATTTGGGAAAAAAAAAGACCACTGAACTTTTTACTAATTAATCTTTGGGAACTCCCTAAAGGATGGTTCTTTTTTGACTTCTAATATCTCAGTGGAAGACTGAAAATACTGAAATAAACAGAATATCAGAGCGTTCATTAAACTAATTCCATCAAAAATATGATCTGGAACTGTAGAAATATTTTGTGGACATTTTTCTTCTATTAAAAATTATCCACAAATATCTGTTGGATTGTTTTGCAATAACTGGACAATTTTGCCAAGATACCTACATGATTTAGGAGTCAAACTCTCACCTTCAAATGCAGTGAAGCAATAATTTAAAAAAATAGTCTCAGCTTCTTATTAGCTCATCAGGCCATATTTATATCTACTTGATTAAGACTCAGAGGAGTGATCAAATATTTTGCTTATGGAAAGGAATTTGGTATTGTAGTTAGGATTTAGGAGATCTGTTTCAGCTCTTAATTTTACCTCCAAATTGACAGTAAGACAAGAAGTACATAATGAAACTTAAGGGTCCACAGTTGACTTTTACATGCCTGAGGGGTCATTTTTCATGAGGAAACAGACTCACGTAATTACTTGGAATAACCATGTTGCTGCAGTGGTTATAGTTTCAACATTGGATGTACAAATATTGGGAAAAAGAGAAGTGATTTAGAAAATAAAATCATAGCAAAATTAATAGAATAAGTGTGAATGACAGGGTTTTAGTATGCCAAATAAGTGGGAAGGGGGAAAAAAGAGCTAAAAAACCTCTTATTTTTCTTCAAGTTGAAAAATAAAACCAAGGTATTTCCTTACAGGTAGACTTGAAAAGATTTTTCACTAAAAAGATTTAAATTAAGAAGTCAAAATATCTCATCCCAAAAAACATTGAAACGAAAACTTCTCACTTGATAATTTATTTACTGACTGCCTCATTTTTGTTTATTTACATCACAGTTGTTTGTCAAATTCACAACCCTGCTATACTGTCTATTGAACTACATCTTTTGTTGGTGTTTTACAAAGTCACAAATTAAGATAACTTATTTCTAAATTTCTGGCCGTATATTTCCTGGCTCTAATCTGCACAGCTTTCATTACCTCCCAAAAAAACCCTTTATCCATCAATTTCCTTGGAAAAAATAGCTTAAAATATAGCTTTCCTGAAAGTCAATAAGACTTAAAGAGTCTGTGTCACTTCATCATTTTAGTAAATTGCCCTCCAAACTCCTACACATACATGTGTGTACAGATTTCTCTATACTGAATTTATTATAAAGGTATTAATATTAAAACAACATTATGGGGAAAAAGAAAATAGAACAAATTTTTGAAATTTACCTATCATATATATGAGCTTTAAAAGGAATTAAATATGCAAATGAAAGGAAAATGCTACCATTAGTACCTCAATGTTAACTTTTAGGGTTCCAGATAGTTTTTAATTAGCTCACTACAACTCCCTGCCCATGTTCCTCCCCGAGCAAGCAACTAAACAAGAGAAATAGCAGCAGTTTACCCCCCAAGTTTGTGATTTCACAGACTCTAAAGAAAATATTATAAACGACAAATTGTCTGGAGTGAATTAAGAGTAGTATTTGCACATTTTTCTGCTTGGCTGAGCTCATACTGTTTCTTTGGGAATATGCTATCAGTTTTTAACATTTCCTTTGCCTTATTCCCCTAGCACAGCATCACTTGCCTTTTACATTTTCTGCTGTTTTATCTCTGTGAGAAAGAGGTGTAAGTTAATTTTGCTCTTGGGATACAGATGTGTAAGAAGCAAAATTTCCCAACTTCTGATTAATGGCTGGAGGCAACCAAAGGATCGTCTTTGTCCCAAGATTAAAGGACTGTTTCATGCTGAGTGAGGCTTTCAGGCACTTGGAGTTTGCACCCAAAGCTTATCATTTAAATTACTGGCACCAAATAGGTTGCTTGAAAGAGAAAGGCCTGCACTGCTTCCCCACCCTTTACTTAAATCTGTAAAGAAATCCCTCAGTGTCTGCAGAAAAGTGCTGTGCCACTGGTTTCAGTGTTCTGATCTTTTCCTGTATAGGGCAGTTGCAATGTCCAGTCCTGTAAGTACGTGAAAGCTGTTTGGCACTGCCTAAATTTACAGAATCCTTTCACTTCTGTCTTCCTTTCCACTAATAATAGTGGTTTTTGGATGACATAGAAGAAATTGTAGCACACATGCGATAATCTCCACAGAGCAGGGGATCACTTGGGAAGACCACAATGCCTTTTTGCTTCTCTGCTTATAGAATCAAATACTTTCCTAAGATGTTTTCCTTTTTGGGAACTTCACATGAGTAGTGCAGCAAGGCATGAGATGTTTCTCAAGCACGAGTTATTTCCCAAGTTCTTTCTTTCAGCACACCTTTTGTTTGAAGTGAGGGATGAAAGGGTCCAAAGTCTTTGTGCTGTTCCTCCATTCTCACACCAGCAAAAGCATCCAGCCTTTTCAGGCCCAGGGTAGGCAGCAGAGATATTAAGGCAAAACCACATTAGGTCTTGGCACATTTCTAGCACAGCCAAATGCCCAAGGAGGACTTTTGTGCTGAATTCCAGTCACAGGGACTGCAACTCTCACGCAAGGCACCATCACATGCTCTTCCTGAGTAACAGGAAGATAGCACACAGAGATGATTTTGCTCAGCTCATGTTTTAAAAATTAACCTGTATGTAATAGCTTTCAGCTTACTGCTGGAGGAAATGCGGGGTCCTTGGCTGGATAGGCAGAAGAAGCCAAACCCACAAACCTGAGGCATTGTGCCAGAGAGGGTGCCCTCCCTCACCACAGCAGGTTCTGAAAGCCGTTGTTCAACTCCAAGCAGCAAAATGTGAAGTATTTTAAGGACTTCTTCACTATGTCCTGTCCTGCAGGAGCAGCCTGTGCCTTTTGACCATCTAGCAGTTTGTGGGTGACAATGTCAGGATTTTGGCAGAGTCCTTGTGAGAAACATGCTTGAAAAGCAACCCTCTGTTGCCCGGGTAGCTCCCCTTGTCCCTCACCAGCTTCTCAACATCTTATGCCTCAGAAGTCTTCAGGTCTGTAACAGGACCAGTAGTGAAGGCAATGTCTAACAAATCCTCTTAAAAATCTCACAAAAGCAATTGGTGCTATGAAAAGTTTACTGTCAGCCTAATGACAAAGCAACAGATGTGCGAGACAGAAAGCCACACGTAAGAATGATGACAAAACTACAGCTCCCACAGTAACAAACAGACATTTCTCTGCAGGCAACCCCAAAAGAAACTCCAGAAGCCTTACACAGTCTAAGTGAAAATGCTAATGGAATTTTCTCAATGCCTTTCAAAGGGACATGCATGGAGAATACAGAAATACATAGATGGTATTTAGGTCAGTGAGCAGTATAGGATGACCATTCAGTGGTGCTGCCTGTGATGTTGTGATAATGGCCAATAAAACTCCACCACATTAAAACTTACATTTACTTAATTTTAGGAAAGAAACCAAGAACAATAAGTACATCCCTGTCACTTAAACTAACACTACAAGACACTTTCTGTAAAACTTAATGTTTGCTGAAACACTGTATTTAATTTTACATGGTTATGTGTCTTTTTAAGAGTAAAAGAAACCCATCTCTCTATGATGTACAGAAAGCCATTCTATAACTGCAAACACCAAGTTGTACTTTCAATAGATACCACCAGATGTAAAACTGCTTGGAGAACATAGTGGGGGTTTACTGCAGTTAAAGCTAATATGTACTGTTTAATTTGCCTAGTAAAATTTTGTGCAATTGAAGATGCTGTGTAGTGACTAATGTGATAATACAAAGAAATTTTATTATCTGTTTAAAATGGTTTGTAGGAAGATAATTGATTTATACAGACAAAAACGTAGAGTTGTCTGCAAGCAGCCAGCTTTTCACAGTTATTCTCCTCTGACAAGGGCTGACAAACTAGAGTTTTCTTTCTATAGCTTCTGGAAGTCTATGCAGCAAAAGGAAGTCTGTCACACCACCATCTAATCCCACCTTTCCCCTAGGATCTACAGATGAAAAGCTAATGGTTTCAGTAAAGCCTAAACTCTGCATCCCCAAAATAAGTTTGGCCTCTTTGAAATGAAGGAGCTTGTTCAGAAATTTCTTCCCCAAACTCTGAAAGCATGATAAAATTTTTGTGTTACAAATGCAATCACACAAGGAAACCATCAATGGCATATTATATAGAAGACATTTTTTTTCAGCCTGAGAAGTTCAAGTAATCTTATTTGAGCTCTGTAGGTTCCCAGAAGGGAGAAGTGTAGAGCTTTAACTGTACAGGGATTTGATAAGACTTTTTAAAATCAGTCTCTCCATAGGAGAAAGTATAGTGCTGCCTGTTAGACCAAGGGGACAGATGTAGAAAGATTCACCTCGTTGTTAAAGGGAGGAAGTGATCACCTTAGCTGCATCTTGTGTGCCCAGCTCTGGGGTCATCAGCACAAGAAGGACATGGACCTGTTGGAGTGTTGCCATCTTATTGTAAAAGTTCCATACCTTCTCAGTGATTTCTCATGTGCATCTCCTCACAGCACTGACTCCTCCTTCTTCCCAGCACAGCCAACAAACTCCAACTATCTCCTCACCCAGCTACCCCACTCTTTTGGGGCACTCATCTTCTCATTGGACACAGCTGTGGCCTGTTAGGGGCAGGCCTGTTCCTAATCTTTGGTGATTAGTACAGCTGCAACTCCTCAGGGGTGAGACTACTTTCTGCACTATATTTTCTTACATTCTATCCCTCCACATTGGAGCAAGTTCAGAGGAGGACCACCAAGATGATTAGAGGGATGGAGTACTTCTCGTAAGACTGAGACAATTGTGATTGTTCAGCCTGGAAAACAGAAGGCTTCAGGGAGAAATAACTGCAGCCTTCCAGTACCCGAAGAGAGCCCACAGGAAGACACTTTTTACAAGAATGACAGGACAAGAGACAATGGATTCAAATTAAAAGAAAGTAGGTTTAGATTAGGAGGAAGCTCTTTACTGTGAGGGTGGTGAGACACTGGCACAAGTTCTCTGGAGACATTGTGGATTCCTCATCCTCCAAGGTGTTCAAAGGCCAGGCTGGATGAATCTCTGACTTACCTGGTCTTTCTGCCCCTGTCAAGGGAGTTGATCTAGATGATTTTTAAGGTCACTCCAAAATCCAACCATTCTATGATTCTGTGTTCTGTACATCAGATGCTGCTAAGATGCACAGTGCTGTTGTCACCCCAAAAGCAGGTGATTTGGGGCCTTCTAGATGAACACACATCTAGCTTGGGCACTAAAGGTTAGTTCTCTTTGTGGAACTTTCAGTTGCATTCTTGCACGGACTAGATATGGAACTCCTGAATCCCTGAAGTCCTGCTTCTCTGAATGAGGACTTTGAGATGCAAATCAGGTATCCCAGTTCATCCAGGGAGACCAGGCCACGGGCTTTGCCTCTTGCAGCATGTATGAAACGCTTTGGGACCTGTCACTGCCAAGTGCAGTAAAAAGTAGGAGACCTTACCAGGATTGACTGCCAACCCAAATGTCACCTGTGCTGGCAACCTGCTGATTCTTCTTCGATTTGAGGATAGCCTTCCGAGGCCTGTTTCTCCAGTTAAGCAGAAACCCCAGTCTAGCATTCTAAATTAAATTTCTCTCAAAAAAGGTTGCCTTGACAACCCAATTAAAATACTATTCAAACACCACTTATGCATTATGTTATACTTTTGAGGCAGCTAATCATCATTCCTTGAGTCAGGTGATTCATGAAAGAGCAGATGGATCCATTGTCTAACATTTCTCACTGAGAGAGTGTCATAACCTTGATTACACCCCAGAGCTTCTAACCTCACAACTGCCAACATTTAGCATCTTCATGCCCACTCTCCCATCACTTGTACTGCTCAGCTGTATCACATGCACTTGGTTTTACAACCTTACAAAAGGTTGTAAAGCCAACCAAGGGCAAAATCAGCTTTTCTTTGTGCATAGCAAAGGCTCTCCAAACCAAAGAAGCCCAGAGAGGAAGCATCAAAGTTGATGATTTACTGAATACTCATGACCCCACCAAAAAAGGAGAGGTATCCTGACCAGCCAACAGTGAGAAAACTTTAAAATGGGGTTATATTTAGCAAAATACCTGAATTCAAATCTACTGCCCCATTTGGTAGCAAGCCTGGATTTCTTTTTAAGGAGTCCCCATAGAAAAGATGATTATTTTTTCTTAAAAATAAATTTAAAAATTAATTGACTGATTATGCTTGGAAAGAAAAGTTTGAAGAACTAAGTCTGAAAGTTAAAAAGCCATGAAGGAAACAAAAGGCACTTTTTTTTTTTTTGTGAGAAAACCCTTACAATCTGTATGCCTGTTTTACAGTTTTATCTGCTTGCTTGAAAAACCTTGGACTGCCAGCACAATATCATTGATCATTTCTCGTGCTACTTCTTAATTATATTAAATGAAATACAGAGTAATTTGTTTTGCCCCTGTTGCAGTACTGAAGAGGACTTTTTTTGTGCAGTTTCATTGAGAAGAGGTACAGATCATCCTTAATTTTTTTCCTGAAACCTGAAGTTCAAACTCTTGCTAGCACATTTCTAGACCAGGCCCTAATTTCTGGGGAAATTAAAAAATTTGGATGTTTCTAGAAGTCTCTTGAAATTTTGTTATACATTTTCATCTATACAAGTAAACTGATTTTAGGTATGAGTAAGATTAAGATATGGCCCTTTGTATATGCCAATAATTGCTAGTGTTAAAAAAGTTTATATCCTCAATTCACAATATTCAGGGCTGGATACAAAAGAGAGAACAAGAGCTAAGGCTATTACATTTTTAAAAGTAAAAAAACCGCCAAACTACTTTATAATAAAGTTATAGAGTATCAGAAATGTTGTCATCTTATTGCAGGGGTTCCATACTGTTGTCTCCTTATCACAAAAATTTCATACCTTCTTGGTGTTTTTTCATTGGCTCTTTCTCTGAGCACTACCTCTTTCCTCTTCACAAAGTCACCAACTGGCTCCAGTTCCCTTCTCAACCACCCACCCCTCTCTTTTATAGCACTCTGCTTCTCATTGGTTACAGCTGGGTCCTGTAAAAGTCAGGCCTGCTCCTAATCTTTGATTATTGGCCCAGCTGCAACTCCTTAGGGGTAAGATTACTTTCTACACTATCTTTATTTTCTTATATTCTATCCCCCTACAAAAAAATAACTGCTCAGCAAGCATGTCAAGTTTTTACCTCAGAGTGATTCCCCACAGACTTCTTATCTATTTATCTTTAAATGCTTAAAGAAATTTTTCACAGAGTTTTAAATTCTTTCCACTGTGAAACGTGTCACCAGTGGTCATAACTTTACCCTAGCATGTGAGGTCCCACTGCAATAACTGTGGCAGAATTTTTTTAGAATGTGTTATTACTACATCCTAGAAATATTTTGTTGATCAAGCATCTTTTATAGTGAATAGTGTCGTGAATGGTGTTTTGCAGGGAAACAAGAATCAGAATATCTTAGGCTAGTTTTGGAAAGAAAATATCACCAATGACCACATGTCTTTTACATAATTTTGGGTTCCTCAGAAATCAAATCAAACAAACAAAATATATGCAAGTCTTAAAATTCATTGTTTTAGGGAATCCTTGCATTGCAGCCATTGTTAGTTCTGGCTCAGCAGAATTGATTTCAAACTAAATGTTCAGTTTGTTTTTATTGGTATTGCTCTTGTGCTGACAATAGGTATTTGATTTCAGTTGTCTTTTCCTTTTTTTTGGTTCATGAATACCTGTCACAAGTAACTCGCCAGGCACTTTGTTTATCTGTCTTCTGCTGATTAAATGTACCATTACTCTAGATTTTAAAAGATCACTTTCCAAGCAGAGGTCAGCAGCAAGACAGAGAATTTTCTTCTAGCATCTTTTTGCCTGTTTTAAAAATCAGAGCTGGATGTCTTTATAAGGGATGTGCTATCCCCCACAGGAGTCATCTACTCTTTATAGAGTTTAATGAGTAAAGCACTCAAGCCTGTATTAATCCAAATTCCATTACATGCTTATAATAGTCTTTTTTTTCAATTTTGAAGGTGTGCAGTTTAATTTTCAGTAGCAAAGAAAGATCTCTCAGTCTTTACTCTCAGGCTGATTTTGCCTCAGTTTCACCAAAAGAAGTCCAGCAGTGCAGTCCGTATCAGCAGGTGAGTCCAGAGCACAACGCTCCCTCCTTAGCTGCGTGTCCATCACTCAATTATAAATGAAAGTGACCCCAGAAAGGTGTTGCCAAACATTTAATGTACAGCTATTTCCTCTGCTTAATGCAAAATCACTTCTTAAAAAGTCTGAATTTCTACATCTGGTTTGAATCTCAATAGACAGAGAGGAAGAGTTTAGTAGATAAAAGAGCATTTACCTGGGTGGTTATTTAACTTTTCAGGCTCATTAATCAAGTAGGACAAACCTCATTCAACAAACAGGTGCTTAATTGAATGGGTTTTTTCATCCATCCAATTTATGTTAAAATACCCTGTACTAATTAGTTCACAGTTACTCCCAAGTTGATTCACAATCAATTCATGTTATTCACAAACATTGCTGCTGTTTTTAGGTGAGAAGTAGTACTTTGAACAGACCTAAGCTATTGCCAGGGTGCTGGAAATGTTGAGGCAAAATGCTAATCACATAGTGACAGCAGAGAGCAAAACCAGGCAGAATGAACGGTACAGATTCAGTTGCAGAAGGGGGAATGTCCTGCTTCACTGATACCTCTCTAAAACCATGTGGGCTTTTAGCAGGGAGAAAGGAAATTAATTTGCATGGTCTGTGAGAAGAAAGGGAATGAAAAGGGATTTTGAGATGAAAGATTAACACAATCATAGTGTTCAGTACATAAGTCCCAAACTATCAGTGAAAGGACAGAAACATTATGGAAGACCCTGGAAAGACTGAAGTTTAACAATCAAAGGACAAAGGAAAAAAGGCTGGCATGTGTATAAAGGACATATAAGTGACTAGCTTTTGGGAATTTGTATTGCAGGTGGGGGTACTCAGCATTCCTCCCACCTCATCCAAACCACTATCACTCAAATTCCGTTCTTTGGTTTTGGTTTTGGGAAGGTTACTATGAGCTCTGCTGTGAAAATATTCCTGCTATTGGCATATCTCTCATATCTTAGAGTTTTTAGAGGAAAATCAATGGGCTTTTCAGGGAAAGGCCAGCTGCCTCTGTATTCTGGTTTTGAGGGTTTGATGGGTGGTAGCTCACTGCTAACGGTTTCTGGCTGAACATGGCAAAACTCACAATACTTCCTTTCAAAATGGTTTTGAGCACAAACTTTGGGAAAGAATATATTTTTGGACCTTTATTCCTTTAAGATGCCAGCCTCTGATTTAACCATGGTAGAAAAATCGGTAAGTATGGAATAAGTCAGTTTCCTACTTGTGGGAACGACAGCTGAATCCCAGGTACATAACCATGCTTTAGAGGTGAACTGTAGAGCAAGTGCATACTAAAGAACACTGTGCAAAAATAAGGAATATGAAACCCCAGTGTGGTGGATGGGGAGGATCTGGAGCATCAGAATGAGTGGTTTTTAACTTTTAACTTGATTTTAATTTAATAACTATGTTTTAAATACTTTGAGATCTCATCTGCCTTAGAGTGTTAGGTGAGCAGAGAAGGGAAGCCAGGAGGATGAGTTTTCGATGTCAGCTTTATCTTGTTTGTGACACAGCCCTTCAAGAGTGAACATACATGATGAGGATTTCTGAACTCTAAAATGGAAAATAAAACTGAGAGATGTTGTTTTAAGATACTAAAGGCCTCAGCTTAACAGAGGCTTTTGGAGTTGCTTTTTCAACTCTGTAAATAAGAAATTATCTATGCCAAGAGACAAGGAGACAAGTCTTCTTTTCAAAGGAGCAGATGGCAGAAGCATTGGAGGCATCCTACTTCTTTCTTCTTCTGTGCAAATAAATAAATTTTAAAATGCTGAACCTGATATGAAGTTTATTTCAATAATTAATGTAAGTGGTATGCACTTGGAGTCTAGGAATTCCCATCACTTCTGGGCAGTGTCCACAGAGAGCTCTTAGAACAGAAGAATCCTGTGTCCTTCAAACTGTCACAGATTTTTTTTCCACACAGAATGCATTCATTTGTTCTATCAGCATATTTGTGGAGACGTTAGAAAAATGTTTAATATAAAACAAAAAAGTATAAAAGCAACCTTTTCTATTTTGAAACCTAAGAATCCCCTCAAGTTTTGGCTGTTGCTTTAATTCCCCCACCCCAACCCCCAACCCAGCTGCTCTTTGATCTGTCTCTTCCTAAGCAGATAAATATATTTTAAATTATTGCTAGCCCAAGGAGACCTGAACTGGTGTTAGCTAGCAACAAGATGCTTTTAGGAAATGTCACTAATGTAGGTGGCAAAAATTGCAAGGAACTGCTCAGGATGCAACATCTCAGCTAGTGGTGTCTTCTTTGGGATATTCAGCCACTAAACATCTCAGAAATTTCCCGATTGTTCTGTCTTCTCATTAGGAATTGAAGAACAGAAGCTTCTAAGGAGAGCATTTTACTCTCATATTCAGCTTTTGTTTGAAATACGCCAGGCTCACTGAAAGCTGGGGTCTGTGGAAATGCACAGAGTTCGAGCTTCATTTTCTACTGCCTTTTGTCACCCATAAAATAGCAGTAAGCTGTGATCATTCTAATTTATTGAGTACTCCTGCCAATTATGCTAGTTATGCCTAATTAGTGCCAAAGTTTTAAAAGAAATCAAACAACTCCTTGGGTTGGAAGCATAGGGACATCTTCAGTGGCCTGTGTAGAAACATATGCACCACATTACAGACACGAAGAGTGGATTTTTGGTCTTTGTACTGATTAAGACCTCCTGAATGAAAACTCTAGGTAGCTTATAGGGTTAAAAGAGGGAGTTTATCTTTATGAAAACTAGTTAAGGGGCAGCAAGCCAGAACTCTACTCCTTTGCATCAGCCACAGAGGGATGTAAAGCACCTCGGCAAGAGGGAGTCAGTGTCACGAAGCTGAGTCTGGAACAGCCTGGACGTAACTTTCAGGCATGAGCAGATCAAAGACCAATCTAGATGCCTCTCACAGAGACATCCTCACCTGCTGGGATGCAGAAAGTTGGTGGAAGATGTCTCTCAAGATGGAGAGAAGAGGTTCCTTCCTCCACATAAAGTTTATCCCCAGAAAATAGGCTTGGTTCTCCTGCTTCAGTTTTTGAATCTAGAAGCAGTGGCCAGCTCAGTGCTCTTTGAGGAAGCTTGCTATCAAGCTATAGTCTCTCTGTTTTTGGTCTTCTCACCTACCTTTGTAAATCCCATATGCCATTCTACACATCAGAATCAGAATGAAGAATGAAGATACATCCTTTTAAGGTGACATTCATCTTGTCCTGCAGTTGTGTGCAGCTTGGTGAGCTAGGTATAGTCCTGGTATGCAGAGACAAGGGCTGAAAATATCCCCTGGACAGGAACAAAAAGTGAACCATAGCACTGGTTGCACTTTTTGAGATCAACACAGTACAATTTCACTAATTTACACAGAATCTAATTATAGTGAATGAATCAAACCCTCCTGCAAACTGAAGTTTCCCTCTTCCAAACTGCAGGCATTAATGAGATTGCACAACAACCTTTTTCAACAATATGTAAAAAAATTTAAAACTATCTTAAATATAAAGTGAACAACATTTTTCATTTTTCTTCCAGTTTGCCCGGTTTTACCTACAAAAGTGGCAAAAACTTTAGCCTGCCCTAGTTTCCCTGTGGGAAGAGACCGCATAGATCAAGGCTAGCAATGTGTAGGATTGCTTGTTTGATTTACAAAATGTTCTATGATACAGACAGCTATGCCTTAATTCTGGAAAACTGCTGTAGCTTTTTGCTAAAAACAAGTTGCTTATCTCCCTTGCAAATTTTATTTTGGCTATACGAAGAGCTTTCTAATGCTCTGTGGAGTACTTCACTAGTTTTCTTGAAAATATATGTGGCTGGTGGTGATTCATCTTGCAGAGGATAATTAATTGGCATCTTCAAGTGATCAATCTAGAATGATGTGATCGGAATTATTTGCTTAAAATAGTATTTCACTTATTGACGGTGTGTGGTTTCTGTTGTTATTTTGATTTGTAGTGGCAGAATCTCCAAATAAATACAGCTGAAGCTGCCTGTCACAGACAACAGGAAAATATCTGTATTCTTTTGAAACCATGGGATGGTTTTCATTGAGGTCACGCAATGGACTCCTGGACATAATTAAACAACATGTGGAATTCATAAGCTCACAAAGCTCCCTTCACAAAGCCATTGCCCTAAAATGTGTAATCTTAAACCTCTATAACGAAATCCTTAGAGCAACAAGTAACTCCCTCTCCCTACAAGTGGATTATTACAGTCTTCTCAGCCTTGTGAAGTTTTAATTGAAGGGCACTACTTAAAGAGATGGTGTGGGATGACTCTAAGGTAAGATTGATCAGTACAGGCAGAATTTTATTACAAGTGTCAATTAGATTGAAAAGTGTTATAAAAAAAGATCATTTGCATAGCTTTAGGGGACAAGGAGACACATTATTCTGAAATCTCCTTTGCTGATTGTTTAGTGATTCTCTAAGGGTAACAGGGAGGAAATATTCCCTCCTGCAAGTGGAGATAGTAGCCACTTTCTGACTGGCTTTGATTTAAAGCTCATTAATGAGATATGTGCAGCTAATTAAGAGCAGGGAGAATTTAGCTATATGCCGCAGTGGAGAAGAGCATTTATCAGAGAGGATTGGACTATTGCCCTATGGAAGTTCAGGGCTGTGCTACCAGGAACAATTCAGTTCCAGTGCTGCAGAGAAGGGCAATATAGCAAATAGCTGAAACTGGTTTAAGATATGTTTTTCCCCCTAGAAAAATAAAGTTGCACTGACAATGCATTCTTTTAGTGAAAACCCTCATTTTTATTAATTCAACATAGTAAGAACAAGATCTTTCTTTTCATTTTCACCCTTTTTTCCCTCTGGAGGGAAGGGACAAATTAGAAGACAAAAAGCCTTTGGCTGCTGCAAGTAGATATTTTTTGGAACTTGAGATAGATAACATGAGTATCTACAGTAGCATTTTAGTTGGAGCATCCTACCAAATCAAAGCTTGCTGCAGCCCCCCTCTTTCTATACTTCTATTTTCATCACAAAAAATGAAAATTTCATCACAGAAATGATTGTGCATGAATTAGATTTCTTTTCAGATTGAAACATGTCTGAAAGATGAGCTCCAGACGCACACCTTGTCTGCTCCAGCTGCTAGTGAGCATCCAGGCCCTTTAATATATAAACATAGGCATCTGTGTATATTTGTAAGCTTGTTATTTATATTGCACTAAAGTCAGTGGAAATAGATGACCTAAATATTGTGCCATTTTTGGACATCCTGAGCACCTACCTGGCCTCCAGGACACCTGTTCTGTCAGTACATGTGGTATAGACCACATGAGAGATCACATGTGGTACAAAGTAAATGAAGGTGCTGAATCCCACCTTGACAGAATAGAGCCAGTGGAGCCCAGAGAGCCATTGAGTTCACCTGAAAGTAGATGTGTGAGAGGCTGGAATGGACAGAGACCGGTGTTAGGCAATGGTCACAGACAGTGCAGCACACTGTGGAAACAGGGATAATCCATTTTGTCATTTGTTCTGTCACTTCCCACTTTGCTCCAAACCCAGCCATCCAAAGTTTTCCTTATTCTGGGAAAGTTAGTGAATATTCATTGCCAGATGGAAATCATGAGAAAGTGAAATATTCTGGGGAAAGTATTCACAACATATCAATCTATCAAACTATCAAACCTCTGCCTTCGGGTCCTTTTCTTTCTCTGAGTTTTCCAACAGATGACTTCCCATCAAGACCAAAATGTGTGTTAAGAACAAGTAAGTTTTTCAGTATTGTGTGACTTTAGAACTCCTCTATGCAAGGGAGAGCTGACACATCACATACTCCTAGTCTAGAATATGAATATAATCTCCTGGCTGTATTTTTGTCCACAGATTTGGCATAGTGTTTCTTTAGGAGGATGAGATAATCTTGAGGGAAATTAAAACTAGAGATCTAGATTAAAATTTTTCCAATACAGGGCATATTTGATTTATTCAATTAAAATTTTTATTTTATTCATTTTTCTGTGATAGTATTTTAGGTTTTGGTAAATAACTTTTTGTCAGAAGAAATTGATTTGTTATGAATATTTGCAGTTTCTAAATTATTCTTTTGGCTGCTTACCTTATCTCAGTCATTCCTTTTTCATGTGAACTTGAAACTCTAAAACTTCATTAAAAATAAACTGAGGTTAATTTGAAATAGTACATTTGATATTTGTAGGTAATAGAGTGATATAGTCACAATGTGGGCAGCTGCTACATATATGTGTCTCACTTCTGCCATATCTAGGTACCAAATTTATAAGTGTTAGAGCAGTTCTTGGCATTCACCTCTCAATGCATCACTTTGCACTTCATTAAATTAATTTTTAAACAATTTTCTTTTATTAAAATATCCACAATAATTTACCTATTTCTAGAAAACATTTCAGCATTTCTTTTTATTGATGTGTGATATGAATTCATGTCACCAGCAAATGTCTTCTCAATGCAAGTAAATATTTTGCCTAACTCAGACATTATAATACTAAATAAGTTTGGTCTCAAAATTTTGGGAAAGCCTAGAAAGACTCCCCTTCTATTCCAGTAAAAGTCCTTGTAGCAAAATCCTAGACTTGTCAGTATTTTATCAAATACAATACATACATTTTGTTTTCTGTGGAAAGGTACTTTTTTGTCAATTTTTTCCCCTAGTAATGAGCATAGTACAAAAATAAACAGCTACTCAATGATGTATTTACCTCTTAAAATGCAAGAATTTGTATTGCTTTTCTCTCAAACATGGCAACTTTTCCAAAATAATAGAAAAATATTTTTCTGATGGCACAGCTTATGTAGGTAGCTTGTCAGCTCAGAGTGACTTGCTAGTGGTCAAACTAAGTGTGCTGTTCTGAGAAATTTAGCTATGCATATTCCCCTGCTGTTGGCTTTGATCATTGACTAGAATGTAGCATAGAGATCAGTGTTGGATTTTGTGGATGTGGATTTGCATACTTTCTTGTGTGGAAATCAGCTGCAGAGCCACAGAATCATGCAACCGTAAAAATGTTGGTTGGGAGATGATCTGGGCCAGCTCCCTGCTTGAAATGGGAATATGGTCAGTGCTGGATTGGGTCAGACATGGCTCTGCCTGGCCTTTGGTGGTTACAATTTCACATGTATTTGCCTGAGTGTTTTAACGTTCAAGGAAAGCAAAAACAAATGGGTCATGAGAAAGGGTGATGTGGAATTCAGATTTGCATTTGAATGAATATTCTCAGATCTCTTTCATATTATTCCCTTGGGCCACGAAAAGTACAGACACAGATTGCTGAGAAGTCTCTAGACTGACTGATTGATATGGTTTGTATTTGCCATGTAAATGTATAATGTTTAATACTGTATCTATACAAATATAATGCTGATTGACAAACTTGCCCAGAAACAGTCATCTCCTAGGAGGAGGAAGTCATTAACATTTTAAAAAGCAAAATCCTAAAGGAAAGCTGTTCAGGCACTGCAAAGGAAGGTGCTGCTTTGAAATGTGCAAAGGTATGAGCAGTCAATATTAAGGATTCCTTTGTTTTTATTGGAACAAAATTCAAGGATTTTTTTTTCCAGTAGGAGAAACACTTGATATGCAAACTAGAAGAATTCAAAAAGGATTGTGGAATAATTAATTTTATGATATATATTGGAACATAAAAACAGAATTGTAAATTGCATATTTAAATTTTTTAAAATGAGAAAATGTACATCATGTTAAAGAAGCCCTTAGCATTCAAGCTCCACAGAGGACTTCCAAAGGGGAAGGACACTAGCTCTAAACATAGCCTACTTGCTCACAAGTTTCCAGAGAGCAATCCTTTAAGTCAAACAGTATGCTGCTGTTCAGTGGAAAAAAGCTAGGCACAATTATTAGGTAAGGGTTTTTTGGCCAAGGTAACTTACAGCACACGAGTAAAATACCAGCTGAGATAGTCACCATTTATCCTAGTGCTCTGCCGTGAAAAATGGGAAATTAGTTTCCATATTAATGAGGATGGGTGTAAAGGAAGATGTTAGTTCATAGAGCATCAGGGACAGAATTGCTGATGCCATGAGCAAGAAGTATAATGAGATTTGTTTTTATCAGCAAAGTTTGCTGCATCCTTCAGTTTCCTTTTCAGTTCCAGCACATCATCTTTTCAGAAAGGGTTGTGGAACTTTTCTGGATGTACTCAATCTACCTTGTGCCTTTTAATCCTATGTACCATCCTTTTGCTTTGGCTTTTTGATTCCCTTCAACCCTTGTCTTTTTGCTGTTTGCCTTCCCACTCACTGCTTCCTCTCCTGATGGCTAAAATGAGTGGTGTCTTCTCCAAGGGCATCCCAGACACCATAAATTTTAAACCAATGGAGTTTTTGAACATCTTTCCTGGGTTTTGCAAGTAAAAACAGAGCACAAGTCTTATGACAGGAGGTCTTATGATGAGTGGCTGAGGGAGCTGGGATTGTTTATCCTGGAGAAAAGGAGGCTCAGGGGAGACCTTATTGCTCTTTACTACCTGAAAAGAAGCTATAGTGAGGTGAGGACTGGTCTTTTCTCCTGGGTAACAAGTTATAGAACAAAAAGAACTCACCCCATTTTGCACCAGAAGGTATTTAGACTGAATATTAGGAAGAAATTCTTCACTGAAATGGTGGTCAAGCACTGGAACAGGCTGTGCAGAGAAGTGGTGAAATTCCAATCCCTGGAAATTTTCAAAAGGTGTGCGGATGTACCATGGTTTCATGGCAGACCTGCCAGTGTAAGGTTAATGGTCGGATCCTATGATCTTAAAGGTCTTTTACAAATTTAATGAGTCTATGATTCTATGAAAATGAAAAGACCAGCCCAACTGTTTCGATCAACTGTACAGAACACTTTCATCTTCCTCAAAACACTGAGGAGGATGATCAATAGCACATCAAAAGCTGTGCTTGATTTAATCTGCTGCATGATCACACAAACCTACAGCACACAATTTATTGCAGGACTTGTAATTAGCTTTTAAAATTGCAACTCTGTGAGACTGTATGAGCCAGACATGGAGCTCCAACAGAGGTACAAAGTTGATCAAGGGATGGGAGCATCTCTTTTAGGAGGAAAGGCTGAGGGAACTAGGCCTGTTCAGCCTCAAGAAGAGATGACTGAGAGAGGACCTCATCAATTTATGCAAGTATCTGAAGGGAAGGTGCTAAGACAACGGACCCAGGCTCTTCTCAGTGCTGCCAAGCAATAGGACAAGCAACAGGGAGAAACTGGAATGCAGGAAGTTCCACCTGAATGTGAGGAAGAACTTCTTTATGCTGCAGTTGAACCTGCTCTGGAAGACACTGCCTAGAGTGGTTATGGTTATTCAAGAACCCTCTGAACACAGTCCTCTGACTTGTGCTCTAGGGTGGCCCTCCTTGAGCAGAGAGGTTGGACCAGATGCCCCACTGTGGTCCTTTTGAACCTTACTCATTCTGTGGTTCTGTGATAAGTCAGTTCCTCCCTTTGCTGTGGCACATCTGAAAGAGAACACAAATGCCCTGCAACTGATCTGCTACATATGATGCCAGCAAGATCCATTTCCTTTCCAAAAGCAGGAGATGGGCCTGTGAGCCTGCCACACTAGATCTCTGCAGGGTGGCCAGCAACAGGTAGCATGTGGCATCAAAGGTCACATAGGCTGTGCTTGAAGGCAAGCTGCTGTCCTTGTAGTTTAGTAACAGCTAGAAGTTGTTTTGAAGTGCACCAACCCAGGAAACTGGCAATGCAGTGTCTAGAAGGCAACATCATCACTTTTTCTTTCTAGAAGCAGTAGCATTTTTCTGTAGCACAAGGACTTCTTTGTTTTTGGTATAATCAATGTGTTGACTTGTTGACAAGATTGATAACTTTGCTTCTCAGTCGATAAATTTCCTAAAAGTTTTAGCCTTCTTACCAGGAAATCACTGAATGTGCAGTTTTGCTTCCTGATTTCTCTGATAAGTACAGTGTTTCCAGAGGCAATCCATTTGCTTTCTTCTGCACTTGCTATGAGTTATGGCATAAGCAGCAGTATTTTTTCAGCTGCTTGTGCAGTTATGACTTAAAAGGGGTCACTGTAGTGAACACATGTTTTACAAGCCTTCCAAAAGAATGGGGCATGATGCCAAAGCTGGTTTCTCAGCATTGGTGATTAGTACATTTATTCAAAGCCCATTCATTCAATATTTTTTGATACTTGCAATATTCTAGGCCTAATGCCAACCACCTGCTTGCTGGCTCCAGACTCTCATAAATACTTGTAAAGTTTTTTGCTCTACTCCTGCTTAATCCTTCAGCCTCCCGCCCTTATCTTCTCATCTTATGCCTTTCTCCTTATCTTCTCATCTGCTTTTAATACACATATTACCTCTCCTTCTTGAATTTCAGGTCCTCTACTTTACACTCTTTGGTCAATTATATGAGGCTGGCACAGGAAAAAACAAGCAAAATATTTTCCTGCAGGCGAGGCTGAATTCACAAAGTAGAGTGCAACTTCTTTTTCCACCAGGATCTTGGTCCTTGACAGCTGACATCCCTACTCATTTCTTACATATGGCAGACTGTTGTTTAAGAGTGGCATTTACTGTTACATGTAGAGCAATTGATCAGGATGCAAATCAGTGAAATATCCCCCTGGCTTAAGACAGACAGAGCTCCCCAGTGACCTGCGGGAGGAACACGAAGTTTCTCCAAGGACCACTTTGTGCCTGGCTCCACGTCCACTGGGAGCAGCTGGAATCTTTCAATAGGTGTGGGATCAGTTATGGCAGAGGACAAACCTTTGCTCCCCTTGGTCCATCTGCTCTTCTTATACATACAATTCCAGAAACAAAGGCGTGGCCTTTGAGTGTTTGATTACTTATTGCAAAGACAGGTATTTTAAATCTGTGGGTGAAAAGTATTAATCTCATACCAGGTTTATTGTGATTCAAAATTACAAGAAGTAAAAAGAAATAAGTAATTTAGTTGATATTTATTCTGCAATAATGAACTACCTAGAGACAGAAGTTTTCTTAGGATCAATTTGCTGCAAGAAGCTTAGTATAGCAGGTCTAATGCTGTTTAATGAGATACTGACAGATATACCTAATATATTTTAAATACAAATTGAATACCAACTGAAATACGAAATCTATTGCTTCTTCGTAGCAGTTTCAATCAATCATACAATTGAATATCAATATCTGTATTTATAACAGCATTGTGGGTTTTGTCTCAGTCCCTCCCTAAGAGTATTGGCATTATAGATGCTTTGACCAAAAAAATCTTAATAGATTTTGGTGGCACCAATTGATATAATTGAATTTTGCAGAAAAATAAATTAATATTTATCATATTTAAGTGAGCTCCCAATAAGTTTCATTTGTTATGAGCAGAATACACATTTGTTTATACGCTAGAATCATCACATTTTTCAGAGATGAAAAGTGCTTAACAAATAATTTTAATTATTTTTTAAAGAAAAATTTGATTTTGCATTTTTGCTTGCTGCCTTAGAGTATTATGCTCATTTCTATGAGACAAATATTGTAACAGCTCTTCCCTAATAAGGTGAAAGTTGTAAAAAACATGCATTTGAAATTTTGTAATTAAGTACTCAATTTGAGCACACTTACAAGTGCCAGAGGTAATGATTCTTTGAAGTTTATCGTTCATAGTAATCTTTTCATACTACAAAAAAAGGCAAGTAATACTGTGACCAAACAAAATTAGAACCATAAATCAGATCAGCCCCTTGCTTAGTTTTTCACCAAACAACCAGTTCAATAAATCACTCTGCGTGGTCTATACATTATGCTTACTGTTTTTCCTATGTCTACATCAGCACGACAGTGAGCCGCAGTTATTTGATATCTGCAAAGTGAGTTAATGGGTATTTTTAAGAGATAAAAAAAGATAAGAGAGAGACTATTTTTCACTATTTTAAAAGCAGCACAGTTTTCAGATGATATTGAGCTGGAGAATATGAACTGGCTGTAGCTGTGCAGAAGGAGCATGCAATAAATCTCTTCACTGCCATGCTTTTGCAGATATGGTCAGTGACTGGCTTTACCCTAAGCAACAGGGCCAACTTCACCTCTCTGTGAAGGTTAAATTCTGTGATTCCTATAGGTACACCTGGAATGAAATACCTCCATATTCCTTTAGGGATTTTTGTATGTGGAATGTTCCTGTCCATCTTTGGTTCTCCTGGTAGAGCCTGTCCATGACTATACAACCCTTCTTCCATTCTGCAGTCTTTTACAAATTATTAGCATTTCCCCTGTCCTTTGAACACAGCCCTGCATAAAATCCTGCATGTTTCAGCTCAGACTTTTTACAAAATGCAGTACATCTATGCATGTGTTTTCCTGATATGGTCTAGACACAGCAGGAGTGATCTGCAAAGTTCAGTGAGGTTGGGTAGTGTTGGAAATGGTAGCTGGTAGTTGCAGTCAAAATCAAAGATCCATTTTCTATTCTCTGTGCTTCTAACAGCAAACAAATTGCAAAGACTCAAATTTAACTGGCAATGAGGAGAGTTGAAAAATTAGTCTTTCAACCATCCTAGGTAACAATAATGGATAAACAAATAAATAAAGAAATAAGAATCAGTCCTTGATGCATTGTTGATTATATCCCTTGTCTCCTGAGTATTCCTATGCTTTTTATGTGATCTAGTTGGCATCTCTAAATGGTTAGAAACAACAGTAGACACAACCTAAGTCCAAACTGAACTGATGAATACCTTGGTGTTGCAAATTAACATTCCCGCTTTTTGAAGCTGAGTTATTAAAACTGCTAAGCATGGAACACTTTATTTATTTATAAGCACTGATTTTCATGTGGGTATTTTTTTGAAGTTGAAACTCATCTTATGAACAATGACTGTGACATGGCTTTTTTTGGAAGGGTACCAAGGTGGAGCTTGAGACTATGCAGCAGCTTAGCACTTGCAGGCCAGCAAATACTAATGATATGAGCTGTAGCTCACCATTATCAGTCACTACTAAGGACAATGGTAAATTTTTATTTAGATCACAGGAGACCCTTAATCTGCATTCGTCAAAGCAACTATTTGCATGGTGATTTTGCTTGTCTTGGCTTAAGGTCTTTGGATTACAGAGGATTTTTTGTCTCACGTGCTTTCACAAATGTTTGTGAACAGATCTAGATTTCATTCTGTATATTTTTTTTAAACATTTGATTCTAGAAATACATCACAAAATTCAGCTTGTTTTCCTGTTACATTTATCTGTAAAGTGTCTCAAGAAAGAGCCATTATAGATCCTGTGAGAAAATGGAACATAAACTCCTCTCCAATATACATTTTACTTATTGAAGATATTTATAATCAGAGATTAGAGTATCAAAGAGCTTGAACACTCTCCCTTTTGTAAAATGCCTTTTGTTAACTACACTACTTTTATAACTAAGTCTTTTTATGAACTACTCAGTTGTCTTCACTTTGTTTTAGAAATGAGGCAGCCAGGAAGTCACTTACTCTTGGTTTGGTCCTGGCTGGAAATAGAAGCCAAGACTATGAAAGAGCTGACCTGTGCTTCATAATGAGTCTTCTTGTGTTAGGCTGGGTATGCTACATCTTGATATTACTGATAAACATTTTTTAACCTTGAACTTCAGAATGCTCTAACAGATTCTTCTTCGGTCTCACAGCAGTTTCCCATAAACTGATTTCTTAAAGACTACATGATCCCAGTCAACAGCTGTCCTGTGATATTCTTTGCTAAAGTGGAAGGGCTGAACCTATCCACTATCATGACTTGCATTACATTATTTTAACCTTTTTAATACAACACATAATATAAATGCTCATTTATAAGACTCCTTGCTGGTGCTTACTTGGGAAACATGGATTTGTTGACATTTACTGATTAATGTAAACTAATTTTTACAGTCCTTTTGTTCCTTCATGACCAGAAGGTAACTCAGTCATTTGAGATTTGAAATTAATCATTTCTAATGAGACCTCGATCACTGTGACCTCTTCAGGAAAAAATTTGCTGGCTTTAGATTTTAAGTCTGTGTCCTAAATGCACTACTGTGGCTGAGATGTTTGGCACAGTGCTGCTCCATACAAAACCAATCAAGTTCATTTACCAGGGTGTCCGTCTCACCACTTTCTCTAGTGTTAGATTATTTTCTTTAAATATCAGGTGTTTCTAGGCAGGGTTTTTTTAAATGTAGTACAATATTTAACAATGAGAACCCCAAAATCTGTGAGTGAACAAATCACAAATTTACAGTGTAGCAAATTCTTAGTGGCATGGTATATTCCTACTAGCATTATAATGTACTAGGTGGGTTGGGCATAAAATTGTCTGAATATGGAAAGGATTATTTATCCTTATTTTCATGTTTTTGTCTATTTGTATAAGGCAAAAGACTATACATTATATAATAATTGGAATATATATATATATATATATATATATACATATATATATGAATATTGTTAGTGAAATCATTTTAAAACCAAGAGATTTTGTTGTCTAATATTGCCTAGATTCCTAGGTACTTGACTTTTTATCTCCCAGTCAGTCAACATGAGCCAAAAGTGGCCTAAAGGCTTAGATGTTCCAGTGGTTACTCCAGCACAATCTAATCTGTGACCTCTATCCCTTTGGTTTTTATAATGTCCTTATAAAAACATAATACATTTAAGTATGCTTAAAGTGCTACTGGCTATAATTAAAGTTCTGTCAGCCTTTCCATTATAAATCCCTCTTTTCAAGGTTTAATATCTCAGCGGTTTCAATTCCCACTGGGCTAAACTTGATACAGAAGCTGTCAGCATGAATGCAAATCCCTCCTACCTTCAAAAATATTTTCAATTCATAAAGTTGCTGGTTTTTATTGTTACAATTTTACAGATTGCAAGAGCATTTCTGATAAGATCCCCTCCCAAAGTCTCTCACACTGCCCTGTCTCATCTCACACAAATCAAGACAGAAATGCGTCCTAACTTTGAAATGCACAGACAGAATGATGGAGTTTCCTTTTTCCGTGTTTCAGGCTATAGGTTGAGTGCAGTTTCTACCCATTTTAAAAACTACTGACTTCAGGTTAAATCCCCAGACTCTTCCAGACTTCTCCAGATTGTGTCTGTCAGGATGTGGAAAGCAAAGTTTATGACCCTGGCCATAAAGCAGTATATCACACATCTACCATTTCCATCTTTATTTCTAAATGCTAGACTGCATTTGCTAAACTATTGATTAAAAGGAAATAGGTGGCTCTTGAAGAAATCATCAGATATCTTCTTTAATGAATTTCTTAGTTTAGAGCTGTTCAGCACCACTGTGCCATACTATCTTCAACATTATATTGCAAGTTGCATTTCTGGATAAGAATCATGATTCTTGATCTTTAGTATCTTTGAAACTGAAGTACCTCATGCAGAGTACCTTGCAACTGGCCTAGACCAGAAATAAAACAATTTTCAACCGTTCAATGATCTTTTAATTTTATTGATGTCCACATGTAAAGTCGTTGTAGAATATTATAAATAAATAAAAAAGCACTGGAGTTTCCCAGTTCCTTGGAGATGAAGCATCTTAATTCTCTTTTAGGTTTGAACTCCTCCACAGGCTCTCAAACAATTGATGCTATAATAAAAAATATTGCATCATAATTTCTTGTTTTCTTCCATTTTGGATCCATGAATATTACATTTCTGAACAACAAATGTACTTCAGCTTCTCTCCTTCTCCACTCCAGGCTTGTGACTAGAGTATATTTCTAGTAGTGGAGGTGATTTACGGGACTAAAGACCTCAGAAACAGGAGAATTTTGGTCATCCTGTTTTGGATGACTGCTCAGATTTTGGGATCTTAAAAGAAAGGATCTGTCAGTGTGGAGGAAATCAGGGTTTGGAGCTGAGTTTCACAAGCAGAAATCTCTCACTGAATCTGCAGTATGTCATCACACACACAGATTTTGAAACTGTATTTTTCTCTGGTGTCTAATTGGCCTCCCTTGGCACGCCAGTCATCATGAGCTGTGCAGCTCTGAACCCCATTCTAGGCAGTGTGCCCAGAGACACACCAAAGAACAGTATTAATGGCTATCTTTTTAAATTTAAATTTTAACATTGCAAAAGAAAGAAAAATGCCCTTTTTTTTTGGTGTGTGTATATATATATTTATATAAAAATATATATACTTGTGAATGCACCTTGATATGCACTTACAGGCTTATACATATGTACTTTGAAGCATACTTTGCTTTACAGTTTTTTTTTATGCTGTGGCAGATTTGAAAAGGGAAAACTCAGTCAAAATAACTCGAATGTTATCATGTTTCTTTTTTATGGCTGTATTAGATCTAATAAGGACCTGCAACTTTGACTAAAACTATGGACTAAAATGAAAGGACTACTTGTTTGCAAAGAACCCCTAAATTTTCTTGCATTGCAAGTGAGGGTATTTTCACCAATTGTAATTTTCTGGCCAAAGTCATGTACATTGTGTATTGTAGTAAAAATAATCTCTGAAAAATAATAAAATATTCTGTTAGAACCCAAAGATACCTGACATTCCTGAATAAGATCTTGAACTAGGCTCATATGTGGAGCCCAAATTAGCTGGGGAGTAGCAGTGGTAAGAGAAAAAGATGCAAGAGATGAAAAGGCATGCACCATAAAATAGTAAGGAGTGAAAATGAGTCAGAGAGACGGTCAGGCCAGTTAGAACTAATGCTTGTTAAATCTCAAATAAAATATGCAATCAAGAAAAGTTCAGCGTCCTACTTTTGTGAAAGAAAAGTTGAATGCAAAGTGTTGCTTTTGGTGGAGCACAGCCCAGTGCCAGAATACACAGGCACATTGTCTGCTCAGAAGTCTACAGCTGTTGTGCTTTTCACTTTGGTTCACTTGAGCTCCTTTGTCATTCAGGTGCATTGCCTTATTGAACTAAATCCCCATGTATTTGGAAGTCACTGAAAAGAGGCTACATTTGTAGGCATTCTAACTGTGCTTGTTATTGTTTGTGACTTGAAATGGGTTCATAAGATGGTGGAATAAAATATTAATGAAAATGCATTGGAAATGTGTTAAAGCAACCATTTCTGAAATATCTAAAAAGAGAGCTTTTTTTGAGGGGAAGGAAGCAATTTAGTTTCAGTTTTTAAATATATTTATATACATATTTATATGAACCTAGACACATACAAACAGATGCACAGCCTTCTAAACATTTATACTTTTTAATGTATCCTTAGAAATCCAGCTGTAATCACAAATATTTGTTAAAAACTATATAATTTTATTTGATGGATAGATTAATTTTGTGATCTGAAAATAATTTAATAATCATCATAATAGTGTAAGGAATATACTACACCAAACACATTGGATTTTTGTAAATCTCTTTCATATTGGCAAGAACTAACAAAGATGCATGCTCCTATTACAGGATTTACACAATGCTAAATATTTTTAGATTGATTTCAGTAGAAGTACTCAGAAACAACTCTTGAAAGAGTCTCAAGAGGATCTAGTTTAGCAGTAATTTTACACAAGTGAAAAAATACAAGAAATGTAATAGAATTTGAGGATTTAATCTCTTTGCCTTTTAACCTTAATGAAATCTTAGACCTTGCATTTTCAGTGTGTAATAAATGATTTGAAGGAAGGTAAATCTAATATTTTTTCTTATAACAATTGATTCCGCTTTAGTCATTTTGAATTCCCCTCATACAAATGGTGGAAAGAGGAGCAACATGAAGGAAATGATCAAATGATTGTGCACATATTATTGTTGCAACTAGTTTTTCTGTTACACTTGCAAATAAAAGTGTGTTAAACTAGAATAATGCACATCAAAGTGACCCAGAGCTCAGCTCTATCCAGCCTTTTTACTTGAGCAAAGATCTAAACATTTGTCTCCTATGAGATAAAATACACAGTAAGACAAGGACATGCCAGCTCATACAAAACCTAGCAGGAGAAGCTCTCTTTTATTTTATGAGGCTTTTGTATTTGAAGGAAAGTAGCTGGTAGCCAGTAAATGTTATATTTCTCCCATGCTGTCTTTTCTCATATCTGTATTTTCACGGTGCAATCTTCATTTACCAGAAAATACAACACAAAGTTGTTTTGCAGGGAGCAGGCAATGAGGCTAAGAACTTAATTTTAGAGCTTGGATCTAAACTCAGATGTGTTCCCCAATTCAGCTCTTACCCACATTAATAAATGTCTTTGCCAAGGCTATGTGGTGCCCATCTGGGCTCCTGGCCCTCCTGTGGGCAGAGAAAAGCTGGGCTAAAGTTGTGGCTGTTAACTTTATTCTTTCTGGAGCATAACTAGATCAATGTGGAGTCAAGGGCTCTGGTGTTCCAAGAAATAGGAAAGAGAATAAAGTTTTTAGTTCTCCTGTTTCAGGTCTCTTTGAGCTGTTGGGGACAGATGAATTAGCTCACAATTGCTGAGAGGATAAAGTTACCAACTGAGATAAAGCTGTTTGCTCAAAGCTTTTCACTCAGCTGTGCTTTTTCTGTGGGCACACATGATTGCTCTGCAAGGACATCTATATACCTTACCCCCTCTAGTCCTTTCATATCTGTACTTTATATATGGCTGAAGAGGGTCTGATATTATGACATTTCTATAAGTAAACCTGTCACATCAAGGCATGAGCTTACATGGTCTGTATAGAAATTTATTGTGGTTAGGATTTTTCTACAGAATACAGTTTGTAAGACTGTGCTTCTAATATTTCATTTCTGCTGATCCTGTCCAGTGTGGGAAACTTGAATGCTACTTGATTTCCAAATAACCTGAAAGTGTATCCAGTGCTCTTAAATCCAGTGCTCTTAAATCTTGCAGCAGTCATTGTGTTTATCACCATGATGGCACTTTTGTTACCAGTGTGTGTGTCCAGAAGATCACTGTGATCATAATTCTGGATCAGATGTTTAGTAGTTTCCAAGGTTTTTGAGATTTTCCAGATAAGATAAGATAAGGTAAGAGATAATAAACTTTCTTTATATATCCTCTGAAGGCAATTTGGTTTTTCAAGTGACATTTATGACAACACTGAATAAAAAAGGACATGATAAATTTTAGCGTTGTTACTAGAAACAGTAAACAATTTTTTGTTGTTCTAACTCCATGATGGAAAAGAATCAACCAACTTGTTTTGTTTGCCCTTAGGTGATGGTAAAGTGTTTAAAGGCTCACAATATAAAACCAGCAATGAATAACAACTGAGCCGTTTCTTTCATATTTCCAGAAATTAAAAGTGGTTTATTTTCACCAGCCTAAATTTACCCTCCATTTGTTCACTTAAATTACTCTCTGAAAGAGAGTGCTTCATAGCTTCATAGATGTGGCTGCATTTTCTGAGAGACTATAGAAAACTGCATCTGCATTTTTTGTTGTAAACTGCCATGGAGCATAAGGTTTGGCTTGCTAATGAGACTGCTCACAGTTTGCTAAGACATAAAGAGGCAAAAAGAACAAGGAACAACAAAGTTGTCTGGAGACAGACTCTGTGCCTGGATTGAAAAAAAAGAGTAATAAAAGAATAAGAGAATGTTTTCAAGAGAAAACAAAGGAAAAAAAGCAAAAAACTGAAAGGAAATTCTAAGGTATAAGTTATCACACAAAAGAGAAGGGCTCAGGTCATTTTTTCAAACAAGTAAACACTTTATAGAGTGGAACCAGCTTTCATCACACAAAAATTTTCTCAAAACAAAAGATATTTTTCCTTAAATCAAAATATAGACTGCTCCAAGTTAAAGTTACCTCTCATGATTCTGTTGGATTCCAGAGTGCAACAAGAACAAGGATTTAATGTAAAGCTAGATATAATTAAATAAGACTTTTTCTACAAATTTGCTTTTCAGGTAGGAAAATCACACTGGCATTATTTGGCCACCAATATTGCACAGATTTACACTGCATTTCACAACAAAATAATTAAAAAATACAATAGTGTAAAGAGTCAGATTTCTTGGGTTTTTTTGCAAAATATTTTGCAGCTCCTTTCAAGTCTATATTAAATGCTTAAGATCAATTGTACATTGTCTGAAAATTAGGAAAAATATTTTCTTGGCATAAAATTCTTTATTCTCTGAAAATCACAGCAACAATGAGAGACATGGTGCCTTGAATACTAACTTCTCATCACATCCTTCTGCACAGCCTTGATGTAGTACCTGGACTCTCCAATTCCATTCTCTCTAGACCAGCTGATCTTCCTCAGAAGAAGCTGCAGTAGATAGAAGAATTCAAGTAAATTTTTTTCCCTGCATTTAATGTTCTTACCTTGCCCTTGCTACAATTTTGAGGGTATGAACAGAAATGCAAATTATCACAGAGTTGCAAATGCATTTATGAGACCTCCACTTTCCCACGGTGCACAGGTTATGTACATTCTGTCATGGATAAGATGCTATACCCTTAGCTCACTAAGCTGTGCTTACTGTTGAGAGAAGGTACAAGCACAAAAAGTTACCATGAAGTAGCTGATGCATGGAGAAGCATTTGCATTCTAGAATTCTTCACTGGATTGTTATGTGTAAGTACTTACAATGGAGGCATCTCTGCCATCTCTTTTCCTTCTAGGGTTTCCTCCAGCTCTCTCTGGACCCATGCTCTCTTTCAGCACCTGAATCAAGCTCTTCATGTATGTTTCAACTGGTGACTCCCAGCACAATTTCACACATTGACAGATTGAATTCTTGAGCAGACCTGGTGAAATGGAGTGTGGCAGGTGAGAGAGAGAAAGGGAAATAATCAGTGACATGAATCTGTTTCCAGCAGCTGTGTTCAGGGACGCTTGGTCTTCAAGACCGCAGAATGTTGGAGTGAGAGCAGGTCACTGGAGAGGCCAGCAGCTCCTCCAGCCCCAGACTAAAGTGATGTGCTGATGCTCTCCTGGCCTAAAGGCAAGCACACTGCCACGGGGACTCTGCAGATGTTAGCCATGGACTAGGGAGGCACCACTTCAGCTCCTTTGGATTCCAGGTGTGTAAGTCTGTGGGGTTAGTGAGGAAGGACAGAATTTCCTTCTCTTGCTGGTGGTTTGCAAAGCCACTGTGCAGACCTAGGGAGAATTGGATTTTGCATTTAAAAAACAGGGAAGGAATTCTGAGTTTTAGCATACTTTTGACCATTCTGTTCAAAATGAGTTAATTAAACTCCAGAGATGAGGAAGACCTATTGAAACTTTGGGAACATTGACCTTTTCCTTTGACTGTCACCTTATTTAAATAATTCCAGGTTTAATTAACTGACTTGGAATGAATTGATAAAGGGTTACTGTCACTTATAATTTCTCCTCTTTGAAATGCAACAGTTCTGTACAATTACTGTAGCCTCTTATAGTAACCCTAATTATTAAAGTGAATAGTTTTAAAAGTTGCAATTTCACTTTTAAATGTCTAATAATTGGCTTAAAAATACTGCTGTAAACATTTAGTGGGATAAATAATACTTAAAATATACATGAACACACATACACCTGCAATAGATGATGGCCTAAAACTTTTATCTAGATTGGTCACTCTTAATATTTAGTATTTTTGTTGAATTGTTCATAAATATACAGAACAGATGTTGGCCTTTTGGAATTTTAGTGACATAAAGATGAAGAAGTCCCAGCTTCCCCATTTAGGTAAGAATCCTAGCTTGAGATCCTGTCTGTTGAGAAATGCCTTTAAAATACTTAACAAAACAATTCAGATATGTTGATCAAAATAGTCCATAAGCTGAAGTTACAACTTTACTTGGAAAAACAAAAATTTTTCTTTTTAACTTTCTCATTTTAATATATTTATGGTAATCTTTAGCTGGTAAGCCAAGGAATGACAAAGAAAAATTCATTACTCTTGAGAAGGGGAAAAATATCTTTCCAGAACTGATGAATGATGCAGCCTTGGGATATTGTGCACTGACTGGCACAGTTCTGCTGGCAAAGACCTCTGGGGTAGTAGTGGCAGCACAACTGCCCATATTCCAGTTTGATGTGGTTCACTTTCTTAATGAAAGACTAAAATCCTGTTAAGCTGATTTCACTGGTATTAATAATATTTGCAGGCCAACTCTTCCCAGGTAGAGATCCTGGTACTGTCCTGGTACTGCCTAAGAAACCTTAATGTTGACTTGGCCTGAGGTACCAGACTAAAATATACATCATTATGTCATGTGCTACTGCAATCCACACTAGAAGCTCTGTAGTCTTTGTCTGAGTCTCTGAGGTCAAGCTGTACAGTAATTTTGTGGATCATAGATAACATCGCTGCAAAAGATGTATCCAGAAGCAAGACATGAAAAGGATCCCAAACATGTAGCCACTCTTAAAGCTGGTTGGTCCATCCAGGGTGGAATTCTGTGGCCTTGTGTGAAATGGGATGGCACATACCTCTTCTCATACTTACAGTAGACATATCATTGGGATGCCTGTCAGCTCAGGGGCATTCAAGCTAGCTAAAATGGTTCTTACACATATGCAAATAATTTACAGAAAGCCACATCTGAATGAGTCAAATCTATTGCATTTTTACTGAGCATGCTGCTAGTGCAGAGCCATGAACGGGCTCTTTTGGTGCACATTCTGTAAAAAGCTGTCTAAATATCCCTCTGTGATTTGCTTATGTTGCTAAAAAAAAAAAAAAAAAACAACCTAAAAAAACCAAAAAATGACCAAAAAAACCCATTACTCATAATTAGAACTGAATGTCACTCATATGGTTCACCAATAGCAGCCTCTAGAGCAGCTGATGTGGCTATGGCCACATTACACATACCTGTGTTTTCCCTTGGCTTCACATGCTGCCCCTTGGGCCACAAACCAAAATATTTTGTTTATATCTTGATTTCTAGATAAATTATTTCCCAAATTGTGGTTGGAAGAGAAGTAGTTTGAGTAGTTGAAAATGTCACTGGGAGGCAGACAGCTAAACTGGACAATTACTGGGAGGTGACACTTGAGCTGTGTGGTCAGATAGAGCAAAGTGCCACCAAACCTCTGTTCCTGAGGCCTCTTTTATTTAGCTGTACTGACAAAGATTATCAGCACCGTAGTCAAGATTTCAAAAGCAAAAAAGAAGCAATTCTCCTCACTTTCTTTCACTCTCTTGCTCTTTTGAATACACATACATGACAGTGTATGTGTGTACATGTAGATAACAATGTTGTATGTAACTATTTGTAAAGAATAACACCTATGTGCATGCTACTCTGTGTGTAAATGTTGATGCATATGCATGCACACGTGTGTAATTTGCTAGATTACTTTGAACTGTCAAATAAAGGTGCTTGTGTTTATTATTCATGACTCAGAAAGGCAAAGAAATAGCCTAAGGAAGAGCAAAGAGAAATGCAGAGCTTACAGAAAACACATCTCAATTTTATAGATGGGGATTTCAAAACATGCTACTTTCTTTATAGTATATCCATATCATGAACCATCAATTACAATAGTCAGGAAAGTGATACTGCAGCTTAATGACATAGCACATTATTATCTGACCTAAAGAGCTGTGAGACATAACCTCCATCAAACCTGCTATTATTATCACTTTGTACTTTCTGATCATGTGGAATGGATTCTCTGCCTCCTTGTATATCTTGAAGGGATTAGTTTGTAATTTTCTGGTGTCATTTGCTGTACCTCATCATTTGCCTCATGAAAGAAAACAGAAAACCAACTTCATTAAACAGTAAATAAAACCCAGGATGGAGACAAAACATCTAGGATGGATGATAATTAGTTTCTTGGTGCAAATTAATGTTTTGAATGGTTTGATAGTTATGTTTTGGGTTGTTAGGGTTTTTTTTCCTTTCTCTCTAATATTTTTCTTGATTTGAATAATGATGGGATTTGAGATTATTAGAACTTCATTCTGCATCTTTGGACTGTGTTACAAGTAATAATATTATTTTTTTTCCTGCAGTGCTTACCATGTTTGTTTGCAACACATCACAGAATGTCTTTGTGCATAATACAAATTAATTTCTGATCATGACAGGAATTTATGACTATAGAAATGGGATTTTGTTGCCAAAATATAGATGTTCAATGACATACTATGTACACAGGGTAGGGCATCTTCCTTGACCCCTGCACAGTCTTGTGGGTCCTGTGTAAAATGAGAAAAGTAAAGCTTCATCTCCAATGCAATTGTGCAAAATGTTAATCTACAATGTTAATGTACAAAACTCCAACTTGGAACAAAAGGAGCTATTCTGGACAGTGAGATTAGCTCCCTCACTGAAGTCTGAATCCAAAGAGAAGCTGGCTATTTCAAAGCTGCATTTCAAAGTCCACCTAAGCTACGCAGCACCATGGGAGATCAGCTGCAGTATGAGCTGACAGCCAAACTGCATGGGTTAATTGTGGATGGGCACCAAGAGTGAGGAAAACAGGACCTAATTCTGCTGTGAAAACACATTCACAACTGGCCAGGGCTGCATCCTCTTCTGAAGGAGACCATTCATTCTGTGTCCTTGACTCCAGAGTCAGATCTCCTCATCTGCTCTGTGTCTATTCCCTCCGGCCCAAGGAAAGTAAGTTATTTCTGGATTTTCAGCTTTATTTTATGAATAAAAGCTTCCTTGGTGTGAACTGAAGTGTTCAAAGGCACGGCATCAGGCAAAAGGCTGCAGGAAAGCACAATATCTGGAGCAGTTGCAATGCTGTTAGAGCTGTATGAAACTTTGTTTCTTAAGCTTGACAGAAAAAAAATGAGTAATTTAAAGTATATTTTTGGGTCTGTACTGTATCAAGTTTATATATATTTAATTTGGTTTTTTGTGGCCAGAGGAAGCCCTCTGCTGCAGTAGTTTTCCCTCAAACTAAAATAGTCCATGCATTTCTAAATAAAGGGATTGGGTAATTTTAAGGAAGATCTTCACTCTCAACAGTTTCTTGGACAGAAACAGTACTGCCAGCAGGAGATGAGATTCCCAAAGGGTTCCTGGTGACCTGGCCTTATTAACTAAGTTGTAAAATACTGTGATGGGGGAAAAGAGTCCCTCCTGCAGAGGCAGTTCTGTTCTGCTGGCTAATTAACCATTCACCAGGGAGGAGCTGGGGCACCCAGCCCTCTTCACAGGCACCCCAATAATTAGTCTGATAGGTTCATTCTTATTCTTTCAGATCTCTCAGTCAAACTGTTGGATAACAGGTTAAGTACATACTCCCTCTGCAAAACTTTTTTGCTGTGTTTTAACTCATCATTTTAAAAGGATATGAATGATGTTTTTACATTCTTTAACCAGTACACAGGTAGCAGGTTTCCTAGACTAGAAAAAGAAGTAATTTTAACTTCCATTTCACTGCATTAGTAGATGATGATGATGATGATGATTTTTACTACACTACTACTATTAATGTAATTATTACTATTGCTTTTGATACCAACTGGATAACTGAATTCCATTTCAAGAATAAGCACCTGAAGAATAGTATGAGATATAATAGTATAAGCTTTCCAATGAACTTTAATACTGTTGTATAATTGTTCCCTATTTTGTGATCTTCTTTTTCCAATTCTTTACAAAAGAAGTATCAGTAATTTATGTGTTCACACTGGCAGCTTGTTTATGTAAGCTACAACTTCTGTAGAAGTCTCTGAATAGCCTTATATACCTTTAATATGTCTGATCTTCAACCACAAGTCCTTTTTTGATTGTGATCTCTGTAGTCCTGTTCAAGCTGAACAAATGACTGACAAGATGTTTTTCCTCTTGGACAACACTTACCCCACAGGAACTGGAGTGACTGCCTTGCATTCTGTCAGGAGGAGGAATTTTTCCACAGTTCTTTGGCTCTGGAATGCACAGGGTCACACAACAGCATCTGTGTGTGTGCATGAGGCAGCACACAGAACCAGTTAAACTAGTGATGACTCTGTAGGGCTTAGGAGATCAATTGCCATTTTCATTTGGGACAGCACTTGAAATCCTAATGAGAACAACAACACTTGTAATTAGGAGTCTACAAAATCCTCTAAAATAATCACTTAAATTTAAAATGTAAATGTGGCTGTAATTAATTAGTCTATTTAGAATAAAGCTTTCTAATTAACAAATGTAAATTGGGAATTTTTTGTAGATTTCACAAGGACAAAAGTGTTTCTCGTGGGAACTGAAAGATGTGTTTCTGTCTGAATGCATATTAAACCCTTGTGACTCACACCTCTGCACGAGCCTGTGGCAGTAAGAGGACTGTCTGTGATAGGGTCATACTAACACCTGAGCCACAGAGATTTTCTTAAGACCCATGATATGAAATATTACTTTTTTTAATAAGAATGTTTTGAACTAAGAGTTATGTTTTTCAATGAGTTATGTTTTTCAGTTTTTCAATTGAATTCTAATCTGTAAGGATGACTGACCACCACTTCCCTACTGAAGACAGTGACTGATTATGGAAGTTAAAAAAAATCATCAGGAAATTTAAACTTTTAAAATCTGATTTCATTGCACATCAGGATAATACAAAAAAAAAAAATAAAGCCCAAAAACCCAGAGTGATTTTGGTACTTGCTGCATGACAGAACCCCAAAATTTTACTTAGAGTTTAATATATTCTCATTTCTTTTTCTATTCTATTATATTTAAATTCTTTCACATTATTTCAGTAATACTGAATTAGTGGTTACCCTTTTTCATTCCAACACAGGTAGAAGAGCTGAATGGCTGAAAAGTCAGGTAAATTATGTGCAGCTCCACACTACCATGGCATTAGGTACTTTCAGGCTGCACTAGGTATCCACAGGTAGTGGAGCAGCCAATACAGCCTATGCTCATTTTCATATGAGCTGCTGGACAGCTTTCCAGATCCCTCTGACTGACTTGTTCCCAGCTGACTCCAGTAAGAGCTCAGATACCCATCTCTCCTTGAACACATGCTTGTAGTGCCTAGATGTGTCTAAATGCAGATGTCAAGATCTGCAGCTGTGTCGCGGTGTCTGACTGTCCATGAAATAACGTCAACATGAAAAAGAGATAAAGCCCAAAATCTCCAAACTGAAATGGGTCTGAAGCATTCTCCTCCTGCAGTTTTTAGCGTCAATATGAGAGCCCTGTTGCTGCATCTGTTTATGCTGAAACAACATAGAAAAAAAGAGGGGACAAAGGGGACAGTGAGAGGGAGGGAGAGAGGGAAGAAAGAAGGAAAGAAAGAGAAAGCAAATGCCAAGACAATTGTTCCACCATGTATGATGAGTATGCACTATCTATAATGATGATATTGTTTCAGTGTCGTTTCTATGTGTCCTTTAATAAATAACTTTCTCTGTTTATTTGAATTAGGCAGACAACTGCCTTTCAGAAAGGGATGGTTCCCAGTTGTAACTGTCCAGAACCAAATCAAAACTGTCCTATAGAGATAATGGCACATCTCCCATTATCATTGCCCTTAGTTCTAGCATGCCCACCCACATATTAATACATACCTTTTCAAGCTGTATTTGTCACAAATTAGTGTTTTAAGGACACTCCTCAAATCATAGTGTAGCCTGGGGGGCAAGGGGATAATACACCACCACAGCATCATACTAGTGATTCCAATACAAAACAAACAGATACACATCAGTTAGAGAGAGATCAAAAAAGGCAAATAAAGTAATCTTAAATAGATGAAAATTCATTTAAGTTTCAATGTGTGCCTCATTTTAACTCTCTGATGCAGATGAACACTTTTCCCTTTTCTCATGCAATAGGAGCATTCTATGGCATTTCTGAAATTATCCAACAGTACAGCCTGTTGTCTTGTGACTGACTGCTATAGCAGGGGTCTTGCATTAATTCTTTAAATATAAGTCACAACATAGAAAATTTTACTCTTTTTCAATATTGTCTAATTGTGACTTGAGCAGTATAAGAAATTTAGATTCTTGAACACATTGAAGGTATGATTGTGATATGTCTGCAAATCTCAAAAATTCCCATGTGAAAAGCAAAGATTAATTGTACAGTATTTACACCTTTTCATTGATAACTAACACCATAAAAGTGTACAAATTGCAATTTGTTTCTTTTTCCCACAATCCCTTTGGCTTTTAAGGGATGTTCCTCAATTAGTTGAACTGTGTTTCCTCTTGCTTGCTAAGCACTTTTGATCAAACAAGGAATGGCAGAGGTCCACAATTAGATCAAAAGATCAATCCTAATGTACCATTTTCTCCTCACCCTCCTGCTTTAATAAAGTGGCTGCAGTTCTCCAGGGGACAACTCAAAATCCGAGTACTGATATTTCTAAATTAGCTGACTCTGTGACCTTGCTAGTAATTGCGTTAGTTTATCAATGTTCAACACAATTTATTACTCTCCAATATGTACCAAAACGTTTATCTCTCAACACTAACAATATTAAAAACCTAAACAATCTGTTGAGAAACAAAGGACTATTCGATAAGAATGATGCATAATAAACTGGAAGAGACTACACTGATGGGTAAGAGGATTAATCTAGGAAGTAGTCATAAGTGAAGTAAGGAAAGAATGTTTATGTAGTATTACATTCAGGGCACTTTTAAAATCTGTAAATAGCAGATAACTTAAACAAAATCTTTATTTTTGTTCCATTCATCCTGTCTCTCTCTCTTTTTATTTTTTTCCTTTCTTTTAAAACCAGGAATGAGCTACTGATTTTTTATAACACTGAGCATATTACCCAGGCTCCAGTGAGAAAAATGAAGACTGATAAAACCTTATCTAAGCATTTAAAAGTCATTTGGACACATTGATCAAAACTCACTCTGAAATTAAACATATTAAATTTAGATGGAGGAAAAAAGGCATTAAGTTGATGGAACCCAATTTTTGTATGAAGCAAACAAATGGCATCATTTCACCAACCTTCTCATCTTGATCACACTGCTATGCATTATTTAAAATATGCACTTGATTTGGGTAGTTAATAAGCTATCTGTAAACTTGGAGTAAATTTGATCGTGGGCAGTGTTCTGCTAGTTCCTACAGTAGGATTATTGATTTGTTTTTACTTCTGTGAGATGTCAGTTTGTGGCATTGTGCCACCAGCCATGAATCAGTGTAACTACCTCTGCTCATGGTGAGATAAGAACGATAAAGAGCAGAAATGCACAGAGTATGTGCAATCTTTTAAATTATCCCATTTACTTAGAGCTGTCAGCAGCTCAGCACTTCTCTTTGCCAGCAGCAGACATACACAATTCTGCTGTTCTGGGCATTGAATCTCCTCTCCTTTGGGAGTTTCAACTGAACCCCCAAGTCAAATGGAAGAAAACAACTAAAATTTATGCTAATCCACAAGTTAAAACAGTGAAAATGACCAATGTGATGTTTTAATTTCTGCTGTAGAGAAACACTGACCAGGTCTGCTAAAAATGTAGAATCATAAAATCATACTTGCAAGCTTCTGCATTCCTCTACAAATCAGCCATCTTAATTTACTTTAATAAAATCAGTACCTTGTCCTTTTTATATTCTTTGGGACTACGCCTAATTTGGAAGAGGTGAGGGGCAGCAGGAAAAATGGTTGCGAGTGATCCACCTGCAGTGACAGCCACACTGACCTTTTGTGGTTGGAGGTGACTTTGGAATGGTTCTGTTTCCATTCTGAAGGTTGCCCACCTCAGCCCTCAAAGGATGTAAGGTGGTTCCTGAAGAACATCTCCTTCAGAAAACGATGTGGCTCCCTGCAGTCACACCACAGGGTGAATCAAGACAGCAGGTGAGGATGACCAGGGAGTTCACTTCAGCAATACATTCCTGTTCTGACATAAAACAGGGCAAAATAGATGAGCTTGCTAAATACTACCAGGGAATTCCTAAAACTCCTTTGACTTAAATTGTTAACCACATACCACATAATCTTCATAAAGAACAAAGGTGTTGGGTGTTTTTTTGCAACCTTCCTAATACTTTACCAGAAAAACCATAGTCTGAAAAATGTTTTAAAAGTGATACTTTATTCATCTGTTTATTACCAGATTGAAGAGCAGGGTCTTAGAATAAGAGTAAAGCTTCTCCATATTCACATGATTTTGTACTTTCCCTTTTCTGAAGGAAATTGCAAAGAGAAGAGAGTGTTATGAGGAACAGTGGTGGGCATATATCCCAGTTTTGAGTGTTGCTGTCAGCTCAGAGAGATCTGAATCCACATTTAGTAAAAAGCAAAATTAGTTGTAATGGCACAGAACTAATTTGTATGGTGAAATTAATATCAGCTAACTTAAGGTTTCTAACATGGGTGGCATAAGCTAAACCCCAGAGGTACTCACTTACCTTCTTGGAGAGAATCTTATACAATTGGCTTAGAAGTCAATAAATAGATTTTAAATAGTGAGATAAATCCTACAGGGAAGTGTAAAACCCTTCACAACAGGCACAGTTATTCCTTCTTTCAGTGCACTACCTCAGAGACCTTTGTGCACATCAGTTCCTGTGCACGAACATGTCTTTGTTTCTCGATACTGTTTTAAAAAGGAATTTATTTTGAAGAGCATGGATTAAGATGCAATACTTCTCTATAAGACAGATTTGCACAACTCCAAGGTGCTCCAATAAATTGTTTTACATTCTGAACACTTTTTTTGCTCAGTGTATGTATCTTATTTCTGTGAGTGAATATTTTTTCTTTTCTAGAACTCTGTACTACTTACAGTCTTCTTCATGCATCATCTTTTTATTTTGCATCTGGCTTAAGATCAGGCTTTTTCTCCATCCTGCTTAGAGTCAGTTGGTTACATTATGTTACTGAGACTGGATATAATAGGACATGACACATTCGAGACACATGACACATTTGAGAAAGACACTGAAAGCAAATGTGTTGTGGGGTTGGATTTTTTTGAGATAAAAGCCTCATGCTCTGTAAATTCAGTCTATTATTTACTTGTATTGCCATACTCTGTGATCTGGTTCGGGTTGGAAAGGACCTCGTCAAGGCTGCTAAGGTCTTTCTGCGTGTCATCCCATCCCTCCAGCGTGTCAGCCATATTTTGGCAAAGTTGATGGAAAACTTGCTGGCAGTGAGATCAGTCCCACTGTCCTTGTTACTGGCAAAGATGTTACAGAGAGATGGTCCCAATACCTGTCCCTGGGGATTAAGAGTATTCTCTGGTCTCTTCCTGGACATAAGTCGTTTTGCTGCAGTACTTTAAGTGTGACCTCCAACCAATACCTTATCCACTGAGTGTTTCCTCCATCAAATCCATGTCTCTCTTTTGTAGAGACAAGAATGTTATGCAGGACAGCATCAGATGCTTTGAACAAGTCCAGCCACCAGAACATCAATGAGAGAACAAAAAAGGGAACAAAATCATATATCCTGCTACATATACCTCTAGTAAAGAGTACTGTGCAAGATTCACTTTACCAAACTTTAGGCAATCAGATGAAGTACTTGTGTTTCTAATCACCCCAATGTCCTTAAATAATTTCTGTCAAAGAGAGATGAATTGTCATTTTTGGAGAGCAGCTATGACCTGGTCTACCTCTTTCTTTTAGTAATGGAACTAAATACTCTGGCTTTGTGCAATCTTGAATACTGCATAATCTTGAACAGCTCTTGAGAAAACCAATTCTTTTCTTCCTAAACTGAGTTGCTGAGATGTCAGCTGAAGTGGTCTTTGAAAATAGATGTTTGGCAGGTAAAACTGCTTCAGGATGATTTGTGCAAGCAGAGAAGTTCCTGAGTGCACAGTGCTTGTGTCCCACTATGTCCTATTAACCAGTAGGATTTTAAGTGGTACATTCAAGGTCACACAACAGCTTCATACATCTAGTTGGTTTGGATGGTGATAGCATCACTAGAAAGTATGGAAGAACCAGAGTAATTGTTAACTGGCATATATATTGTTTGGGGAATTCATGAAATCTTCATCTCTAACATTTTTAAAAGCTGGCTGAACTAATGACTGTCAGGAGGGATTGAGCAAAATTCTTTCAGCCCTGCCTTCAGTCATATCTGTGGATCTATAAACACATTGACTCACTATGTTGGAGTTCATTCTAAAACTTGTCTCTTATTAATAGTAAAATAAATTGCACCCTGGATAACCTAAACCTTGACTTGGGGAGTTAACATCATATTTGTGAAAGAGATTGAAAAATAAAGTAGAGCTTTGTAGATATATATGAAAGCAATTCTGTTATTCTTTTTATGCAGAAAATGTAGCAGACAGTGTAGGTAGATTTATATTACTGTACCCTTGCCCAAAGCATGGGTAACAGAGACTGATTGGTGTTACAGTGCTGAAACCCAGCTACCTCTGGAACTAATCTGAACATCCACATCACATAGTGTTTTTCCTGGATCTGCTTTGGGCTTCTGTGGTGTCTCACTTCAATAAATCTTGTGGGGTTTGGGTTTTTTGCAGGTGAGAGAATGTTGAGTTCCAGTTTCCAGGAGGAGTGTGAAAATGCATGCACTGGGACTGTGTGGGGTGTAATATCACACGAGGTATCTAGGACTGCACAGCTGGGGTCATGCTGTAGGGCTGGAGGGGAAGAAAGAAGCCAAACCTCTCCTCCGTTCTGCAATCCATGTAGAGCAATAGATCTCTTTGAAGGCAATTCAGACAAGGAACTCAGACATTCTTGTGTTCCTCCTTCATCTTCTGCCATCCACTGTGCATGACTGGAAAAGGGCTGGTCATTCCTAGAAGATATTGGAGAAGACTGATTATGTTCATTATGTCCTAAATCAGCAATTCAGCCACAGATCAGTAGATTTTTTTCAGGTGCTGTGCAGTGCTGTTCATCGGGAATCACTTCCTAACCACAGATGCTACTTCTGGTTTTTTTTCTTCTGGTTCTTGTTTGCAACAATCACTAAGTGTTTCTCCATTATGTTCCACTCATGTCAGATCTACTGGATGTGTCTCACCAAGACCGAAATGCATTTCAGGATTCACAGGTGGAATTGCTGGCTGCATGGATGAGGCCATGGCTCTGCTCCTGCAGAAGTCAGTACCAGTTTCACAGTTGACTTCACTTGAAAGAGGGCTCAAAGCAAAGCTCAGTGCTTTTGAAATCCACACTCTACATATTTAAATTCCTCCACTCCTTCTTCATGAACTTGATTTTCACACTAGTTTTCTTTTTCAGTTGGGAAGACATACTTACTATGTCCATGAAACTTTATAACAAAACAATTTAAAAAACAATGACATCTGTGTTCTTTTATCACTACTACAATTTATAAATTATTTCTGTTATTGCTTGAAATCTGTACTGTCTCATAATGTTATGTCTAGCCATTGGTTTATTTTGTCACTTTCCTGAGTGTATAAACATATATATATATACATAAAATGAACTTCATACTTTGGAGTGCTTACTACTGAGCTATTGTAAATCAAACGAGCATAAAATCAGAATGAATCAACTACTTAAGAATACACTAAAATACTAGTCCTGCAAAACTCATTCACTTGTCTAGTAGCATCATATTAAAAGAAAGATGACATGCAGCATTCATTTTCTTATGATGGAAATAAAACTGTAATATTGCCACATTAGTGGCATTAGTGATTAAAATAATATGGGCTGAAAGCAGTGTTACTTTTTGTGTTAATTGATAAATAGCTAAACACAGTTCAGGTACATTCACATTCTTCCTCCCAAAGAAAATGTTGTGTCATAGCCTATAAGTTTGTTTTATTGGTCTCCTGAGAATCAATAAGAACTGTTTGAATATAGCCAGAGATAAACTGCCAGAGAAATCTTATAAGTAAGTGCTCTGTGCTGCTGTCTCTTGGTCAAATTGTAGGATGAGAGTGAAATAGTTGAGTTCATGCCCATGGTGGGTACACAGGCTTTCTCCTCTTCACCATCCTAGCAGCTTGCCCCATGGTTAAGTTGTTTAATTTCAGATGTATTGTTACAGAGGTTAGAGCTGCTGCAATTTAACTGGAAAGCAATTTGATTATTAGCTTCATACTTGATACTTAATTCTCAACATATTGTGAGCATCTCACCACAGCTGGACCCCTCTGGATGGTGAAATCAAGGCAGAAGAAGTACCAGAAGGTCTTTGATGGGTCGGGGGTGGTTGTGTTCCCTTCAGGGTCAATGTGCCCCCAGGACTCAACCTTCTGTATGTGCTGACATCTGGCATCTGTCACCTTGGTGTCACAAGACACAAATTCTTCCAGTGATTTGCAAGAGATGAGCTGACAGACCCAGAGTCAAATTCCTTTCTATTTATCCTAAAGTCGCTGTGACAAATAGAATGGTTCACTTGAGCAGTGAGACAGCATTGCCTTGTCCCAGGCAAGAACATAAATTCAGCTCTCTGGATGGAATCACTGAGATCTTTGGACTGGTCCAGGCTAAGAGGGAAATGGTATAGGGTACAGCAGAGTTTCTCTAATGTAGAATTTAGCAACACTCCCCCTTCTACAAATTAAGAAGAACATATTTTAGAAGATTCATGTGCTCTAGGGCTCCAATGTGCTTTAAGAGCAAGCCCTGAGATTCCCACACATGACAATAAAAGGAAGATGAAGGGGCCCGATGTGTCAAGGATGCTGGACTTTTCAGTTGGTTCTGCCTTCATAACCAGTTCACTCATTATTTTCCAGATACTGTTTTTAAATGCAGCCTTCATGCAGGAGGTTCATGCTTTTATTTTTGTATATTTAATTGCTGGTTCAAACATTCAACATCAGGATCTGTGATTTACTCCCTAGTCCAGTGAATTCATCCATCTATCTATCTATCTATCTATCTATCTATCTATCTATCTATCTATCTATCTATCTATCTATCTATCTATCTATCCATCTATCTACACAAATAACATGAGGTAGGACAATTTGAAAAGGTGAAGTTGAGAGAAACTATCTGAAAATATGTCAGAAAAGTGCACAGCATGGTCCCTTAGAAAGGACTAAAATCACTGTTTCTGATCAGAGGAAGAATATGGACTTGACTATCCCTGAAATATTGAATAGGATAGCAGCATTTCACCTCATTTTACTTCCAAAAATGACTGATTTCATGCCTCAGCCAAATTGAGAGCTCAGGATTATGAATAAGAGATAGAAATAGATCTCTCTTTTCACCTTAGAATTAGGCATAAATTTTTCAGGCCTGGTGCATCCTTCTCTTCACTAGTTCTTGACTACTTTAGTCCTCCCCTTTTTTCATACAACAACCTTCTTCATATTCTGCCTTAAACTCCTTGTATGTTGAGCAGAGTGGCCCAATTTAGTGGTACAAATATCAACTGGTGTAAAGGCAAATACATGCCCAGATGTTTGAGTTAGCCCCTAGCATCACTGTTTTTCAGGTTGAGAGCAGGATTCAAGGAAACTGTTAGCAAACAAAATACTGTCCAAGAAAGTCTCAAGACTCAGGAGGAATCTCTGCTCAGAAGAAAAAACCTCACCCATCCCTCTGATGATCAAGTTTTTTGTAAGTGGTAGCTAAACAAGAGATTTCAGATGGAGTTACAAATAACTTAATTTTTTTAATGGACGTGCTATCTCAGCCACTATGCAACCAGTTGCAGAGGGACTGGAAACTCCCAGTTACTGCATCTCAGAGTGGTCATTCTAAGTCAGAAGAAATTTGGATTTCTAATTTTTTTCGTTCATCAGTCTTCTGTCTCTGAATTGGGAGCATGACTGGGGGTCTTGATATTCTTATAAGGATATTGTGAGATGGCATTCATTAACATTTGATCACTGCAGTGAAATTGTCTTTGTCATCAGACGGAAAATCTGATGACAATGATACTTTTGTCTTTAGACAAGTGTTTGAAATTTGAAAAGCAAGTTTTTAAATGCAGTTTCACCCTGCTAGTACTTTCAGCAAAGTTTTTTTTAAGATTCCCTTAGCATGCATGCATTTACTGCTCCATGCTATTGCAGGGTGTTATGAGCAGTAGTTGTACTCTGCTCAGTAAGAGGTGGCAATTTGGCACCATAGAGTTACCTCAGAGCAGCACTGTAGACTGTAATTACTTCATGTTTGCTTTTGTGTTTTGACACCACCAGGTGAGAGGTGTTGGTGGTGTGCAAGGCGTAGCTGCCATTAAATGTAACCGAGCTGAATGTTTGATGCAGTGAACAAAAGACAAAGCAAACTAGGCATGCAGTCAGACCTTTAAACACAATCTTGATGTAAATGAGGAGAGGCTTTGTTAGTAGATCAGCAGACTGCAGAACTGCTCAATCCCCAGTTTGCAATGAAAGCCTTTCATGCTATGCTACTGTAGCATGATAATTTTTATCCTATGGTTTTATTGCTGAAGCTGTGATGGTGTGTGTGTGCATATATACATACCCATGCAGGCAAAATTTGTGTAATGAGATTAATGAAAATAACAATAAATATGTTTCCAACATCATGCAGCTGGTAAAAAATGAGGATTGTATCTAGAAATGCATTAAATCTACAAAAATGGATTAATTTTAGAGCACTTATTGTTATTATTTTTATTGCTATTATTTTTATTTCTAAGGCTTACTAGACTTCATTCTTTCAGACAAAAACATGCATATCAGCTTTGCAGTATGATTGCCTTATGGGCATAAAGCTTTGCATATTTACTGCCCATGAATCATACAAGTATGTGAAATCCAGTGAAGATTCAATTTTTCCTGCTAGATGCACCTCTAGCCGTTTAATTAAAATATGTATTATTAATAAAACTAGATTTAAGTCATATTTTTTACAGATATGACTGAAACATTAAGGGCAAATTGTTTGATACTTTCACAGTAATTTGCTTTTAATGTTTTGTGCCTTAATCAAGGTAATCCTGGGATAAGGTTTGTACTGCTCGTGACTTCATGATGTTCAAGTTACCAAAAAGAGACTTAAGAGTTTTCCAAGACAAAGTCACATTTACATATGAAATTGGCTTAAAATTTTTGCTGCAGAGGGAACGCTACATATCAGTAAAATGCAATAAAATGTACCCTACCCATTTATAAAACTCTGTTTGTTGCACAGATTGCAGTCTATCATATCAGTCTTCACTAAATAAGTGTCAGGTTATTGTTTTATTCCAACTCCTGTGAAGCTGTAGATGTCCCAGTGCCCTGCTCACTGAATTTATCTTCCATTTCCTGGTGAATGTCCCTGGATCTCCTCTAAGGTTTGGTGTGTGGATGTACTGACAGCTGTGGTGGCACTGTGCATACCTGTTGGTAAAGGATCAGTGACACTCTCAGCTTCATCTTACCCTGCCTACCATTGAGTTCTGCATAACTCTGGCTGTTTGTGTCTGATGAAGCTTTTGGCAGCAACAAGCTTAATAATTACCTTTAAGGAAAATTTTAATTTTTAATTCTTATCTTCCAAGTTATCTCATAATCCTAATGGAAATGTGGCTAGTTGGAGTTTGAGAGGATATCTTCCCTAAGAAAAAGGTAAAATGTAATTAAACATATACCTCAATTGTGATAAAAATGCAGATATGAAAGTCTTATGTAAATTTTCCATTCAGAGAGGAAGCAGTGATTAAGGGAATAAAGGGAAGAATTTATATATTTTATATTAAATTTTCTCTTTTTTTGTCTGTGAAGGATCACTCTACTCTGCACAAGTCTATTGGAATTTATGGTATATAATTTCATCACATCTTACTGGAATCACTGCACACCAGTAAGTTTCCTGGACATTACAGGCGTACATAACACTTTGATAAAGGAGAAAAAGTACAGGGAAATCTGTGAGATGTCTACAGAGAGAAAATCACAGCTCTGTCACCAAACCAACCTCCAGAGAACTCATGAAAACTATAGGACAGAGAATTCCAATTTTATCTCAATTTAGCTCAAATTTTAGAATTATTGGGAAAACAGAAGTAAATGTTAGCAGCAAAAGCAATTTTAAAAGTCAAGAACAGAAAAATTATTTGTATTCTAAAGTATGCCTTTGCCACACAGTTATAGAAACATAGAATGGTTTGGGCTGGATGAGTCCTTTAAAGACCATCTCTTCCCAGCCCCTGAAATGAGCAGGGACATTCAGCTAGATCAGTTTTCTCAGAGCCACATCTAACCTGGCCTTGAATGTTTCCAGCAATGAAGCACCCACCACTCCTCTAGATAATCTGCTCCAGTAGTGCATATAAGAAAGTACCCTTTACATTTTTGATATCCTAATATGTCTCTGATTTCCATAACTATTTTCTTTGATCATTTAAAGACTTATTTTACAACATAGTATATACCAGAAAAAAACCTAAAACCATATACTAGTATAAGAAACAAGTTTTAAAAATCTTGACTAATGCCTTTCTATTAAAAGCACAAAGTTTGCTGAAATAGCTACTTAGCACAAAGCAGAAGAAAATGACAAATATATTTTCTTTTTGTTTGTCTACCTGTTTTTGAACCTCTGAGGCTCTCATAGTCAAACTTTTTTACACAAAGGTATAATTAGGAGAACCTGTATTTTAGAAGAGGAAAATCAAGGTTACCATCTAATGACTTCTGAAACAAGGGCTTTAAGAAGGACTATTGTCATGGGAACGACAATAACATTTTAAGACTAGCAGTACTGGCCTGACTGGTGGATCTCTGGTAAAACATTTATTTCCATAAGTGGAAAGACAGCATACACTCTCTATGTGGATAAAATATTGTAGAATTACAGGCACCCCAAAGACAAAACCTATTCCAGAGTTACCAGTTTGATTTGTTAGTGGCAAACTGTTCTTTGCTGCAGGGAGTCACACAGTAAAAAAGCAAGACACAGTCTTGGAAATGTGAAACTGTGGTGCAAATTAATCATAATCAGAAGTGGTGTTAAAATGATCCACATTTGTCATATAACTATGTACACTACACTGGTATATTAACATTACCATATTTTGTAAAAAATATAAAATACTTTGTCCCAAAGCAGTAAAAATGTTATTTTCCTACCAAAAGTAAAGGAATAAGAGAGAAATCCATGATATCAGAAAGAACCTTTGCCATTCTAATCACACCTACCAAAGATTTTTCTTTCTGTTGATTTCTGAACTGGTTTAGAAGAGGCATCCAGCTTCAAGTGCCCTTAAAGTTCATGTTTTTCATGGTGAAATAAATGTAAGAATTTGATCTCTTCTATCAAGATATTTCTTTAGCAGTAGAACAGAAACTACAATGTTATTTTACTGAATGTAAGTAAGAATTATTAATTCAAACTTCAGGAATCGTGTGACTTCAGGAATTGACTTTGCCTACAGATTTAGATATAGATTTTGAAAATTCTTTTATCTCAGAAATTCTGTTTCACAATAGATCTTATTCCTGTGGTTCTGACTTTTGACACAAGCATGATATATGAAGAATCAGATTCTACTTATCTGTAAAATTCATCATTCAGTTGTCTGAAAACTTAGGCAGAAAAAAAACAACCTTTAAACTGTACAATATTATGAGTAAAACTAGGCTCACAATATATTTCACCTTTAATATGATTGTCAGATTAGCAGATCTGTTTCATTCTTGATGTTTTCACATTTATATTTCTCCAGTACTAGTCTTAAGAAAAAAAAATGTTTGATGTTTAATTTCTTTTCTATACTCTTTAACCTAACTGCATGGGAAATTGGAAATAAGAACCAGTAGAGCAAAGAATAGCTCAAAATACTAAAATGACTCTGAAATGCTGGTGGTGAATAATGACTAATTCTTCTCTAAATGGTGTTTAGTTTTTAGTAACTGCTAATAGAGGGAGAAGGTGAGCAGCAGTTGGACAGTTAGGCAGACAGACAACAACTAAAATTTGGTAAAAGAAGTTTGGATTCCTCTACCTGACTACAGATGTCTACATCCTAACAGTCCTTTATAGATCCAGTGGAAATAAAGAGAGAGACAAAAAAAGGCACTTTCAGAGTGAACTTAATTTTTCTTGAAAAGACTTCTATCTTAGGTCAGGTGAGCAATGGCCCAGAGGAGCTTATTCAGACACTTCTTTGTAGATACTTATATAACAGACATGTAGAGCCAGATGGAAACAGTATCTTCCTTTCTCTTCCTACAGGATAGAAAGACCTTCATTTTATTCAATATTTTTAAGTGTTTTCTTTACTGTGAAAAAAGGAAAGACAGACTCTTTCTCTCACTGCAATCATTCACATCTGGAAATACAGGAGAGGGCAGCTGCAGAGAAAATCTTTGCTGGGACAGAGAAAACTTCACGCACTTCCAAGGGAGGAGTGGGTGTCTCCTGTGTTTTGGGTTTTGTGCAGTAGTCCCTGTAGCTCATTTCTCTGTAAGCAGAGCACTGCTGAGAGGGCAGGCCCCACCAGGAGATCAGCTGGCCACAGGGGCTGTGCCATGGGTCAAGGACCAAAGTGGTGCTGGCTGCTCATGTTCAGTGATCAGAAGGCATTTGCACATTGCTGGGGAGGTGTCTGCTGCTACTGATCACACACTGGTATTGGCAGTGAGTACACAAATCAATGCACACGCTATTTCTCCTTGCACAGCAGATTTTATTGCGCTGCTTGTGTTTTGAACCTCTGGGAGTGGTTTAAAAGTGGTTTAGAACCAATTCACAGCGGGAAAATCTGCTAAATAGAACATACTTCTGGTAAAATCAAAGAATGTCCACTCCAAACACTCCTACACAGAAAAAAAACCAAACTGTTCCATCAATAGTGGAATGAATGAGTGTATTTTCCATTGTTTTGCTTTCTGTACACTGCATAGCTTTCTACTGCAATAATCTTCTGTCCAGGTGACACTGACCATAATGCCTTATCTGTCCCTCATATGGTGACAGCTCGAGAGTAACCTCAGCTCCATATTGTGCCCCCTTGCCAAAGCACTCTGTGAATTGTCTCAGAAGTCCTGCTGGAGGAGCATAAGATTCATCCCTCAGCTCTTTGTCTGCATTGTACATTCATGCTTGCTCACTGATCCAAAACTGAGGTACATATGGCTCTCTGTTCCTTTGTGGGTGGACTCCTCCATTATTTCTACCTCTCTTTTCTCACTATATGAAAACTACCATATTAATTATATGCTTTTACATACTTGAACTTAGATTCAAATGTCAGAGGCCAGCTGAAGGACAAGGTTTAGATTAACACATAGCAGAGTGTTCTCCTGGGAGAATGGGCAGGGCATTGAGAGAGTTCTGTGGGATGTCTGGTTCCCACCTTTTTATCTTTTCCTACCATTCTCTTCAGCAGAGCCATTCTCCACCTGTCTCTTCCCAGTCACTGACTCAACGAGAACAGCTTTCCATGGGCTGACAGACCTCTCCATGGTTTCCTTATGCTGAGAACAGCAATTTCAAGGAGGAGTCATTAGGGCTGTGTTCCATTTTGTGTCTGGGGTTATGGAAGCACTATGAAGTCAAGTGTGCTCATAATGAGATTCATCTGAGCAGAAGTAGATACCTACCCCACAGAATCATAAATATGAGACAGTGACTGTAGGCTTCCCACATATGGAAATAAATCAGTGTCATTATCTTTATCCTAATGCCAGCACCAAAAAATATCTGATGTACAGAGGTCTGGGGGTACCTTTTTTATACCACTAGCTCTGAGGTGCCACTAAAAGTCACTTGCAAATTTAGATAGCAGGAATTCAATCCTGACTGTCTCCAATTCTTGTATAGGCGACCTAAACTGAGCCCAACCCCCAAGCAACATGGGTCTCATTTTCCTTTGTGGCAGGTGATGCAGAATTCTTAGGAAGAAGCTTCAATTCAATTTTTCTGACTATACTGGCCAGGTACCTTGAAAACACTACTGAGAAGCAGAAATACAGAATGACCCAGTCATTTAGGTAGGAAGGGAGCTCATGAGAAAATCTAGGTAAAACCCACTGCTCAAGCAGATTCACAAGACTATCTTGCCCAGGACTATCTTCTCAGGTGGAGACTTCAGTGTCTCTGGGGAACTTGTCTTAGTGCTTGAGCACCATCATGGCAAACATGTGTTAGGCTAACGTGTATTATACCAGAAGATCTTAAATTTTAATTAATTTGGGGCCTAAAAGGAAATAAAGGAATCGTAATCTGATTTTTTTTTTACAGGGAGTGCAAAAAAGCAGCAGGTATCTGTTTATTACTGGCTCAAAGTTTTAAAATTTGCTGCTGAAAAGAGTGAGAAGACATTAACAGAATTCCCTGAGACAAAGATATTCACATTGTCATTGAATTCACAGCCTTGAACACTTCCAAACTTGGGCCATCCACTTCAAAGGAGAGACAGAGTGGTAATTCCAAGACCTTAGGTTTCCATCCAGAGCCTGGCCATGTGTGTTTCATTAGCAAGTGGCTTCAACAGGTTGTTTTGATGATGCAGAGACAGGTGTGCCTCCTTCCTAAGGTTATGTCTGTGTTTCCTGGATCCAGAGATTCCTTTTGCCACAGCTTCTGGACTGCCTGTTCTTCATGTGGCCATGACTTGCAGTGTTTCCTGGGTAAATTATTACAAAGATGTGTCCAGCCCATTTTTCTGCCAGTAGATGCAGGTTTCAATCTGTTACTGCAAACATTGCAGCAGCTCTTACTGCACTCATATCTGGACCAAACAGCTTCAATCAAACAATCCTGAACTTTTTGTTGTATTTGCTTGTATCTGACATTTGCTGGTTTTTGATTCCCTATTGTAGCTAGGAATTACTCAAAACTGAGTTTATTTTGCACTTGTTTGCGTGCTTGTTTATAGAGTAACATGGTTGAAATTCTTGTCCTGTTAGAAGTGTTGATACGCACAATTGATGACTTTAAGGTCATCTGCTCTCCTGACGTCACTGAAGAAGCATCCACACCACAGGAGAAAGGAATTAGTTCTACAAAATCTTGGAAACTGTTCATTCCCAGAGAATTTTGCATTCATCATAAAGGAGTAAAAAGCCTTCTCTGGTGAATAAGCCCTTATATCCTGTTATGTCACTGGCTATAACATTACTTTGCAGTCCAGAGCACGATTTACAAATTCCAGAAGATTAAATTAACTTTCCACCCATAAGAGTTCAGGGACAAATAATCATTGAACATATGGACGTTCCAACATTTTGGTTTTCCTTTGTTTGCCCCCACTAGGAGGCATAAACACAGATAACAATTATAAAGAAATACTTTGCAAAGAGAAGTGCTGAAAACAGAAAGAGTACGCTGCAATAATGGAAATACATTAGGTCAATGTCATTTTTTGAGTCCTCACAGAAAAACCTGGACAGCTTAAAAAATAAATAAATAGAAATTTGTTTTAGAAAGAGGATCTTAACTATAAAATCATCACTGTGTTATCAGAGAATGACAAATCCCCCTAGCTTTATATTTCTTTAATAGTTGGAACTACTGAAAAGCCTGAATTGGGTCAGAGTGCTTTTAACCTGGCTGAAAAAAATCTAAAGATGGGATTGTTCAATTCTATCAATTCTTCATTTCCTATTACCAGAAATCCTGTTTGGGGGTTTCAATATATGAAAGGTAAAAAGATCACGAGGCAACACTGAAGCAGGTAAATATTGACAGATCCAAAGCACATACCAGTGTCCTACTGAGACTTAAAACAACTGCCTGTGCTGCTCAGGGACCAAGTCAATGCTATGGATGGGAGCTGTCAGGGTAAAACTTTCACAGTTTTCTCATTTTTTCTGTATAAATGTGTTCCTTCTATTAGATTTCTTTATCCCTTTTAGTCTTTTTAAATGACAATTAACTCTGCCTACCCTATCAATAGTAGGTAATTTATTTGTTTTTACAGCTGAGCCTGACTGCCATTGATTTTATTGGAGTAATTTGCTGGAAATGATTTTTTAATGTTAGATTTATTACAGAGGCACTTCATTGTCCGATAAATGAAGTAAATTGTATTTTAAAAGTAGCAAAATTAAAGAACCACTGAAATTTGAATGAGTTTTTTACAAGGGTATTAGCTCAAAAGGTCCCTTATGCATCTCTTGTATGGACGCCAGTTTGCACACAAGAGATTTTATTCTTGCCTTGTGTGGGCCCCCAAAAGCACAAACCTAAACCACAGAAGCAGACCTGGGTGCATCAGTGACGCAGAGAGGGATTGTGCCCTCCCTGCTCACTCAACTGGTACTATGTGAATTCATCCAGTTCAATGGGACTGATACTCACTGCAAAGAAAGATATTGAAAATGAGCCTTCTAATTTATTGATGTATTTCTCCCTTTACTGGCTGTCTTCTCCAGTTTTCAAACCTCTTGCTTACTCTGTTGTGACCAGCTGCAGTTGGGATTAGGATTTGTGACTTGCTCACCTTTTAGATCTGCTCTCTGTAGTGCTTCAATTGCTGTGCATAAAGGTGCTGCAATCCATCCTGGAGAACAGTAAATTACAGATTATCACCTCTGCCTCTCGGTGCAGTTTACACTAATATCTTTAGCTGAATGTGACATAAGTTTCCATTGTATTTAGAGTGAAACAAAATGATTTGTTTTGTTGTGTGAACTTCACTTTTCAGGCCTTTTTGTGTACTGAAAGAGTGGCTGCACTACGCTGAGCTAAGGAAAGGACATTGTCAAGAATTCCTTCTGAGACACAGGCCCTCTGTGCTGTCCCAATAAAGAGTTCTGCCTTCAAGACAAGATTGCAGCCCTGCAGGATGGAGAATGGTGCTGAGCAGTGTTGGCACATCCTGCACTCCAACCCAGCACCTCCCTCCCACTCCCATCCCTGCACTGTGGGACAGACACCTGACATTTGCTGCCACCATATTGTCCATGCCACTTAGTAAAACTGGTGCACACATAGCTTTTATCTGCCTGGCTTATTCAAATTCCAAGCTCTTCAGCACATGGGTTGTCTGCTAATATGTACATGTGCAGTGCTCAAAATGCTGGACAAAAAAAGTGAAGGGGCGCATTTCAATTCTTTGTGTGTACTCTACCAGGATATAACACTATTATTAATAAAAGCAATAATAATATTATTGTAAGAATGGCTGCAATTATAGCAATTTGCATGAACAAGAAAGGCAGCTCTTTTCTAAATTTGCACGTTTTTGTTCACTCGCAAGTTGATTTTACATTTCTCAAGGCAGATTGCAAAAGTCAATCTCGTAAAATCTGCATTTAGACAGCTAAATAAAAATATCCTGTCAACATTCACAGTGCCAGTTATTCAGATGTGGTCCTGAGTGCTCTAGCTACTAATTTTTTTGCAATAATCAAAGATGCCATTTAGAGTTTAAATGTTTTCTTGACCAGATGCCTCTAAGACCTTTATATGGCATATCAAAACAGGGAGTCCTCTTGGTACCCCACTACAGGATTTTTGTTCACCTGGCTCCAGAGCCAGCATAATTCCCCTCAAACAGAAAACTGATGCCCATGTGTTTTACAGATAGAAATTGAATCTGAGCAGGCTGGACCTGAGGGAAATGCCAGCACTAGTGAGAGCTGGCTGTTTCCCTACACCTCTGAAAAGGATCATATGAAAAATTAAATCTCAGGTTTCATTTGAGAATAAGGGATTCAAATCTCTGATATTTTCAATTTGAACAAGGACTGTGAAACAGCATCCCAATTGAGTGTGTAAACCATTGGAGTCACAAAGCTCTTGCTGATCTGGGAAAGGAGAAACAGATGGATTTTTAGGTGTTGTGGTGCTCTGGACATACATGCCTCTGATCTATAAGTGACTGATGAAATTCCTGACCTCCCCATTCTGCTTTGCACTTCCAGGTTAGATTGGACATTTTTCTGCTCATTTTTCTTCTGAAATCCTAGATGTGAGTCTCTTACTGCCCACCTGTCTGGATGATGCATAAAAGTAAACTTACTTCTGACTTGTCTGCTGCTCTACCAATGCATCTGGAAGAATTGTGTGTTCAGTACTTTTGTAAATAAGGTGACTCTAACACTGAATCTGACTTGACCCTAACTTTTGGCATCTAGATAGGAATATTTTCAGGTTTTGCAGGTATTCATTAAAAGAAAAAAAAAAGCAAAACTATGAGGACTACCTGCACAATAGGCAGGACTTTTTGCTATTTAAACAGCATTGGAAGCAACTTCCACAAAATGTATGCCAGTGGTCTCACTTTATGTCATATTATGCCTTTCTTGAATATCAAACCATCATGTGAAGCAAAACTTAAAAATACAAAACCATGAAAATATTTTAATACAGAACCTAGAGTGCTTTCCTTTTAAATTTTCTGGCTTGTTTCCTGCATCTGGTTCTGTCACTATTATTGATATAAGGAATCCATCAACATATTTTTATGGAAGATTAAGAAAGGCTGACCTTTCCTTTGCAGGTACAAATAGGTAGTTCTTCAGAGGCTATAAATGAATGACAAGATAATTCTATCCATTTAATATTGAAGTGATGTTGATAGTATCATTCTTCTCATGTTTGAAACGGGGAAGTATAGAGACCTTTCTCCCTCACTCTGCTCTGCTTTATGTGATGGATTTTCTCTCTGACTAATCGCTGTCACATTAACCTGCACTATTTCATCCTTCAGAGCTGTCAAGATAATGACGATAATCGAAGTGGCTCATTGTAGGTAAAGGAAATTATATGAGCAAAGTAATATCATAAAACAGTGTTTAAATATTTTAATTTCATTTGTCAGGGCTGCCCCAACACTTCATTACACATATAACCATCTCTCATCAGTGGAATTAGTGCATTATTCATTACTGTTAATTATTTTCACATAATGGCTGCCCTGATATATTTAACCTCCACATTATATCTCTGATAATGGGCCTGTAAAATTGAATTGTGTGAAGAGCGGAGTTCTAAAGCTCATTTGCAGAACATCAAAGAACAAAGAAGAGGAAAAGAATTCTAAATGGGACATTTCACCCAGCTGGGGCCAAACATTTGTTTCTGTCTGATTTGCATACAGAAAATAGGTGGTTCAGAAGTGGTTTAACATTGTACATGCCGTCTGCTCCTATTACATAGCCAATTAGAATTTGTTAATGTCCCGGGCGTTTGAGACATTGTCTGATGCTCACTGGCAATGAGCTGGAAAGTTAACAGAAGAAAGTAGACCTTTCTGAAGGACAGACCACAAAGTCACATGGCATATTAAGGTGTCACCTACACCACAAGTTAATACTTCTTTTGACAAAGGTCTGTATTATAGAAGTACATTATGGAAAAGTGCTGCTCAGGAGCAAGAAGATCCAGGCCAGAGGAATTCCAGCTGTACTCTAGTAACTGCTTGGTTTTCCCTGGGACAAATTCTCTGATGCTGCCTGTCATGCAGGACGTGGAAAAGGACATAGCATCCTGAACAAGATGAGGGGATCTACACTGAGCGCAGCAAGCTGGACCAGAGCCCCGATGGACTCAGCACCACACAGAACACAAGAAACCCCCAGGTATCACCAGTCCCTGCCCAGTGGGGCTTAGTGATGCTGAGGTTGGTGTGTCTGCATTGCTCTTTCAGAGGATGGGAAATTCCAGACTCCTTTCCCTTGATTTACCACATGCCTTCAATATACACCCCAACAAAACAAAGGCAGTACAGGTAGGGGACTTTGCATAATTTAGCATTTGAGGAACCAGCTGAATCACTAAAAGTAATTTCAGCTCTAAGTTGCAATTTAGAGGACACAGCTTGTTCACTCTAACAGCATGGATTTAACTAAATTGTTGTATTTTTTTCCCATTTAGAGGCTTACACGTATTTTCTTCTCATTTAGAGGCTAATACATTATTCACAGATTTCAATGGACCTGAGAAGGCATTGAAATCAAACACTTTATAAAGAGAACATTTATCAACAGTTTAACATGTTATAAGGCTAAGGTCAGTTCAGAAAAAAATTACTTTTTCAACAGAAAATAAATTGGAATTTTCTTCAAACTTTAGTGCCAGAGTGTTTGTGAAGTTTTCTGTTAAGTTCCCACACAGCTATATGAAGCAGTCTTTTGCTTTCTGCAAAACTTCAAGAGAATAGCTCCTCTGAAATTCATGTGTAAAATACACCTTTGCTCTGCTTCATGTCTATAGTAAATTTTATACATCAAAAAATTATTTCAGACCTATTTCTTGGCTGTTACAGAATAACTTATGGCTGATGATAGGACTATGATCTCAGAGGTAACTCAGCAAATCAGAAGTCAGAAAATGTTTCATGAATAACAACACAATTCACTTGAGGTCATTAACATACTTTAGTCTCATTGGCCAAAAAGTCATAATTCACAGGAATGACAAATGTCTTTTTGCTAAGTGGCAGTAGGTTTTTGGCCATATCATTAAATATTCATACAACATATACATAAATCTTCCTCCACTTGGCATCATCTGGGATTCATTTGGAAGAGACCCATTTATTTCACTTTATACTGTTTCAAGTTTGTCGCAGGCTTTAGCCTCAGCCTCCAAACTCTAGATCCAAGCTTGTTAGAAAGGAAAACAGGCATGGTCCCTTCTTAGGAGGGAAAATCCTCTCTTCTTGGTCTGTCCATTCTCAGACTATGATTTTTTTATGGATTCATATACAGTCTTTTACACATCGTACAAGCTGTGTGAACAAAAGCAGCTGATTTTCTCAACTTTCTAAACCATTTTTTTTCCATACAATATTTTCAAGGTACCATGGAATATGGATAAATAGAGAGATTAGAGAGATCATTACATGAATGAAATAATTTCTCCATATCTAAATACACTGTATGGACTTGGTCAAAGACATGAGAAATATTCAGTCTTCTCACAAACATTTGGGTATTTTCAAATAGGAAAAGACTGACAGGAGTGGTCTGTCTTTCTATTTCTGTTTAATCAGATTTTTTTTCTCTCCTGAAGCAACTTGTACTAGGAGGTTAAGCTGGTCTTGCATCTGAATTTCTAATAAAAATCTCAAAGTCAAAGCCCTCTATTCAGATGAACTTTTCTCCATGTCTCCTATATGCTGTTCTGGTGAGACAAAAATGTGAATCTTATCAAAGATGCATGTTTTGATAGGAGGATCTTGGCACATTCTGATATTTTCTTTTGATTGGAAAAAAAACCTCAACAAAAAAGAACAAACAAGCGCTGGATGAGGAAATCCAAGAAATTCCTCAAAAATTGGAAGATACCTCAAGAACTACCAGTCAACAGAATAAAAATAACCTGTGATTTTACCTACAGTGTCTTTATATCCTGCTTAGTCATCCTGTATCAGGTATTCTTCTCCTCAATGGTATGATGGAGAGCCAAGAAAGTACGAAACTGAGTTTTTCCTCTATAGCAAAATGGACATAAAGCAATGGATGGAAAATTGTGGTGTCAAGAAATCTCTTTAGCCTTTCTGATGTGGCACAAACAGCCAGTCTCAAGAAGGGTTGCTGACATGTCTTGAATAAAGCCTGGTGGTCTCAGCATTTTTAAAAGTGAGATAATCTTTTTCTCTGGAGGTTGAGGTGCTAGAAAATTTTACATCATTGAAAGAAATATATGCATGGGAAACATCACAATTGATGGAAATAATTAAATTTACAATAGTATTTTTCTTACGGTAAATATTGATGTAAATGCACAGACACACACAAAATCAGGGTGCTTGTTTCTGTTAAATTGTCTTGAGACTGAGTGAGACAACTAATTGAGTAGAAGTGAGACTAGAATTTAAGGAAACAGAGTTTCAGTTGTGGTCAAGGGTGTATTTCCTACCAATTAATGCTGTTGAAGAATGGCTCTGTTTTGAAATCTGTCAGAGTCAAGGGTTTCAATATCATAGTAGATACTAAGAAAGACTCTGTCTGCTGAATGTCAGGTCCATAACTATTGGAGTTTTTCCACGTTGGCAGTCTCAGGTATGACTCAATTCCTGTTATAATGTGAGCTAACAGGATTATTCAGAACTATACTTAACTAAAGACATGCTCTTCACAAAAAAGATATGCTGTTTTACAGTAGAATAGCACTTTGAATGGAGTTAGGTGTCCTAAATATTTTGAAAGTATGAATCAGCTTGTATTTTCAGAATAATAATGGTATATCTCAATACATCCTGCACCAAAAAAAAAAAAACAAAACCAACAAAAAAACTATTGCATAGACTTCTATTATTATATCTATGAAACTGTAGCAGATGTTAGATCCTTTGAAAATTTGCAGGATACATCAAAATCTTTCATAAAATGTGTCTAGGAAGCAGCTGCCAGTATAAGTTTAAAAGCAAAGGCTAGAGTTGCATTTGAGTGGCGATGAAATATATAGCTTCTTGCAGCAGAGATTTTTAATTAGTTTTGAGTAAAACATATTTTTTCCCAAGACGAAGAACATAAAATCCTAGATCCTCTTTCCAGTCTTTGTCTATAGTTATGCCTGTTCAATCTTTTTGTCATACATTGCAAAATATTTTTGCAAATGCCTCATATGCCTCATTTTCTGTGATGGATTAGTATTAAAACACATGTGTGGAAAATTGAATGCACAGATTTTGCAATCAGCTATACTATGTAGGCTACCAATTGAACTACCCAGCAGAAGGGTGTGAAGATAGGAAATAGTTGTGTCAGAGGGGAACATCTCAAGATTGTGTGGCCCCATGACAACAGCACTCTGCTGCTAGAGGTCAAATCCATTTTCTTGCATTGCAGAATCAGCAGGGAAAATGCATAAATAGCACTGGGAGAAGGTAAAGATGATCTTCAGACATATCTAAGGAAGTGAATGACAGAATCAGCCTTCCTCTAGATGTTTGTCTCTTCTATGCACACCTGTTTGCACAGGATCTCAGCTCCCGTGGGTAGAGGTCCCAGCAGAGGCCACAAGTGGTCTTGTCCTTGAGCTGTGCACCTCACTCAGGCCCCACGTGTCATCTGCAGCTCTGAGCCTTCTCCTGAATAAGTTCTCTCATTGTGTTCAGTCATGGAAAAAGAAGCAGCACTCTGAGTATGGTTTGGTTTGCTGAGTATTGCGCAAATAAAAGATCCAGAACAGATCCTGTTCTATTTTGAGAGGGGGACAGGAGTTTGAGTACAGTCCAAACTGTACCAGAATGCAGAACTACATGTGGAATGAGACAAAAAGAAACAAAAGGGAATACTTTTTGGACAATTTCCACAAACATCTCTTCCAGTCTATTCAACTTACAGGAATGGATGCACCTTGCTTAGGTGCTCTGTATCCCCAGGCTGTGTGTAACCTACATTAGATGTTTCTACCAGTCAACATGCATCCTGTCACAAAACCAAAATTTCTGAAATTGGCAGAAATTTGTGTCTGCTCATTGGTAATAATTCTGACCAGCTTTATTCCTTAGAAGAATGGAACAAGCTTCAAACATGACAGAAGTGAGATGGTTCTTCAACCTTTATGTTTCAGCAGAATGAAGACCATCCTGACTATAGATCTTTGAAAACCAAGTTGAAAGAAATCTGTCACTCCCATCTGTCTTCTAAACAAAGAATGTCAGAACAGGAAAATTGCAGAGAACTCCATGTGAGATACCTTGAATACTGGAAAAATGGAAACTTTGGGGTATGGCTGTGCTTTGAAAACTGAAGAATGAAAACTTGAGAAGTTTAGACACAGTAGTGAACTTGCAATCTCTAAACATTATCTGGAACACAACCCTCCACCCCCTTTAAATTATAATTTAAAGAGCCCTGTAGAAATATTCTTAAAATTATAAGTTTTTTTTCTTTTCTCCAAATAAAACCTAGCAATTTTATTGTCTACCCACATTTCTATTTCAAGGGAAAATTTGCAAGGGGAAATTTGCCTCATGGAGGGATTCAGATTTCATATGGCTCACATATCATCTTAAACAAGATGATTTATATAATCCAAGATAAGGCATGTACTGTGCCCTCCTTATGTACATGTGCATTCTTCCTGATACGTGCACATCCTCCTAACTGCCCAGACAAAACTTGTCCTCAGGCTACCTCTTCAGACAGTAAGGTACTTGCTGACAGCTCTGGGCTTTGAGACAAATTAAAATAAGCCAATTTTTCAGTCTGGAGGTCTAATAAAGCTTCTGGCTTTCAGTTCTGTCAATGACTATGAATAAAATTCCTGAAAAAAAGAGAAGACAGGCTGTTTAGTTTTCTGATGAGGGTGATTTTAAGGTAAAGATCAATTCTGCAGTTCTTATTTCAGCTCTCATCAGTGAGAAGCTCCTGTCATTAGAGAAGCAGGAACAAAAAGTTTTCAATTACTACTTCTCCATTCTGACTGCTCAATTCTCTATTCACTACTGCCCTCTGAAATGAGGCCTATTAGAGGATGTGATGGGGCAGTTTTATAAAATTTTTATATAGGGCAGTTTTTTGGTCTTTCAGAATTTAATTTGGTGACACCAATGTCTAGTTGTAAAAATTTCATAAATATTCTTTTACAAGCACTGTGCTTGTTTTGTTCAGAGCTTCAAAACATGCCTTCAAGTTAATGTTCTCCCAATGATGTGCATCCTCACTCCCTTGCCAGTCATGTATTCATGTCTGAATGCTTCCTTGTTTTGAAAGATGTTGTTATGTCATCAAATCAAAGAATCCTTTAAGCAGAAGCAACCAAACTATTTGGACACCAGAAAATTAATTGAGGAAAAGGTTTTATCTTTCTTTTGGTACTAGAAATATTTCCAGTACTATTTTATATTAAGATATTTCTGAGATACAATGGAATAACAAGGTTTGCAAATATCCGATTGCTTTTTTTCCTGAAAAAGATTTTCATTTCCAGAATTTCCCTTTTCCTTTCCTGTCTGTGATCCACATGAGAAATCTTGTGGCTTATTTTCTTATTAGTTAAAGACTCCTCTTTGCAGACAATGCCATCCAACACAAAAGTGGGGAACAGGCCGCCCATCCTCTGACCTCTGAAAGGTATGTTTATGTTATTATTTTAGCCTGGATTGCAAAGGTGCTGCAGGAAATTTCCCAGTAATTCCCATATAGCATGCTTTTTCTCACTTTACAAGAAAATGTTAGAGCACATGGACTGTGTCCTTGGATGAATCAAACTGAAGTTTTGAAAGGTGTCTGAGGTGACCCCCAAAATATGCAGTACGAATATCAAGGTTTCAATGATTCACCCTAAAAACCTGTTCCTGTAGGTCTTGATCAGCAGAGAGAGGAAGCCGATGTGCACAATCTGCACTGCACAGCTGTACCCTGAAGATGCAGGTTTGCACACAGACCAAGTGAGAAACCTTGTGGAAAATTAAGTTAAATAATTATGGTGGAAAAGCAGTGGAATTATTTAGGATGCAATGTAAAAGACAGACAGATTAAATTTTCCTTTGTAACTGTAAAAGAAAATGGTTTTATGCTAACTTTAATTAGTGCTTTCCTACCTTCATAAAGATACAACTCTACATTCTGCACTGCTCTTTTGATTTCTTCAAGCTCTTCCCTGATAACATCTTTTCTGACTTTCCACTGGCTTCTACAGAAAAGAGTAAAGGTCTCATTGTTGGGTGCTCATCATGCTCACTCATGCAGTAACAAATTTCTGTGTATATCTAAATATCCATGAAATAAACTGTTGATTATTTCCTTCCTGTTATAAAACAATTTTTTTATGGTTTAAAAAGTTTGTAGTTACCAACGCATACACACATATAAGTCTTTAAATTGGTTTTACAGGCTGAAAAAAATTGTAGAAATTGCTAGGGAAAACCTAACAAAGAATGGTCTTTAAATTTAATTTTTTACAAGTTCATTTCTTGTCAGAAAATTAATGCATTTTAGTGTTTAGTCCTGTCCCTTGGTATAGAATTTTTATTAAGAGAAAAATCTTCCCACCAACTCTACTGCTAAGAGAATTCCTTTTTTGGGAAAATACCCATATTCAGAAAGCATGAAAGTAAGTTTATATGTCTGAAAAAATTAAGGCCATATTTATATACTTGATTTTGTTGTCAATTATCTCATCTAATGGGGTTTGGTCTCCAAGTCAGACAAGCTATATTACAATTTGTCGCTAATGACTCCATACATTTATGGAGCTTCATAAATTGTTTTTAAGCAAAGTGGGCTTGAATAATTCAAGCATTGCCATGAATGTTAGTGCTTGCAAGATCGGTAAAAGCACGTCTCTTAAACAAATGGTCAGTGGAAACCAAATTTGTTGCAATTTGTGTTGATCTAAAGATAAAAGAGAAATGGATTGCAGCTGTTTAGCAGTTGTATCTCTAATGTAAATATAAGGTACAGGGAGAGTAAATTCCTCTTTGTAGTATGGAAGCAGTCCAGCAATATTCCCTTGCTTCAGCCTATGTAAGCTTAAATGACTGTGAAAATAATCCTAATGAACTTGATAAGAGAGTATGATTCATAATTAAAAAATAAATAAAATTAATGCTTTTGTTTCAGTTATATAATCTCTCTTGTTCATTGTCCCACAGGACTTTGAAACAGAGATTTATTTTCATTGCAATGTTTTGACCCAAGAGTAGCCTCTGTCATATATCATATCCTCTGTGGGTGTAGGAAGCCCAGGAAGCTGGCTTACCCAAGGTCATGCATCTCTTGACTGGCAGGAACACGGTTCTTGCTTGGACATCATGTGCTCCAAATAGCATTAAATAATGCTTCTTTTAAGGAATGGTTGTATTTTCATGTCATTCTACCTAACCTAGAATAGAAAAGGAGAATTTCAGTTGGAAGATGCCTAAAGAGATCATTTGGTACCACTGACTGGCCAATCTAGGGCCGAGCAAAAGCTATAGCATGTTGTTAAGGGCATTGTCCAAATCCCTCTTAAACACAGACCACCTGTCTAGGAAGTCTGTTTCAGGGTTTGATCACCCTCCTGGCAAAGGAATGCTTCCTAATATCCACTCTAAATCTCCCCGACACAACTTTGACCTGCTCCCATGCATCCTACAGTTGGATACCAGGGAGAAGAGATTAACATCTCCCTCTTTACTTCCCCCCCTCAGAAAGGTGCAGAGGGCAATGGAGTCATCACTCAGCATCATTTTTTCCAGTTAAGACTGGCCCAAAGTCCTTAGCTGTTCTCATAGGACATTCCTTGTGGTCTGCTCACCAGCTTGTTGGTCTCCTCTGGATGGATTCCAGGATCTCCACATCCTTCTTAAGGTGTGGGACCCAGAACTGCGCACTGAACTCCAGGTGAGCCTGCACCAATGGGATAATCACCTATTTTGACTGGCTGGTGATGCTGTTTGATGCATCCCAGGGTGCAGCTTGCTCTCTTGGCTACCAGGGAGCACAGCTGGCTCCCACACTGAGCCTGCTGTCAACGCACCCCTGGACTCTTTTCTTGCTTGCTCTCCAGCCACTCTTCCAAATTATTCTTGTGCTTGGTGTTACTCCATCCCAGTGCAGAATCCAATATTTGGACTTGTTCAGTTTTATCCTTTTAATCATAGCCCAGTGCTCCAGTTATCAAAGTTCCTTCTTATTAGACGACATCAAGTTAATTAAACATGGCTTACCCTTTGTGAGCCCCTGCTGACTGTGTCTGATCATATTATTTTTGAAATAATACCAGGTATAATATTATATATTCCAGTAATACCAGGTATAATATTATATATTTTTTCCCAGAAATTGAGGCTAAACTAACAGATCTGTAATTCCTTGGGTCTGTCCTCATACCCTTTTGTATATGGAAATAACACTGGCCGCTTTCCAGTCAGTAAGGACCTCTCCAGACTCCCAAGACCTCTGGTAGATGATTGAGAGGAGCTCTGCCATGATATCTGCCAGTGCCTTAAGAACTCTGATTAGTTCTGATTCATGAACATGAAAGAAACACTAAACAGACACTTCTGGATTACCCCAGAACTGTCATGTGGGAATAATCCATGTCACTGAGACCAACATAATTTATTAATCTCCTGGGTCTGTCAGTCCTCGATTCCTGACATATTTTGGTAGAAAACTGGCATAGGCTCCTACAGCTCCACAGCTGAGTTGGCAAGGTCCATTTCCTGGGCTGGGAGGGGATGTTTCTTTGCATGGAACAGTGCCCTCTAATCAAGGGCTTCTCTGTTCTTTCTTCTCTCTTCCCTGTGACATGATCAGGCAAGCTGATTGAAGGTGAAATAGAGCAAAGCAGATAGGTTTGGCACTAGTTTTAGACTGAGAACCTCAGTGTGCTGTGTGACCAGAGAAGTTGTGGGTGTCTCCTTCCTGGATGTGTTCATGTCCAGGTTGGGTGGGGGCTCTGAGCAACCTGGTTTAGTGGAAGGTGCCCCTGTCCATGACACTGGGCTTGGTATTAGATGATAAATAAGGTCCCTTCCAATCCACATCATTCTATGATTCTGTCTAGTTTTCTGTGTGATTGGATATGGATGTTGACTCCCCAAAAGGAAGCCCAATAGGATGGTTTTTCCAGGTCAGAAATCCCTCTGCCTATTGCACAGTTATTCTCTTCCTATAAAAGGATTTTTGCAACGTTATCTCCAACTTCAACTTCATTTCTGGTGAGGAATGAACTTGAGTTCAAAAAAGTACAGTTAAAACAATTCCTGTCTAGCTTTATCTGGCTCAAGTATTCCAATTAAATAACACTACTGGAAAGGATACCACCATGATGAGGTGAGAATTTGGATTTCAAAATAATCCAAGCCTTTCTTCCCTGATGCCTGTTGTAATTTGAAATCAGAGACCCCCTAAAACAAAGAGATGATTTGAGGGCATATTCAGCACTTTGGAAATAAAATGTACAACACTGGTATGGTCCTTGCCTCAAGATGCAGCACTGGTACTGAGGACAAGATGTGACTTTTCAAAGTTAACCTCCCATGCACACACAGAGAACAAGACAGGTAATCCAAAACCTCTCTCTCATAAAGAGGTTTTACTGGAAGAAAATATTGACAGTAATAGGACTAGAAAAGCAAATTAAGTCTTCCCAGAAATGAAATCTATCTATTTGTGAAGGAAGAACAAATCTAAGTCTTCCATCACAACTTCTACCATAAATATGATATATCTGTATATAAAAGGGATATTTAAATTTTTATATATATGAGTATGTGTGTGCACATATGGTAAAAGTCATGATGGAGAAGTGAGATTTGTTCTTTCTTCCAAATAGACAGAGATATAGATATATGGTAAAATAAAATAATTCTGAAATGTTAGCTGACTAGAAAGGAGAGGGAGAAATAATATATCCTCTATATTTGTTTTATAATACTGGGAGGTACTCATGCTGGAGTGATAGGGGTTGTATAAGAAGTGGCACCAATAAATAAATTATAGTTTCGCATATAAAGATGGGAATTTGGAATACACTGTTAAAGTAGTTTGGGAATCACTGAACAATTTCAGTGAGTTGCTTTCCATCCATCCACTGGAGCCATCTGTCAGTTAAGTGACAGCTCTTCTGGTAAACATAAACAATGTTGCTACTGCAAATGTGTGTTCCAGCAGTGAAAGTAGATGTCTTCAACAGAAATAGATTGTGTCTTCTCTAAATTCATATAACTCATGGCCCTATTATTGTTATAGGCAAAAAATACCTATCAAATTTTGATACTTACAAGGCAGCTATTCCTTTTTTGTGTAATTGTTTAACATTGCTTCAATCTTTTCAAAAAGTGATATTGTCATTAAAGTGATCATACCTTCAAACTCACAAAGTATTGAAACTTTTACTCCTTGTTGAGAAAACGGATCTATGAGCCCATCCTGAAAAACAAAGCACGGAGATAATCCATAATTTAAAATATCTTATATGATACAAAATATATTTTGCATTCCTATTCTATTCATTAGCCTGTTAACTTTTTAATTTGCCTTCAGTAACACAAATAGCATTTCAATGCACTTTGTCACTCTTAGAGTTGAATTTTTATAATTATTACAACATTATCTGTAGTAAAATTAATTTGATAAATTATGTTGGGGAATTGACATTTCACAAAATAGTTTTTAAAGCAGCTTGTAATTTTACAGAAGTATTTATCTGTAGTAATGACTCTGAGAATTTCTTGAAACCTGTTGTAATTTCATTGGTATTTTACAAAATACATTCACCTATGATTTTGTCACTCCTTATTTATTCATATAAATATGTGTGAACAGTCATTGATACACTGTTGTTTTCTCAGGTGAGATTTTGATAATAAATGAGATCAAAAGCGTAAGGGTAATTCTGAAGAGAAACAAGGAATTTGTATTATAAAGAAAGGTTACAGATGATTTTGGATTTAAAATAATTACCGTTATTGGTCAGGTCTTTCTTCATTACCAAAATAACAATCTACTATGACCTGATACTTGGTTGCTTTTTCCTTTTATTGCCCCTTGGTAGGTTTCCAGGGTTTAATTGATAGCAATTGTTAGAAAATCTCTCTACTTGAAACCAGATGTTCATATGACCTTTTTCAAAGCCTGTTTGATAAATTTAAGGAAAATGGTAAAATGATCCTAGAGGCCAGTACTGCTCACTTGTAGCACTGCATGGCAGTGACTGTGTGTGTGGTGCCAGGCACTGCTGAATTCCAGGGATGTGTGCCACATCAGAGCTAGTGGTGAGCTAGCATTTGTTACCCACCTGGAAACAATCACAGTACGTCCCCAGCTGCTTTACAGTTTGACACACATTACATTAAAGTTCAGAGTCTTGAGCTAAAATGAGGCACTCACATGCCATTTCAAGAGTTTAAATCCAGTGTGGGAAAGCACTGCCAATAATGACAGTCAGGCCTGATGCTAAAAGCAAAGAAACAGAATATTCTGTCTCCAGATCTATCCATTTGCATAAGCCTTGGCACTCTCGTGCTGTACTGGTCCCTTTCTTTCCCCTTCCCAATTAGGCCCTTCTGGGAGGCATAAAAAAAGACTTTCCTTGCTTGAAGTGCTTGAGTACCCAGCTAACCCTCTGACCCAAACACATCCAAGTAGATGAGGAAGAACTTTTCTATCTTTTCCTCTCATGGCTACACCACAGTTTTATTGGATGGAGGCTGTCCTGTTGCAGAGGATCCTGTTTTCTCAGAAAGCAGATGAAGATGGATGTACAGATGAATAGTTGGGAAACTCAGGCAGAAGGCAGTACTTGTTCCCCGTCTCTGTTGAAGGAGTGTTTGTTTTATACAAAGGGAAATGGCTTAGCAAGAAGACTGAGAGCTTCCACCTCCAGACTGCTGTTGTTTGCTGATGAAGGCATTCTTCATGCAGGTGGGAGGCATGGATTACTGTCCCTGGGGCAGAGAGCAAGGGAGCTTAACTCTGTGCTGTTAATGCTCCAATCACTCAGGAGATGGTCCCAAAGGATATCAAGTCTTTCAAGCATCTGAGCCAAACTTAATACCTATAAGAGGAGAAAAGACAACACCATGGACTAAGACTTTCTGTTTTTCTGATAAATGGTGTTGAAATAATTGCCTACAGAAGAAGCAGCTAGGTTAGAGATTGTAGTGATTGAAATGTCAGTCTTCCTAAGCCCACAATTATTCTGGAATTTAATGCTTACCTTTTTTTCTCTTTTTCTTCTTTTAAGAGGCACATAGGATTTTGACCATGTGGTTTGGACCCATCTTCACTTCTATCTTTGACTCATTGCCATTTTTAATGTCTTAAATATATAGACCAAAGAAAAATTGTTGTGTAAGGCATCCCACTTTTCTATTCTAGTTCACTTCCACTTGTTTATTTCCCACAAAGCAGGGCTGTAAACTTGGCTAGCCTTTCACCTTTTTTTCTCTATGACCATGTTGGTCTACAGCAGGTACACCGAAACTGAAGAGGAGAACCATGGGAAACTCCCATTTGTTATTTAATTATAAACTTGACATTACACATCATGCAAAATTAAAATCTCTAACTTGTTCTTGCCCCAGTTGTTTTGAGAACACTCTCTTCGGGGTTTTAACAGTCCTTTGCCATAGATGGCACAAATGCATGCTCTTTCCACCTGATGAAATATGTTCAGTTTTGACCGTGGCTTTCATTTTATTTATCACCTCACTCTAGTAGAGAGAAAGACACCACCTGTGACTGGCTGTTTCAGAGAAGGCACTGTGTGCAGGACTGTTTCACATCTGAAATATGGCTGTAACAGGCATGGGAAGTCCAGGCCAGGATGGGGCATTGCTACCCAATCATCCTCCTGTCTTACATCTATTGAATCAAAGAATGGCTTGGTTTGGAAAGAACCTTTATCACCCATTTCCAACTTTTCTGCTATGGGCAGGAACAGCTGACACTGGACCAGGTTGCTCAGAGCCCCATCCAGTGTGGTCTTGGACAGTGTCAGGGATGGGGCATCACATATTTTCTGCGCAACTGATCCCAGTTCCTCACCACCCTCATATTTCCTATAGTTGAGTCGACAGTAACTCCAGTTCAGGCACAGAGATGGGTCACCTCCAGAGGAAGCAAAAAATAAGGTAAGGATGGAAATACTGGAAGAATATTTGACTCTGGTAGGAATGTGGTTTCCCATTATATAACTGCAGTTATAAAAATGCTAACACTGCAAGCTCCCATAATCTAGTTTCTACTAAATTGACCTTCCTTTTGGACTTTGCCAGAAGGCTTGATTCATTAAAACTCATTGAGTTATTAGAGGTATTTTGTTGAAAATTACTTCAGGAATAAAAAGCAGTCATGGCAGGCTGGATCACATCTTCAGAAGTGAGCCTTAGTAAGTCAGAGTTGACTCAGATTTCAGCCCACTTCTGTCTATAAATGTGCATGTTAACCTTCTGTGCTGTAGGAAGTAGAAATATCTCGTATTTTTTTCATTTGTTTAAATCTGAGAATATTTTTGATGCCTAATTGTTTTCTCTTCCTACCTAAAACAAGTTCTGACTTCAGTAGTTTACCATAAGCTGAGAATAATGCCTTGTACTCTCTTCAGTCATTAGACTCAAAGATTGCTCTACAAGAATGACTCCTTTTAAGCTTTCATAAACATTTACTCTAGCATCTCACTTAAAAATATCTATGTATTCTATTGTACCAGTGCATGCAGCTCTGTACTCTTATTAAATCAAGTGTGTCTTCTTGTGCTCCTGCCACCTTCGGAGACACAGGAGGCAGTGCTCTGGAATCGTCAAGGGACATGAGAATGTGGCCATTATATTTTATACAGCATGCTAAATGATTAATATTTGTAAATTAATGCATTTAAATTGTATGTGCATGAGACACTCAAAGCCTTGCAGATATGTCTGAGAAACTCATTTGAAAAAAAGTACACCTGACAACTACTCTTTTCCTATTGGATTATATTTGGGCTAGTCAAGTGAAAAAGCAAGAGTGGCATGTAAGAATCGTAATACACAAGGTCTAGAGTATTTCTGAGCAATTATAACATGCCTAGGAAGGTGTTGCAAGGCATAAGGCTGAAAGGCCAAATGACTTCACCCACTTGAGAAATGCAATAATTCCCTGGAAATGCACCGCCTGGAGTATATTATTACTGTTATGAAATAGAATTCATGAATAGAAAGAAGGAAAATAGTGAGGAGGGGGACAACCCATCCATGCATGTCCTGGCTGGTATGGAAGTGGGTATGACATCAGCCACAGCCAATCAAACAGGCTCAGTAATGTCCAAAGTACTGCAGACATTTCATAATTAAGTAATAAGACATGACAGGGCATGAATTGTGTTGTATTAATTCTCACCGAGCGTGTTGTCAGAAGCCAAGAGGATGAGGGCTGGGTGCCATCGGTCCAGCCAACTGTGAATTAATCCTTTCCCATTCTCACAATGGAACCTCTTATTGTGGTTTTATGAAATGTTAATTTTTAAAATATTTATATTGTTAATTAAGTGATGAGTTTCCAAACCATGATGGCAATCAGCACAATTCTTTCCGTAATTCTGAGCAGAGAATTGTGCTATCCCTACTCACATCTCCACACTCAGTCAAACCAGCTGTTTTCTATTGTCCATTTGCTAATGTATTCTAATATCCTGCCTCCTAATGCCTGCTCTCATATTTGCATTCATTTGCATATAAGAAGCATCTAGATATGCCAGTAATGGTTAGTGAAGTCCTTTGAGTATATAGAGTGCTATGGAAGTGCTAAATACGGCTTTTGTTTACTATTCATAGAAAACACTGATGTAGTGCGGGGTACTGCGGGTGTCCCTTGTCACTCAGAACTTTGTTCTGTACATTGTGATTGGGAGCAGTTGGGTTTTGAAACTAAAAATAATGCTTTTGGGTTTTGTGCATTTGCAAAATTAGGACATCTATCTTTCTTTGTTACCACATGACTCCCAGTCAGATCCCACTTACTCAGGTTATCCGTTTTCTACAGTATTTTATGTGGTACTCTACAATGCTCTTTAATTTAGTGTAAACCATTTCCTTTGGTGATCTGAGACAGGCTTGGGACCCAGTGCTGGTGTTTTACATCTCCAGTAAATGTTTTTGCTTTGATCTCAATAGGAGCCACTTCTCACTTTCTAGGCTCATGGAATCTACCTTCCTGAACAGACTGCACAAGATTTATCACCAGAGGCATCCTGAAAAGTACATCATGTTTTGCTATATAAAATCGTGAAGGGAGATGCCTAGGCAAGCAAGAAAACCCACCTGGGCATTTGTCTGTGATTGCTGTTCTGCTATTATAGTCAGAAATGCTCAGTAACATCTGAAAGTCCCTGAAGTGCTACTGAAATGACAGAGATGGCTCTGTGACATTCATGTGTGGAGCAGGGTGTCAGTGTGACCTACCAAATGTCCACACCAGGACTGTCAGGGCCAGAGCATACTGACAGTGAGAAAACCTGAACTTCTGCAAAGAAATTGAAGAGATGAATGCCAAGACACTTATTATGTAGGTCAACATGAAGATAGAAATGTCTAGTAATATCTCTGGAACAGGGACGAAAATCCTGCACTGGCTAGTAGGAAATGACATGCTTTTCTGACCCCAAAAGCAGTTACTTTATTTTGTGAGCAAAGATATGGAAAAGTTTATTTGATAAACATTAAGCAAGCACACACTATTTAAAAGTGTTAATAGAAATCACACTTCCACATGTCACTCCTTCCCAAGTCCTTCATACATTTAACTTGTCTCTGATGGTCTTGTGTCTGGGAGAGAACAATTACTTCATGTAGTAACCCAAACACATAATTGAAACTTGAAACAGCTAAAGGGATCACCCACATTTGAAGCAGCCACTGCTACCCCAGGTAGAAAAACTATAATTGCCAGGACTGAGATTGTTATTTGTTATTGCCATCACCCTAGGATTTGAGCCAAATCATTTATCAAAGGTGTTCCTGCAAGTAAAAGAAAAAAAATTATTCTTGTGGTATGGTGCACTTGAAATTCAGTATTTGGATCCTAGCATTTTATAAAATCTAGGTTTATTTGTACCTTAACAGAAAAATGTTTTCTTTTTCACTAGGACATACACACATTTAACTTCCTTCCAAAATCGAAATATGATTAAATTTTAGAAGTGTCTCATTCTGAAGGGCATTGACAGATGTCCCTGTAGTAAGGAACACAGCACTGGCCGGGTAACAGTTCAATAGTATTGAAAATTATATATTGAAAATTATATTATACAGTGTATATAAATGTATATACAGGTCCATATACAACCCAAAAGAGATATTACAATGTTATGAAGATATATGACACTAAATTATTTGAGTAGCTATTCTCAGACCACCACTTTGCTGGACCCACCTTCATCCAGTCACTTTTCAAGGACACAAAGCAGTTTTGTCTTGAAGCAGGCAGTCATGAGTCAAGGCAATGCAGTGTTTCTCTGTAAAAGAAAGCAAAATATTTCTTCTCAATATTGGGTGTTTTGGACTCCCCCTGCACCTGGATGGTGCCTACTGGTCCCTGCTCTGATGTTTGATGTTTTTTATTATGCCTTTTGTGACTGAGGCTTGAGCAGACTGCCAGTGCAGGGTCATTTTGGTCCAAACCTTTTAATTTCCATCATTTTCTCCTCTGGGCAAATGAAGTCAGGCTGACTCCTTAGCATTTGGAATAGGACAGTATCTGGAAATTACTTTGTGTGGCATCAAGATACTTTTCAGTAATGACCATGCAGAAAATTATTTAAACAAATAAATTAAATAAAATTAAGGAATTTGTATGTATACATGAGATCAGAGTTCTCTTACTTGTGTACTTACTGTATGTGCTTTGTTTTGCTCAATGGTTCCTCAGTCCTTTAAACTTCCCTTGCCTTGCTTTTCATCAGGTTTTTTGGGAGGGTAAATGGCAGTTAAGGAAAAGAGCAGTTTTTACTTGGATTTTCTTTTTCTAGATTTGCACTAAGTTGAATGGTTATCAAACAGTATCTGATTTGGCTTACTACCAAGTGCATGATAAACTTTTGCTATTCCTGTGGAAACATAGCTTTAGAAACATGTCTTTTCTGTTCAGTTTCTTCTTTATCAGAAGGCAAAGTAAATATTTTCCTCTCCTAAGTGATTCTTGCACTTCAAATTCACAGCTCAAGTCTGTTTCACATATGTGGGTATTTAGTGCTACTTAAAACACACTTGGTTTCAGCTTCCTAGGGTAGTATTCAAAAGCCTAAACATAGGTGCCTAATACCATTTAGATGCCTGAGGATAGCCTGCCTGGCATCCAGCTGCAGCTTCAGCAGGGCTCTGGTCTCCCACAGACCTTGTGTTGCCTTTCCCAGGCTCGTGCGGATGCTGAGAATACCCCAGGATGTTTAAAAGTGTATGGAACGATGGTGCTGAGCCACCCATGCTGCTCTTCCTCGTGCTCCCTGCTCTCTGCAAGCATTCCTGGAGCAAGCAGCTCAGGTTTATGTTCATGTTTCTGTATTTCTAAATGCCCCATGTAGGGCAAGCCACGAATGATCAGGAGCGTTTGAATAGTCATGAATATTTACGTCGTTCTACCCGTCGTACAATAAAGCATGAAGCCTCATATTCTCATTTCTTAAACAATCAACACATACTTGTAGATCAAATTTAATGCATATATTTTTTCCATTTGAATACATCGTGATTAAAAGTTCATGCCCTTGATTATATTATGCAATTTGAAAAATCGCCAACAATGTCCATGGTGATTAAATATTCCACTTTGTAATTATTTTGTAACTTTTGTTCTGCTCTTTGCTCACTCCAAAAATTATCATAAAATTTTGAAAGATGTCCTCAGTGCAGAATATGTCCATAAAATATTAAATATTCAATTTTCCTCTATCATGGCTTGAAAAATTCATAATTACATGATGATCCACATAATAACTCATTCTGAAAAGTCATATATGGCACTCCCCCTGTGACTGAGTTAATAATTTACTGCTGTGTGGGATTTTCACTCTGCACTGTTAGTCTTGGGAACATTTATTAAGCAAATGTTCATTTGCAAAGATCAGAATGTGAATGAAGAGGGTAAGAATTTAATGAGGAGTGACAGACAGGTGAACTGATTCCATATAGTTCTTTACTACAGGAGAAAGCAGATAGCTTTATCTTTCATAGCCTCGATAGACACATGAAATGAAATATAGAAGACAGGGGGCAAAAGGAAAAAAAGGATTCTTTCCTAGAAGGGCCAATGGAAGGATAAATCAGTGGAACTCCTGGACATGATTCAGACTGGTTGAAATGGTTGATCTCAGTCTATGCCTTTGGACTTACACTGAAGCGATATTTAGACTTTTCATTTTTAAGATATTTGCCCATTTTTTCAATAGAGTACTTCTAGCATTTAAAAAAAAGAGAAAGAAAAGTTTAAATTTTGGTTTCAACATGCATTCTAGTTTATGGCTAACCTCTATAATTTTCAGATGTAAGAAACACAACCAATATTATATGAGAACAGGTGTCACAACTTTGTCTACATTTTTTTTCATTAAATAATGAAAAGATTTGCAACACATTAAGTGTGTACCTTCTTTGTATGATTTTTGGGTGTTGTCTCATCAAACCTAGGTTAAATAATATTGATCCTAGGTTTCATTTGCAAAATAAATCCAAGAAAGAAACTAAATATCACAGATTTTTATTTGATTAAAAGTTCAGTTTTACAAAATACAGAGCATAGTGTTCCTGATACAGAAAAAACTAATACATTTTCAAGAATTTTGAAAGAATCTCTTGTTTAAAGGTAGGTGATTACAAATTTAGGTGTTTTACTTACTAAGGGACACTTCATTAAATCTGAGATAATTTAAACAATACTCAATTATTGTCACTAGATGTGTAAAGATATAACATACAACTATACTTCTGAAAGATGCCTAAATATAATGTCTCAAGGGTTAAATTTGATAGTATTTTTATATATAGGAAAAAAATATTTGGAACAAATCTTCATTTTCCAGTTAACTTTATTTATTTACTTTTATTTCTATATGGATGTTTTTTCAGTAGACCTTTCTTCTCCAAGAAATTTTAAATTTACTACAATATGATTGTTCTCCTGAGTCCTGAAATACCTTTTTTGACAAGAGCAACATTTATTTCTAAGATCATTGCCAGGATAAAAACAAGTCTCATAAAGATAATTATTTTTTGGGTGTGTTATATTTCTTTTTTAAATTTTTTGGCAGCAGTGGTAAATTATTGTATAATCAATGATGCACAGTAAATTTATATTTTTGAAAACTTAAGTAGTACATCAAAGTAAATGTAGGGAAAAAAATCCAAAACATAATTTTCTGAAAAAAGGTGCAAAAATTAATTTTGTTGAAAAGTTACACATTTTGAAAGAGATTTTTCAGTCACTGTCAGAATAATTTTCCTGGATATAAAGGCTTCAGATTTGTTTAGGCATTTGACTTGAATATGGCTTTTAATTTTCAAAGGTTGGTCCACGGATATGCTGGAAATGAGACAGGATTTTGGCCTGCATTTCTGATGGGGAATACTGACCTTTATTAGTGGACAGTTATCTGACAAATTTATAAATGAACAGACATACATAAGAAAGATTTACTTCAAAAAGTTTGAACAGGGATATCATAAAGGGAGAATGAGGTGGCATTGAGAATTGAAGGAAGAAAAATCAGATAAAATTTAATCACACAGACTAAAGATGTATAAGGAGAATTTTTCCTAGAGCTTCTTCACTAGGTATGACAGAGATAGGAAAAACCTAATCATTGATTGCAAGAAAAGAAACTCATTTGACCAAAGACAGATGTATACCATTACAATCAGCTGAGAGAAATAGGCAGCACTTTCATGGGATAGTCCATTTCCCTCTAAAATAGAAATTTGGCAAGATTTATTATCCCTTAGTGCCTGTTTCTGTGAATTGGCCAGAACAGAACCCTATGTAGCCTACTTGGATATATCTGTGTGAGATTAATTTCATCTGAGGGAACTCTGAGCTGCAAAGGTGATGTGGCCGTGAAAAAGTGCAGTCCTTAGGTATGTCTGTTGTGGTGTTCCTCAATACAGACAAAAGGGCATCAGTGCCTTTGTACAAAAGGTAAGTTAAATTTTGTCTGCAGCAACCTGGGCTGTTGTCATTGTTCATTTTCTGGAAAGAATAAATTCAAGCTGGAAGAGTTGTAATGAAGAGTAGCTATGGCAGATGCATGGGGAGTCTACTTTGTATTACTTTTGGGGTCCATCAGAGGTTAGCAAACAGTTTTTAAATGGAAGCCCAACATTTTCCCAAAAATATCATCATCCTAATTTCAACAAAGAAAAAGTGGTTGAGAAGGGAGCTAAGCCCTGTTTGGGGGGAGCCCCCACTCCTCGAGGTGAGGTCCTGGGGAGAGGTGGAAATGACAATTCTTTCACCTTGCTCCCAGGTCCAGCTGTCATTGGGGTTGCCTGCTATTGTAAGAGTAACAAAATTCTTTATTTCCCAAACCATATTACTTCCCAGTCAGGGAATCTAGCCTCTCCAATGCTGAAGTCCCTCTCATAGAGATAGGAAAAAAAAAACAAACACATTCATAAAGAAGCAAAATTGACTGAAAAAAGATAGTGGGTAGAAGCTGTACAAAATGATTTTTTGATGTCATGGACACCTAGTAATGGGACTCATTGATCCAAGATTCCTCATCTAGATCCATTTCTTCAGTATTTGTATTAAACTTTACTGTTACATATACCTATTTTTAAGCATCACTTAAAACGACTGAGACACTGAGGCAGACAAAGTCGTTGCAAGTATCTGGGATTAAAGAAAAACACCAGCAAAAAACACCCAAACAATTTAATTTTCTGATAGCTCTGATTGGTAACCATAAAAAAAAAAAAGAATAGCTTGAATTTTGTGTACCTCATTTGAAGATTTTACACTTAGTTGCTTGAGGAGATGAGGAGACTTCTCCAGACATAAGCTCTTCTTCAGCAAGTCCCTTCTCCTCAGCTGTTTGCATATAAGAAAAAGGTTAAATATAGCTGAGTTTTGTGAATTATGTATTTTAAAATAATTTTAGTTATTTTCACTAGATGTGTTTTCAATGCTACATTACTGAAAATAGATTGTCCTGTACAGGGCCAGAAGTTGGACTTTGATGATCCCTTGTGGGGTCTCTCCCAATTCAGGATATGCTATGATTTTTTTTTTTAATTTTTTTTTTTTTTTAATGTACAAGGTAACAAAGAGGAAGGAGAAAAAAAGATGGGTTTGATCCCAAAATTTTGTCATAGATAATTTTTTGAAGTAGAGCAAGCACTCACTCTTCTTTCCTGTGCAGACTGGGAGCAGCAGGAGCTACCAGCCTCCGTGTGAGCTCTGAGCACTGATTTCTGCAATGGGAACAACATCATTCAGACCAGCTGGGCACCCTGTCTCCTGAATTACACAAAATGTACTATTTCATGGTTAATGTAAATCAGTTTTGCCACAAGGTCTGGGATTCCGCTCTACTTTTCTACTGTGTCTAAGTGTCTGCATGAAGATGGCCTGTGAGTTAAGTGCTGGTTCCCATCACAGTCCAAGGACATCCAGTGCTGGATTCAGTTGCCTGAACGGAGGAGTTTACAGATGGTGTAGGTACCAAGCTTGTAACTTTCTGGATCAGCAGCTGGAGGCCATGCAACTGATACCTGTTCTGCAAAGTCCCTCTTCAGGCTTTGTTAATTGCACAGATTAGATCTCCGTGCTTAGCTCACATTTACCTATGCACACTCCTAAATGCAGAGCTCTTCATTTTAACCTGAATCTTGCCCCTCAGACATACTTCAGCTACATCTAAATAGAGTGGATGTATTTTGATGCTGGATTCCACTGGCTGTGACTCAGTATATTCTATCTGGTCTTCAGATTCCACTTGGCATGTTCCAGGGTTTGCCATAAACTGTGTATCAGGTTTACTATCTGACTGCAAGTGACTTAAAGTTTCATACCTCAGGCTGTGTAAAGTGGCAAAGATTTTCTGTGAAGTGACACAGAATTAAACACATATATACATCATATTTACACAATTAAACCAAGACCCAAGTGTTTCTTGGTATGTATTTGAGAGAAAAGAGTGAATAAAAAGCTCTGAAGGGAGTTTAACCTGAATTTCAGGTGTCAAAAACAATGAAAATAAGGACTTGTAACATTTTCAAATATTTTCAATATTCTTGTTTTGATTTGACTTTTTTACACCATTGCCATTAAAATGAAATGTTTCTGAGAGATGCCAGTGTTGAATGTTTTTTTTTCTAGCTTGTGGCTTAAATGATACACAGCGTCAGAGAACACTGTAGGCTTTGTGTTTTGTCTGTAAAAACACAACAAAACAAAACAAAAGCCAACATCTTCTCTACACAGCTTTAAATTGCTTCTTTTGAAAAGATGCTTCCTTATGCCATCCATGTACTCATGTAGTACAAAAGAAAAGCAATTGGTCAGATCTCCCTGGTAGGCACAAAACCTGTTCTGCTGCTTTTATCCCACCTTATAAATGGCTTAGCACAAAGAGCTCCTGCCAGAACTTAATGCTTTGGGCTTTCTGCATGTAGTAGTGGATGGTGCCCTGGGACCAGAGTTCAGAACATCACTACTGAGATTTAAAATCCACCAGGGTGAAGGGAAAAGTAAAATGTCAAGATTAGCATTTTGCAGCTCCAGTTGTTCGTTAAATGTGAGAAAAACCAGGCAGAAGTAGGAAAAACAGGCCTCCTGATTATTTTGGGGTATTTGTTATTTTTTCTGTGGCATTTTGCAATGGCATATATAAACAGAATTTTGGTAGAGGTTTACTGAAAGTTTTTATTGCACCTGCTGTGTGTATAAGAGTATCTGGAACTTGGGCATAAGAATGAAATAAACCTGTCAAAATTCATTAGCATTTAAAAAACACAAAACAGTGCTGTTAATAGGGCAGTAAGAGAAATAAACTGTGTATTATAAATAGGCTTGAAAAGTTCATAACCTAGATAGCAGAACCCTGTGTCATATAAACTACTCTTAAGTTAGTGAAGCCACAACTAAATTTCCAAGGTATTTGTCAGGTCATGATTCCCTTAATACTATAATGATAATCAACACATAGGTATACTAAGGGTATTGTGAAGTACTTCATCAAGAGATTTAATTTACAAATACATGTGAGAACTACATAGCTGAAGGGAAAATATATTTAGTGAGAAGAACAGCTTATTTCTGCAGAGGAGCCCCTGATCTCTGCTCTGTAGTTTGTTCTCAGATAAAGAATCTACTCTTAGTATGAGACATACAAAACCTTTAGAAAGTTTACTCAATAATTAGTATTAGTGCATGGTGTAGCTTTTTCTCTCTTAGATGCAGTGTCACAAAATTTCCAGGAACTTTGACTTTATTATGAGACTTTTAGACCAGCTAACTGATGGACAATTATCTGTCTAATTGGACTATCTTTATCACTGTTTTAATCTAAAAAGCTACAGACCATATGATTTAAAATTACAATCCACTTTTGAGCTCATAACTCCCTTTATTTAAGAAATGAATAGAATAAAATCACCAAGGTCTTAAATTACCCTGCAAAAAGTAGCTAAATGTAATTAAACACAATAATAAAGGAAAGAGGGAGCTCAAAAGTCATTCAGACCACATGGACACCATTAATAAAAATGGTGCACTCAGATGTTTTCAATCACAGAATAAAAATATTCCTTAACATGATGAAAAACTGTCAGTTCCAAAGTAAAGAAATTCTTCAAATTAAATTGCACTAAATGACTGTCTTTGGCAAGATAAATCTTGTCTTTCTTTGATCTTCTGATAATGCCAACATATACTTTTGAGAGGTCTGGAAAGAAACCCACGGAGGATCCTCACTTGCCAAAGTCAGTAACATTCATTTCCATGCCTGAGAGACAGAAGTGCTGGCTAATAAGAGAAACACGCTTGCTGGAGGCTGGAGGAACACTTGTTTGTGCCTAGTTCAGTACACCAGAGTGACTGCTGAAGAGTGATTCACTCTGGTAAAACTCTTAGGTGTAGGACTGTCACACTTGTTTTCTCTATCTGCCAAATTCAGTAAGGTTCCATTATGCAAGTCAGCTCTGCCTGGGGGCTTGTCTATCTTGAACATTCAAATTTCCAAAACAATTCTATTGCTTTCTTTCATGAGTCAGTATTTGTGTTCTATCTTTTCAGTTTTACTTTTTGCGTCATTGTTCATCTCCTTTTTGCCTTGTAACACTGCTTTGGTACATGCAGATCCAAATGTGACATAAAGCCAAATCCACTATTTCAATTTATGAAATGTGAGTTATGTGTTTTCCCTTTGCAGATGAATCTTTTTTTTTTTTTTTCTCTGTGCTAAACATGAAATAAATTTGCTGGGAAGGGCAAAATCTCTTATATCTTCCATATACCTTGTCTGCTATGATGGGGTTTAGAAGTCATGAACAGGGTTCTGTGAGGTTACCACAGAGAAAAATAAAGTGTGATTACATGGAAAATCTTCCTTACTATGAAGATCACAAAATAAAATTTGATAGATTTTGCAAACAGCTGAGAGCTATTGGCCCACACGATGTAATTTCATAATTTCATATTTTTAAATAAGGCAGGGTTAAGGATCTGATCACTAACTCTATTTTCCAAGAGATCTGGACTCATCCTGTGCACAATGTAACAATCCACCATTAATGAACCTCTGGTTGGTACTTTTCCTTCTCCTTATACCACAACCACAGCTCAGAAGATAATGGTCCAAATTTTCTTGTAGACTTTTCTATGCTGCTTATCAACACATGGTAACACACTTTGAAAATTTTATTTTTTATTTGCAATATTTATCGTAATTGAGAGATGTTTTACCAGGGGAGACATGATTAAGTTTTCCAATAATCTGAGATGTCTAGGATCTTCTGTTTTAAATATTTAACCTTTTACCATGTTGCATTTTGTAAGCACAATGGTATTTAATTGTATTAGTGAATAATCTGATGTTATACATATAATTTTCCTTTCCTTTTCTCTTTTCCTGACTGCAGAACCTTTTGGGCATTTTTGCCCAAACTTCAGCATCCCTTTCCACAGTTTCTTTTCTCTGTCACTTTCCCCAGTCGAGTCTGGGGGTGCTGGCTCCTTCTCAAATGCACTCCCACACTCCATTCGTTCCACTCATTCTCCCCATTTATCAGCTTTCACCTGTCTCCAGCTCTCAGCCAGCCTGGTTACATACATCCCTTTGTTTTGACACTGGTTTCCTGCAAATGTTCTAGATGCTTTGCCTGAGCAGCCTCAGCTTCACTCATCCAGCTCCTGAGTAAATTTGGAAAGCAGCTCTTTATAACTTCTGCTTGCTTTGTTTGGTGAATGTTAGCAGAGCTTGCTCTACTGCAAGGAGGTCCTCAAACAAACTCTGAAGAGGTCTGGGCTGGGAATTTTTATTGCAGCTTTCCAAAAAGTTTATAAAATGCCTAGATGGGAATAGATGCTCACAAAGGCAACCAAAAGCTCATTAACATTGCCTAAAAAATGTAACTTTCCTAGCTGTGCTTTTAGAAACTCATAAAGCCTTCAGCAAAAAAAGCAACCAGCCAGCCAAAAACCAACACAGCTCTGGGCTCAGTCTAAATCTGTTCACTCCTTACCAACACATTAGGCTAAACAGTGAGTGAACAGTGAAATACTCATAAATGTTTTGCTAAAAAGGAATGAGGCTTTGCAAGAAATGCAAAGTAAATTTCCAATTTTAGGGTAAACAGTCCCTGACTACAATCACTGTTAGACTCCAGCTCAGGGATTAAAATTTGGGAAAATTAAATCTGTGGGTCTAGAGTGGGAGTATAGAATACTACAGAATAGATCAGTTAACCTGGAAGGAACTCACAGAAATCATTTGTTTCAACTGCAATTAGATTTGTTGGAGGAACTGTTGGGCTGAGATGTCAAGGACAACAAGGAGATGTGAGGACAATATCATCTGGTTGATTTTTCTGCAGGAAAACACTGCACTGACCTCCCTAGCTGGGAACAGACTCAGTGGCCACAGGGCTGCAATACAGGGACAAATGGCAAGGGGGAAATTGTGTCTTTATGTATTGTAGAGCTAACTTCCAGAGGGACTGGCATAAAATCTCTCACACTGTGTTTGACACTGTTGGCTGCTTTGAGAGGATGAACGTCAAAGCAAACCACATGAAGCATGTAGGTCAATAACCATCAACTCCTTTTGTTCTAAGGACTTATTGAGACCTCCAAGAAGGTTATGGTCCAGGAGAGGACAATTTTGTAGTGCTCTGTTGTCTCCAAAACTCCCTTGAGCAAATCTGATTTACTCAAGCTTGGCACTGAAGCCAGAATCAGATCCTCACTGTACCACAAACAGGGCTATTAAATGATTCATGGTTTACTGCAAGGATTCTCTTTTCAGGATTAATACTGTCAGTCATATATTTATGGCTAACAGCATACAAAACTGAACAAATCCCTTCAACATAATGGGACAAAGCAATTCTAGAGAGCTAGAAGCCAGTTATAATGTACAGAAAATCAATGTATACATGTTGATATAGTGGGCTGATTATGGATGTTATAATGAAATATATATGTTGAGGAGGGCAGGAAAATAATTTATGTATGACATCAAGGAGGTATATCTAGAACTTTATACATATATTTATGCTATATTTTTCCAGAGAGAGGTTTTATTAGTCACAGTTAAATTTATTATGTCAACAAAACAGAATAGTTTCTGACACATTCTGTATTTGATTCAATTTTCACACATCAACAATTTTGTTTTGTTTTGCTCTGGAGTTTTGAAAAATTAGTTCCAATTGAAACATGAGTTCTAAATATTTAGTTTTTAGAAGAAAGATATATTGCCTGTACAAATATGTAAATTTTCTGGCTTTTGTGGAGTTGGCACTGTATTCTGCATTCACATGGTTACAGCTGTAGATCACTGTTTCTAAGAAATCTCCCAGAACATGTAATTGGAACTCCCTACCTCTTATTTTTTCTTGCAAACAACACATCTTCATATTTCTGGAATGACTGATGCAGAGATTAGCCTCATTTACCAAAACACAGTTCATAAATTATTTCTTGAGCTTAAAAGGAAGGAGGAGTTCTTTGGCAAAAAAAGTAATGAGTAAATAATTATAAACAAATTAATGATTGTCCAAATCTCTCTACTTAATGATTTGTTGGTATATTTGTCTATATATAGAGTCCCAAACAGGCAGAAAGGAATTCAGTGTCAGGCAGCCTGGTTAAATAATTGAGGTCAGAAAATATATATATAAAAGTGCTGAAGATCCTATGTGCAATGTAAAAACACTAAAATTTATACCTGTGGTGGAAATATGAGATATGTGGTGGAGATATCAGATATACCAATAAGTATAAACCCTATATTTACATAGATGCATATGCATATGTGTAACAGCTTATATATATTCACATACATGTAAATGTTTCACCAAAGATTTCTTGTAGAATAAAGCCCAAAAATAAGCTGTGTTTCCAAAAGGAAAATATTTTGTAAGATATGTAAACTGCAGTGAAGGCTGCACTGAAGTACTCAAAAATTATTTGGTTAAAGGGTAAATACACTTTGTACCTCATAATGAAAATCTTATAGGTAGGGGTGGAGATTAACACTGCAGGCTGTCTGCAGAATATTAATAAAATTCAATATAGTTTCTAAAAGGTATAATTTATATTTTGTGGAAATGAGTCTCTTTTCTAATAAAATTCTTCTGTCCTTCATTCTGTTCATATAATTTTTCTATAAATCATCCTGTAGGAATTTTTTCTAAATATTCATCTCAGAGAGAACCTATTTAAATAAGCCCTCTTAGCAAGGTATTTCAGAATTAAAATTACACTATGAGCAATACTTTATCTAATATGCTTTCTTCTATAGATTTTTTTGTGACTAAACCAATATTTTGCAAAATTACATTATGTTAAAATAGCTGATCTGAGGTGATGCTTCTAGTATATAAACACTATGTAAAAAAGATCAACAAATTACCTTTAACCATTTTAATTTAAGTGGTCTCTGAACCTGTGCAGAAGTAGCTGATTTTCTTTCCACATCTACATATATAGTGATAAAAAACCTAAGGGCATTGCACACAATGAAAGAATAAGAAAGGAGAAAACTGCTCCTGGTTATACTTTATTTTCTTGGATTTGCAGTAAACTGGAACCTTATGCTTTTTGTAGTTGTGTGGAAATAAAGTCTGTGATGTCCCTGGAATTCTTGGGGGTGTTTGATCAAAGCAATGGGTAAATTGTCTTCTTAGAGTGAAAGGCTGGAACCAAAACAGAAGAGAAAACCTGGCACCACTTGCTAGATGGTGAAAGCTGATATTGCAGTTCTGAGCCCTATTTCATAGTGACTTCTCAATTCCTAGGTTAGGTATTTGCATGAAGCAAGAGAGGGCTTGCATGTGCTTTTCTGAATCGGGATTCACCAATGAAGTGAATTATTGTCATTGAAAGATAGAAAACAAGTAGCAAATGTAGGTTAAAATTTCAGAAGTCGGGTCAAATTTCCTTTTCTTCTTTAAGAGCATACTTCCACAATGTGTAAAAGTGCACAAAAGGAAAGGAAAAGATCATATTTATTGGAAGAAAGAGCAGATTATGCCATGCATAAATCCTACCAGAGAATGTATTTGCTGCTAAGTTTCCAGGAAACTTGGAAATGGAATAGAGTAACACTGTATATGTAACACTTGGGGCTTGCTAACAAAAGACTTAAACTTGACAGGAAACTCATGCATAAGAGCAGGAAAACAAATGTTCCGCTGCACAACCTGCAGCACAGACCGATATTTCTGCTGAAGTCCGATATTTGGTCAATGATAATGTTATTACTAGGCAATATGCCATATTTATATAACATTTACTACATTTGATAACACAGCAATATAATAATATAATAGCAGTGGTATATAAATACACAAAAATATTACTTCTAAACATTTCACCAAATACAAACAGCTTGTTGCAGCCAATTCTACACTCTATGAGGCAAAATGCACACCTATTCCCACACCTAGTGCCTGTAAGAACAGCCAATAAAAGAAGAAATGTGAGAGTGGCTGTGTGCCAAATGCAAATTAAGCTACTTCTAACATTAGCTCCCATGCTCATTACTACTACTTGTAGAATTGTCCCCAGCTTATTGGCCTGTAGGTTTAAGGCTGAGAACAGCACATGATGGGCCCTCCAGAATTTATTTGCTCAGAAGAGGTCCACATAAGAATTATTGTTTTAGGATGCTTTTAAAACTAATGAAAAGAAAAAAAAATCTACCAAGAGATTAACTTACTCTAAAGTGAGCTCTTCAAATATGCCAGACGACCCTTCCTAAGAAATGTGATAAAAGAGATAACTGTTGACCTTAAAAGAGGTAACTGCTGACCTTATACTGCCAGATAACAATTCTGTGAAGGTACATGGGCAGTATGACTGGAGGAGGAAAAAATTCATAAATAAGTTTACAAACTTATATTTGATGAGTGGAGGAGAACACCTGAACCCCCAGAATTTACATCAAGCTGAGGGTTTTTTCTATTTTTACTGTGCAAAGTCCAAGTGTTTTTGATATCCAATTCCCTCCTGAGCAGTGTTACTTTCTGGACAATGTTTCTTCAATTACATCTCCTCCTGGCAGATTTTGGGGTCTGTGCCTATTAACACTTTTGACCATCACTTGCATTATGACATTGAGCAAACCGATATGGACCACATTTTTTCTCTCTAACTTTCCCTATTTTACTGGGTTTTATTTCTATAATCTCATCTTTCTTAAATAATAATTTACATATTTAGTTCTTATCATCGAAAGGTACTTTTCTGAGCCTTTTCCAAGGTCCTACCTTCTGCTGCTTCCAGAAACTTCCTGTCAACACAGGACTGGTACATTTGACCAAGGACTTATGGAAGGCCTATGCAGAGCTGGGAGGTCAGATAAGTTACATTGGAGCACCTCAAATGACAATAGGTGTCCTTCTTTAAGCAACTGAACCTGAAATATAGAGGTTAAAAGCAGTTACCATCTCATAGGAACCTATCTGTCTGTATTTTGGATGCCAAAAATACATCTCACATGTCTGCATAGTCCTGGCAGATGTGACAATCTTGGCAGTAGGTATGTACTCCTCTGGAGCAGCAGAGCTTTGAGTGTCTCAAATATCATTGAATGTCAGTGTATTGACAACTAAATTGAGCCCAGAATCCTATGCCCTAATTTAAAACCAGATAAATTCCAAGAGTTTTAAATTCAACTTCCTTCCTACATGCTTTTCTCCTCAGCATAGAATTCTGCTAACTTTTGCCATCAGAAATGTTCATCTTCTGCTTCCTTCTTGTCATGACTATAAATGCAAGAAGCTGACCATAAAATCTTTATGAGAAATTGATCAAAATATAGTGAAGATCACAGTGGGTAAAGTTAGGGTTTTTTGTGGGAAGCATGAAATGCCTTAATAATTACTTAAAAAGTATCTCATAATACTCACCCTGCTCTGTCTAGATGAAGAATTTGTACTCACAGGTATTTCAATCTATTATTAATGTTCTTTCAGTGTCCAGTAGCAGCTTGGTCTTGAAAGTTTTTATTTCTATTTTTATCCTTGTTCATTGTAAGAAACAATTCTGGCTTTGATATGCCTAATCTGGAAGGAAATATTCCTTCTGGGAACTATTTTAACAGTCCATTTAGATTTGTAACTTCTTAGTGATTCAATATTCTTGTGTTTTAAAGTGCAATGTATCCTTCAGGTGTTTTGACTGGACCTGAACTTTATATTTGACAAATTTGGGACTTTTTTGTAGACTGCTTCTGTTAGCTATATAATTTCAGTTTAAATAATAATAATAATAATAATTTGGTCATTAGCTCTAAGTTATTATCTTATTCCTTAGGGACTAGTGAGAAAAGATACTGAATTTTGAATTTGTATTAACTTTTTTTTATTTGTAATCCATAATGAATTAGAGAGTCCCATAAAAAGTTGCACACTTTAATTTTCTTTTGAACTCCTATTTATATCATGTAGCATTCACCATGATCATTCACAGAACAGTACTTTGCCTGTTGCAAATTCTATGCCTTTGGATATTTTCCTTCTGGAAGACCCCTTAATAAGGCATTCAGTGTATGATGGAATACTTCAGGATCTTATTAGCTTATATTCCAAAAGGCAGCTGTAAAAAGGCAACATTAGTTTTTTCTGTGTCTGTGGAAAATTGCAAAATCCTACAGCATGTCCAATTTCACAAAGAAAGTAAACCTTAACTGCTCAGCCATTATTCCATCTTTACAAGGAAGGTGCAACATTTCAACTTCTCACTTTCCTTTGGGGACACACTATGGGTAAAAAAGGAAAATTATCAGAGAAAATTGGTAAATAAATAATTAATTTGACCTTTTTTTTAGGCTTGGCTATATTCAGAACAACTAAAAAAATTTATAAATGCAGATACTTCCCTGAAATGCCTGTGTTAGGAGATCTGATGCTTGGGCTTTTCTGTGTAGTCTACATGTATGAAACCCATGCAATTTAATCAACTAATCCACCTTTTGAGATTTGTGGTTCAACTTCATAAGATGCTGTGTGGTTTTATCTCCTACAAGCCCTTAGCTGTTCTCTGTGTCAGATTTCCACCTTCCCAAGAATGCTCCTTATTCTGCAGGATGAGGTACAATAGTTGAAACACAGTCCTGTATCAGCACCTCACCTGCACCTCAGTCAGAGTAAGCTTTGCCACAGTTGTCGTGCCATATCTGTCAACAACATAGGTGCAGTGCCATAAACACCCTAAGGGAGCTAAAATGCCACCAGCAGATCGAGTTTATGCACCTGAATCCACCTCTGTGTTGAATCTGTCCTTAATGAGCTCTTTGACACAAGGCACTTCCCCAAGGCAGTGTGAGTATCCTCCAGCAATTACTGCAATCAGTCATCCTGACTTTATGCAACTTTCTGGTTGTTTGGCACACTCTGCATTTATTCACATTTTTTGTTTGTTCCTTTCTCTGAGAACAGTCTGGGAATCAAACCACATGCTGTATCTGTCACTCCCTACCTGATCTCAGTTCTCTGGCTTTGGTCTCATAATTTCTTGCATTGTTTTGTCATCACACTTGATTCTTTGTAGATTTTGCCATCAATGGCATTCCTGTTTCACATACAAATGCCACAGTGGATATTGCATGGGTTTTGGAGCAATGTTTCCTTGCACCATTTTTGCTCTTATCTGAGCAGAAGGGAAGCATTTTAAGAAGATACATAGGAAGCTCAGCCTTCTCACAGTTTTGAAAAGTACTTGCAGGAACAGAGCCCAGAGTACTATGGAGACAAATTTTTTTTTTTTTTGTAAACAATATACACTCCAAGTATTTTCCTTTTATTTTAAATAGCCTAAGAGGTAAGCAGCTAGTGCAAAACCCCTTCTACAATTTAAAATTGGAGATAGGTGTTCCTAGAAGACAGCTTGTCTTGAGCAGCTGCACCTCAATTCAGTTGCCCATGTGAAAAACAGATCCCCAGGGTTCTCACCAACAGATCCCCAGGAGTTCTCACCAGACATCCAGGTAGCATTTCAGAAGGACTCGTACCTCCCTAAGCTCCTATTTTACCAACCTGGTGCAGGTGGCTCTGAGCATCACAAACATGGATTGCTTGTGTTGGGAACTTGTTGTGTCATCTGTGTCTATTTTAGGGTGAGCCCACCCCCTGGAAATACCATTTCCTCTCTGTTTATTATAAGGAGGCCTAAATGACATCAGGTCTTGGAAATGGTATAATCTAGTAGGACTGATATGTGCTTTTAACTAGTGGCACATATAAGCATGAAACTTCAAGAGAGACATAACTTTTAGAATAAAGATTAGAATTATTTTACAGCCTTTACACCACACATGACTCTTTGAAGGAATTAAAGCCTTTTTGTTTTAGCATCTGAGCTTCAGGCATTGGATGTTAGAGATGCAGATTCTCTGAGGAGGTGTGGTCAGTTTCTAGCTGTCCAAAACACCTTACCAATTTCTCTGGCCATTTTCCCCACAGCTCAAGATAGGATTGGTTTGTGGTTCACTATATAATTAATCTTTTCCTTCTGAGACCCATAAATAATGGGATCAAAGAAACTCCAACAAAACAAGAAAGTGTGGGGTGGGAGCGCTTGCTTGGATTGGTGTTTTCTTTCCTCTGCTCTCTGATTTTCTAGCTTCTAGAGCTCCAGAAAAGCTTAGTGTGTCCTGTTCAACCACCTACATAAAAATGTCCTTTCAAAACCTTTGTTCCTATTTTTCCTTCTGGAGCTGAGAGGTGCAGTTCTCCTTTGAGTTTCAACTACTTGCTAATACGGAGGGTACCTGTTTTGGGATTTTTTGTTTTGGTTTAGATTTGTTTGTTTTTGTTTTTGTTTGTTTGTTTGTTTTTGTTTTGTTTGTTTGTTTTTAATATCTCCATCTAAATCTGGGCTGCCTAGAACTTAGGAGGTGTTAAACCTCTTAAACCTATTCTTTCAGCTTTTCTGTTAGACTTCCCTCTTCCTGAGGCTTCCCCTAAAGCAGATGTAATCCTTATTCAGTGCCATTTTCTCTCTGGAAGAACCATCCAAATGTTCTTTTCTAACAGGGAGCACATTAACCTTTTGAAACAGAACTAGAAACTTGAATTAAATAGGAAGATATTTACCAGCTTAGCATTTTACATGCTCTCTATGATATTTATGTAACTGATATTCAACTTTTTTTACTAATTTTATAACTGCTATTTTGCATGGTTTCTTTTATCTCACTGGCATCTCTTACACATTGATAGATTTTCATTTTCCTCTGATTTCACTGCCTTTTAATGTTCACTTTATATTTTGACACGCTTGCTCTGGATTTCTTCCTGCAAAACCTTTCCTCTTTTACTCTGTGTCATTAGCAAAATACAAAATGCTGTAAGTGTTATTCCAATTTTTATATTAAGCATGAATAAATGTTAGATTCATGTCATGAAAGACATAAACTACACTTGTATAATCTCTATCAAGGAACACATTAGAATAGAACAAAAACAATCCAGCACTGTTTGCTGTCTACTTCATAGGCATATATTTAATTAAGTTATGCTGCTCCTAAAATTCAAAAAGCTTAATCTTTTTCTGTCCTTAAATTAAACTCCCTGTGCTCTACAATGACCAAAACAAATAATCTATGACCTACAAACAAGACACTTGCATTCCCTGAAGATTTACTTCATCTTCTCCTCTAGGTTATACATCTTTGAACCTCTCTTTTCTGTAACGACCTTCTGGTGCTCATTAGCATGCTGATTACCATTAACACAGCTATAATCAAGCAATTTTCTTGGTGTATGTCGGGGAGAAATGCTCATCAGAATGCAGCCAAGGGACAAAATTAACTGCATAAATCTACAGCACAAACTGGATCTCATCCAACTTTACATGAGTCTTCCTCCTTCTGCTAGGTGTGACATCACCACCTTGCTCCCTGCTGATGGCCTAATAAGTATCCCCAGGTTCCACACTATTTAATTTACCCCTTCTCTCAATTTTACAGTTCCAGAGATAGCTGACCACCTTGTAGTATTTTCTCTTAATATGTGTTTGCCTATAGTTTTTTCTTCTGTCTCTTCTAATTAGTCATCAAGCTACAGGTACATTTATTAGAAGGATTATACAAATGTATGTGTCATGCATTTGTTTATCTGTGCATCACTTCTTTTGTGTTCTGTAAAATAATTTACAGGCCAGTGGAGCTAGATATTTTCTACAAAGGAAATATATAATATATTTTATATATTTTATATATGCATATATTTCTACATATTTACAGAAATAAGATTTTGGCTTAGATATGCATGTTGTGATTATAAAATGATTGTCCCATACTGGTGTCCCATAGAGGTGGCAGATATTGAACTAAGCATATTGCTTACTTTGAAAGAAAAGGTTTTCCTGGAAAAAAGCTGAGACAGCTTTAGAACTTCAAAATGACACAAGCAAACTTGGAATCTGTTAGGTTTTGTCACGGAGTGATACCATAGACAGAGGAAGAAGACGGTTCAAGGAGTGACCCTTATTTAACTCAGTCAAATATCCCTCTAATTTTTTCTTAGTTATTGTTACAAATAACAGTAAAACTGTACAGTTCTATATTTCCACAGATCTTACTTTAATTCAATTATTCTGGACTAGTCTAATTCAGAAAGAGAGAATTTATTTCTCAAAGAGGAAACATAAAAGTAGGAAAAAAACTGGCTTTGGATATAAGAAGAAAAATGGATCAAGAAAAACTCTAATTGGCAAATTAGGAGGTAAACAAGGAGAAGGAGGGGAAGAAGAAGTGAATCAAGAAAAGACCTGAAGGAGTGAAAATCAGATGGGAGGGAGGAGGAAACAAGAAGTAAGGATTGTACTGAAGGGTACTGAGCTCCTGGTACCATCTGTGTTCAGAGAGAGGAAGTTTCTGAAAGACTCGGTCTTTCTTGTGAACCTTAGGCTCAGGATTCCTGGGGCAGAGATAGAAAAGTTCTCATTCTGTCAGTGAATAAAGGATTTGGCAGGAGCATGCATCTATGTCTGGAAATAAGTCATTTCCCAAGCCTCTTGACTGAAATATGGCCAGAGTGAACCATAGGGAAGAAGGAAGTCAGTAAGGAAAAATATGTGCAAAACACCAAGGAGCACCATCCCTCACCCTTCTGGGCAGCACATCCCTCCCTCCAATCCCATGCTCTCAGGGGTGGCACTGCCCTGCCACATATTCCTGGGAAAAGAGAGAAGGTGGGTGGAAGTCCAGGAGGAGAAATCAAAGCCTTCTTTCAGCAGTGCAGTACTATCACCTCGTGATGAGTCTCAGTTGCCTTCTGCTGTGTGTCTTTTGCATCATGGCACTCTTGTGGTATTAATATAACTCTTGTGAGTGGTGACCATAATTCATGCAAGTTTAATAGACTCCTCAGGGCAGGTTCAGTTATAAGAGCACCAATCTTGGCAGAGGTTTGCTCAACCTGTTCTTAAAACTTCCATTGATGGAGCTCTTGTGGCCTCCCCAAGCAAGTTAATCTACCACTTTACTGCTAAAATGCTTCCCAGATGTCTAACAGGAATCCCATTAATTTAAGCCCATTAATCCTGACCTCTTTCAACATCTTTATGTAGTTTAAAAATATTACTATGTATCTCCTAATCTTTATTTCTACTTCACCATTCAGTTTTCCCTCATGTTGTTACTCATCTACCTAAAATATCAACCATTAAGAGGAAAAATAAGATTTTTCTAAAAAAGAAAAAAAGTGAATAAAATAGACACCAGTGAAATTTTGTGGGTTCTCACATTCTTCAGTGTTAATTTTGCTGGTCTTTGAGATATATTCATATAAGAAAAGTTTCAATATAGTGATGACTATAGCTTCGGGAATGAGGTAATTGGTTTTGTCATCATTTACAGTTTATATAATTTTAATCAGACTTGCACTTACTAGCATTTTATCAAATCCATCCTTTTAAAAATTTTTCTTTATAAGGAAGAAGTCTCTTCATTTAGCTCTCTTCAGAGATGTCTAGAGAGATCTCTAATTGTTCTTTCCCTAGTGCTTACTAAAACACATCTTTTTTACCATCTAACAAAATTATCTGTTTACCCACCTCTTTTGATTAGTGTAATGTTGATTTCAGGAGTTTTATTTGAACAGAAAACTTATAGCAGTTTATCTTTCATTTGATGCAAGTTCTTCTGATTATAAAGGACTCATTTGCTGTAAAAACATATGCATGAAAATATACCATAATGTAAAGGATGGAGAAGGGTGGATGTTCTGGAAATATAGACTAGAAATGAAGCCAGACATACAAGGATACTTTTAAAAAATATTAGAAATATGTCATGCTTAAAAAGAAGTATGAATAGCTAATTTTCCATGACTGATCATAACCAGCAGGTAACACATTCCCTTGTTTTTGCTAATAACACTGACAAAGAAAAACAACAATAAGTTTAATAAGCTCTATGAAAAATAGAAATCAATATCATATTAAGTCACCTAGACATGAAAGTCCTTCAAGCACTTTCTAAACACAGAATGGGGCAACAGGAGGAGGATGCTGTGGTGATGAATTGTGCACCATGCTGCCAGTTAGATGAGAAGACTGCAGAGTAATCTTTTATTTCAGTTCCTATGTGATTTGAGCATTAATATAGATCCCGTGAAAGAATGGGGTACCTTCAGGTGAGCTTACATCTATGGTAAAGGTTGTAAAAATTGGTTCCCAAGGATTCTGGCTGTACACCTGGCTGTGTAGCACCGCTGTGTATCAAAGGAAGCCTGAGGATCTCCAGCAGCCTCAATTGAACTTTTGCTTCCAAGGGATGGAAATGCAACACAAGGCTGGACCAGCAGCAGAAAGGGACCAAAAGCGATTTTTGGAAACTAAGGTGTGCTATAGCTTGAATCACATCCTTCACTAGGAACTCACTTGTCTTTCTGCTGAAGTGATAAAACTGAGGCAAAGGAGGAGTCTTTGCTCTCCAATTTAGATTCTTAACATGGAGCTCTGGATGCTGAGACATCATCTGTTCCCTGATTTTAGATAGCTAGATCAAACACTGTGAAATGGAGGGGGGATATCACAAGTTCAGGGGCAAACTGAGCATTAGGATCAAAAGGAGAAGAGGAAAATGCATTCATACTTTACTTTTACAATAACAAAAACAAACACTAGTGCACATGTGGTAATAGGGAGAAAAAGGCACTGCTAATGGCAATCAGCTTGTCCTACTGGTCCAAAGAATCCTAATTATTACACTTGGAAAAAGCTGTACAATACTCTGGAGGACCCAGTTACAGCAAACTCAGCAAAAGCATCTGCTGAGCAAATGCTGGCAGCTTTTTGTTAGAGCTCGTGCTGAGTGTGGCTGTGGATACACTGGATGCAGTATTAGCAGCACTGGAGGACAAATAGAGGCTTGGGTTCCTGGTCCCAGAAGTGGAGCATGATGCACAAAAGCCTGCAGACACCGCAGAAATGTCTGAGACACTAAGAATGCTTCTGGTTTGCTATAAAATTTATTTGAGTGACTAAAGTCTGCTGCCTGGTGATGGCTGCACCTCCAGGCATCATAAAGCCATTGAGACATCACCAGCTGAGTTTCCTCTGCTTAGGTCCCATGCTAAGCTTGACATGTTAGATACAGGGTCACACCTGATCTGTTGCAGCAGCAGCACTCAAATCCACAGTCATTGTGCTTCATAAAAAGTAATTTATCCCTCTAATTAATTAATGATTTCTTACAGTACTAGTTCAGAAACTGGGAGATCATGATTTAACCTGTTTGGCCTTTTGGCATGCAGCCTCACACCCTGTATGTGTGAGGCACACGTGGGAAGGGAGACCACTGGCCTCCCTCACATGCACTGCTGAACCTGTGCCACTCTGCAGGAAGTGTTCGGTGTTCTGTAGAAAAGCAATGAAAGGAGCAAAATTTCATCCTCCTGGAGGATGCACTTCCTAGGAGATGTCACTCCCTTTATACCAGTTAGGCTAAGCAAGAGAGAGTTATCAGGCTGGGCAAGCTGAGGCAGTTCTGCCATGAGTAACTTCTCACCTGCAAGCCTGTCCCTGGGTTTATCCTGATATCCTTATTAGATGTTTCTATTTGAGGGATCATTGCTGTTGAAGAAATGAATCACTTTCAGAGGTAAACAACTAAAGTAGATCTAAGGGTCCTTGCTTTTGCTTGCCCCTTATTGCCATCTGGAACATGGATCACATGCATGACAGCAGCTGGCCTGACCAGTAATGGAGTACAGGTGGACTGTGATGCAGAAGCAAAATGTTTTTCACCTTCTAGTACTCAGCTCCTGCATCCCTGCAAGCCCTCCCCAGGCTGCAACTCAGCCTGCCCAGTCCCAACTCCATAATATCAATCCAGATACTCATTCCAAAATAAATGCATTGCTGAAGTGCTGCCTTTAGTGTTTTGGTTTCCTTTACCTCATGCCAATCTCAACAAGTGAGGACTTCTGTGTCCTGATGAATTGCCAACATATAGAGAGACAAGTCAACATTTCCTCAGAGGAATATCACTCTTGTGTTTGATATCATACATATGAGTCCTATATTCTCTCTCTTTCCCATTCTTTTTCTGCTCAGCAAAAATAAATCTTAGCCTTTTTATTATTATTCTGAAGAAGACATGGATATTTAAGATCTCATAATTTATTAACCATGTGCTTACTTTTCTTAAAATCTGATAGGAAATTATACCTAAGATGAAGACTGCATACAGCTCTAGGAAGCATATGTATGTATAAAAAATATATATTTATTTTACATTGAAGATGAATACTAAAATCAGACACCCATTCTGGAAATGAGTTGCAATTTTAAACATGGATAAATTAGTGTTTCTCCATAAGCTTATGTTTGTTTACTAGTATCAAAGTATTAGGTGCTTTTGAGATACACTAACTTCAAAGTACAAATTATCACTATATAACATAAGTAAAAACAATTTGATATGAGTTGAATGTACTTGAAAATTTAGAAACAGAAGAAACTGGATAAGGAAAGTAAAAAGACAATGAGGAAACTGTGACAAGTAGAATTAAATGTAACAGAAAGGAATTTTTGAAGTGAACCAACAAAAGAAACCCTAACGATATTATTTGATCAGTATTATACAATGTGAGTAGTAACACAGAAAAAAAGCAGAAACATTCAACAAGCAAGTCTTTTTACAGATGAGAAAAAAACAGGTGATAGAGCCTCTTTAAAGGGTGATGAAACAACTTCAAGTGCTAAAGCAAGTCAGTTAAAACGCAGATACCAGTATTAATCAACAATAAATCAACAGGTCACTGGCATGTAAAAAATAGAATATCTCTAAAAGAGCATGTCCCTGAGCTGTAGGTGCTTTCTTTTCAATAGCTCTAAACTATTTTGAAGATCAAAATTCATAGAAGAAAACCTAACATAAAAGGCTAATATAATAATAGACATTGTGTTGTGCAAAGTCAGAGATTATATTCAACTTCATTAGAAAAGCATTAAAGCACAATAACACAATTAATGCAAATCAATATGGGCTCTTGGAAATTTGGTCTCGATTCTGTAATGTGATTAGAAGTTTAGCTACTAAAGGTAATTGGGTGAATATAATACACTAAAACTCCTGTGAGACATTTGACTTGGTGACTTGTGACATTTTGATTATGAAATTAGAACAATATGTTATATAGCACCATTTAAATAGATTAAAACCAGTTTAATTAATAGCTCTCCAGATGTAATTGTAAATGACTAATCATTGTTGACCGGGTGCATTTTTAGGTAAGTTTCAGTGGGTTTATTTCTACTTAACATTTTTATCAATGAACTGGAATTAAATATTAAATCATCACTAATAAAGTTTTCAGATGACATAAAGATGGAAGGAGCAGCCAATAATGAAGAGAAAAGATCATTGATGCAGAGTGACATGAATCCCTTTTGATCTCAGCCTTAATGTAAAAAAACCTGCATGTATTTGAGCACGAGGATTTAGAAAAAGCAGCCAAGTTTGGATTATCACCATGGAGTCAATTAAAGGCTGGAGCATGATTTGTATCTGATGTTATGTGGAAGGGAAACAGTCCAATGACCCTATTATAAAGGAATAGGTACAGATGGGCATCTTGTCAAGCTGACCATGCAACATGCAAATCTTGGTCACCTTTGATAAGGCACAGAAAACACTCATCCTGGTCCTGACAAGTGCACTTAAACATCCCTGCTTGGACCCAGCTCTCCCCTGTCTGGAATAAGCAGCAGCATTTTTCCATCTCCTGTGGTTACATATATGACACTGAAATGCACTTTCTCCTGAAACACATCCCTTCTGTGATTTTTCTGAGGTTAAAAAGGACAGACAGAGAAGCTGATCTGCTCAGTTATCATGCTTACTAGGTCAACATACAGGAGTTACTTTGATCTTGGCTCATGCAAGATATCAGGAAAAAGAAGCCTCCTATTAAAATTTCATGTCTTATAATTAATGATCCCTTTCATAAAATTGCCTCTAATATCTTTGAATCTTAGACAGACTGAGTCTACCTGGAGGGAGAATTTTCTTTGCAGAGATGCATGAAGATCATAAATTGCCCTGTTTTAGTAATTTATTGGGTCTTCAAGGGGCTAAAACTTCCTTTTTCTAAAGAGCAGAATTCAAAAGAAATTTCCTGCTGTAATGAAATTAAGTATGGAAGCATTAAAGATGTGCAACAGAATCAAGTATTTTACATATAACATCTCACAAAGAAACTTTGGATTTAAGGAAATTCATTGTAAGATTTATTCTTAAGGATGACAAAAAAAAAAAAGAAAATATATAAACTTTCAGTATCAGAATGTTCTGACTAAGTTCAAATCTGCAGTATTAGCTTACTATCCAAAAAATTATGCAGGCAGTTGCTATGGAAAGAAATCATATTAAGCAACATGTGCACACACCAAAACAAGAAAGCAGTGCCCTTGCAAACTGAAATCTAAGCTGCGATGAGCAGCTGGGAACCCCCCTCACTGAAACTGTGTCTGTAAGAACAATGCTGTGAAACTCAGAGCAGCTGTGAAACTCCATGAACAGGCAGGAAGCTGGCACAAGATGCCAAGCAAACATCTGAGCAGCACCAAGAGTACAGGAGCCCAGCGGAACCGCCTGAAGATCCAAGTCCAAGTTTCCTATGCTGTCAGTGAAATACAAGGGTGGATACAGCATGTTGGATAAGCATTCAGGCTATAGTCAAAAATTTTCTCTGCTGGTTTTTTTTGGGTTTTTTTTGTGTGTATGTTTTTTTTTTAATTGAGATTAAATGGTTATTAACTCTAAGCCTATCGCAGTTTCAAATAAAGTGAAGTTCCCCTTTACTTCTATTGGCTTACTGGTCAAAATTACACCAGTACTCAAAATTCTATTGTCCTTTCTTTCCAGTTGTGTACAGTATAACTACTGGTGCTATCAGACTCAAGGAAACCTTCCACTGTTACCCCTTAAAGGCAACCAGAATTATTATTCCACTTTTTTTTTTTTCTTTTGTATTTTGGCAGAGCAAAGCCCTCTTTGAACTTTTGTCTTGGGCTTCTAAAAATATAATGACTTGTAAAGAATTTATTCAGCTCAGATAAGATTGTCTGCATCCTAAAATTATGGTTACACATTGTTTTGCATTATGTAATTGAATTGAGTGTGTATGAAAGCCTTGGAGATTGAAATCTTTGGCCCACATATTCACTCAGCAAGTATTGGAAGTGCAAGTTTGCCCAGCTAGCCTGAGCAGTGGGCAAGACTCAAAAGAAACTGTGGTCTTCAGATCTATCAGATTCCTGGGGTTTGGGGGATTAGGTGTAGAAATCACAGCCAGAAACTCATATCCATTCTTTCCAGTGTTAGTGTTTAACTTAGAGACATGGCTCTTCTCTTTACACAGTTACAGGAGGAGAAAACAGCTAAAATGCAGGAGGTCAGTGGACCATATTTGGCATCTGGAATCTCATATAGGTGCCTAACTTATCCCAGAGTGCATCAGAACCTCTTTTCTGGCTTGTTGGGCAGAGCAGCCTTCAGATGCTCCAGGCCTCAGCTCCTGCTGAGCCAGGCAGGAGACACCACAGCCCACTCTTTGTCCCCCTGGCCATCTGGTGCCTGAGAGTTAGCCTAAGCTCCATGCTGACCTTTTCTTTCAGACTGCAGGTTTCTCAGAGGTGTATCAAAGCTGGTGGCTGAAGTGGCAAACTAATCACTTGTGTGTAGTGCACACTGCTGCAGGCACCGGGGTGATAAATTGTCCAATTTTACTAAGCAAGGTTGCTCAGATAAAAGCTACTCACAGTAAGGGTATGTACAGCTGTCTTTGTTATGGACTGAACAATAACAGGCAAGGCTCTGATGTTTTTTTGGTTTTATTTTTGATTGTCAGAATCTTTCTCAAGGACGGGAAACACCTTCACCGAAAAGATTTTTAAATCTGTAATTTGCATAAATATTTTAGATCATTTTCGAAGTAACAGCTGTCATGAAAGGCTGTATTTCCATTTGTTTACAAAAATAGGAAATCATTACCATTTTGATGTCCCACAAGAATTGAAAAACACGTATGTAAACACAGAGCAGATTAACACAGAGAATAAGTGTGTGTCCTTGTATTCACAATGGCTCAGCTGCCCTCACTGCACTTGGGAGCCATTGGTTTATACTTCTTCATTGTACCCCACAACAGTCTCACTTCATGTTTAAATTCTTTAAGTGTTTTAATTTTCTTTCAAACCAATTGTTGAAGTTTTATGTTTTTTTCTAACACATTACTACAATGCTTCACGTTCAGGTGCTCAGAATATTTGCAGATAGTCTAATATTTCTCTCCTTTTTATTAAAAATATTTATTCCACATATCAGAATGATTTTCACACATGCAAAACAAGCATCATGCATACTGTAGCTTAGTTCTAACAAGACAAGAAAATTACTTGCACTGAAGCCCCACACATGTATTTCTGACCCTTACAAGTCATACATGAATATGCATTACCTAAATTGTGTGAGCATCCTCTCATAAAATTTGCAGGCAAACAAGATAGGCTTGCATTGTTGCCTTTAGCACCACAGAGCTCAGGACAACCAGGAATCTGGAATTTGCCTCAGGTTGATTTGGACTCCCTTCTGCCATGACTACATGGTTCCTGGCACAAGTGCCAGCTGTCTCAAGGCCAACTCAGGAAGTTCCTACAGTAACTTTAGTCCTCATTTTTGTTGGGGTATAGATGCCTTAGGTGTCATTTATAGCATCATAGGTGACAAATATCCCTTGTAGTAACAAGGATTTGACTCATAGTTTCTGAATCTGTGGGGGTCACTGCCATGCCATGTGTTCAGTGAGGAGCAGATCTGGGAAAGAATTCCAAAGCCATGATGCTCAGTGGTGCCATCCTTACTTTTTATATGTTGTCTCCCTGCATAATACTCACAAAATCAAATTATCGTCCAAAGTTTTTTCCACCATGGGGTGGGAAATGCTTAGCATCTAAGATTAGAATGCCCAAGAGCAGCATATTGTTAAGTGGAAAAAGGGAAAATGTTCAATGCCTGAAATAGCCAATGGGAAGCATGAAAGGGAAAGAAATATTTGAGCTCCTGTTCTTTCCTGGAGTTAGGCATCTTCACCAAGAGGTGAGTGAGACCACCTGAGACCACAGACTTACTCCTTGCCCTTAATTCCATACTTAGGGGGAAAATAGCTGGCTGTCTTTTTTCTTCTAAGAGCAAACTGGAAGAACCTTCAGCCTGTGTTGGCTGGGGAACTCACGCCAAACAGGTTCTGTGACCTCCTCAGCTGTCGTCAAGTGTGCAAAATTCAGAAACATTTTAAATTGGTGACATTGGACTTCAGACATAAGGCAGAAGAAACCTGTTGTCAGTGACAACAAATATGAAAGTAAAATGGAGGGAGAAGATTACCTTTCTCTAGGTTGTCATTCCTGCAGTCATTTACACAACAACTCTTGGTGTAGAGCACATAAACAGTCAGGCAACAGGACCATTTTGTTTTCTCATTTTCTAAAGCTGATACCTCACCAAGACAGAAAACCAGAGAAGGAGCTCTTCTGGTCTCAGAAGAAAGGAAAATCTGCAGAAACAATAAACATGACCAGGTAAGCCCTTACTACAGGTTTTATAGCTGCTGCTCAGTAAAAGTGCATGCAATGCAGTTCCTCTTGTAGTCACTGGAGAGAGACATTCTCTTTGAAAACACAAAAGTGGGAGCTGCCTGAACTGGTTGTACTCTCCTCCAAATAAAGGAATAATGGAACCATTGCATTTTTCCGTAAGATTTTTTTAATTGAATCTGTACAAGATTACATCTTCAGGATCTCACATCCACACTATCATTGCTATTTATATTTTGCCAATTACAAGAGGTTTTCCTACTCAAAATAAGTAAGATACACCTTGTAGCTAAGTTTAAATAGGCCCTTCACTTTCTCAGGCTCATTCTGTAGCAGCACAAGAACAGGACATGAAAACATCAAGCAAGGAGCCAAAACCAGCAAATGTTTAAAGACATAAAATTATGCCCAGGAACACATTAAACAACTAAAAATATTCATTGAATTACTGATATAATCCTGGCTGCAGGGCTTCCACAGAATCATAGAATAATTAGGATTGGAATAGAACCTCTAAGACCATTGAGTCCTACCACTGAGCTGCAATGTTCACCTTTATGGCTGTATTAAAATTTATACACTGACTCCACAAAAGTTATTGGGTTTTCTGGGCAGCATTCAAAGTGGGTAGGGAAAGAGATCTGATAGCGCAATGATAACAGAGGGCTGAAAGGTATGATAAATTAAACTGGGAAAGCAACACATTGAGTTGATTTGAAAGGATAAGTGGGGATATCAAACCTGAATGTCTCAAGTAACAGTGATGCTGCAGGGAAGCCAAACAGTGCATGGAAAAGTAAGACAAAAAGAGAAAGGATGAAAGGGTGAGCTGGTGGCTTGTGGCCAGGGTGTACAAAGCACTTGTGTATAACAACCAAGAGTGACCTACAGACTGGTGTGGTAGTTTGGGATGCTCTGTCTAGGAAATCTCATAGGATATTTTGCCATAGTGTCTCCAGACCAAGCTTAACCTTTAAGGCTGGAAGACCTACTTGGATCATGAGTAGGGTCTAAGGTTTTGCCCTGAGTTTCAACATCTGAATCCCCTTCACAAAAATGTAAAACTGAAAAGTGCATTGAAAAGTGAAATCTCATAAATCAATAAAATCTGTTTTGATACTGAAATCACTTTCAACAAGAAGCAAAATTTTTCTGTAAGAAGAGTTTAATTTGATGTGGTTGTAGACAACTACTGATGAAGATTAGTGCTTGTCAAGAAAGTACTTCCTTTGTAATTTCATATATATATATATATATATATATATATGAAATATACATACATATACATGTATATACATATATACATATATATATATATATATGTATGTATGTATGTATGTATGTATGTATGTATATATACTTGTTTGGGTTTTTTATGTTTGGTTCTTAGAAACAAACAGAAAAGCCCCCAGATTATCCCACATTAAAGTGCTTCAGGTAGAAACTTGCATAATTTTCAGTTCAGAAGTTTCAGTTTTTCTCAGGAAACTAGTATAAAATATAACAAGAAGAGTGCTCTTGCACTCCTACATCAGGCTGCAGGATAATTTAATCATAAAAAATGTAGCAATACTGCCAAGCCTTTTCAAGTGCTTTAAATAAGCCTAATTCATACATTTTATAAAAAGTATATGATCCCTACACATAAATAAAATTTGAAAGGGTACATAATTCACTGACAGGGGGCCTGAAAACACATGTCTAAGGCTGGGCAATAGTCTCTCAATCTATATAGACTATAGGATTGATGCATCTCACCTATAGTTACTGCTAGAGAAACCACAATTTTTCTTTGGTGTTGGTAACATGAAAGGAAACAAATGATTGGATGACACAGCCAGTATCTACAATTATTCCTCCCATAAATAGAAGCATTGAAATGGCTTTTTACTGAAATTCTATTCTGTAAACAATAATGCAAATGTGGCCTTGGTGCTTTAAGATATGGATCGAGTCTGCTCTGCTGCATGCACTATTTATGGGAAATTGAATTCAATAGATGGGACAAATCCTGGTCACATTTGCACCAGGGTAAATCCATAGTATTGGAAAACGGGCAGTGAACAAGAAAAAAAAATCTTCATTTAAAAAAAAATATTTCAGACCATCAGTTAAAAATGACAGAAGAAAAGAGAAAATAATCTTATATAACCTGGAGTATAAAAAGTTGCATGCAATTAGAAAATATTAGGAAATTAAATATAGGGGATGTGCTGATTTAGAATATATTAGAACCCTGGACAAGTTACAATTTCTTGTGTATGTAAATGTTTTGCTATGATAAAAGATTGGCAGGGCTGGTGGGTAAAACTTCTTTGCACATTGTATATAAACTGCACAACCTTTGCTGTATCAACTTTATGCTCCAATAAACAAGACAATAATGACAAATTATCAAAGCAGTCCTCAGATGTGACCCTCAATTGGAAGAGCAGCAATTTAATGAAGACAAAAGCTAGGTGAAAGCTGCTAATATCATTTACTGATAAACAGATTTTCTCAAGAGGCTCCTAGCTCAATCCCCTGAGGCCCCATAAACCTGCATAATTCCATTTAAAATATTGTGCAATTCACTAAATTAGTCTTTGAACATCCTTACTATCCAATTACGAAGCCCCAGCATGGACAGAATAATGAAATTTTTCAAACTGCGGAATGCATGTGGCCTTAACAAACTTATGACAAACACTGAAATTAGCTTTCAGTTTTGAAGCCCATGTAGACTATTGCTAATGCTGCAAGTCAGAGATAAAACAATAAAACACTATTGCAGTGTTTAAGCAGGATGTAAAAAAAAATAAATCTTTGAGTTATACAGAATTCCTAACACAGCTTACCTTCAGGTAAAAAATCATAAGAACTTGAATAATGTTTTTGCATTTGCAAGCTATTTGGCCTGCTTAAGTTCTAGTAAAAGCTTTACTGAATAAAGGGTACAAAATACCTCATGGACAGTTTTATCTTCCAGGCAGGCAGAAAAAGGCGAGAGTTTCAGAAGTGAAATTTATTTCTGTTCAAGCATTGCAAGCTGTATTATTAAAGTAATTTGTCATGGTTTGAATATTTCTGCCTGATTCACCATTAAATTGGCCTTCTAATTACCAACTTTGTCATGAAAAGCAGTTGGACTTCTTCATTCACCAGAAAACTTCAATCCCTTAATAACAGCTTGGTTCAAGTAGCGGGGGAAATGCTTTTATGCTCAAAATTTAAAATGAATAGGATAGACATTACAGAAAAAAAAAAAAAGACTCCAAGCTGAAACAGAATCCACTAATGATGGCTTCAAATTCAAATGCTACCCAGAGAATATTTAGAATATATTTTTAATGAAAGTATTATTAATTTGGATGGTGAGTATTTTACCTTTTAAAAATGTAAATTCATTTATTTTGGATGTATATACAAAGCTGAAATGAATTCATGTAACTCAGGGCTATGAATATTCACTTAGACAAAAAACTAATAGTCCAAATTCCTAATATTATAAAGGTTCAAAGCAACATGTAGAAGTGATTGTGCAATTATTTGTGCATCTATTTAGAGTGGTCATGCATGTTGATGATCATGCAAGTGACCACACTTATAAATGGTTAGGCAGATATTAAACTGTTCTATGTATCAGGTGTGCTTCTGAAACTCTGATAGTGAGGTTGTCTTTGAAGTTCTGAATGACATCCTTTGATAGCTGTGGAATGCCAGGTGCTTCCACCTGCAGTTCTGTACAGTGACACACTCTAGTCTCACTGGAGTTCAGTTTATAGGCCAAATCACATTTAAAGATTATTTTTTTTTAATTCAAACATGAACTTTATTATATAGGTTTTCCTATATGATAAAAATTTTTTCTTTCCTCTGACAAGAATTTTAATTGCACAAATCAGATCTTTATATTTACATGCAGTCTACACCTATCCAACCATACATTTCATTAAAATTCCAGTTATTACTAATCTATCTTGAAAAACCCGAAGCTGAGGGTTAGTACCCTTTTTTGGAAAACAGGTACTGATCATTGCTTTATTTTGTAGAATAAACCTGGAAAAATTTTTAGTGTAGGATTTAATCAAGACTTGCTATTATCCTACTCTCCTTAAGCCCTTTTCACCCTAATATAAAAACAAAAATTGCCACACTAGGTTATGGCAATAATTCCATTATTTCAAAAGGCTCTCTTTCAATATTTGACAAAGTATCAGGTGAAAAACCTTCATTGTACCCAAAGATTTAAGATTTTGTTAGCTATATCCAAACCCAGGCTGAGCTATCATGTTGACCTTGACTTCTAAGAGAAAGATGACCTTCACTTAAAGCATGCTCTAGCTGGAGTTAAAATGACTTAGACCTTTAAAAATCAGACTCACACATTAGGTTGCTCAGATTTTTGCCACCCTTTATTTGGCAAGGGAGGAAGGTCTACCAAACAAGTCCAAAAAGACATCAGTGTGACATCAGAAAAGGTGACAGGATGAGGAACCAAATGCAAACTCTAAGGATTTTCAGTCTGTTACTCAGGATTGTTACTGGCAAGAGAAAGCTGTATCTGAGACAGTTAAGGAAAAGGAACCAGAAGATGGGAAGAAACAGGTACAGTATGAAGATGGAAAAAAATAAATCAATGAAGAATGACTCTTTGCTATGTTTTTCTGTATTTTCTGAACAATTACGTTTGGGCCAATGTGCTTATGAAGCATGATACACTCCCTTTTCTGAAACAAAAATCGTGAGGAAGAAAACACACTTTAAAAAGTGTTCAGGATCTCAGTCACAAAAAGTTGAAGTTCTTCATGTTTTAAAATTTTGAATTGAGAAAGGATGTTGGTACACTTCCCAGGTCAGGATCTATAATAACCCACTGGTGCCCTATGAGAAACCTTAGGTCCTTCTACAGGCTGCCTCCAAAGCATGTGTGGAGAAACAATTTGCTCTGACTGTACCTGTACAGGGTCCTGGATCTGGTTCTCTCCCCAGCTACACAGTACGAACCCAAATCTACTAACGACAGAAATATCATGGATACCAACAGTTTCTGCTAACTCTTTCTGTTTCTTTTACAAGAAAATGTATTTAACTGCAGGGTACTTCCACAGAGGATGCTCTTGCTGACTGTTGAACATAACCCAGGGGATTACATGCAGGAAATTGGTACAGATTACATGAAATTGAAAATAAGTGAATGAGAAATTTGGAGAGCTGGTATGAGGCAGAATGGATATAGAGATGTGGTACAAGCAAGCATTCAGAAGGTGACAGTGAGATACCTGTAGAAAAAGAAAGATAAATAGATAGGAACCCTACATGTCTGACAGACAAAGGACTCCATTTCTTGGATTTCTGTTTGCCCTTGCCCAATATACTCCTCCTTTGTAGCCTTTTTCCCTTGTTCCACTGTGTGTCTCCATGAACTGCAAAAGTTGTAGTCTGATAGCTCTGCTGTGTTGGGCTTCTAGTCTTCAGAGTGAAGTAGCTGAAACTAATGGCTTTTGGGCTTTTGAATATAACATTTGAGAGCTTGTGTCTGGGCATCCCTTCTGGACAGGGCAGTTGGTCTGCTCTGCACCAGGGTGGTGGCAGCTGGGTAGTTTGGGCTATGGTGCAACTTTGAGATCGCAGCTGATACAAGAGCACAGACGGAGCCAAAGAAATCAGTGTATCTGCCAGAAAAGCATAAGTGCAGGATGTAACTGTGGCACACAGCTTCCTGCAGGCAGGTTTCTAGCATCTCTGACCAGGTGGCCAGAGAATGCCTACGTTTTGTCGCCTGAAAATCAAGGGTCTGCAGAAAATCAGGAATTGCATCATCCTGCAGAAAATTGCTTCATAGCTGTTGTTGTGAGTTAATTTTTTGATTTTTGGGTCTTTTTTTTTAATTGAGACTGGCAAAAGTATCATATCAGCATCCTGGAGGAGATATGCTTGGGGTCTATACTGTGAAAAAAAGGGGAAGATCAAGGGAAGAAAGAAACTCAGAAGAAAAAAGAAAATAGAAACAAAGATATTTCTGGTAGGGATGCTGTCATTGTACCGTGTCAGCATAATGGTGTCCTGACTATTATCTAGATATCAGCCTAATACAAATGGTAAACTAAAATTATCACTGATAAAAAGACAATGGTGGAGGGAAGACATTCTCAGAAATAAAACATATTGCCATGATTGTGAAAGATTAACATTTTTCTTATTAAATGATGAGCTTGCTTTTTAATATCAGCATTATAATAGACTATACTATGAATCTCTCTATCATACCTAAAGCACTGTTAATTTATCTTTCATGAATACATTAGAAGAGAGGGTTTTCCCATAGGCAAACATCCCATACCATATTTGCAAATGTCTTACATAATGATGCAAACACTATGCATAGAGAGTAGCAGTATTATACTGGAAGGGAGATACAGCATATGCACAAAAAGACTTTCATTCCATTTCATTAAATACTTAAACCAACAAAATAAAGTTAAATTTACTGTGTAGAAACCTTGCAGTTGAGGAAAAGGTTGCTGCTTAAATTTACTCTTTAGCTTAAATTCAACTATTTGTAATAAGGAGCTGATAAGTGTAGATAGAGTGAATGATTTGTTAACACATTGATTGCATTTGTTCTTAAAATACAACACTGTTCATTTTGCAGTCATAAATGCTAGGAAAATCTTAAATATCTACTTATTTTGGAAAGAGTGTATGCACTGTACTCTGCTTTAAAAAAATCTTAGTGATATACTACAGTATGGAAATTAAATTGAAAATCACAGCCACAGACACAAAATAAATAGTAGTCATTTTATTTAGCTTGTTACCATCTAGTCTAGTCCAAGAACATTACCTTAACGGCAGCCTCGGAATTCATGAAGAGTTACATAAGGGCCCTGTTGTCAAACATAAAAACAACCCATTTAGTGTCTGTTTTGCATCTACACAGGAAGTATTCTTTCATTATCCACCAGCCCCTAGATCTTATTATAGCCATTGTTTAATTTGTGCTCTGTTTCACAAGTGACACTTGTACGGGCCTCATGGGGCTGCTGACAGAAGTGTGGCTGTCTCCTTCCCTTGTGTCAATTCTTTTGTGAACCTTTATAATTAGCCACTTAACAAATTGAGGAAAATGAATCTGTGCTTGGGAAGTGTTCTCTGGTGCTAAGTCAACCATGCGACCGTCCAAGCTGATATGTAAAAAGTCATGGTAATCAGCTGTACAAAGGGTTAACAAAACCTCATTATGGTAGGTTAATAAACAGAAATGAGGTATGTGATCACCAAGAGACACTAGAAAAGTTATAACCACTTCCTGCACTCGTAATCTATATAATTGTTTCAAAATTCTTTCAAAAGCCTTTCAGCTCTTGTGGTTTTTTTCTGTGTGGGGGGCGGGGGGAATTACCAAATTACACCACAGTGTGAAATCACACATCATGGCTTAAAACCTATTCTGTCCAACTCCCAGTGTTTGCTTTATAGGCAAAACAACAACTCAGCAGTTGTCTCTCATAGAGAAAAACATGTCCCAGCTTTTAGCGCGTCAGATTTCCTATGTTCCCCTAAGATACACCACAGTTAATTTCATAACCTTACCTTCAATAAGTAATGCCGTTTCTAACAAAAAATATAGTCTGTACCCATGCAGACTTTTTTCCTAAAAATATATCCTTTTATTTACTTTTTTCATTTTTTTTTTGTCATATCAGCTGAAAAACAAGATCTTGTTCCTGTTTTTAATAATCAAAACCTGACATTTTATTTTCTGGTTTGGTTGGGGGTTTTTTTGGTTTTTTGTGGGGTTTTTTGGTGCAAAAATAATGTCTTAAAAAAACAGAACTTTTTTTTTGTCACAATTCTTTTTATTGGGATTTTTAAAATATTATTATTGTCTAGTGGTTCTATTGTCATATTTAGTATATGTAAAAAGATTAAAGGGTGCTAATTTTGTGTCTATATATATATAAATACACACATACATGTCCTTGCATGGATAAATATGGATCTGTGGGTGCTCACCCAGAGTCCGCTCTGGTCACAGCTCTTAATGTACCTAGAGGTGTGGAAACTGGTTGACATGAAGTGCATCTTGCTTACTGCAGAAGCAGCCTTTGAACCAGGAGGAGGACCCAGAATCGCCCCTGCTCTCAGGTGGGTGATTTAGCTACTGAGCCCAATTAGTCATGACATCTTCTTCCACTGAAGTGGGAGGACACCAGGAAGGGAAGTGGAGGAAGCCCTCCCCTGCTTATCCTGAGCAGATGGTTGCTCATTGATTAGGGTGTCCCTTGAGAGGTGGGAAGGGTGGGTTTGAACCTCTGCCAGTGAAAGGGGAATTAAATCCACATCTTCCTTAAAGTGTGTTCTCTAGCTACTGAACAGGAAACCTGCGCTGTGAATACCTTTTGCAAGAAAGATTGATTTTTGAAAGGGATATAATGCAGTTATCTTATGAGTTCAGGCTGATATTGACTCTTCATTGAGCAGGGCCTTGAGCTTCTGCAACACAAACCACATTTCTCTTCTACATGTCTCAGTTTAGCCAGCCAGGGCAGTGTGATCCCCTGTAAACTGGGGGGTTTTTGTTCTGATCATACTGTTGACATGAAATATCTAACATTGTTCAGCTACTTGGGAGGAGTTTAAATCCAGAATATGGTTCGGTGGATTTCAGTTCATGTTCTTATATATCTAAATTTTACATTTCCAAAATTAATTCTAAACTATGGGAAAGCTCACCAGAAGTGAATCCAGCTGTGGAAGCACTCACTTTTTTTCTGTATATATTGTGTGTGTATGGCCAGCCCCATACCAACAGAACATATATAGATTTTAGCAGCCAAGACCTGTATTAAAGAAGGTCCATCTGGAGCAGAGAGAGATGTCAGTTTTAATACAATTGTGTTTGTGTTCAGCAGTAGCAGAAGAAAATCTAAGGGGCAATATTTCCATCCAGTGTGCAGTGACTCCAAGAAGTTCTGCAAGAAGGTGGGGCACACTTCCCAGTGCCCACTCAGGTTCCAGCCCCAGTGACTGCACAGCCCAGTGCCATGTGCTGTTACAGGAGACACTTCTGGACACATGCAGCAGCAAACAAGGGTAGGGGCTGTGCATGTCACAAAACAAGCTGGCACATAACAGGATATGCAGCATTTTAGCTCTCTTCCAGCCTTTCAATGACTCACACTGCATCATCACCTGTCATGAGATTCTTCCTTGCTCAGTGTCAGCTGGGCAGCCCTGACAGGCTGGAAAATGCTTAAAACAGACCGTGCAGAACACATCATTCCTAATGTGAAAACAAGTTTTGTGGACAGAGGAATAGGTGAGACTCTGGACTTGTTGGGATTGGCAGCAGAATGGACACCTAGACAGGTTTTATCACTGATTATTGCACTGAACATGATGTAAACAGCTCCACGTGTTGAAGGTATGAAAACAAAACATGCAGGTGAGCAAAATACCACCCACCACTGTAGAAAACTTGGTATGGACATTTGAGGAGGGGTGTAGGAGAGCAGAATTTGAAGCAAGAGAGAGATGAAGAATAAGACTCACGAGTCCCATTGGTAGTGGAACACATACTAGGGAGCTATGCAGGGGATAACAGGTCCTCATCTTAGCAAAAACCCTGCCTTACAACCCCCTTCTGGAACACAGCCTTTATCATTTGTACTTTCCACTTCTTTTATCTCCTGAGTCATAAACTCCTCTGAGATTAATGAGGGAGATAGAAGTATTATTTTCTCTGAATGCAGTAGGTACCTACATTTTCTAGCTTGGTGTTATTCCATCTGATTACAGAGAATTAAATCAAAGAGGCTTCTAAGGCAAAAGCAAGCTAGAAACAAAGCAAGAGCAGAGATGAGCTATGTCCAGAGAAAAGGAAGAAGGCAGGGAACTATTAACTATGAGACAGGCACCTGCTTGTCTCCAGCCAAACAGGTGTGTTTTGCCTGACCAAAGCCTCAGAGGAAAAGGAAAACCAAATTGTTTAGAAAAGAAATAAATCCCTGGCTAAAGAAGGGAGTTTTTATCTGTAAGAAAATGCAGAGAGGCAATGAAAGTAGGGCATGCTGCAACTACCTGTATATCCTAGGCTAGGAAAGGTGTGTCCACTATGAAAGAAAAAGTTAACAAAACTCACAGGAATAAGGAAGATTCAGAAATAGGCCTTCCACTGTTTTATCTCCCTTCTCAGAAAGCTGTGTACTCTGCAATGAATAAATAATGTCCTGTTTTGAAGAAGAAACCTTGCAGGCACCAAATACGGCTGGATTTGCTGCTTTTTCACAGGTGAAAAACAGAGGATTGTAGCCCAGTGATTTAGTCTAGAGACTGTGCAAAAGTGTATCTAAAGAGGGGCTGAGAAAGCCCTCACTAGCTGGATGCGTTTGGGAGAGATGAAAAGGGTCTAAAACACTGCTTGCTGTAACAGCACTAGACACACTTTTAACTGCTGAAAGTTCTGCTGCTTTGCTTCTCTCAGATTCTGGTGTGGACCTGAGAGGAACAGATGCTGTATAAACAGCATCTTCCATGCTTTTATAACTGTACAAATTGCCAGGAGGCATGGGAATATCACAAAAATACAGTAGCAGCAGAAATAATGCCTTGGTTTCCAACCTGCTCTGGAAATAACTGAAGAAGTCATCCTGGAGACTTGCAAAGGTTTGGGGGCCCTGGAAGATGAAAGATGCTTTAAGGAGAGTTCATTAGGGCTTTGCACCTTCATTGACCTGATAAGCACCTTCACTTCTAAACAACTATTGAAATCCACTGCAAATCAATGATAACCAAAAGTGGCTGCTGATTTAGTGCCATCTATAGCCTACAAGACACATATGCATCATAGGGGCGTTTTCTGCACTTACATCTTGGAAGCCTCAGCACTGAAACTATGATTAAAATAAGAGAACAGTAGCATTTGAATCTTAAATATATTCTCACTATGGGAAAAAGCAATATGTTTTAGAGGATGAGATACTGACACTTCCTCTGCTATAAAATCCCTCATGCTTATTCTGTGATTACAGAGTATTTATACCATTTTGATCCTCAAACTGTCATATAAACACTGAATTGCCTTCTAAATAAATTAAAATATAAACATACATACAAAAAAACTATGCACAAATACACACACACACACACACACAACTAATTGCATAGTTTTACTCTCCCCATTTAGTTTTTGCAATATTGAGCTGCATCTACTCCTATCTCTGAGTGTGCAGCATACACATAACTCATAATTTTCTCTGTGTTAATAATTCCCCTTGGCAAGTAGAAATTTTAAATAAAATGGCCAAAATACATGATCATGATGAACTGATAGATATATTACTCCAGGTAAGAGGCAGTACTAACCTATTCTAAAGTGCATTATTTGACCCATTTTAAACAGAAGTATCACAGCAACAGATCAGCAGCTGTTAGAATGCATCCCACATCTATACATAAGCGTATTTTTTATATTGCTCATTGTGCTGATACAAGAGCTAACCTGCAGCCAAAATTTTGCTCCTCCACCTAACTTTTATATGTTTATCTGCTGTTACTGACATGCAAAGGGAAATCTCAGTTCTCTGGACTTGATTCTGCTGTCAGTGCTGTTAGTAGAAATTACTCAGAAGGAAACGGGATTATTCAAGATTTACACTGGCTAATCAAGAAATGACAACTGTCCTTTGTGCTTCCTTTCAGAAGGAACTCTGCTGTATTGGATAAGATTCCCTTGCAGTGGTATCCTTTAGAAATAATTTCAAAAAGCCAAGCAAAAAGAATGTGGAAACTTAGTCTTTTCCTGACTGCTCAGCTGCATCTGCTCTGCCATCTGTACTATTTGTGTGACTACTCATATTAAAAAATCATTGAAAATCTTCAGACCACAAAGCTACTCAAAAACAGAAACAAATTATCAAAATCAATGTATTTGTTTTGCCAGTAACAGGAATAAAAGCATCTGGCATTTTCTTTAAAAAAATCCAAGGTAACAACAGCAATCACTGTTTATTAATCTCTTTATGCACTTGAATTAATGGTCTTTTAGAAGTACTTATAATCTCTATAAACACACAACAATTTCTGTCAGTTTCTCTCTAATTTCTATCAGTTAAAAAGAAATGGTTGCTTTGCTTTTAAGGATAATATAGAACTAACCTCTTTGCTTAAAGTTTAAAGGGCATGTGTGCTAGAACTGCATGAATAAAGGCATAACAGTTAAATATACTGGATCCAGTTTAATTTCACAGCGTTTTACACACAAATAAAAACTGTATGTGCACATACAAATTCCAAAATGCCATTAAAGGCATTTTTCAGCTAGAATGAGTTGTATTTGTCATTTGGTACAAAGTCCCTTTAAAAAAAAATAGTTAATTTTTTCACAGAGACTCCTATACTTTTCATTCCCTTTGTATTATTTCAATCAGCAATGGATATACATCTCTGTTAGCCTAATTTGGGGACCTACAAAGCAGGAAGAAGGAAAGCACAAAGGAACACACTTGACATATTGGTCTATTCGCTACCTCTTTTAAGCTCAATGCATACTAATGAAAGTGATCCAAACTATTTTTCTCCACTCCTCACTTAACAAGCATAATAATAAATGAATATTTAAACTAGCTGCAAATATATTAAGTGGAAACAAATAGGTTTCATTTGTAACAAGTGCACACAGGTTAATTAACAAGAAGGAGCTTTTGTGTTGAAACAAGGCTCCCTGATGCTGTACATGCAGGTGCCGTTAAGGGCCAATTGAGCTCTATAGGATAATTATGAAGTACCATTGTGCTCCTCCGTTTGTTAACAAAGTGCTGCCTGCAATTTGCCTAAACCTATAAACCATCATCTGTGATCCTCAGCAGCAATTAAGTGACAAACATCTTCTCATCGGAGACTTGGGAAAACAAAAGAGACATGATAGCATTTAAGGAGCCAGATGGATATTTCAGAATGTCAACCCTGACAGCCTCCCTTTCAACAACAAAATATAAAACGGGAGCCTGCTCGGTACCACGCTGAGGGGAAGAAGGGACAAGTCACATCCAAATTATTAAGAGGAGGGTGTTAGTAATCACAGGATTGCTCATTTGAACAGCTCTTAGTGGGGAAGCCTTGGACTGGCAAACAAGCAGAAGAGAAAACCCTTTTCCCTCTGAAAACAGCTGTGGCTACAGCTCTACTGAGTCTGGGTTGTTTTTTAGGTTTGCGGTTTCTTTCTCTTTTTAATTCTTCTGTCTAACATCTCCTTCCTTCCTTCTGTCTTCAGAAAAGAGGATTTTCTTCCAATGAATAAAAGTATAAAAATTCACTTTTCTAAGAAGAGGACAAACCAACAGAAAGAATTTTCTCCGGGGCACAAGTTACTAATTAGTTCTGCAAAAATAGCCTATATTAGGAAAAATGATGGATCAGCACAAAGAGGCATTTTAAAACAAGAGATCTACTCCTTCTGTAAAATAATTGATCTAAAAGTTTTGAGGATGTAATCTTTAAAATGCTTCTGTAAGCTCAGCAATAATTCCAGAAGCTATAAACTTTATACAGGCTTGTTTGAATTAGTTCAATTAATTGCCTGGTTGGGAGACCCTCCAAAACTTGGGGAAGCTCTTGTTTTCATAGATAAGGATCTTCTGGGCATTTTGTTGCCTACATTAAATGATGTTGTCTAGCTGATCTGTGTAATTGCTAGAGCTAAAAGCCTATTCAGTAACATGAAAAAAAATTATAAATGCATGAGTATCACTTGCTAGCCTACATTTTTTCCCCTATTGCCAAAACAGCAGCGTTTACAAATGTTTTCTGTAACCATTTTGAAGCTACAGCTGAGTGTGTTTTAATATACCATCAGGTCAACAGCTCTCTTGAAAGAAGAAATCAACCCAGGGCCAAACAGTCAGACGGGCCTAATTAAGTACTCCAGGAGTCGGGAAGTGCTCAGATAACTACAGCTGACTTGACCCTTTTCTTTGTACTTCACTGGGTTTCTGTATACCTTTGCCACTCTCCTTTGGATTTATGTTTTTATGAATTATTTAAAAAAGGCAACTTCAGATCTACAATTAGTTTTCAAGGAAACAGATGTGAGAAAATAATCACAACTTAAACAGCTTAAAACGGCTCTGATCTTGACAGAATGCAAGATGCCAGGTTTCCAGGACCGCAGAATTCATCACTTGGCAAAAGTGTCATTAATCCCTGCCTGCTTTCTGGCTTTTTCTTACAGTGCTCTGTCAAATGTCGCAGATCACCTGGAAATCTAAGTCATGACAGAGTTGGGGCTTTTTTTTTAATGCGGCAGGGGGGGGGGTGAACTGATTCTGTTTTAAGAAAACAAAAAAGAGGTAAAGCAAAGATCCATATAAGCACATTTTAGCTTTGTATAATATCGCACCATGTTGTTCTGGGAAAATCACGATAAAGCATTTTGTCATGCTGGAAATTTTATATTTGTTTTCCACTGTGTGTTTAACAAATATAAGACTGATTAAACAGGAAGAATGGGGTTCTTTTGTCATCTCCAGTGGTATCCTCGATGATCCAAGATTCATGAGCTGATTTCCTGCTTCCCTCCTGAAAAAAATTTACCCTTTACCTTAAGAGAAGTCCTGCAATGTTTGAACATGCGTCCTGCAGCTCTTCTTTAGGCAGATTGCTGAAGGCATTCTTCCAGCATCATGAGCGCCACTGGGCAGCCTTCCACCAGCTCCAGAAAATGTGCACCCCAGCCTCACCCACTTGGCACAGTAAGGCTTTGAAGTTTCATTCAGGGACACGTGGACTTCAAAGTATATATGGATAAAAAAGCCAGTCCCATGTACAAGGAGAGATGTACCAATGGAAGTGAAAATTGTAGCCACCGGCATCACACAGAGAGGCACACAATGTCTGAGATTCTAAAGTCTGGGCACAGTAGAAACTAAATAATTTCAAAAATTTACTTCAATTTATTTTACTCTTTTCTTGTAGAGAGACCGGGCCTTCACTGATATTTTTAAGATGCAGATCTAAGAAGTTGATGTTAAATTAACACACTTGATCTAGTGATTTTCTACAGGAGCAGAATTGACACATTTTGTCCTTGTGTTTATCTTTTATTCTTTGCATTTTACCCTTATTATGTGTCTTAAACATGGATATAATATGATCCATGATACTGGTGAGTTTAGGAGAACTATTGACATCTCAAGCTATTGTAAGATCTCAGGTAACTGGAAACAAAGCATTTAAGGGCAAGTCTGCAAAGCCTGATTCCATAATCAAAATTATAACAGAGGTGTATTTGCTAGAAAGTTCTGACTTTGATAATTATTCTTCATCTTAAATGACCTTGGAGACTAACTCCTGTTTCAAGCAAATTCTAGGCAGATCTTCAAGTGACCTGGCTTTGTATTAATGCAAGGCTGAGCTCTAAATGCAATTTAGAATTGCATACACCTGTGCAGCAATACAGTTACCTCAGCAAGCCTCTCTGCCTTGGCTAAGGACACAACAAAAATGCATAATACTGAGTTACCATTATTCATATGTAATTGTCTCTGTTGTCAAACTTTTTACAATTTAGTACGTGCAACACTGGATCCAACATTTTCCTGAGCAGGAAATGTCTTTTTGTATGCAAATATCACCTAAACTCTGATAAGAACTGGATTTATTGATATATTTTTGGAGCAATAGCTGAAAGAGTCATTCATCTCTATGTGACTCAGTGAGAACAATTTTGAAAGTCTAATGAAAGGGATGTGTTATTTTAACATCTTTTCAGTATTTAGTTTGCTACTCTACTCAATTAATTTGCTAGCTATGCAAATTCCATTCTGTCCTTACAGGAATTTTTTCCCCACTCAGATGAAATTCAAAAAATACCTGCCGTTATTGTTTTATTCTCTGCTGGCTGCTCCATTTAGAATTTTATACCCTGTTAATTTATAAACATATGATCATCACAGCCTATACAAAATAAATTTCAAACACTGTGAAAGAAAAATACAGTGTACAACTAGAGGTTTTTAACCTAATTAGCATAACTAAGCATAAAAGAAATAAATTACTGGAGAGTAAAATGTGAAAAATAATTGAAAACAATGGCTACCTTTTAGGACTGTACAAATCAGATCAATGGTTTGTCCTACATCATTAAGGTATGAAGAAGAAGGATGGTAAACAAATGGGAAATAAGTATTGCAAAGATGTGTTTTGGGAACTTACACTGAGAGTATGCAACCCAAATTACCCAAGTGGATTTAAATATTTGAGTTTTATTTCGATCTCCTGCCTATATTGGCTAGGAGGAGAGTTAATAACAATCCATTCATGCAGTCCTTACACATAAGAGTAGGCAGCACCACCAGACAGCGATGTGGAAGTCAATTAGTGGCAACATGCACAGGTACTGTGCTTCTCCAGGGGTTCCTAACATCTCAAAATGCAGCAATGAGAGCAGAGAAAGGTGATCAAGACCAACAGAAGAACTGTTTTTAAACTGATTGGTTGATATAAGCATAAGTAGAATTTGAGAAGCCTGGCAGCGTGAAAACAAAAGGAACTCAAGAGAAAGAAATGTTAGGTCTGGTCTGGCTCCTGTTTGAAATGATGCATAAATCATCTCTCTTGCCATATAATCCTCCCAACTGGAATCAGAAAAAAAAGAGCATTTGTCCCTAAGACATTTTCCAAATAATTCAGCCTTAGAATTTCTGCTTTGGAAACAAAATCTTTACCACATTCTACCATGTATTAGGGTTACTTACCAGAACAATAATTGAAGCTGATGAGATTTTTAAAAGTAATTTGCCTCCATGAGAAAAAATGCATTTCTTTCTAGGAAAAAACACAGCGTCTATTATTCCCTGCTGTTTGTACAAAACTGTACTGATCATTAGAGAATAGCTATGGAAAATTGGGCAGCTAAAATTGAATTTACCCAACTTGGAATCTGAGGAGAGGAAGCTCAAATGGAATTTACCCGATTTGGAATTTGAGGAGCAATGTATATTTAGCATTTATCTGGGGATTAGCGCAGCGGGATTGTCATGTTACTCAAAGCCACGCCAGGTTCTTCCAGCTCAGTTGGCTTGAAGATAAGAAACAGATGTTGGGCCAATGTTCAGCTCAGTAAACTTTCCCAACAGAGGAAAAAACACCCCATTTCTTTGTCCCTTGCCTGAGACAAAATGCCTTACACTGTATTGTACTGTACTGTACTCTACGTCACGGTGTGGGACGGCATTTAGTGGGAAGCATTTGCTGAGGAACATTTCGGAGAAGGAGAAAGGAAAGAGCGGGGCCCTTTGGGGCCTGCAGAGGAAGGAGGTTCCGCGCCAGGCTCCGGCCGGGCCGGTGCCGCGAGCGGAGGCGCCGGGAGGTGGCGCGGTCCCTGCGCGGATGCCGCGGCACGGCCGGGATGGATGCGGCCGGGATGGATGATAAATACCGGGATGGATGCGGCCGGGGTGGATAATGCCGGGATGGATGATAGATACCGGGATGGATGCGGCCGGGATGGATAATAAATACCGGGATGGATGCGGCCGGGGTGGATAATGCCGGGATGGATGATAGATACCGGGATGGATGCGGCCGGGATGGATAATAAATACCGGGATGGATGCGGCCGGGGTGGATAATGCCGGGATGGATGATAGATACCGGGATGGATGCGGCCGGGATGGATAATGCCGGGATAGATAATACCGGGATGGATGCGGCCGGGGTGGATGCGGCCGAAGCCGGAGCGGCACGGCTCGGATGGATGCTGCCGGAGGGCTCGGAGCTGCCGCTCCTGCTGGAGCCTTGTTAGATCCCTGCCAAAGGCGCTTCTTGGCTCTGGGCAGCCTCAGCAGAACCACCTACTTAGGTTTAAGTGTCAGTCGTCAAACGCACCATACAATTTTTTTCCTTAACTTCCAGTAGGGAAGTTAGTAATCTCTATTTTTTGTCGCAGAGCAAAATAATCAACCTTGTCTTGCATTGTTAATTGAGTCATGCTGCCTTTCAGTCATTATGGACCTGATCCTGGACCTCTGGAGTCAGTAGGAATTTTGCAGAGCTGTCCCAGAGTGCTTAGGTGCAGTCTTAGAGTCACTTCACACTAATTTGTTCCACTTTTTACACTTCAAGAGTATTTTGTGAGGGAGGCGGCAAGCAATTTGTGATATATAGACCATGTTGTGGTGTTAAACTAAGAGGCCTCACTTTGGAGTAACAAGCTTGTTACCTTCTATCTGTCTCATGTATTCCCAAAAAATTTAGGGACTGATTCCTGAAACTTGTCATCAGTTGCATTGACATTTTCCCTGATCTCTTCCTACAATGACTAGGATGCAAAAAGCACTTGTAGCTCTTTCTTCTCTTACCTTTGGAAGTTTAACATAAAGTATGCTGTTTAAAACAATTCAAGCTGACTGTTCAACGGCCCAGTCTGTTTCCTACAGAATCAGGGATCTTTTAATTTGCTCTTAAATTGCCTTTCAATGAAATATTACCTTTATGTAAGAAGAATATAGTGCAGGGAATGGCAACTTCATTTTGTCTCTGAATTTGATTTCTTTAACTGCACTTTTGTAATTTGATGATCCCGTATGCTTTAGCATAAGCCATCTAAAAGGAAAGAAAATGCAACATGATAATGCATTTACAGAGTTAATCTTCAACAAACAAGGGGACTTTGGATCATTCCTCTAGATTTTTCCTTTCTTTTTTTTTTTTTTTTTTAATCTATTAGAAGATTTAGAGGAATGGCTCTTTGAGTGTCACCATTTTCATTTAATTATTGGCTCTCTAGATCAACAAGAGGTGTTTCTGTGCCTTTCACTGACTCTTTCTGCCCTGGCTGTTGGCACAGCCCAGCTCTGCTGAAAGCAGGCAGGGGATTTCACAGCTGTGGGTACAGGGGAAAGGCAGCAGAGGAAGCTCAGGGGCCCAATATTTCTGTGCAACCTCCTTGGCTTCAGTAAAACCTTCACAGGAGGACTGCTGCTGGAGGACTTCCCTGCACTGAGTTCAGCATGGAGCCTAATCTGGGAATGAAAGGCCTTTAAATGTAGGAAATAATTGTAATTTATTATCAGTATTCATAGCAATTGGAAAAAGAAATCCAAGGGTTTTTTAGGAATGTCTGTTTTGCTTTTTCTCTGCTTAGGTAGCAGGTACCAGAGGCAGTGGTCACCAGTACTGCCTTTTGTTTTCCGTACAGACTGGACACACATTTGGCACACTGCTATCACAGACATTACCCAGCAAAGAGTACTTGTGAGGGTTTACACTGGAAATCCAAACCACATTTCACTAGTTCTTGTGATATGTGGTTCAGTTTTAAGAAGAAAAAAAAAATCCATAAAACAAAGATAATCCACATAAGCATGTTTTAGCTTTGTATAATATTGCACTATGTTGTGATGGGAAAATCATGATAAGCCCTGAAACTTCCAGTTTTGTGTAGAAACGTGAGAGACAGAAGTTCCCCTTTTAAACCCTGCCTACCCCCAAACTATTTAATAGATGTTTCTAAGAATTTCTAGTATTGACTTTCTTTCCTGCAGTTATTTGTCAAAATAGGGAGGGAGAAGTAAATGAATTAGACATTTTGTCAGCATTTTTTTTTATTCTGCTGAACTAAAAGCGTATTGCCTAATTTTAAATTTAAATGTTGAAATTTTAGGTAACATAGCCATCAAAACAGCTGGCAGCTACGTATGTGCTGTATTTTACCCACTCTGTCGAGAGAATGCTGAGAGACAGTAAAAATTTGCTTTTATTCTTCAGCGAGCTTCAAATGCAAAATTTAACCATTTAACCTTGGGAAAAAAAAAAAAAAAAAAAAAAAAAAAAAAAAAAACAAAAAAAACAGGTGAAAACACAGGTGATTTATTTTAGATCTTAGATCAGATTGAAGTACTGGACAGAGCCAACTCTGTGTGGCCAGGTGGCCAAGGAGGCCAGTGGCATCCTGGCCTGTATCAGCAATGGTGTGGCCAGCAGGGCCAGGGCAGGGATTGTCCCCCTGCACTTGGCGCTGGGGAGGCCTCGCCTCAAGTGCTGTGTCCAGGGCTGGGCCCCTGAGTTCAGGAAGGACATGGAGGTGCTGGAGCAAGTCCAGAGAGGGGCAGTGGAACTGGTGAAGGGTCTGGAGCACAAGTCTGATGAGGGAGCTGAGGGAGCTGGGGGAGTTTTGCCTGGAGAAAAGGAGGCTCATTGGGAACCTTATCACTCTCTAAACTCCCTGATAGGAGGTGGTTTGGGGTTGGTATCTTCTCTCAGATAACAAGCAATGTATTTCACTGGAAGGTTTGTCAAAGACTGGAACAGACTGACCTGGGAAGTCACCATCCCTGGTGGTATTTAGAGGTGTATATGGGGGACATGGCTTAGTGGTGGACTTGGCAGTGCTGGGTTAACAGCAGGACTCACCCTAAAGGTCTTTTCAAACATAAATGATTCTATGACTCTATGATAGAATGACCTAAGGTATTAAAAAGTTGTCGTACAAAATTATTCTACACACCTATTTCCATAATTACTGGATCTATTAGAGACCTAAAAAAGAAAAAGTGAAATAAAACTTAATTATAAATATGAAATAAACAGTCTGAAATTTTTGTTTTCAAATCATAATGCCTGCCATACAAGTTCTTTAGGAAAAGAAAAAAAAAGAGTTTCTACATCAAGTAAAAGCCTGAGTTATACACTTTCAGACTGTTTCACTCGGTTTCAGAAAGTCTTACATTTATATCATGTACAAGTTTCTCTTTACAGCCTGTTGAGAAAAACTGTTTAAAAGTATGAGGCACTAAGTCAGATATTCAAAAGTCCTTTATCTTCAGCTCTGCTCGGCTTAATTGGAGTAAAGTACCATTTTTCCCCCTATAATCCCTCAAGCAACTCCACGTGGAAAGCATCTCTTGTGCTTTGTGAATAAATCTTGAGGGTTCATACTGTGAAGTGGAAGCAATTGGACATTTTTTATTTAAAAAAAGAGTGAAAAATCCTCTAGATAAGAAACCAGATTAACTAAATTAAGCTGGGTAATGAACAGAAATGTCTTTCCTCTCTCTGTTTCTTGGAGAACTCAGGTTCCTTCCTTTTGTTTTAACACAAAATTCAAACTGTTCACTGAAATTATTGGACAAGAATTTCTGTGAAATATTTAGGTTGCAGTGAAACAGGTTTTTAAAAATGTTATAATGAATAAATATCAGGACTATCAGTGTCTCATGGTAGCATCTCCAAATTCACCACAATTCCTGTTGAAAACACCTAAGCATTATATGTGAGATGTAACTCTGGAATCCCTGACAAACTTTTGACCATCTAGATGCTGTTTTGGTTTTATTCCTGAAAAACTAACTAGATTTTACATTTAATAAAGTATTGAATATTATTGACATGTCTCTTTCTTCTCATCACCGCATTTGTGTCAGACCACTAGCATGAGCGGGATGAAGACCTTGATGTAGATGAAGTTTTGTTTAACATCAGATGCTGGATTAAGTTTGTCAAAGAAGAAATAATTTTTAAAAGTATTTTTTATAATTTCTTTTTAACTTATGATTCGTAGGCAAGATCCCTAGGCATTACAAATTTGAACTAATATAAGCCTTAGAGATCAGCAAATCCTCTTCATGACAGTGCCTCCTCAAAGCTGACTGACCATTATATCCACCTGTGTTCTCCATTGGTTTTCAAACTAAAACTTTTGATTTTGATTGTAACAATGCACAGTGCAATTAGTATAATCTCATCATTTCAGTGTGAACTAACACAGTTCAACTTAATTAAAAATAGGAACAATCAATACAGAAAATAATTACTCCTTATAAATGTGTAGTTACCAAACAACTTGCTTTTAGAAATCTGGAGTTAAAACATTATACTAATGATTAAATTATTGAGCTGTGATGAGCCAGTGAAACAATGATAGTCATACATAACAGGGGAAGTCTCACCTCTCTGGACCAGCCCCAAACCAGCTCTCAACAGAAATGTGTTTTGCACTTACTGCCTCTAAAGCCAAACCTGAAGACAGCTAGGAGCATCCTTTGCCAGCTGCTGCTGCTGGGACAAAAGATGCAGGAAGTCACTTGAATAACTCAGCCCAAAGCCAGCAGGAAATTCTCTCCTTGTGGCACAGGGCTCAGCGAGCAGACCATCCCTGCCTCAGACCTGGCATTTCTGAGCAGTTTGCAAGGTTGGCCCAAATCAAGTGCATTGCAGCAGTCAAATCAGGAGGTACCAAAAGAGCAGATCCTCTGGGACTGCTCATCAGGACAGGAAGGTTCCTATTATCTGGCTGCCTGGGGCAACCAAAACCCCACTTAGTTACTGCCCTTCAGACAAGGTGGAGACCTCCGTTTAAAAACTGTATGTGCACCGATTGAGCAGCACATAAAGCTGAAACAGAAAACTAGCTCACTGCCTCAGAGTTTCCAAGTACATGTCCTTGAAGACAGAAAACTATCAGGGGAGACGGCCGTACTGCCTGCTCTTCTTCCTAAGTTTGTCTACTTGATGCAGACAGCCAGTCACCGCTGAGATTCTGTTTCTGAAGGTGGGGATATGGCTGGCTCCCCAAAATGTGAGCCATTCATATCTTCCTCTCCAAGAACAAATCTCTGGTCCATAATGTTTTTGAACAAGGCAAAATACTACTTTTTCTCCTGAGCCATTATAATTGTATCTGTATGACTTGATCTCTAGGCAAAATATTCCAAGCCAGCACTAGGCAGCCTGTGCTTCCCTTGGGTAAAGGAACTATAATGTGATTTTACAGCATCTTCTCCATCAATCAGGAGTGCCAAGTTATTGTCAGTACAGCAACAGTATTATTTGCCAGGAGTATTAATTTTGACCTGTATATGTAGCCTATAGTCAATAGCCCAAATGCCTTTTTCAACTAAAAAGAAAATATCAGTTTTCAGGATGTGTTTTTACACAGCAAATTAAAAGCTTCTTTTAGTACTGTGGTAATACATTGACTGTGTAATTTCTCATATTGCTACTTCTTCACTGATGAATTGATTAAGCAAAAAGAAAAATCAGGGTGATTCTAAGATCCCTGTCATGGTATTTTGCTGCCCAGACCCTTGCACCTCCTGGAGAAAGTATGGAGGTATGGATAGAGCTGTGCAAGTCAATGGGTTAGGAGCAGACTCTTACAAAGAAAATTCTCATCTGATGATGATCTTCTTTATTGCCTTGTTTCATTAGGATAATAAACCCATATTCAGATTTGGTGCTTAGTAATCACCTGGATGCCTCCTCAACCCCAAGACTCCTGGTTAAAACAGTATTAGTTTCCAAAAGTCAGAGTTTGATTTGAGTTGTACAGGGGTCCAATTATTTAGTGTAGTCTGACACAAAAGCTCTTCATCCTCAAAGCTGCAGCTATGAGCCTTCGTGTCCTGCTCTGGGCATGTGGGGCTGTGTGTAATGATGGCAATTGGTAATGCTGGATTTCAGAACTTGAGAGACACCACTATGAATCTGAAAAGCAAAAACAAAGGGAAAAAGGCATTCATCAAGGTACAGCATGGTAACACTGTCCACTTCCTCTGTTAATTTAGAGACTGTCTTAAATTATTAAAGTTAATCTCTCTTTTCTCTTATGAAATAATGACTTTTGTGTAATACTGCTAATTTCCATATTTACAGTTATGATGGTTCACAGTTGGTTTTAAGAGGAAAGGATTTGATTGAGACAAAATATGACATCATCAGACAAGACTGTCTTTGCAAGGGAAGGTAACTGTTCGAATATATACAACAAACAGACATATAAATTAATTTTGGGAACAGAAATTGTGATGTACAATTCCACCTGATATATTCAGAAAACACAGTTATTATGTATGGGATGCAGACCCCTCACGAATATGAGAAGCGATGTTTTGGAAGGGATGTTTTGATGTATTATAAAGTGGGATTCACATTTTTACAATGCTTCCAACATCCAAGACTTGCAAAGCAGCTTTTCTTGGTCCGTAAAAACAAACATTCCCTTCACCTAAATAATTAGTGACATTTGAAAGAGAGGACGAGTTGTCAAAACTGCTCTATTCTTTGAGAAGAACGTAGGAAGACATTTATTTACCTCCCAACTACACAGTTGGTTTTCTGTGCAATTTGAGATTGCAGTGATATTGCTTTAGTTATCTCCTACAAACTAGCATTAATTATTCCTCACTCTTCTGATTTAACATTGCTTCTCCACGTGTACCACAAAAAGGACAAGCACTGCGGGATTTTACTCTGTCTCTGTTCCCCCTCTGTAATACATGCATCTCCTTACTGCATGTGCCTACTCCTTGATTTAAATGCTTCTTTCTTCTAAGAGGCACAGGGAAAAAGTTTGAGATGGTTAGAGATTTCAGCTCAGAATGTGGGCAGCTGAAGGTACACGCTGTGTGCCCAATTCTGCAAACCACAGATGTGCAGGGCAAAGCACGCAGGGTCACTGTGCGCAGGAACCACTTCTATGTTGGCACTTCAGCAGGCTCTCAAAGGATTCAGTAGAGTACAACTCTCACCAGCAGACAATGCCTATGTCAGACATGTCCAGGTTTCCCTGTTGTAATGAACATAGGCTGCTATAAAATTATACCCTCTTCCTCCATCATTCAAAGAGCATCTACTGCCATCCCCTTCTGATATCAAAGAAAGCCCAAAAGAAAGGAATGGAGACATCTGATAAGAAAAACACAATAAATAGAAATCATTCTGCTAAGAAGAAACAAATGTGTGTCTCTGAGAAAAACTTATTCCACATAATACCACAGGAAACAAACACTGAGCAGCTTTTCAAACTAAGCCAGGTTTTATTTTGTTAAGTGAATATGATATAGCAAAAATTATATTAATTGAAAGATGCTCTGAAAGGTACAATTCACTTTCCTTCCACCTACTGCTTGCACTGACTTCCTGTCTGGCATTCATCTCGCTGGACATGGGCTGCCTCAAGCCAGACCTCCCAGGACAGTGTCCTAGGGGTAAACCTCAGGAGCACAGGGTAGGCCTGACATGTGGCTCCTCTCCTCTAAATCACAGAATCATTATGGTTGAAAAAGATCTTCAAGTCCAACCTTTTACCACCACAATAACTAAACCATATCACTAAGTGCCACTTCATGTCATTCATTAAACACTTCAAGGGACGGTGACTCCACCACTTCCCCAAGCAGCCCATTCCAAAGCTTAACCACTCTTTCAGTAAAGAAATTCTTCCTAACAGAAACAAACACAGCAGCATGCATGAACTGTAGTTTTGGAGTGTGTATTCCTTCCAATCATGTGCCTACATTAAGCACCCACCATATGCATCTTTACATTAAATGTACTTAGTAACCCTCATTTTTTCAATCTGGCAAAAATGAGAATTCAGAATTACTGTTTTAAAATCAAAAGTCATCGTGGTGTTAGCTATTTTTCATGAAGAGTGCCATGACTGAAGTTAGGCTGTTTGCAATCTTTTTTGCATGCACAGTATGTTACAATATTATAACAATAGTTAAGATCACAGCAAGCAAGCCTCAGAAATTAGTTGCTGCTACAGGATATGCAAAGGATATCTAAGTCTGATAAAGGATAGGTCATTTATTGTATTTCCCTGAGTTATTGATAACCTTTAACTCATCAATAATGAGTGTGAGAAATGATGTATTCAGGGAACAACTTCTATGTTCTGTTTATGCAACAGTATTTGATGATGAATGTGTTACAAGGAGGAATGTCTGGGCATTCAGAGCAAAGAAAGTTTCTGTGAAGAACTTTGCGGTTACCAGGAGGGAATAATACCATCCTACACATTTCTTTTCAAGGGAATCTCTCCTGATTGTGTCAAGTTTGGCTGCCAGTGAGTGACAAATAAACCCCATAGAAATTATCTGAAACTATAGAATTGGAGCAGCATAGGAGTGTTCCCTGAGGTAGGTGAAAATGTGTTTAGATTTGAAAGAGACTTATGTTCTGGTTCTGCCCATTTATTTCTTCCCTTTGTCCTGGCTAATACAGTTAGAACTACAAATAAGAAAAAATTCATCCCTGTTAGAAGAGTATTCTATCATAAAGAACCTGTTGGTTGAGACAAGAAAACCCTCAACCATCCTTCCCAACTCCCAAAACCTTTCCTGGAAGTGAGCTAATTAGGGCACTTGCTTCAGCAGAGCAAAATCACTTCATTTTGATTTCTGTAATTTTGACTTTCAAATTATATATTTCTAAAGAATTTCAGACTGCATTTTTCTGAGTGTCCGATTTCATAGGAATTTATTTAAATTCCATCTTTTCATTTGAATTGGAAAGAGAAGGGAAATGAAATATAATAATTCCTTTCAGGATAATTCTGTAATTTCAACTATTACTAATCACTAGCAGGATTTCTTAGGAATTAGACCAGAAAGTGTTTTAGGAGAAAGATGTATTTCTAGTGAGGGGAAGATCTAGCAATAATATTTATTTGGAATACATTTTTTAATTGATGAGGAAATAATGATCATAAAATTATTTTTTTCTGTTGCTTTTTCTGATCATATTTCAAAAGAGCACTTGCATTAATGCTGGGGATCCTTCTTGGAGCATTTTAAATTAAAACTATGTACAACATTTTAATTAAATAAAGTTCCATCTGAAGTTTTTTCTTATGTTCTGGGTAGCATAAACACAATATCATAGAATTCTTTTTGCAGAAATACCTAAGAAAAGAAAGCAGCTAACTTAGCAAAACAAAAATTAATAGGAATTAAGCAATATTAGAGAAATGTATAGGGCTATAGAAACAGTCCCACATGACAAGTTGCCTTTAGAAATTAAAATCTGAACACTAAATGGACATTTCCACAATAGTATTAACAGCCTTTGTGAGAAGGGAAATGTTGTGCCTAGCACTGTGATTTTAATAGAAATAGACGTGATTTTAATGTTATGAATTGCATATAATCTCATTGTATTATTATGCAGAGATCATCAAGTACTTGAGGAGCATGTGCAATTTGAGGCTCAGGACACTTAAATCTCAACAGAGAGGAGGAACCTATAACCATCAGCTTCTCACAGCTGGTGTGCAACAGATGAAATCCTTCAGCTGTGTGTGCTTCATGTCAGACAGTCTCAGAACTGAGAACTGAGAGGTTTGATTACCTAAGGAGCTCAATGCTTCTCCTTGGACCTAGGTACTATGCCTGTGACCCATCACAGAAAACCTTGAGAAACAGCTGCTCCCCCAGGCACTGTTATTCATGAGGGGGAAACTGTCATTTTTCAGTTTTTATAAATGTAACATTAGGTTCTTTTTACAGTCTTGTAGTAAAAGAACGGTGAGGAAAGATTTCAGAGTACTGAAACAGTAGGAACGAAGGAGCTAAGAAATGAGAAAAGACAAAAAAAACAGAACATTGTTAATTTCCCTACCCTCCTTAAAAACAAAAATCTCTTTTGTCTGAATTTTGAGAACCACTGCAACCTTCGCTTATTTCTTCCAAACAATCTCACACGAATTAAAAATAAATGGAGAGTTAGAAAAGAAGCAGAGCCCTAGAATCCCAGTGATTATAAAACACTAAAGGATTAAAATGACTTTCCCCTGTTGTGGCTTGCAGCCTGGAAACAGGATAGACAGTAAGTGCTGCTGCTGTTAGCCGATGGAGATTCTGCTTTAGCTCAAGCGGTAGCGCTGTTGCTTTGGGATAGGAAGGTTGTGATATCTTGCCTAAAGGGATCTAAGTGTTGCAATTCAGGTCCCAAATGAGAAAAATTCTTCACATTGGTGCCCAATTAGTGATCTGATTCCTGGTGTTAAGTCTAATGCAATTTAGCACGCACCTGCTGAATAGCCTGCATGCCAAATTCCGACCCCACTGCTCCGGCTCTTTGTCTTTGTTCACAGAGTTGAATGTTTTGTTGCAGGGCAGGGAGCAAAGCATAGGAGAAAGGGGGTTTTGAGGACTTTTGTGAGAACAAAATCTGCCGATTTGCATCAGCAGTGTTTCAGAGCCGCTCACGTTTGCTCTGCAGCAAATGGATGTGGATATTCACCAAGTGCATGACCTGAGTATATAAAACTTATACTAACAACTAGGGCAATGTCTTATTGTCCCAAGTGGTGGCAATCTGACCTATTGACCTAAAAGACACCAAAAGAGACAGTTCCTGCCCTGACTTTATGGTCTGAAATATAGAGAAGAGAGGATCCTGCAGACACCCTAGTCTACCTTATTTTATTCCTATGATCCTGTCTTTCTTGCAGTCACTGCAGAAGAATGCAAAGTTTGGAAACAATTTAAATGAGAACTGAAGATAGGCTTTTACCAACATGTAAGCTTGTAGCGAGTTGACATGGTTTCCTAAGGATAGCCACAATTAATTTATTTAGATTAAAATAATTAAAAAGATGCCTGTCTAAGGATCTGAACTCCCTCACATACCATTAATAATAAAATAAAATCAAATCCCAGAAGAATGAAAATAATCACATCAACAGGAAGTCAGCCAAGCAGCATCCTACAGAGACTCTTTTCCAACCTTTTATCGTTGTGGGAAATATACCTTCAGCCCTGCTAAAGAATGCTATTAAACAGGTGTCATTTGGATTCACTGTATGGAGTTATTTTTGTGCCAAAAAGAGGCCTGAAGGACTAGAGTCTCAGGGATGCCCTGAAAGTACCCAATTACCCCTCCATGGTGGAATAAGTGAGAATTCAATTTGGGCATCAACTGCTGACCACAGGTAGCAGCCCTAGTACACACATTAAAAAAAGAAAAAAAATCATATTCGGGAGAGTTGCCAGTCCTAAAGGCCTGGCAACTTTTAGCATATTAATCTATGGAGGTCTGTGCAGGACTGTGCAATACCAGAGTAGTGGTACAATATTTTTACGGAGAAGTTCTACCCAGAAATCTAACTGTTATATTTTGTCTCCAAAGCTTCCTTAACTTCAGTCTTCATGCAGTTTCAGTGTAAGGCAGTGTAAACCAGACAGCAGCAAAAGTTCTCAAGGCATCCAAACCTTGGATAATGATCTCCAGACTATCAGTCAAAAGGAAAAGTTGCAGTCTCATAGCCAGACACAGCTGACAAGAAGGATTGGCAAATTTTCTATATAAAATTATTTTCAAAAATTGTTGGGAGATCCAGCCAATCACTTAAATTTGGATTCTAAATGGAAGCAAAGGCACACCAAGTTCTTGTAAAGATTCTAATTGTTCCTTGCCCCTTCTTGAGTGCACTTATTTACATCTTATCTGATTTGGCAAGCTCTTTTTCCCCAAGGCACCATTCTAGATGTTTGCTCATATAATCCAAATTAGAAAGAAAAGTTAAATATCATGTGTTTCTAAACAAAATTACGGACTATAGCAAAATATCTAAGTGGCTTTTGAGATAAGCATCAGTTTAAAATTAAGAACATGCACATTTATATGGTCTTTTAGCAATAATTGCTTTATGAGAACAGATGTGGGTTAAAATTGGAACATTCACTGCATTGATTAAAACCTGTCCTTGCTGTTTTAGGAAGTACAGGTAAGAGCTTAGGCTTCTTTGAACTCTTATATATAGTCCAGCAGAAGGAGTTTCAGGTTGGAAATTAAAGTCTAGAAGGTGCTGCCTCTGGTCCAGCACCCTGAATGGCTCTGATGGCAGCTTCCTCCTTGTCTGCAGTAGTTTAGGCTGAAGTTTCAGACTCCACCCAGAAGACAAATGCACTCTAGTTAGTTGCCTAAAAAGGAACAAAACCCTCAGAGCTCCTGATAGCTCTTGCCGTTCCACAAAGTTACACTGAGGTTTGAGTCAACAATAATTCAAAGAGGAAAAGGTTAATATTTTTAGTAGTAGCTATTTTACCAGGTTACTAAGGGACATGTGAAATTGTGAAACAATGTAAGTCTTCATTGCCTTTCTGGAAGATATGTTTAATCAATGGAATTTGGATGTGATGAGTAAAATACATGAGGCCAAGACATGAAAGATTTCAGAGTAGATTATTTTAGTTATTTAAATTATTTACTGTGATATTTAAATCCATGAAGAATGGGGATAAATTATCTAGCAATCTAATGTCTGTGACCTAAATAATAAAGTCTTTGATTTTACATTACATTGTCAAATAACCATATGTAATCTACAGCTGTGTATTCTTTTTTGAACGTCAGCCAGTAGGACCCAAAACTTGTGAAAACAATTTTGACTCTTCATGACTCTTCTTGCCACAGCTGAGAAGTGTGGCTGTGCTTTCATAAGCCAAGCAAATAATATCTGCAGCTCACCCTCTGCAGTACAACTAGGACAAATGGGTTTGTTATTGCTTTTACATGCCCACTGCTTTCCATTCAGCAAAAGGCCGTGTTAATTAGCTGTGCAAAACCCCGCACACTAGCTCTGGAAAAGAGCAACTTTTTCTTTTAATTTCTGGCCATCTTTTGATGAGGCACCCAGTACTGACTCAGCGGCGCTGGACCTTCACTGGGGGCCCAGAACTCTGCAGCTGCTCGAGCTCTGCGTTTGCCTAGAGCAATGTGCCAGCTGTCTCTGACTGTATTACACCACAGTAATGCGAACAACTGGAAGCAATAATGTGCCTCCCCATTTGCCTAACAGTACCAACATGAACAATAATTCAGGAGACTGAAGATTTGTGCTGTAATTTAATAAACCCCATGCACATTTCTACAATTGAGTATCACATCTGTGCAATGGATCCTAGAAGTGTAATATTCTTTTATAAGGGACCATTAACCAATCTTAAGTTTATAGGTTTCCTTAAATCTTTTTCATCAGCTGTTAAACTACAGTAAAGAGAAAATTGCCTCTTATGAGACAAGGGATAGTAAAATACAAAGACTGTGATTAAACGTCAATCAATTAAGGATTATAATATAATAAAAATGCTGACTGATGATTAAAATGAGTACTTTCTGGCAGAATTTTATAAGCAATATTAAGAATTGTTTTAAAAAGTCAATAGAATAAACCCCACTTATATCTTATGTATCAGGGCCACTGTCTATTTAAAGGAGCGGAGAAAAAAAGGAATTGTTATTCTGACAAAAATGCCTAAGAAGCAATTGGTTGTCAGTCTTTACATTAAATAGGATACATTTCTTTCTGTCATTTAGTTTATTATACCCCTGACTCCTCCATTTTAAATCCATGAACGGAGTAAATAATGTTATGTATTTTTGTTTCAGCTGGCATTTCGCAAGTTCATGCAACTAGGCACCTTACATGAAAGCAGGTGACAGATCATGCAGTAAACATTATAAAAAAAGCAGCACGCGTAATATTATTTCATGTAACAGACTTAAGAGAGTAGCTTACCCGAGGGCAGGAGAGCAGTAAATGCAATGTTTGCATGTGTCTCTTTACTGAAGGTATTTTAGTAATCTTTCAAGGAAAAATCCTATGAAACTTATGGTCGAACTGAATGAATTCCACAGATAGTCTCACACAGAAGGAACACTAATAGCAAATAAGAAGCTTTTATAGTCCATATGAAACATCCAGCAAAATGCTGTAGCAGGAATATAGTTTTCTATTGAATTCTACAGTCTGTTTCAAAAAAGCAATAGATAGGTTTTCATTTCCATAAGGAAAACTCCTGCCCTCCTGCTCCCACACTGCTGAGTGGCTGTGGACAAAACCCACACTAGCATTTAGTGTCAGGTCACAGTTCTTTTTCACAATTTGACCTTGTCTTTAGCAGGCCACATCCATCTGCAAGCAGAGCCTTCTCCTCCTTTTGAATGTCTCACCATAACTTTAATTTAGGCTTGGCAAGAAAACACTATTTGGCAATCATACTCCATCACTGTTGTTAGCACTAACAATTTGCAGATTACCAGGACATGTCAGCAGTCTCTTTGAATTTTTAAGCCATAGTCACATAAGGAAGAGCAGAAATTTGGTGAGACACCTATGAAATCAATATAATTTTCAGTAATTCTCCAGTTGATCACAACATGGCAGTATTCAAATCTTTTATCTTTGAATGTATATTGCAGGAATTATGTCTATGCTCATCACTTCATCTCCTTAGCTCAGACTCCTTTTGTGGTCGAAGCATATAGGGAAGGATTTCTAAAATAATGAGATTATAATGAAGATATTAAGTATTTTCACTTAGGGTCCATCACAGTAGGTCAGCCTCCTGAACCGAAATACCACAGCCACATGTACACTAGACCCAGTAACATAGAAAGGAAGAGAAGAACCCATGGCTATGGAGGATGGGACAAAGCAGACTTTCCTTTCTTAGCAGAAATTTAATAACTCAAAATATCTGGTCAAACCCCGCTCTATCTGACACTGGTTATCAGCCGAGCAGTATGCTGTGAAGGTTCTCAGAATCTCTTACATGTGGAACCTAATCACAGGGATTTAGGAGTATACTCATGATTATGTGGCATGAATGTGTTCATGTTACAACATAATGTCATGTGGACAATAATGTAGTTTCTAAAAGAAGCCACTACAAAAATAAGGATCAGGTCAACTGCTGCAAACAGTATTTTTCAGCTCTATGTTTTATTCTATAAAATTATGTCTCTTACACATAGATACTTTAGAGTTAACACCATTTATTTGAATGGGAGTCCTGTCCTTAGGAATAATGAAGAAACAAGTCCCTGTATGTATAATTTTAAAAAACAACTACATTTGACCAAGGAGCCATAGACACCTGTTTTAAAAAGGCATTCTAATGTTAAAAATGCAATAACATCTATGTGAGATTTTACTATTCCTTGCCCCAAACCTTTTGTAGTGCCAGAGTAAAAGCAATTCTGACCCTAACCTGAACAAAAATATCTCTAGTTGACCTTTTCTATTATGTGTCTTTCTCAGTTTTGGCATCTCATGACAGTAATAACATGAAAATTATCTTCATCTCCTGCCACTTCTTGACAAGCATCCTAGAACATCTCTCAAGAGATGTTGTAAGTTCACTGATGAATAACAGTAGTAATGATGATCTAATAAAGGAAATCCACTTAGGTCACCAGTATATGTATATCTTGATGTCTTGGAGGAGTGAAAATTAGTTGAATGACTGTCCTAAAATAGCAAAGGATTTATATCTACATTTCTTTTTTATCCAAAACTCAACTTTAATGTTAATTTTGATTATGCAAGAGTGAACAAAATAGTGTGTTAGAATACATCTATTTAAAAATATGAGCTTGTTTCTTATAGCTTTAAGCAGTTACTCCTTACCAATAAAAACTGGAATTTGACATGCCTATTTTGTGTCTCCAAGGTCAACCACAGACCATGTGTCTGTCAGTTGTGTAGTATTTTTTGACAGATGGAAATGGAGGGGTTCAAAGACCCTCTTTAAAGGAAAAAAAAAATCTTTCTTTTTCAGTAAAAGTAATCACTCAAATTTAAATAATAATGAGGACTATAGTTAAAAATAATTAGAAGTGCTTTTCATGGAAGTATTTCTTTTAAAAGTCTAATAATATTTGGGATAGCCTTTCTGAAACAGAGTTAATCATTAAGCTCTCTTTGCCATGTATCTTTTGCAGTAAATAGGATGGTGGGGTTTTCCCCCCTGATGTACCACCTTAATAAAAACTTTCTTTACAATTTTATTCATTTTTTTAATTCATGTGCTGAGTTTAAAATTAGGATAGAGGTAATCTGAAATCAGAAAAAAAGTCTGAGGTGATGAACTGAACCATTGTCTCCTTCCTTGCTGTGTGGTTGCTTTTTGCTGACACAAGACATGTTGTCCAGCCATCACAGTCTTTTCCCACTAAGGATTGATAGCTGAAAATGCTGCACTAGTCATTATCCATCAGGTATGCCTATGGATGGCCACAGCCTTGTCTCTGATCCCTTCTTATCCCAGTTATGTTTGTATCACTGCCAGCTGCAGAGTCTTGTTTTGCCACTCAGAGACAATCAAGGAACCTGAATGATTTCCTGATTATTATAGACTATTGAACCCCTTCCAACCTACTCACGCTGAAGAACGTGCTTCAAAAAGACAACTCAGTGGCCAAAGCAAATGAGATACTGTAGGATCTGCTCTTTACAGAACTGTACAGTTTTACTGGGAGCCAAACAATATTGTTTTGATTTGGAGTGGAGGCTGCAGAGCTGGTTCAGGAAACCACCTTTAAAGAAGCAAATAGTCATACTATAAAAGTGCCTTTTCCTGAAACTTTTCTTCTATAAATTTCCTTCTTCAGCCTTGCAAGTCAATACTCTTAGGATGCATGAAACTCAAATTTCAAATATTCATAAGTCTCTGGATTTTTAGGGGTTAGTACAGTTTTAACACAGAGAAAGACTTTTTTTCCTTGGTTGCCTCAGTTTACTGTTCCTTATGCATATTATTTGCAGTCTTTTGTCAAATATAATTGTTCATCCCATGAAAAAACATATATTTAGTAGAAGAATGTACTAAGTAGAAGTTAATGAGCAAGGTTAAGGACTTCAGGTTTTTTATTGGTCCTATGGTGACTTAGATATAACAGCACAGATTTGTAAAAATATTTTATTGATGATTGATTGAATTTATTGCCTTACTTCCAATAAGTTGACACTATTCTTTAACATAGATTTGATTGTCATTTACATTACCTTGACTGTGCAAAGGGATCTTAGCAGAAGTGAACAGCACACCCCAAATTGCTAAGTGCCTGCTCTGGTATGTCTTAGGAGATGGAGTCTACATACCTATTCAGAAAATGATTTAAAAATCAAGATAGTATTAAAAGTCAGGAGAAAGCAGTGGAATGTGAACAGCCATGAATTCATTTCTCCATTTTCAGCCAGTGTGGATGTTGGGGTGTCCAGAACACGGTTTTCAGAAACCTCTTGCTCCCAACCAGTTATTCAAGGGAACAGTATCCTGCATCATATCATGGATCTGATTGGCATTCCTTTATGAATTAGGAAGGAATTTTTCCTATTGAACTAAACTAGCGCTAGAAATCTGTTGTGTTCCTAAGGCAACAAAACTTGTGTGCACATACTGTGTGCCTGCATCTGTCCTGTCTCTGGCTTTGATAATTTTGCGCCAATTTTTAATCACTTTGGCAACAGTAGCGAGACCTCAAATTTCTTCAAGGTTGGGCAGCTGGGTAAAGGGGACACAACATGAAGCAAAAAGCTGTCATATGGAAGTATACTGTCAAGGTAAACTCCAATAGATGATTAACTCCACTAGTTTCTCATATTTCTTATGACTCCAGGAAGGTAATCCAGACAATGGTAATAACTTTTTCTCAGATTAATAATAGATCCCTTAAAATATTAGCTGTTAGCTCTTTTCAGGCTGTGAAAGACTGAAAAAGCTATTTCCAGAAGAGTGCATTTTTGAAAAAGGATACACAAGGCTGAATGTACCTTACAAAATTAGAATCAAAATAAAAAGGCTCACATACAGGTATGGATGTGCTCAGGGGTTTCAATTCCGCTGCACAAACACAGACACAACATTACTATTCCAGATGTGCCTCTGTCTGAAACTAGGTGAAGTTGACAGATGTTGAACAGGAGCTAGAGAAGAAAAACATAGTCTGGGAAGTCTTCTGGTAGCCAAGAGACACACAAGAGCCTCTGTAAAGCAGAAGACACGCACTTTTTGGCAACTTAATAGTGTTAGTAGGCTTATCTACTGATTTTATATAGGTGTATTTTGGGTGAGCCAAAATACACCTTTTCTTTAACTCCATTGACTGCATTGACTAAATTGCCATTGAGATCATAGGAACTTAGACACCTAGACAGACAGATACCCACACACCTACATTATGGGCCTTAGGTGACTTAATTTGTAAGCTGGATCTTGCCCTTCAAGATTTCCTTTTTGAACAAAGGCCAATTAAATGATCAGCAATGAAGCAAAGACTGTCTAGCCAAATGGCAGAGTTAACCCGTGCTGAGTGTGTTAAATGCTTGAAATGAGAGGAGTGGGGATGAACTTTTGAATTCATGAAATTGTGACCTGATGATTAAAATCCAACTGTTGCAGATGATGTTCAGGTAACATCCAGCTAGTGTGTTGTGGCCACTTTTTGTGTGAGCAACCCTGCTGTATCCACAGTTCTACACGGACAAAATAAAATGGGGACATCTGGTCTCCCAGATTTCTGTCCCCTCAATTATTGTCTCTTCTGCTCCATCCTCCCAGACTCTCTCTGCTATGGTTCACTGTATAACTAACTACATGTTGCAATAGGTGTAATGAGGAAGCAAGAAAAAGGCTTTCCTTAATGAAAATGTGAGAGTTGGATTGACAATTCATAAATTCATGATTGATGTCAAACAAGAGCAGTCAGCTAATCAGATCAAATCCCTGGATGATCACTATTCCCAGGCAGGTACTAATAAATATGTGATGTCAACTGTGTCAGAAAGTCAACTCTTCAGTTCTTTTGTACAGTTCTGCATAGAAAAATATTTTTTATATATTTTAACCACTGCTTATTTCTATCTTGGGTTTTCCAGAACCATGGAATCATAGAATCCTAGAATAGCTTGAGCTGGAAGGGACTTTTGAGATCATCTAGTTGCAAGCCCATAGTGTGGACAAGGGCACCTTCCACTAGACCAGGTTGGTCAAAGCTTCAGACTTTATATTTAGAATATAAAAGGTTTTATTTAAACAAATCTGAGGCATTGCCTCTATGTCCCCCCTTTCTGTTTATTTAAGAAGAATCTTAGAGTGTGACATGTTTTTTTTAATGATTGATGTTTAGGAGAGTATGGAATGTTAAAGGTGTGATGAACACTTTATTAAAAATGTGGTAATTTTTTTTTGGTGTAGGTTGGACTATTGGTTGTTTTTATTTTTTGAGCTATACTTAGTGAAGTAAATGTTCATAAAAAGTGATGATAAATATGTTCGGTTGAGTTTTATTCTATGTAAGGAGGTAAAAATTGTACTTGAAAAGGTGTTTATTGATATATAGATTTTTTTAAATTTCTTAAAAGATGGCTATTTCATTATATTAGTTTGTTATAATTGTAATGGAGGTTATAATTTTGGATTACTGGGGAAGTTGATTTTGTGAATGGGATTTGATTGAAGTTCTTTAAGTATTTTGTCTCCTGAGAGATTTTGGGTGGTTGAGCTACTGCTAGTACTTGGTTTGTGGTTTGTCTTTTATATTTGACTGTCATGGCTATAAGTTGTTTTTTGCTTATGTCAAAATCTCTATCTTTTAAAGTTTTATTTCTAATTTCTGGTTAATTAAGCTGTTTTCTGAATAAGCTCTTAATTTAGAATTTGAGGAGTCTTTGGTATTTGGAGCAAATAAATTAGGGGTTTTTTTTCGTTGATATGGTTGAGCTGTATCTCGTAATTTGCTTTTTTTTTTTTGTCTGTGTTCCTTTGTAAAATTGTAAGCAGTACTTTTTCCACTATTTTTCCCACTCTGCCTATCTTAAAGACTGAGTCAAAACCCATTAATTCTCTTTCTGGTTAAATCAAGCTATAATGAAATTCTTCCTCCAAAGAGTCTTAAAGGAAAAGACAGTAAAGGAAATTTCAGGCATGCATCCTTTAATTTCTAGCTTCCTGATACCTTGCAGTAGATCCAAAGTGACTGCAGCACTGTCCAGAGGGTAAGACCCTTAAATAAAATATCATAATCATTTAAAACTTAAAGTTTTGTGCAGGAAGGGGACAGAAATATATGAATGATCAATACAATAAAAGATGCACCACTCAGATCACTGTTCTGATTTTTTGAAAAGTATTTCTAAAGGTCTTCACAGCCTTGTTTTGGAATGGTAGATTGCATTGTTGTAAAACACACATGGATGGATGGCTGAAACTGTGGTCTGCATACACTAGGTGAAATGTATCTATTGACTTACAAGCTGGCTGCATGTGTCAAAATACAATCCAGTATTTTTGTAATAATAGCTAGCAGTCATAGTTGTAAATTATTTATGGAGACTATTCAGTGCAAACAGGTTAGTGCACACATCCTCTTCAGCTTGACTGCCCTGGTTTTAGATCACTCAGACATTCAACTCCTTAGAGATCTGCTCTTATCATTGCAAACCCTAAAAAGATACCAAAACTGCAGTCATTTCAGCAACTCAAAGGAGCTCAGCCATTTGCTAAAGTTCTACCTCAAGGTTCAGTGAATAAACACCATTCCTGCCCACCCCTTTCACACCCCACCCTGGCCCTGGCGATGTAAGTTAATACCAGACATGAAGAGAAATCGATCTCCAGAGCTGAGGCTCCAGTGTGCCTCGCTGTCTCTGTGCAGAAACATGGAAGAATGTACATTGCAAAGGCCACCGTTGAGCTTAACACAAAGTGACATTTCACTAATACTGTGTTTCAGAGGACAGTGAAATGACAGCCACCCAAAGAGTACTTATGGTTAGATTTAAATGAGGACAGCACCCTATTGCAATGCATTACACTGATTTTCCTATGCACCGGGGTATTCAACCGCATTAGAATTTTGTCCTCACTGGTCCATTTCAAGCAGCTGCACCTTCCTACACAATCAAAAGACATGGGTTATAGAATTTTGGATTTAAACAACTCGGTGCCAGACAGAACTAATCTGCCACATACAGAAAAATCCAAGGACTTGACTGCTCTGACAGATACAATATGTCAAAATATTTACTGTGTACTAGTCACTCTAGGAAGAGTTTAGCTAGAAAGAACTTTGTAGTGACTGGTTTTACCACAAAATATTTCTGATAGTTCTGAACTTGAGACACTTCAGCTCCACTCAGCCATTAATTTGTAAATGAAATAATGTACTATAATAGTTTATAATACATTGATATCACTGACCTCTACAAGTTATGAGCAAACTTTCCTGCGGACAATTTCGTTAAGGGCCATCTTCTGTCTCATTCTCAGGAATTTGGATTTTGGCCTTTACCATCCATGACATTAGGCAAACAGAGCAAAGAGAGGACCCTAACAGTTGAGGTTGCAGAAAGACAAAGAGGGGGCATAAAACCTGTACAGAGACAACAGACATCATTTCTTTACAGTCCTTTTGCCTTCTCGCCTGGCTGCTGTGCAGCTTACACCAACACCAATTGCTCCAACATGGGTCCCCTTGGGCCAAGAAGAAAGTTGCTGTCCACATATAAGCAGCTGCTTACAGACTAGCCAAAAGTAACTCCAAGGCATATTGTCAATGAGAAACTTGCCTGGGGCTGAGGAGATTAAGCAACTGAAATCAGCTCTTGCTACTCGCTCACACCTCAGAGCTCTTCTTGTCACACAGACAGAGTCTCCAGGGGAGGGTGCAGGGCTGCTAATGCTCACCCTCCCCAGAGAATTTGTCACCAAACCTCACATAATTTCCAATGTAGATAGGGGGAAAAAATGCTTTGCCAAAGACATGGCATGCACCCATGAAGGATGGAGGTGTGTCCAATTAAATATGCACAGTGTGGCATGATGACAAAGGGTAAACACACTGTGGCAAGCAGCTCTGTCTGCAAGAAGGAGAGTTGTCACAGCACAATGAAGCATGTGTGTGACATGTGGCAGTGCCAGCCAAAATGTGGTTCTAAGTTCCTGTCTCCAGTGGCATGACAATGGTCCTGGGTTTCAAATGGACCCCATAGTGGGAGGTCAAAGCTTATGCATGGCAGAAACTACCACTACATTCACTCTTTCCTTTTTTATATCTTTTTTTTTTTTCTGGTCCTAACAATAAAACTTGATCACTGAGAATATTGGGCAGAAATTCTGTCTGGAAACGCAGACTGTTAACTCTGACTTTCCTCTGTATTATAGATTTAATATCAATGAGACAAAACAAAAGACCTAAAAGCAAAGATACAAAAAAAAAAAAAAAAAAACAGAAATAGATATATTTAAGAAGTTATATATATTTAAATTTATAGTTACTGAAATAGAATTATAAAATTGCCCAGTTAATAAAGGCTGAAAAGTAAACCTTGCACCCTGAATACATTTTGCAGAAGTCTGGGAAGAGTTCCACAAATCAGAAGCAATTTCTGAGGCAGATTTCAGGGATAAGTACAGAATCATAGAATAAATAAGGCTGGAAGGGACCGCAGTGGGTCATCTGGCCCAACCTCCCTGCTCAAGCAGGGTCATCCCAAAGCACATTGCACAGGATTGGGACCAGAGAGGTGTTGAATATCTTCAGTGAGGGACACTCCACAACTTCTCTGGGCAGTCTGTTCCAGTGCTTGGTAATCCTCACAGTGAAGAAGTTCTTTCTCATATTAAAACTGGAACAAGTAACAAATAATGAAAAGTAAAAGTGTTTTTCCTCATTTCTGTTCTGGCTTTCATTACCAAACCAAACTGAATCTGTACTTTTGGTTAAGCATGCAATTCCCTCTGCCCGAGTGTCTGTTTACAGCTCTGTGTCAGACCCAAAACATCTCAGCCTGGGGAAAAAGCTCAGGGCAGGAGGGTGTGAATTCAGATTATACTGCACAAATCCTTTCTGTGAGTATATTCACCCCATGGGTCTCACTGCTAATTTATCTGCAGTCCTTCTTTAGAAAATGGAGAGACACCAGCATCTTCCGAGGGACATTTATTGCACCTGAGAATGTAGCAGAAATGAATTTCCTTCTACAGGCGTCAGAGGGCAATTCTGTCCACATATTATCTGGAATTGCTTTTGGAGCTGCCCACATTTCTCTGTCCCTAAAGCAGGATATTTCAGTGACTAAGATAAACTGGAATTGTTAAAGGCTGAAGTTAGATAAGAACATTTCATCCTGGTGATTGAATCTGCATGAATGGAAATACTTTATTTCAACAGAGATGGGTCATTTTGCTCCTGTTCCAGTTTGGAATTTACCTCATGTATTTTTATTTTAATGAGAATTCCTTTCCAATTGCAAAATTAAAGGCACTGAAACTGTTTTGAAGATTAACTTCAGCTTTTTCATGAGATTCCCCAAATGTCATTTTGTAGCTTCTTCAGACTACTGTACTTTATTTTTTTTTTATTTTTACAATACATGGTACTGAAATAGAGTATAACTTTTAAACTGAATTTTGGTGTTTTTAAATACCATTTCCTGCAAAAATAATGGTCAGCTCTTATTCATATCTAACTAAATAACAACAAATATAGATATTTGCCCAAATAATTTCATTACACTGAATATTTAAACTGGCTTTATAAACTCTAGAACATATTCAACATTTCTGAGGCTTGGTAATGTTTAAAAAAAAGGAAAGAGTTCTTCATATGAGATTTTGAACATTAGATAGTTTAAAAGTTTAACTAGTGCTGAGAAGGATTATTAGTACTCTCATAGTGAAAGTATAATATATGCTCACCTAATTGTAATATCTAAAGACCAGTTTAAGAAAAATAAAAAATTCCAAAACACTGACAAAAATATGGAATATGTAGAAAACTTAAGACAACTCAAATGTTATCTCCATAGGCTACTTTCAATCTAAGTAACTCAGCCTCTCGTGTTCAATAGCATTTTCTGGATATAAAAATGTATGTGTGTACATACATGTGCATCAGTACTCGGGTATGAATGTCTAGGCTCATATATGATAATTAAATCTTTTGGTTGCTTTCCCTCTTTAGCACAAGGAATTTATATTGCATTGAAGCAAGACCTTACAGCAATGCTAATGCAGAAAGCTAAAGAGGTTAATATCCTCAGCAGACAGTATCATTTCATCAATAAGAGAGCTATTCAATGACCCTGTATTGGAGTGAACTCAGCATAATCAATTAGCTTTGTCAAGTAAACAGATCTGTCCCTTTGGCTGCTGTGTAACTTGATATTTCTTCCTGTTCTTAGCGACTCTGTGAATGGGGAAATAAAATACCCTGAAATTATACCAGCCCTGGCTGAGGGAAGAGAGCTATTTAAAAAACTGTTTCACTGAAAGTGTCTGTCATTCTTAATCAGAGGTTTTTGTCTTCCAGCAGAGAAGGGCGGTAGGACAGGACTCAGCCCAGCACCACAGAACACTTAAACAAAAACAGTATTTTCCCTGTTTAGATGAATTAGATGCAAATCAGTTGGCAATCAAAATAAAATAATGTAGCCTGCACCACTTGACATATCCTATTTGAGTAATTATCTTCACAATTTACCATCCTTTGCTTGCTTTACCATTTTTCTTTCTCTTGTTCTTGTTTTGCTTTTTAAAGAAATGATAATGTAATTACTATAACACTAATTTGAAAGTAATGATTTCTATGCACTTAGCAGGCTCTGAGACACAATCTATGATAGGTCATGAAACAATGGTCTCAGACTGGACTCGTGTAGTTTGCATTACGAAAAAAAGGATGAGAAGGAGAGATCATTACTCTGCATAATTAGCAGGCTTAATTAAAAAATGGCCTGAGATATCAGCTGTAGCATCAGCTCAACAAACCCCCTAGGGCTTGTTCATAGATTCTGCTGCACTCTGATTATACTAGTATGAATCTAGAAATAGCCACTTGGAATCACTGTCTCAGAAGGGCATTTGCTAAGTGCTCATACACTGTTATTAAATCGGTTTGTTTGGCACAGTTTTGTAAAATGATACAGGCTTTTAGACCTTTAGCAATTTGAAAAGAAAGCACGGCCAGCAAGGTGGAGTAATTCACTCTGTCACCTTTCAGTGTTCTTCCTTTCTGTTAAATGAAGGCCTTCAGAAATGTATTTGTCCAAATTTCTCAAGTTCTATAAACCTTAATCCATTCGGGTTTGTCAAACAAGCTCAACTATGAAAGCTTGAAAAAATTAAATCACCTCACGTTTGAATATCTACAGTTCAAATAAAAGTGGACTGCAATTTGAATCTCTTTGTACTCTTTAGATTTGTGATAGTCACATAACACCATATTTAAACTTTAACACCTCTCTTCTGGTTTTAATTTTGCCCATGATGGATGACACATAATGCTTCTTTCAGAGGTGCAGTAAAACCTTTCTTGCACACCACTGACCATTTTTGTGAGACAGGAAACAGTTTTTATTGAATAAAATGGTGGATTAATAGCAGTTAGAAACATAAACAGACATGTTAGGGATGCAGGATTTTCCCAAGTCAGTGAATTAAGCATTGGTTGGATCTGGTCAGCACATAATTGTATAAAGTGTAATGTCACTGGGGCACTAGAGCTGCAACCTGATCCAATGGAAGAGGTCCCCACCCCCATCAGGGGTGCTGGAACTAGATGATCTTTATGGTCCCTTCCAGCCCAAACCATTTTATGGTGACTCTCTGATCCCATGATGACGATGATTAAAAGACGAGTCCCCTTTGATAGGTACACACTGGCAGTTGAAAAGTACATTTAAGATCATTTTAGAAAGGCAGACAACTAATGTCCCTTTTTAAAGGACTTTTGTAGGCTGATTGTGAAGGAGGCTTTTATGATTATTTCTGTTATTTTTTATTTATTTTATAGAGCTTACTATTTTATAGAGCTTACTAAGAAGGAAACCAGAGATACTGTTTATTTAACATTAAATATAACTTTGAATTCTTTCCTGCAAAATGTCTGGGGCTATGGACAGGCACGAAATAGGTTCAAATCCCTCAGGCATAGCCCATGACAGTGGACACTGTAACACCCCACGGGAAATGGGAGAACCTCCATCACCCTGGGGCAGGTTGGGCACATCAACACCCCATGAGGCTGCCTGCCAGCCCTGGAGAGAGGGCACTCCCATCACTGCTGCTCTCGAGCATCAGGAACCCGTCCTCTCCAGAGACCCATCTAAGTACAAATCCCATTAAGATATTTAGATAATATGGTAAGATGCTTCTTTTTATGCTGAGCCCTTCGAGGCGATTAGACAGGGAAATCCTCGTTATCTATTCGAGAAGGTTTCTGGCATGTTTAACATCTTGGGAACATATTTTTGTGTTTCTTTAGGTTAAAGATATCCTCCTAGGAACCTATCTATCAGAAGAAGGAGGAACTAAGGAGTATATGTGTCTGGGGAACAGATAAAATTTCTATTCCATGGGAGAATACTGAACCAACAAAGTCCTGAAAGGGAAAGAAATATGTGATATATTTCTTACTGTTGAGTACAATTAGTGCGCTTTCCAGCAGGAATGGCAGAGATTCCCTACTCCTAACTGAAAGGCATGAAGGAAAAGTAAAAAACACCAAGAAAAATGACTGAGGAAAAAATCAATATGAGGTGAAAGGTCAACAACCAGCCTGCTGGTAGTCTGCCAAAGAGTATTTAATACATCCATATGATATTATTCACGCTTTTAAAAAATTATGTCAGAGACAGAGATGCAGTGATGCAGCATTTCTGTCTCGATGAGAAAACAGGCTTTGCTGAGAAACGTACACTGATCTAAAAGTAGAGTTTATCCCTAGAGCTTCAACACCCCTTGAGGGTTAGCCATTATTGCAAATGCAATGACAATCTTTCAATACAGACAAATTAGCTATTTTCTAGAGAGCTAATTCAGTTCTTCAAGTTACATTAATTTATCACAGTTTAATTACCACTAAAATTATACTAATTCGAATTAGAGGTGGCAGTCTTGTAACACATGTTATTGGATACCTCATGTGAATCCTTGAAAAATAACATTTGTTCTGTTAGAATAGGATGTAGTAATTTCCAACTACAAGGATGCACTCCTTTGATAAAGATTTTTAATAGCTCATAGCTAAAGTGGTTTCTATAGTTTTCTCTCTTCACCCCACCCTTCAGACTTTTTTATAAGCTGTGGTTTATCCTTTTCTCTGGGATGGAGATTGTTTCTTGGCATCTTTAATCTCATATTTAAAACTGCTAAGTTTTCTTTAATAAAGTACTGATCTAATTACAAGGCAAAGAAACTACAAGGCAAAGAAATAAAACTAAAAATACTTCAAAAATAATTCAGATATATCTATATTTCGCAAATTGAACTGGATCAGTATTCCAAATGTAAAAGCCTTGACTTGAAAAAAAAAAGTGGATAAGAAAAGCATGGAAACCATCCCTAAAATGCCAGGAGAGTGAACAGCGACATATATGTAAGCTCCATTTAGAAAGATAAAAAAAGAGGAGAGAAACACACCTCCTGGGTCAGCATAGATAGTTTTGAAATGAGCCTTTTCATAAGTGGATCAAGTTTCTGTTTTAGAACTACTTGTAATGTGAGGCTTTACCCACCAGTACTTGTGCTGAAAAGCTGTGGCAGTGTCTTGTTTTAATATGTGAACTTTCTCTAATTTCCAACTAAGTTCAGTCTGAGCGACTCTTAGTGCACACCTTCTTTAGAAAACATTGCCTCCCTTAGCAGCACTCTTGATAGACCCATAACAATATTTTTTTCCCTTTCATCTTCCTAGTCTTTGTCCATAATTTTTCCTTTCTTTGTTTTCATGATTGCGCTAACAGACCTACTTGCACTTATAACTGGCTGAATTCCTCTTTTTTAAAACTGGGGGAAGCAGAACTGCATTTGATATTTCATTTCTTGCCCAAGTACCTTGTATGGATGACCCAACAGTTCTTTTTCCCTGTGGGGAATATCTCTGCTACACAGTTTCTTGCCTTTGTCCCAGGGAGAGCCAGCTGGTGACTGGCAGACATTGAGCGATCAGTCAGCAGCACACGGATCTTTATTCTCAGTCTCTCTCATGTGGTGAACTCACAGCTTGTAGTTGAAGTTCTTCTTATCAGTCTCCTCCATAAATCACTCTGTTTTGTTCCATTGCACTGAAGAACTCTGAAAACTTAAACGCAGTATTTTTAACCCTTGTGTTTCAGGATAGGCATTAAAAAACACATTTAATAAGGAAATTAGCGGGATCTCTAATGAGCTTATCTGATCTAAAGCCTAATGATTTCTAGGCACTTAGACACTGGCTTTCATAAAGAAAAAAATAACCAACTCTCTTTACTCTTCAAGTTGTAATTTAGAGTTCTATCCTCTAAACTCAAGTACAATGTACAGCCATTTTTTCACCATTTGGAGCATTGCTTATCTTCTTTATTTCTTCAGATGTCTGCTTTCCAAATTTTAAGAAAAAAATCTACATAAGAAACCTCTAGAAAGTTCCAGAGGCAATGTTCTCTTTGTTAAATCTGTCTGAGATGAGCTGACCTGCATACATTCTTTATGTAACAGAATAAGTCCAAAGACTTGGGATTTGAAGAACTAGATTGAGAGGAGAAATGGCTGCAAACAAAGTTATTGAGGAGAAAATGTCTGGTTTTCGTTCAATTTTTTTTATTAGGACATCAAATAAATTACAAATATCTTGTATGGTTCATCTCATCTAACTTTAGCCATTTAAAACCTATTGCTGTTATCCTATATGGTTTTCTAGGCTGCTTCTATAATCAACGGAGAGAGACTACTGTGTCCTTCCAGCCTAAAATAGGTGTTTAAGACAGATAGCATTTAATGTTTTATGATTCATTCGGTTTTCTGGTTTCATTTTTCCTATCTTTAGATTGTCTAGAAGCTCATCTCTTTCTTCATTGACTATAAAAAGAGTGTGTCCAATTAGTACAGACCTTCCTGAGTAACTTGGGGACAGGCAAGATAGACGAGATGAACCTCAATCTTTGATCTAACACGTTATTTGAAATAGGAATGGTAATTAAGGTCCGTGCTGGTGCTTTTGAAAAATCCAACCTTCCCCTTTAATGAAGCAAAATAGCTTGAAATGAAACAAAGAAAAATGAGCTAAAATAGCAGACTGTTCAAATGGCGAAGAAAGAGACTTGGAAAATGGTGAGCCATTTTAGAAGCCCAATCTACAAATTTGACACTCAGAGAATTCAATAAGTGTGAATATACATGCAAAAAATAAAAGTTAACTTGAAAGTCAGAGAAAATTTCCCTTAGTGAGAAAAACCATTGGAGCATTAATTGAAAATGACAGTTCAGCAGAATTTGGGGGGCTCAAAGTGAAAAAATCTAGGATGTTTTTTTGAGACCAAGTCTGAGAGATATTTGGTACATCAAGTACAGGTTGCTCTGGGACAAGTAGTAGCTGCTCCTAGTGAGTCACTGGGAGCTATACAGGCTTGTTTGAAAATGTTTAAGTCACGGGGTCAGATGCTGGTAGGGTACCATTCACCTTGACCCAAATTTAGCCTTCCAGAAGTCATGAGTTTTAGGCAAAACTCTGTCTACTTCCATGAGAGAGGGGAAGAATGAGAGGAAGAGAGAAAGATTCAATTATTTGCAAAAAAACCCTTCCTACCTATTTAATTTAAATATATGGAGATCACAAGTGTAAGATTCAAATACAACTGGTTTTGTCTGTGTTGTGAATCAGCGCTTCAGGTTGCTTAAAAGAACTGCCTAAAACGAAAACAGAGACCACAGTCCAGCACAAGGAGGGTGGTGCACCACCACCATCACAAATCCACAATTAACTGACACAATCCCATTAAATTTGATAAGCTTCTGAGCCCCTTCAAGCATAGAAACCACACCTCCTAACTCATTGTTTTATGCTTTTATGCACCATCCAAGACCACAAGCCACTGAGGAAATTTGAAACAAATTATCACTTCAGTTTTAGAAATTCACCAACTATGGTCATAATTTTTTCCAAAATATTATTTTTGAGTTTATTTTTGCCTGTGCTACTTATTTTGATAAGTTTTATTAAAGTATAAAATTATTTATTTCAAACACAACAACCTTTCTGATAATAGCAGAATAACAATGCAGCATCCACAAATACAATGGAGATGGATATTGTCATGTTAGTGTCTGATTTCAGCTACATTAAAGATGTTGTCAAGCTTCTAAATAAAAAGGAAAAAATAAAAGATTCATTAAGATTTTAGAGCTAGACTCTTCTATGGTTTGCATCTCAAAGTCTAGCCACACCTGTGAATAGCGAAGAAACATTTTGCTTCATAGGATGAGCCAGCACCTCTGCATCCTGCAGCCAGTTCATTCTGTGGCTGCAGTTTCATCAATCTCCAGGGCCTCTGCACAGTATCAGGTTAGCAGAAGATGTGTCAAGGGGCACACCCCAGAGCTCTGTGTGCCACAATTAGGAAAATCTATTGCACTTTACAAAAACAGAGCCACTGCTGCACAAGGTCACCACACATTAATAACAGCAACTTTGTGCCTCTGGAATTTTAATCTTCCTCAGAAATACTTGGGTGGAAATCAGTAACTTGTATTCCATTACTAGCATGGATAATGTTAAGATACTAAATTAACTACGTTTACAAGAATAGTCTTTTTGTTAGCTATGATGTGTTCATGCATGAAAATCTTGAAGCATAAATTAATGCAGAGTATAATTTTTTGTTGCTAACACACCTCCTGTGGAAATGCTGAAGAATCAAATTCTCAAGTACCTATAAATGGGTATGAGAAACTTCATTTCAAGGTCTCTTTCTGACTAGTTTTCTGTTTCCTGTTAAAACAAATGGCATTTTTTTCCTCTTCAGAAAGCCAGGATTTGCAATACTAAATTACTCCACAGGTGTATTATATCCTGTAGTCTTCCCGCACTGATGTTGTCACAAGAAACAGAGATTTCTATAACAGGCACTAAGTTGATTGCACAATGCTGGTTAACTTAAAAAAAATCTTTGTGGTTGCCTCAGAAAAAAATTGTCTTTTAACACGAGTAAGAAGCACTATTTATTTTGAAGACTTCTTGACTTGTTCTCTCCATTTGGTCTGTTTTATGATTACAATAGTCATTTGTTACCCTGTCATGCTGAGAACTCATGTGACAACCCTCACATACCTGGCTTATGGTACCTTACTGATCTGTTACACAACACCACAAGTGTCTCTCTTATGTGTAATTATTGCCTCGTTCCTTTCCTCAGTGGAAAAGATTTTGCAAATTACTTACATACATATGTGTATCTATTATTTATACTTGTATATTTTTAGATTCATAGATTTTTAACTACACAGGGACTGTTATTATCATCTATTGTGACCTCTTGCACAACACAGTGATTCCTTCAGGAAAACCAGCAAGCTAAGCTGTAGCTTATTTTTTAGCAAAACATCTTATTTTGAAGACTGCATACAGAGATATGTCACATTCCTAGGTAAATATGCTATACTGTGTATTTTAGAAAGAAACTTTTTTTTTAATTGTATTTGAAACTGAGAGCTGAAAATAGAAACTGCTAGACTTTAACATAGAAGTTTGCAGACAATCCCAATGTGCCAAGCATTGCAATAGAAATTTCTTGCTGTGGTTCAAGTGTGAAACACTTGCAGTCAGCATTACAAACTTTGCAAATAAGAAACAAAAGCATGAATATAAACATTACTGTTCAGAAGGGCAAGCATAGCATGTGGCAGGCAGGACTTGCTCAGGATATTAGAGAGGGCTCTATATCTCTGAGGTTTGCATTATTATAGTTGGCACCAGTGCCAACTTCTTCAAAGCACAGAATTTTCTAACCATTTGAACTGTTCAAACACATTTTAAACCACAAAAATTCCACAGCATGTTGTGAAAAACATACACTCTGCACATATGGAGTCCAATCTCATGGCCAGACTGAGTTCAGAGTTTGCAGTGTGAACATTTCAAAGTGACTTTTCCCATTTGTGCATACAGATATTCCATCAACTGAAAATAACTCAAAGGAAGCACCTTAAAATATTAAAATTGTCTAGTCTTATCATATGCCATTTTAGCCTGGTTTCCTTCATCGAGTTCTGTGGCATCCTTGAACTTCAAGATGCAGCTGAGGAGAGGAAGTCTTTGTATGAACAGGCACTTCTCCAGACTCTCATATTTTCTCAAAGTGAGAGAGAATAGCCTAATCCTTGCTGTTGGCTTAGTCTGAATTGTTCTTGTGACAATACTTCACTTTTCTCTAACACATGAGCTCTAAGGAGATAAAAAGCTAGCTATGGCAAGTTGCTGTAAGCCATAGGGTACAATTGCTTTCAAAAAGGACAGTGATGAGCACAGGCCTTTGACTTTACATACTGGATTTCGATGATCTGCAGAAGTTCAACTGAATAAGCTCTGAGATGTCCTGCAGAGAAGTCATTGTGAAGGAATTATCCTTTGCAAAAGAACTAAGATCGATCTTTCTAACCACAATTTTCTAAAATTGCTACTTTTTTTAGCCCAAGTAGAAATGTCTGATAAGTGCAATATGCACCTCCACTGCAGGACTTCTGAAATTCCACTCTACAAATATTTTGATTGAAAAAAAAAAACAAAAAACACCCACAACTGTACAGAATAAGAAAAATGTCTTAATTTTAAAAGAAATTTATGCTCTGCTAGATACTTTTCTCCAGCTATAGGAAACCAACTGCAGGAACCCAAAGAATCCCACTATCAACCAGTGTTATCCTAAAGTTGAAAACAAAAGCAAAAGAAGGACACATTTTGATTCTGAGGACAATAATAATTAATCTTATCAATAAAAATAACAGCATCTAGACTATTATGCTGTGAAGATCATATCCTACAGCTGTATTAACTCCATGGTTACTTGAAAGGTAAATGAAAAGATAGAGTGGCCTAGATGAGAGAGGTGATCCTGGATATATAGATTTCTCTTCTTCTAAAAGTAAAGAGAAAATTTTATGACAGTCAAATGTACATTTAAGCTGGAAACTCCAAGTTAAATCTAGATACTTGGGATTTTGAATCTGAATTACTAGTAGGGAGAGAGGAAAGCTGTTTAAACTATTTTTATTCAGTGAATTAAACCAATATATCACAGAGTCTACACAGACTGCAAGACTCTACTGAGAAAATGCTATACCTATGCAGGAAATTTCAAGAACTGTAACAAACATTGAAAAATCTTCATATTCTCACCATGCCTCAAACATTTGAAATTCACCTGAGTATGTTCTATTCCTAAGATCCTGCTTCTGCTTTAAAATCTTTTAAATGTGGGAAAATATAAAATAAACACACTCACACACAATCTGATTAGATCTTCCCAGTCAAATTAAGTCCTGCATTCCCGTGTAACAAAGTTTCCCCAAAATATAATTAACCTGAGTGACAGCTGCAACATTTTTGAGTCTTCAGTTTTAATACACTAAATCCCATTTTTCTTAATCCAGAATATGCATTCTGGTAATAGTTTAAAAAAAAAGTTTATGCAACTAAATTTCAAACAGTACATTAAAAACAATCTTACTTTGCCAAGATGCAAAAGCCATTTGCTGTGTGAATAACAGTCTTTAATGAAAGTACTGTTAAATATAGAACTTGAAAGTGCACTAAAGATCATGGACAAAACTGAGGTTTCTTTTGGCAAAACTGCATCCCTCCTCTTAAACATTAATGAAAATTTACTCCCTGGTGTACCAATAACATCTGCAGAGTGACATACCCCTGACTTCAAAGAGGACTGAGACTAGGAAGTAAAATTGCTATTTGAGAGAAAATGTGTGATTTAATAGTTGAATTTACACTAAATTTTCAGACAGAAATGATCGTTAGACTATTTTATCAGACTGACTACCTTGTCTTAACAATATCTGCAGAATTTTCACCATGCTAGCCTTGATTTAAAAGCAGCGCTGAAGAGGAACTGGGTTGTATTCCAGTGGTTATTCCAGTGAAGTTTAAAAGTGTAAACAGGCCTAAATCTGCACCATTGTGAAAGTCCAGCTTGGCATCCTAGCCAGCAGAGTGGTGTAAATTATTTTAAGGAATTATTTATGTGATTATTAAACGGGCCAGCAAGACAGCTGAACTGTCTGCCACTGGCTGCAGAGGGATCTGTGGTGTGAAGATGGTGCAAGATTTTTTGTGCTTTCCCCAGCAATGAGAGCGCCAGTGCTGGTCCCACTGTGGTGGGTTGCCCTGATGTACTGACCACACCCATCTGTAAGCTGCAGGGAAGAAACAGGCTTTCAAAAGAGCAAGAATCTTTTATGTTTTTACATGATGACAGCAAAAACCATAAGGCTGCAAACTGAAGGACAAAATATTGCTGTTAAGAGCTCACTGGATTGCTAAAAGCTATTAAGAAAATGGAAGCTATTAACATCATGCCAAAAAATGGTTCAGTAAAGTGGTCTAATGTGAAATTGAGATACTTTGTACTACTCTAACATGATCATACAACTAATGAACTGCAAATTCTTCAGCAGAAGATGATGTCTCCCACCATGTGCACTACACCCTCAAAATGCATATGGTTGGGATTACGTGCAGATTTTCTGTAGATGCACCCTGTGGGTTGTACATCTACATTCTAAGAGTAAAGTCCCAATCCTACACTCCTTTATCAGGGGGAAATCCTTCAAAGTCCAGTTATCAGTAAGGATCAGTAACTAGAAAACTTTTAAAATCTTCAACCCATCAACCCTCAGTAAATATCTGCCTTATGCACACTGTCTTTTACTAGAAAGGGAACAATTAGCTTTGAAATCTCAAATAAAGGTCTCATAAGCTCTTTTTGAAGTATTCTTCATTATACTATATTGGCCCAAGCACATTGTGTGTGAAATGATCAAAATGTATTTCAATTTATGTGGTTTATATACTGAACATAATAGTAATATGATAAGAATCTATATATAGTATTTTTTCTTTTAATATCAACTACAAATATAATATTTTATACATCTAGGAGAATTATACCAGCAAAGCATTTTAAAATTTATTCTCTAAAAGAACTTCAGTTGGTTACCAAAAGGCAGTTTTGAACCTGGAGGTTTTCTGCAGATAGTTAAATTGCTGTCTAGAAACAATCATGAGAAACACCACAAACCAGATTTTCAGAGAGCTTCATAACATGTTATCAGTGCTACCAGTGTATTGGTGCAATCAACCTCCCATGGCTGAAAGCAATTGCAGTTTTCACCAGTGGTCTCCCTTGTCAGGTCCCATTCTAAGACTCTGCGCTCCTTTAGCACCCAGAGTATTAAGACAAGGAGACATGGAGGTAAAAATAGAGACACCCACAGTAAAGAAATCCAGCTGAAATTATTGTTCTGTGGGTTCCAGGCATATAAATTCTGCCCCTTTATTCTAAGAAGTGCCAGTATAAAACACATTATGTCCTCCCTATTTTTCTGTGAAAGAAAAGTCTACAACATAAGAGGAAGACTTGCTGAAATGTGTTGAGATGCAACAACTGAGAAATTAAAAGTTCTGATTTCAATTTTTGCATGCTCTTCCTGGCCTAAAACTTCTGAACTTCTCAATGTGAAACAATCCTAACCTCAAAATAGTACATATAATACTAGCTGAACTATCTTTTGCTAGTTATTTATTTTAGCCTCTCCAAGGTAGAAAGGAATTAGAGTGCTTTGATGAGAAATAATGGTCAAATATATTGATCTGTACTGCAAGATCTGCAAGTGAGCCTAAAATGAAATTATCACAATTTAAAATCATATAATGTAAGTATTGACTGTCTGCAAACTAATTCAAATGTGTCCTAACCCAGAGCAATGACTGCTAGGAGCACTGGAACTGGGCCAATTGAAAAATGGTTTGGATTAATCCTATTATTAGACAATTATTCAACAGAAATAGAATGGAACCATCAGGTTAATTCTGATGACCAAACACTGTTTTAACAGAACGAGCTACACTGTTATTTCTTTTGCAATAAGGTGATGTTCCCTGAGGTCATAAATGTGCCTTCATATGCTTGGTGTGTTTCATATGCCCATGTACGTATGTAAAAACGTGCTTACATGTGTACTTTGTTGGCAGACATGGATTGGCAGCTATACACTCAAACAGTACACATGCAGTGCATTTAATCAGAGCTGTGAACAATGTACAGCCAGAGCAGATTGATTAAGAGGATTTTTACAGGTTCACCGGAAGGCCTCAATAGCCCCTGACTATAATCAAAGCTTTAAATACAATAGCAGGAATTGAGTAGGAATCGAGCTGGCACCAGAGAGGCTAACTCTACACATCAATACTTAAAAATAAAAGTTGTTGTGTGAAAAGGAGTGCTAAGCTGGAGAAGTGCCAGCTGTTGAAAGCCTGCATTTAAGGCTGAGTCTAAGGACTGCCGGAGTTTCTGAAGGAAAGCTGGAAGAGCAGAGGATGGGTCTGAAAAAGCAGCCCCTACCCACTGTGGGTGAGGCTCAGACTGGCACTCTGGCACCTGTACTCCACCTGTGTCAGCCTGGGCTTAATTTTCCTTCTCCCCATTAATCCACCTAAGGAGGATACTTCCTTTTCTCACAAGATGTTAGATACCTGCACGTGAAAATACAAGAGAACACATCAACATGTTTTCAGAGCGGTGATGAGGAATTACAATTCTTAATACCTGACCTGCCCTGATAAATGCTGTGGCCCTGATCCTGTAAAGAGCAGTACATGTGCTCAAATTTACATGCTGTAATTAAACCCAAGGAGACTACTTTAAAAGCCTAGAGTTAAACAAGGAAAAGTTTGTAATGTGAAGTCTTATCTTTCATTAGAGCTGCAGATATAATTGGAGAAAACAGGCAGACTTTCTTGCCTACAAGCCCTGTTGCATGTCTTCAGGACTTGGCAAATGGCCAGGTCTTTGCAGGATTGAAGCCCAAATGTTATTAGCAGTGTTTCGCTAGGTATAAATGCTCTTGTAAAAGGAGCTTATTAAAAACTTGAGTTTCTTTGCTTAGAATCCTTCACAAAACAACCAAAAATTACACCTTATTCTCTATCTGAATTCTTGGATCAGTAAAAACAATATGAAAATATGGTAAAGAGTCAGTTTGATCATTGGTTGCAGGATATTTTGTCTTGTTTAAAAAATACTTGAAAGTAAACTGAGCCAGAGCATGTGGGAAAAATTGCCTCTACAATCCAGCATTTACAGAACTCAGGTGGGTAATGGAAGACCAGCATTGAAGCCTCTGGTACAGCAAACAATCCATTCATTTTATAAATCAGAACAACATCAAGGAGATTAGTGAGTCCTACTTTAGAAGAGCCAAAATCCTGGTGATGAGGATTCCTTGGGATGTGGGATTCATATCCCCTTTGCAAAGTTGGGAGGCCTTTTGACTACTTCTGAACCATTCTAAACCATGCACCTGTGAGCATTTCTGCCTACAGAAATAGCACATTCCTTTTCAAAATTATCAGACCATTAAAAACAGATATCTACTGCATTTCAAAATCTCTTTTAAAAACTATGAGAGCTGAATTTTGAAGTAAATTCAGGACTTTACTAATTTTCGCCTCTCATTCCTTCTGATAAAGTCTATCCCTAGTAAATTCAAATAAATCTGTCTCTGCCTTTAAACACATGATTACAGCTGTCTCCCACCTTGAAAAGGAGCCATGAATATGAACAAATATCTGCTCCAAAGATTTGACACAGAGCTGGGTAAACTTATTACATTTATTTTCACCAGCTTCATTGAGCTTGGGGTCATCCCAACAGGTGTCTATTAAAGATGCTGAAAGCCATGAGATAGGGTCTGTTTCTCAAAATATGAGGACGGAGATGGGAATGCCTGTGACCAAGTCCAATGTAATGGTCCTGACAAAAAAAGCACATTATCTCAAGTGTTTGTCTTTCTGAGCTGCAAGTGCACATGGCTGGGTCAGGTCCAGCCTCTCATCCACCAACATCCCCAAGTCCTTCACTGCAGGGCAGTTCTCAGTCTGCTCAAGCTCAGCCTGTGTCGATACTGGTATGGCCCTGACCCAGGTACAGCACCTTAATATCTTCAAATGCTTCACTTTTATCCCATTTACAAATTGACCCTGGTTAATCACAACAGACAATGAGAGACAGAGGGAAAAGATTTCTCTCCCTATGAAGGTAAGCCATTAATTTCCTTAGAAGCAATTTGTCAGCCCTTGATCACTTACTGGAAAGCACTGATTCAATTAGCCATAAAGACTTTTTCAAGGAAAACACATTTTGTTCAATGAGAACAGAATCTAGAAAAGGATGCAAATATTGAAATTTGGCATATTTGTACAGGGATATCTTGTAATCAGGTACTACTAAGGCTTTGTTGGCCAGTCTGTAAATGTAAATGTTACATTTGGTTTTTGTTTGTTTAGGTTTTTGTAGTTATCATGCTTTTATATTATACTAATATACTTTGATGATACACACTGACAACTTCATTCTTAAAATAATAGTAAAGGATAAACTACAGGTATGCAAGAAATCCACAAAGTATGGGAAGAGGCTGATGTTTAGGTAGAACAATAGAACAGTTTGAGTTGCAAGGAACCTCAGAGGTCATGTAGTACACTCCCTGCCATGGAAAAAGACACCTTCTTAGGTTGAGCTGCTCAATGCTCCATCCAGCCTGGTCTCTTGAACACTGCCAGGAATGGGGCCTCTACAACTTCTCTGGGAAATCTGTGCCAGTGCCTCACTACCCTCATTGTAAAACATTTCTTCCTTATATCTAGTCTGAATCTCTCCTCTTTCAGTTTAAAAACATTACTCCTTATTCTGGCACTACAAGCCCTGTTAAAAAGACTGTCACTGGCTTTCTCATAGGCCTCCTCCAGTTACTGAAAAGCTGCTATTAGATCTTGACAGAGCTTTCTCTTCTCCAGGCTGAACAACCCGAAATCCCTCAGCCTGTCTTCCTAGGAGAGGCGCTCCTTTCCTTTGATCATTTTGGTGTCCCTGCTCTGGACTCTCTCCAACAGGTCCATGTCCTCCCTGTGCTGGCACCCAGAGCTGATGCAGCCCTGCAGGTGGGCTCTCACCAGAGCAGAGCAGAGGGGCAGAATCCCCTCCCTGTCCCTGCTGCCCACACTGCTCTGGATGCAGCCCAGGACCCGTTTGGCTCTCTGGGCTGTGAGTGCCCATGGCTGGGTCATGTCCAGCCCCTCACCCACCAGCACCCCCAAGCCCTTCTGGGCAGGGCTGGACACAAGCCCATCACAGAAGGCCACCAAGTTGGTCAGGCAGGACTTGTCCTTGGTGAAGCTGTGCTGGCTGCCCTGAATCGCCTCCATTGCCTTGGCAGAACTTTAGGAGGAGCTGTTCCATTATCTTTCCAGGCACAGAGATGAGGCTGACAGGTCCTCCTTTCTATCCTTTTTAAAAATGGGTGCAAATTTCCCTTTTACCAGTCATCAGGAACATCACCTAACTACCATAGGTTTTACCTGACTGTCATGACTTTTCAGACATCATAGAGACCAGCTTGGAAGGCACCTCATTGGGTTTCACAGACTTACATATGTTCAGGCTCCTTGGGTGATCATGAACCTGATCTTTATGTACAGTGAGAGGAACTTTTTTCCCCAGTCCCTGCCTTGCAGTCCATCCACCCAAAAGGTACGGAAACAGAGGTTGCCATTGAAGATTGAGGCATAAAAAAGTTTTTTAGCAGCTCAGCCTTCTCCTTGTCCATTGCTACCAGTTTGCCTACCTTGCTCATGAGGGAGGGAGGTAGGCGTTCTCTGACCTTCCTTTTCTGCCTGACACACTTAATCATTCTCTGTGTCCCTTGCCAAATTCAGCTCCAGCTGTGCTTTGGCCTTCTTGACCTCATCTCTACACAACTAGGCAGCATTCCTACACTCTTCCAAGGATCTCTGTTTCTCTTCTACTGCCTGCGCATTTCCTTCTTTCATCTTGGTTTGACAGCAGGTCTCAACTCAGCCATGCTGGTCTCTTGCCTCTCTTTTCTGTTTGCCTACATCTAGGGATCAAGAGCTCCTGCACTCCCTGGAAATGAGTCTGAAAGATCTACTAGCTCTGTTCCTCTCCCTTATGCCTGAGGGCCATTTCTCAGAAGGACCTATTGACTAATTCCTTGAACAACTGCAAGTTTGTGCAGGGTGTTGTGTCTTCATCACCATCCACATGGAAGATGGTAATGGATAATAATCTGAGAGCTGCACCAGGCTAGGGAGTGTCCTGGTGACGTTTCCTAGAGTCCTAGCTGTACGCTACCAAACATCACCTGCTTATTCAAGTGTTTTATCAATTTAACAATTGAAGTTGAAGCATCTCAGGAGGCCTAGCGCTGAAATTTTTGCCTGAATAACATCCTCTGTCTGAAAGAAAAGCACTCAGTTGTCTAAAATGGAATGTCTTATTACTTTTCAGGGAGGCTTTTCGCTGGCAGTATTTAGAAAAAGTAGATCAACATTTGCTCTAATTATATTTAGCATAACAACCTTATTTAAAATGTAAATCGTTATAGTTTTTCTTTAATGTTACTTGTAATAAATCTACACTGCATTAATTCCCCAAGTAAGGGTGCATTATTTAATGCATAAATTAAGAAGAAAAAAGGTCTTTAAAAAATGTATACTCTTTACAAATAATGGTAAATACAGGTACAGAGCAAATTTACAAAACAGGAAGGGTTTTTTTCCAGCTTGGTTAGGAGGGAGTATTTTTATTTTGCTGACTTCAAAATTTCTTGAATTTTTTTTACTTGTTTTCCTTCTTTTAAAAAAAGGACATCAAAGACCTAAGACCAGACAGAGTTTGACATGTCATGTAACATTTCCTCTGCTTTGGCTTTTAGCAGGTGTCATTGATAGTGAATTCAGTATATTTGATTATATGCAATGCTCTCCTCCTTAGGTAATTGCAGAGGGGATGCATGGTTTTAAGCATTTCTTAAGGCAAAATCTCCATAAAAGAGGAGACATAGAAAAAATATTTTGACTGCTTCCTCAAAACCTTGAGAAAGAGCATCACTAAGGAACAAAAGCTGTCATTCAACAAAAATATGCCCTATTCTCTTGTTTCAGGACAGCACTTACCATTTTTTTAAGTTTAGCAAAACAGGCAATTTCTATAGTGAACTGTGCTTACTATAATCCTTATATGGAAGGGCTTTGCAAATTTGTAAGAGTGCAGATTCCTTTGAGAATGCCAATGCTTTTTTCTGAGGTCAAATTCTACTCTGTTATCAATGGGGTAAACTTATTTTAAGGTTACCAGTAGGATCCCTTCTGCAAGAAGGAAGCTGCCTATGTTAGACCAACACCCATTTTATAGAGCCCAGGGAACTCAGGTTCACAACCCCTTCAGATTTCACATGCAGTCCATGCAGATCCAATGTTTCTCTCGCCCCCCTTCAGAACTCATCAAGACAGGTTATCCACGCAATTCAAGAAATTTTCCCTGACAATGTGAACAGACAGGGAACTGAGTTCAGCAGGTGCTCACACAATCCTGGGGATGACTTCCAATCCCATGTGTGACCTTCTTTTTCTCATACAGTTACTAACACAGTGCTTCTCAAGGAAGTAGAGAGGTGCAGTAGAATATTAAAATTTCATTTGGATTAGACCAAAATTACAAAATTATAAAGTACCCTTTTAACACCTGAAATGTGGAAAAATTATACAGTTTGTGATGCATATCTCCTATCACAGATACCATAAAAGCAATAGGTGACACCTACAAGGATATCAGGTTAAGGTGAGAAACATATTGCTATCAGGCATAGCAGTGGACAGAATGAGACAAAGAAATGTCTGTGTTTGTGCGTGTATTAGAATATACAAAATACACGTAAGAAAATATGAGAAAAATCAGGCTGTCCCTCCTTTTCATTTTACTTTTTTCATTTTATTTCCAGATTTCTTTCAACACATAAGGAATCCATGTGCATTGAAAAAAAAAAGAAAAAAAAGAAAGAAGAAAAACAAATATCTCCCCATGAGTTATCCCACTTACAACAATCTACCAAAAGCACAAGGGTCATTTACTTTCTTTCCCCATCAGACTTACTGGTGAAGAAAAACTGACACAGCCACACCAGCTGCACATCGCTTACTCTTACTGCCCTCCATTGCTTTGGAGATGTATCTGTCACAACAACACAATCTTCATTTGTTATTATGTTTTCTTATGCTTTTTATATTTAATCTGATTTTTTTAATGCTTCTGCCTTGTTGTTTCCTCATCCCTATGCATATATTCAGTACTATGGTTCAATCAGTCTGAAAGCAAAAAGCACTGTAAATATTTTATTTCAGATCTTTCACATAAGTTTGCACATGTTCAGGTCGAGTTGCTACCAAAACACAGAGCACACCTTTGACATAAAAATGTTTTGCTGACTAATGACATTTGATTCATAGTTTGTTTTTTAATTCCTATTGCGGTCATTTATGAATGTTTATATCTTCCTGTAACGAACACTGTCCCTCCATTTCTGGGAATGAAAGCAGGATAGCTTGAGGTAAAATATTGTCACAGATTTCTAAGTCCAGTGTTTCTTTCCAAACAAAAGGGGCCTTCTTAGATGTGAGGAGAGATACAGTCTATACATGAATTAATAGAATTTGCTTGTTTTCTCATTTTACACATGCAAAGCCAACAGGATTTTTAGCTTCAAACAGTCAAAAAGAACTGGTATTTCCTTGGCCACGTCTGTGACCAGAAAGAGATGACAGGAATGTTTTGCAGAAAATAAAATAAAGAAATAAGGCAACACATTTCATTTTAAAATGCTTTTTCCCAACACTACACTGCCTGAAATGCTAGAAGGTCTTTGTGATACTAGCTGGAACTGCTGTGAGGTAATTATATGTAGTTACATAAAGCAGCCTAATGCTAGGCCAGCAAATTGTCTAAAAGAAGGGAGTGTATTCCTTGTTAAATGTTTTGTCATGATGACCATGCCCTTTATTTATCTCTAACACAACATGCTTATTCTGCCCCATCCACTGTTTTCACCCTGCAAATTTATGAGGCTCTATTAATCTTCTGCCCTGCTGACTCTCTCTGTTGCAAAGTGTCAGCAGACTTTTGTACCTTGCTAATGTACAAAGTGCTTCTTATGAGTAATATCAGCATTTTGCCTTTTAATTGCACATATAATTTTTAGGTCTTACAGCTAATAAGGGAATTGAGACCACGGTTCATCATTGTCTCGAATGGTACTCCAGGGGTGCAGGGACTGTAGAAGCTCAGAGAAGAATATACTTGTCCTCGTTCCAAGCAATAGTTTCTCTCATTACAGCAGCTCCATTCACACCAGTACAGTTACAGGTTTGCCAGCACTTCCATTACAAGCCCAGCTTTTTGGGGTTTCCAAATTGTTGTAAAAATTTATAAAACATAAAATACATTCTGTCAGCTTAGCTTTTTTTTCATTATGATAATGTTTTCTTTTTTCCAATGAATTATTATTGCTGTTGTTATTGTTATTATTGTTGTTGTTAGTGTTATTATTGGTGGTATTATTATTATTATTATTATTATTATTACTACTACTACTACTACTACTACTACTACTACTACTACTACTACTACTACTATGAATTTCTATAGAAGCTAATTTTAATGTTTTAAATACCTCTTTATTTGCTGAGGAGAAAATGCTTTGCAATCCTGCTGAAAACTAGCATTCCCCGTATTTGAATTGTCATAAGTTTGTTCATAGTTGGTTTCGTCTTTTCCATCCAAAGAGAAATTAGAAAAATGATAATGTGGTGCTAATTTGGAACAATGAACAATAATTTTATATTAACAACCTTTAAAAGGAGTTTTCCCCTCATCTTTTCCCCACATCACTGAGGAGCGTTCCTATTGTTCAGACAATTGAGGGGAAAAATACAGTTTTTCTTCTTTTTGCATGGAAGTCAAACACAGACAAGAGCTCATGGATCATGTACTGGAGGGCTTGAAGAATATGTGCCAAGTTTTGCAGTTAAATGTTCTCTCATAAGTACACAAAGCAATAAACAGTAAACAGACTGACTATTGGAATATCATGCCATGGGAGATGCTTGTAAGCAAATGGCTGCCTGTCCTTAACTGGGCATTACTTTTTTGTGGAAAAATCCACATAAGAATGAGGTCTGAGATATTTTTCAGATCCTGCTAGCAATGGTGCAAATAGGTATATTCCCCCCATCTATAAACAGTGCTGGAAAAACAGTAACAACAGATGAGGAGAATTCTCAGCTACTGATCCAAAATTTTGCCTCAGTCTTCAATAGCAACTTCTCTTGCCACTCTTGAGCAGATGAACAGCAGGACGGGGAGGGGGGAAGCAAATTACCTCCCACTGTACATAAAGGTCAGGCTCATGACCACCTGAGGAATCTGCATGTACATAAGTCTACAGGACCTGATGAGATGCATCCCAGAGTCCTGAAGAAATTTGCCCATGTGGTTGCCAAGACCTGATGCCTGAAAAGTCATGGCAGTCAGGTGAAATCCATGGCACTCAGGTGAAGATCCTGATGACTGGAAAAAGGGGAAACATTGCACCTGTCTTTAAAAAAGGTAGAAAGGAGGACTGTAAGAACCATTGACTTGTAAGCCTCCCCTCTGTGCCTGCGAAGATCATGAAACATCTCCCAAAGTGAGAACAGAAAGGGGATTTGAGACAACCAGCAAGGCTGCACCACAGACAAGTCTCACCTGAACAACTTATTGGCCTTCTGTGATGGAGTGACTCCATCAGTGGACAAGGGAAGGACTACAGGACTTCTGAAATGTCTTTCACACAGACCTCCCACACCACCTTTCTCTTCAATTTGGAGACATGGGATTGATGGGGGGACTGTTAAGTGAATAAGGAATTGGTTGGATAGTCAGATCCAGGAGGTGGTGGTCAATGGTTCAGAGTCCCAATGGGTGTCAGTGACAAGTGATGTCCCTCAAGGTTCCATACTGGGACCAGTGCTATTTAATATCTTCATTATTGACACAGGTGAAGGGATGGAGTGCACTTTCAGCAAATTTGCAAATGACACCAAGCTGAGTGGGGTGGTTGACACACCTAAATCATGGGATGGCACCCAGAGGGACCTGGATGAGCTCAAGAAGTAAGGCCATGAAAATCTCATGTGGTTTAACAAGGCCAAGTGCAAGGTGTTGCACTTGAGTCAGGGCAACCCCTGGTATCAACACAGGATGGGGGGTCAACAGATGGACAGCAGCCCTGCTGAGAGGGGCTTGGGGGTGCTGGTGGCTGAGAGGCTGGGCATGACGCAGCCATGGGCACTTCCAGATGTCCTGGGCTGCATCCAGAGCAGTGTGGGCAGCAGGGACAGGGAGGGGATTCTGCCTTCTGCTCTGACCCCACCTGCAGGGCTGCATCATCTCTGGGGTTCCCAGCACAGGAAGGACATGGACCTGTTGGAAATGATCTTTACTGCCCCTTCCCACTCAGGCCCTTCTATGATTCTATTCAAATTAAGAACCACTCTGGGTTCTGGGTCATAATGCAGGGAATGTGGGGAGGAAAAAGGGACTGTCCCTATATGACCTCCAATGATACTCTTCTATCAGAAACTGATGTGCTTCTTCATGATCTCAGAAGGTTTGTGCCATGCAGATCATTTTTATATCTCCATCCCCTGTTGCTGCACACCCATATCTGAGATAACACTTCAGAACACCTCATGTCTTCCCTCTGGTTTCCTCATTCTTGCCCCACAGTTTATCAGCATTTGCATCATGTTGGCTATCCATCTGCAAGTTTTTAACATTTGGTTGTTCTATCATCTCCAGTTCCAGTACTGTTGTTATAAAGTGATGTATTATTCATGCAATCCAGGGCTCAATTTTCAAACTTGTAGACTCCATACTATATTACCATCATAAATATTGATTTCAAGGCACCCACAAGCATTTTTAGTCCTTCACTGAAAACACAAAAAAAGGCATCTGTCCTCTGTGGAGCATAAAATCAAAAGCTGTATACACATGACACAATGGGATGCCAAGCTAGAGATCCCAGATAGATGTCCAGGCACACAGTGTACACTTGCAGATATGTACTGGGGCCTGCAAGCTGTGTAGCCACATTTCCACACACTGGGAGCTTAGACTAATGAGTGGGACCTCTTAATGAGTTTGGACCCTTCACTACATTGATACATCTACACTGTTTCCTCTTCTGGAGTCAGTTCACTGAATGGCGGTGGCGTGTTGACAGACAGCTTTAATTGATGGGTTAGATTATAATAACACCAAAAAAAAAAATAGGAAGGCCACAGTTTACATAATCCTGGCATTAATTTTGAGCATTCAAGTGGTTTTGTTTTCTTATGAAAGCTTTTTGTTGATTTGTGGGAAAGAGATTATGAGATGAGCAGTAAAACCTGCATTACTGAATGCAAAGTGAGAAAGGTAAGGAGGTTTCAGACAGGCTCTGTGTGAATGCTCGCAAACTTCCTCATTAACTGTATCCTCACTCTGGCTTCCTGACTCCTTGTTTACTTTGGTGGGAAAGATTAGCCCAATTTCAACTGAGCAGAGCCTTGTTGTTAACACTGATACTGTAGTCCTGAGAAAAAAATCCCAATTGTACTCCTCTCAGCCAAGCTTCTCAGCTGAGTTAAGAATGATGTTGCCACTATATAACCAATGACACCTGCAGGACCTGGAAATACACTGTAAAATAGTCTTAACACATACTAATACTTATTTGTGTGTGTATATATATGTATAAAAACATGTCATTTATAAAAAGGATGAAGAATAAATACTTTTTAAAAGATCCATATATTAGAGAGAAACAAGGTTCGCTACACAGGCTCTCAGTCCATCTCAGCATTACAACAAATCCACAATCCTTTCTCCAATACTCACAACATCTCCAGAACTACATGACAGAATTACAAGCCTTACATTTTCCTACTGAATTTAAACAGTACTGTGAAAATTCCTACTAACATAGATCCTACTGATAACAGAAATAAACCTGTACATTTTCATTGGGTAGATTTTGATGAAAATTAGATACCAAGGGGCTTCTAAAAATACTTTTAGACAGAAAAATAGCTGTCTTAATGATGTAACTACTTGTTCACAGCATAAAATGCTGAGGAAATACAGCCATTCTCATTAGTGTTTCTAAAAAGGTTACCCAAATGTTCAGTATTTGATTTTCTTACATTTAAATTGCCTTTATCATTTCCCTCTTTTATTAGTTTTTGGTTAAACAGTTTGAAATAATTTTTGTCTTACCTATCACAAAAAAGCCTTTCCTTCTGTTTTTCTTCTGTGTCTCCCCTCAGAGATCTTGTGTGATATTCCACAGAAAAGTCTTAACTTACTTTTCTGGTTAAAATTAAAATTGCTTCTAAACTTCTGAGGCTTGTATAATTTCTGTTCTTGAAATGTTTATGAAAAATCCTGACTGCATGAACTTGACTTCTTTATTTCTGTTTTTGGCTCCCCTTTTTAAACTAGCAGTAAGTACTGCACATAGTAGACTATCAAATGCTCTTAAAACAAAGCTAGACTACATTAATTAATGTTGTATGTGCACTTGAAGTGGGTAATATAGTTCATCCTCTGGCACTCAGCTCATTAATTTCAAAATGTATGTTACTAAACCTCTTATCTTGGTTTTATCTAATTAAATTATTAAGATGAAACTTAATAAAATCAGAGGTTTTAAGTGTCATTCAAGGCACAGCTACAATTAAGAGATCAAATATTCATAGTTTTAGAAGACTCAACCCAGCAAGATCACTTTTGTGTATGATCAATTTTGTGCAGATTTTTTTCCAAGCTGAACTATCTTTATTTCAATAATATTACGACTTGCAAAGATAGACAGGAAATTAGTACACACCACTCTGAACAGATAGGCTAATTGAGGTTCAGTCTGGTATTGACATGTACATATTATAAACCATATGGAACCACAGAGTAACCTGGAATTACTACTTTGCAGACAGTCAAAATAACAAGGCACAGAATCACAGACACATTCCTATTGGAAGAGACCTCAGAGGCTTTTTTTTCCCCTAATTCCTGCTCAAAGCAGGAGCAGCTTCAAGGTGACACCGGGTTGCTCGGGGCTATGTCCAGTCAGGTCTTGAGAACCTCCAAGGGCAAAGATATCACAACCTCTCTGGGAGATCTGCCCCACTGTCCCCATGGTAAACAAGGACTTCCTTATATGAAGCATGAGCAGCTCATTTTCTTCAGCTCATGCCCAGTGTATTTTGTGCTTTCATCATTCAACACCATGGAGACCCTTGCTCTGTCTTCTTCATGGCATCCCTGTGTGTTTGTATGTTTTGGAAGTCAGCACACAACAGTTAGTTGCTGTATCTGTCAGAGCTCCCTTCCCTGACTCACCTGGAACTGGAAAGGTTTGTCCCAGGATCCAACCTGGGCTACAGCCTGGGATTCTGACTGCGCACAGAAGAGCCATGAAGCTTTAATAGGCAGCTGCCATGGACGTACAGTAGAAAAAAGTTTGGTGTAAGACCTAAGGTGCAGTGGTGGAAGGATGATGAAAGACAAGTTCTGGGGCCACATTTGTCATTATTTTGGCACATATCAAGTTAGAAAGCATGGTTACACCAAACATGACATAGTCTAACACAGCTGGTTATGCAAATCTGGACTGAAGAAACCTCTCCACAGACAGAGCCATAGTTCCTGCCACCTACATAGCGATTATTACTCATAGACAATATCAGCAACTACATTTGGCTTGATCTTATTCTCTGACTGACCCCTGAAACTGGGATATTACAGTCTTTAGAGTTAGGTGGCCTCATGACTTCATTTTATGTAGCCTCACCTATAAGAGGCTATTTAGAAATAACTAAGTTGTGTTATTTGGGTACATCCCACATGTTAGCACAACTTTAGAGAAAAAGGTCTCTACAAAATAAGCTTGAGACCACTGTACAAGAGAAGCAGCAAGGAGCACATGCACATCACAAGAGAGGGGATGTAGCTTCATTCCCATTTTAGCAAGGTAAGTCTGCCCATTCATGACACTGGGCAGGTCACTGCCTCTGCTGAGCTACACAGGATTGGCCACATATTAAACTGTTGGTTCAGGATTCAAACAAAGCATTAATTTAGGTGAACTGAAGGCATCTTGTCTATCTGCCAGATCTATGCATGCACATCTAGATAGAAGTATGGCTGCTTTCACAGGAATTACAGTTTTCATTTAGCAACAAAAATATTAAAATGTATTCTCTGAATTAAAAAAATAAAATTATTTGAGGCAGCTGTCTGTCCAGCTTTTTTCTATTTTTGTCTTCTGGGGATGCTTAGGTAAACACCCACAATCTTCCCAAGCACAGACCAGTTCAGTGAGTAAGGTTTGTATGCCATAAAAGACTCCTTGTCTATATTCATTTTAGATTGTACCTACAGAGGATTTATAGAAACAATACCTAGGTGGCACTGAGGAAGCTTTCAGTGCTATTTACAGACAATTTAAAGGAATAAACCTGCAGTTACGCCTGTGTTTGCTTTCCCTTGTGGTCTCCCTGCAACGCTTTCTAATCCTATTGTGACTTGATAGTTTCACAGCAAAGTGCTCCACAGAGGCCAGTAATTGGCACACAGGTTCAAATTAGATTGCTGTGTGTTTAGGAAAGCAGGGGTCATTTCCCATCAGCACCACTCATTAAGAAGCAGACTACTAAGTTTTCTATTACAAAAAAATACTAAAACATGTGTGCATGTCTGGGAGGGAGGTTTTATGTATAACCCAGAGCACAATCAGTCTGTCATCAACAATATGCAAAACAACTTTGGTAAAGGAGTATATTAACTATATACTCAGCAACAATTTTCTTAATGCTGCATCTGCCTGCCTGTCGTACACAAATTCCTTTTCACCTTGTAAATATGAAGTTAAAGTGGGTGAATTCAGAAGCAGGCTTGGAGGCAGCTGGAAAGTTGGCCTTCTATGCCCCTGGCTCTTGTGAATTTTAATCAGGTTCCCAGCATTAATTGCACATCAGCCAAGTTTCAGTTCTGGCATACTTGAGGCCTCAGCCAGCTCCTGCACTTGCTGTGGGCAGGAAAGAGAGGCCGGGGTTCAGAAATGAGTCCATTGGGCCCCAAATTAACTGAAAGAAGAGAGATAACATTAGTGTGCACCAAAAAGGAGGATAAAAGGCAGGTTGAAATAAGAAAAAAGGAAATAATTAAAAAATACTTCAAAATGAGCAAACACTCTATGCAGCAAGCTTAATTGATCCTGGCAACAAACAGCTAATTGTTTGATAATGTTTAAACAGAGGAGAAGCATTTGTGTAATTTCTGCCTCACCTGGGGCACCTGAGTTTCTTGAATTCCTTTCCTCTAGGATGACTAAGGGAGGTGTCTGTCTGTGACCTACCTGTGGCTCCTTCAGTACCAGAGTGTGTGAACTGCTGCACTCACATCTCTGGGGAAATCTCACTCGCTAGGCTTGCATCAACCATTTCTAACCCACTGTGGTATTGCACCTGTTCTGCATAACATCCTGGTAGTTAGCGGTCTCCTGCCAGAAAGATACACCCAGGGTGCAGCTTCAGGTGGATGCAATCCTATACTGCCTTGCTGCAGAGAAATCCTGTGGGAAGAGAGTGCCAGTGTATTTCTAGGGACCATATTTTCTGCTCCTCAATGAACCATGGGCAGGGGAGAGGGAAGGCCACTGCATGGAAATGGCCAGAAGGTGGAAGGAAAAGAAGAGGATGAGTATGCAGGACTTAGTGGCAACATGCTCACCTGAGTCTGAGCAGATACTAAATGTTGGTCCATGCCCTGAGAAATGGGAAATTCTTCACACGATGCCTTGCAATTAACCCCTGGAGAACTCTCCATCCCTCCTGGTCACTTAATTTCATGTATCTGTGTCAAGTTTCAAATCCCAGTTTCACAGAAGTGTGATGCAGGAGACAGATGGAATCTGGCCCCTGTGACTTGTACTATTGCCTGCTCCATCTCTAGTTGATCTTCATCTGATGGATCTACATCATCACCTTCCTGAACACTTCCTCTAATTCACTGGGCTCAGAGCTGATATGCTGAAGTCAGCCTTGTAAATTCGGCTCCTATGGCACCAATCAGGTGATCCTGTGCTTAAACTGCTTTATTCTTCCGTTCTTTGTTCATCAATCTACTGTGAAAAATGTTTCTTGAACGATTTCACAAGTCCTAATGTCTCCCCTCCTAATGGTGGGGAGGGAATTGTATGAGAAAGGCCCAAATGGACCAACCCAGGACCTATACCCTGTAGCTGCTGGACAGAACATTTTTGGACTCCACCAGCGTCCACAAACCAATCCCTAAGAAAAACTGTAAAGACAAAGTGTAAGAACACACAGGGTCCTTTCCCTAGTCCTCTCCTAATCTCCAACTGTTTCCAGCTATGGGTCTTCCTGAAATAGCCTGGGATTTCATGACTCTAGTAAGCATCAGTTTATTTCTTTTTCAAAGAATTTGTCCAATATCCTTTGAACTTTGCAAACTCTTTTCTTTCCAGGAAAACTCTTGTTCTGCTGAAAACAAAATATATTGAGATTGTTAAGTAAATTAACGAATATTTCCTTTGCCTCTCCCCTCAGCAGAAAGATACATTTTTCAGACATCAGAATGGAAAAATAAAAACTGCTGTGTATGTGAAACACAGATAGCACTCTTCACTTTCACTTGTTCCCTCTGACGTGAGCCTTAAAGGTACACTATAATGATGCAACCTGTCATGGAGAGTGATAGCAAATCTAGGATGATGATACAAAACAAGCAAAAAATTATACCTGTCTGTGGAGTTTTGCTGTGTAAATGAAGTGAAATTTCAGTCAGTTCTGGCATTTCTCTTTTCCCCTCCCTAGTCACCATCAACCCATGTTGTGCATTATCACTCTTTATCTGTGTTATTTTTCATATCCAGCATGGTAAGTCGCTGCTTTGCAAGAGACCCCTTATCTGTACACTGGGGACTGCATTCCTCTGTCTTCTCATCTTATGCCCATTGAAATGTTGTGAAATCCACAGTCACCTCTGGATTGAAAACGTGCTAGCATGAAAAGTATTAAACAGGAATAAGGTCTTTACTTCAGTTCTGCCTAGATTTTCCTTTGTCTCCCTAGGATTTTACCGCATATTCACTAACATGCTGAGAATACCTCTTTTTTTCTTAGTATGGCAACAAAAACACTGCTGCTCTCTGAAATCTCATTCATTGTCATTGGGCTTTCACAACTATAAACATGTGGGGGGAAAAACCTGCTTGTCTGCTTTTTTCCTAGAGAGGACAAACCATGAGAAACCAGCATGATATATTCAGAAATATACACTTGCATGTGGTGTCACACCTGAATGAAAGGCACTGGTGTCTTTAAAAAAACTGGGAGGAGGTGGCAAAAGACAGAAGGAAGAAGTGAACACAATGAAAATTTGAAATTTTATAGAAATAAATGGCTTTATTTTATGACACAAATCATCATAAGAACAGGAGAATTGCAGCATCTGCTGGTTCAAAATTCCACTTTGCCCAATATCTTGTTTCCCAAGATGGCCAGCAGTGGTGATCTAAGAAGTGGATAACCATGTTATAACAGGATCAACAGCTGATAGGACTTCTCTAGAACAGTCTCTCAGTCATCATTGAATTTCTTAATGGAGGTCTTTCTGATGGCCTATGATTTTTTTTTCCCATTCTTTCATGCATTTTTAAACAAATGACATTTATACAACATCCACTGAGTAGTTCTGCAGCTAATAAGGACCTCTTTTCTCTCTTTTAAACCTACCCTTTGCTAGTGAGCAAAGAGAAATTCACATTGCTGTATCCAGCAAACATAAAGCTTCTGCTTCACTTATGTCACATGTCACAAGCATGATGGACTGACCTCTGATTGAGTGTTTAAATCTTTCCAGATACAGCAAAATCAACAACAAAGTCCATATTGAAAGCCCTTTTAGAAAACATGTGCTTTCATTGACTTAATAGTACCACAAGGTGGAACGAAACAACTTTGGATGTACAAACATAGAAACTTGTTCAATCTATTCCTTTTCACACAATTCAGGGTAATCAGGTTTATTGAGACCCTCACAATCAGTAAAAAAGTCACTAGTTGCACAGGTCAGAGAATCCAGCCTAAAGCACAAGCCCTGCTGAGGTCATTGCATTTCCTCATGTGCTTTCCCACATGGAGTACGCTCAGAGTGAGATGGAGACTGTGATAACTGAACTCCTGTGACGTGTATTGCTCAGGATTAACACAACTTCTCAATGGTTCAAAATATGGTCTAAATTCTGTTGGTCATCCCTATTCCTTCTTAAGATTTTTTTTCATGTGTACTATTTCTAATTCGTCTCCTCTCTTTTTAATTTATTCTAGGGATATCACAAAAACAAAATAATTCAAAAATCCATTAAAACATTTAAATACAAGAATTTCACCAATAGAAAGGATGGTATGTAACTATCAGAACAATCTAACTTATGTCAAATGAAAGGTTCAGGTCAAAGAAAGTTCATTCCGAACAATGCAAATCACAATTCAGTGTCTCAGGAACAATATATGTGGAACAATGTCTGGAACATCAATAAGAGTTTTTTCCCCTTATAATTATTATTAGCTTGGTAATAGTCGTTAGTGACCTATCTCCTTCTGCTTATTTAGTAAAGTGCACCTAATAACAAGCAGGGGTCAAATGTACAAACCAAATGACACTGCATTCCCTAGGTACACAGTGCAGTTTCTAATGATGTCATAAATGCCTCGCAGTGTTTATGTCTCATGCACCAAAATTAAGCCTATTAGAGTAAAATATGCCAATTGAAAACATTGCAAATCTTGCCTGGAATATAAAACAAATCTTCGAAAGCAGTTCTAAAATGACAAACTACCTCTTGTGTTAGAAAAGCTGAATCTCTAAAATAGCTTTTATTTCAGCTCAAAAATCAAGGTTTTAGAAATGTTGCATATTTATTATATAAATAGTGAGAAAGAGAGGAAGCATTATCATATTATGACCTCTTTTTTGCAAGAGAAATTAATTTATTTTTTGCAAGGAATTAACTGTGACTTCAACAAAAATATCTTTTTTGAGAACCCATCATTTTCTTAAGAAGGAGAAAGTATTGTCCTATAATTTTAGACTTTATATTAATATTTTAGCAGAGAACAGATGACCTTCTCCTAGGCAAAGAAAGTTGGTTCACAGTTTGGGGAAAAAATAATGATGCTTATATCCATCTCTGTATTAAGGAAATTCATAAAATCAGCTAGTCTCTCACTTAACTGTGCTGGAACCCACTCAAGCCATCGAGTTTAAAACTGTGGTATTATTATTCTTTGATGTCTATAGCTTAGCAGCACAAAGCTAGTCTCCAAGCACTTACTCTCTATAAAGAAGCACAAATGTTTGGCCTTTGGGCTGTCAATATTGTGTCACCATTGATTTTTAACATATAAAGTGTATTTTCCTGAATGTCAAGTATTCTCAAAGTGCAGGGACTCCCATGAGCACAAAGTGTCAGGAATTAAAGACAATTTTAAAACAGAAGCTACAAGCAAAGAAAGAAGAAAATAATAGCAAGAAATGAGAGAAAGAAGAATTGAAAGAGTAACTAATATGAACTTGCCAACTATTATCATTTGTCTCCCAGATGAGAATGTTGCTTGGTGAACATGTCCCTGATACCATCAACAAACCTTTTTTACTATATAGGACATTTTTCTTTCAAGGCATGCACTGGAGATTTTTATTTCACAGCTAAATGAGAGTGTTGATTTGGGGATCAGATATGCAAACAGTGACAGTGTCAGTACTTGAATGGAAATGTGACTCTGAAAATTATAGCACTTCAATGTTTGCTATTCCATGTTCTATCAGTTGTCTTGATGCTACTTTGCCAAATTGGTCTCCTTGAGAAGGAGTTTCAGAGCAGGATCCTCACTCAGCTGGGGAGGATAGACCAGAATCAAGGCACCCTTTTCTCCTGGGACAGACACAGGCTCTGTGCCCCCTCCAGCAATGTCTGCCTCCTACCATGAAGTACACAGGGATGACTGGAGGGGAACACAGCTTTCCCCCTAAAATACCTGGGATGAATCCAGGTGAAACAACACCTTGGCAGCACAGCTAGGAAGAAAATCTGAGAGGGGCTCAGTCTAGTGGATGCAGTGTCTTTTAGTGCAGGCTCAGGCAACATTACTCTTTAATGTCCTTTACATAGACTGGTGGTCAATCACCAGCCTATCCACTAATAAATAAAAAGAGTATTCCTTTTTTATGATTATTCAGAGCAGATGCATCTCCATAGCTTATTTCTATTGCCAGTACACACAGACAAGGTTCCTGACAGAGCAATGCAGAGTAGCTTGGGGCAGCTTCCTCCTCTGACTCTTCACCTCTCCCACAAACTTGTGGGAATACTTCCCTAAACCAGACTTTGAATAGCAAATTCAGTCCAGACTGGAGAAGAGATACTGTCTTTCTTCTCCCAAAAATATCTTCAAGCAGCTCTACTGCAAAAGTCGTGGTGGCTAAAACCCTGTTTGCTTTTATCTTTCCCTATTCCACACGCCATGATCCATAATTCTTTGAAGGATATTGCACACGAGATTCAGAGATTTCTTTGAACTATTTTATCATTTATTGTGTTTACTAGATGTTTCTTTCAGAACTTCAAAAATAGTCTGTCATCCATCTCAATTTTACCTGCCTAAGAACAGTCAAGTTGCCATCAGATATTGTCTCAGACATTTACATAAATATTGACTATTTAATGCAAAGCATTCTTTAAATATACAGGCACACATGCCAGTTCCTCTTAAGAAGGTTAATGAACTCTGAGATGTGAAACATTTAAGGACCATTAAAGGAATCCTTTTGATAAAGGCTGCCTCTGAGACATGGCGAGGATTTCCAACTCCCAATGTTAAAGCACTCATCTTGTCTCAGCAGCAGACATCCAGAGCCTGAAAAACCCGCCCTAGAGACCAAAAATACTCCTTTTATTTAGTATATCAAGGTGAAGCTTAAGAAGTTATTTGACAAGTATAAAAGTGCAAGCATAGGGAAAAGAGTTCTGATAGCAGGTTCTTTATATGTAAACAAAAGTGTACCAGTTTCTCAGAGCTAGGGGTAAGCATGTTCAGGAGTAAAAGCAGGATCTGGTCTATTCAACTAACTAAAGCTCAGGAATTGCATGTATACTATTCCAGTTACCACATTTGAGATATGTAGCAAACTGATACTCCTAATGGAAACTTATCCTTCCTGTTAAAAAAAAAAAAATCTTATTCAAGTTAGATATCAAATTGAGGTGTTTTCAAGTCTAAACAAAGTGATTACACTTTAGGAACCATTTGGAGAGTCCTTCAAATATTCTGAGAAACATCTGTGTTTTTTGTTTTCTTTAGGTTGGGTTTCTTAGTATTTATGTAAGAATTTAATTAAGAGGTCTGCTTTTTTAAACACCAAAAATTTTTAGAAAAAACTAGGTAGGGAAGACCTCCCCCAAAATATTTATTGCTTTTAGTTGGATTACCTCCTGAATAACAGCTGCAGTTAACAGTTTCATCAGACATTGAAAGAAGGAACTTCTGTGTCTGGAAGTGGTTTTAAGAGGCTTAACCTCAGCTATAGGGTGATGTGATGGAAAATTCCTAGGGTGAAACTCCCTGTCTGGTGGTGATGAGGGGATAACACAAGGTGCATCTTCAGCTAGATGTAAAACACTTTTGAAGAAGAGCAAAGGAAGTGGTGATCTACCTACTAAGATATGCAGCTTGTCAAGTCACACAATATCAGTTCTTCGGTGCTACCAGTAGATTCAAGAGTACAATTTCAAGGTATATTTGAAGCATTCGATTGGACCCATTTGCTTCTGAGATCCTCTTTCTATGTGTCGGACTCTGAAAGGGAAACTAAATCCACTCTGTTTTACAAATAACTACCTGTAGTTACCGTGATCTCCAAATAGAACCTAAGTCCCCCCCCAATGAGAGCTCCTGAAATTGTGAGTGGGGACCTTTCCTCTGGATTTTGCATGAGCGATGGCTGCTGCCTAAATGCTCATATCTGAGGTATATAACTTCTGATTAGTACAGATGGTTTTAAAACAGGTACTGTGGGTTAAACTGAGAGAAAATAAAGCCTATCAATTTGCCAAAAGCAGTTATTGTGGCTTTGAGTTGTCCTCCCACCACAGGGGAGAATTTTCTTTTTTAATAAACTGAAACATGAGCAACTCACACACACACACAAAAAAAAAGTCATGGATCCAGTAAACATTTCAAATGTTGTTACAGGTACTCCTACACATTTTCAGAAAATTGTTTAACTTTATACCTTAGCAGTAATTTTGCCTTTCTCTCTCTGTTTCTCACCCACTTTGAAAGATGATACCAACAATTTAATGTACTCTGGAAAATATTACAATGGTTCATGTTGTGCAGGAATAGTTTTGAAAAACTAAAATACAGCTATTGATTGTCTCAAACTATTTAATCTTCAATTAGACATTGAACTTTAGAACTGGCAGAATATACAAGATCTTTCTATCTTTGAATAGCAGTTCATCATTATCTATGAATAATACATCTTGCTACAATAGTGCAGTCAGATACTGGTATAATTAGATACATTTCTGAGGTCTGCCTATGGTTCATGCATCAAACACTGATCCTTCAGGCTGCCTTGTATAGGTCTATAGGCTTGGGACACTAAAGAAATGAACACAGTCGTGCTAACAGTGCCCTCACTCCAGTTACAGATGTAAGATGACAGCCACTGCTCCAAGGCATACTAATTACAAAGTATTTAGCAGTCAGTCTCTAGCACACACCTGCCAGAAGCAGAGAGGGGGGAAATGTGATATCCTTGTTTCTTATGTTACACAGATCCCAGCTGGAAGGTAAGTTCTTAAGAGGCCAATGACTGTACAAACCATATGCTATCACAGTTCAATCACGCCCACAGCTTTCCCCATTTTAATGTATATTTGGCATTACTGGGTAATGTGGCATCTTCAGACTAATCAGGCAGATATCTTGACTGGTGGGAATATTAAGACAATACAGTGCTGTAGATAACATCCATTGCATTATGCTAGCTTGTGTTTCTGCATAATGGCTCCAGCTCCTAACCTGCTCTAACTATAAAATTTGCCAGGATGCAGCCCATCTAATCTAGACACAGATTTTGTTATTTCAAATTGTGCCTACTGCAGATCTTAACATTATCAGTCCAAATAACTCCTAGAAAAAAAAGAAAACAGCTCTGCTTGCAAGTTTTGCTATGTAGATCTACTTTTAGCTGAAAGAAATAATACTTAAATCAGTTAGAAACGTTCTTTAAAAAAAAAAGATAAATTTGATATGTTGATAATATTTATTTTTAATAACTAAAAATAGACTATTGTCACCTTTAAAATCATACTTGTTGTAAAGTCTTATAAAGAATGTGGAGAACAAGATCAGAAGGGAAAAAGGAAGAGCACACCCATTTAGTGATGCTCTGCTATATAAAAAGAGAAAAGGGGAAATAAAATAACAGTTTAGCAGGGCTGCTTTTCAAAGAACTTCAAATGTGTGCTTATCAAATTCTCTGTTTGCAAGTGGTTTCAAGAAAAACAGGCACTCTCAACCTGGGGGAAAATTGAATTTTCTTTTTTACTGACACTGGTGAAGGAGAGATCAAATTTATCAGAATCAGGGAATTCCTTTGCTTTCACATCATAATACACATTTATGACTGCTGACTGCTGAACCCAATGTTTTCTACAATGGTATTTTCACCTGATTGCTTAGACCCCTGGCCACCAGGCTAGCAGAGTTTCCCAGAACACCTCCATGGCACAGTCAGGCTGTGAACCCACAGAGTCTGATGACACAACAGAGGTTTGGTCCTCTGATTTACAGCAACTGCTTTAATGCAATTCCAAATTATGACAGAGTTGAAGACAAGAAACCCTCAGAAGCTGCCTGGTACCTGAAGAGAGAGATTCAGAACCAGTGTAGCAGCAAGCCACATCAATGTGCTTTTGTGGGCTCAGAAAACTCTATTTCCTACACATTGTATCTAACGTTAGTACACAGGGGCACAGGTATTCAGCAGAAGAAAAGAGGTTCCCCAGTGCTTTGACTACACATTTTCCATTCCAGTCTTAAGACTTCTGGGAAGGAATTCCATCTTGTATCATGCAAAACTTTCAGTTAGTAAATAAAAGGTGCAATCAAATTGCATTCGGCCCAAAATGTTGTGAAAATATTTTTGATGAGCAAACTGTAAAAGACTTTTTGCTTATTATTCTCATTCTCTCCTCATCCCTGAAATCTCATTGCTCTTTCTTGCTTTTGATTTGTCAAAGACAGAGAAAGAGAAAATTATGTAGAAGTACAAATGTATTTTATGACCAATCACCTGAAGCTTTTGTATGCAAATTCCATTTAACAAAAATGCCTATGTTCATTTTTTGTTTAAATTAGAAAAATAAATATAATTTCAAACATCATCCGTTTGTGAGAAACAGCTGTTTGCATTGCCATGAAAGAGATCTGGAACCCTTTTGGTCCAGCTTATCCCTTTTGGTTCAGTTTATTTGTCAGCTTTAACTGATTAAAGAGGAATGAGAAAAGTGACCTAGCTTTTCTCTTCCCACTATTCTCTCCCCTTTGTCTTGGTGAAACAAAACAATCTCAATCACCAAATGTAAGTCATACCTCAGTGAAATCTCTTGATGACTTGCATACTGGTTGTTTGGAGAAAGGACTGAATAAAAGTTTCAGGATTTCATCTATTGTGTCACTTTATGTTCTCAGCTAAATTGTATTTTTCAATAATTTAGATTTATGTATCCTTCTGTGTAGGTGGAAAGCTCAGCTCTAACACAGTGGCTCCCACCCTTCTGTCTGTAAGCTGCAGATAACTAGGCTAATGAAGGGCCAAACCAGACAAGTGGAAAACAGAAAAGGTGAGAAAAGAACAGCGACATATCAGAAAGTTACTGTGTTTTCCAAGGAAGAATTCACCAAAACCCTCATATCCTCACTTCAGAAATTATCGTGCTACCACAAAATCCGTGTGCACATCCAAATCCCATCATTTGGACTCACACTTTCCTTCACAACATCCGTTGTAGATGTAACCAAATGTGGTCATTCATATCAACAAAAAAACATGTCCTTAATCCTTTCCTCAGCACAGTACTGTTTGCTGTGTTGTCAGACAAGAAAATACCAACCCAAGCAAGGCTATGGGGCACAGATGCCCTCCTGTTCCTCTTCCATGACCCCATGGGCTTTTCTTGCTAGTGACGGAAGTGCAATTCTTCAGCCTTTACTCCTGCATGGTTGACACTTTGCATTTGACTGTCTGCCTAGGTGCTCACTAAGCCAAGGAATAGAGTATCAGAGGCTAATCCCAGTGTATGAGAGTTGGCAGAACAGAGTTCAGCACTTTTCCCTAAAAGCAGGACTTGAACTGCCTAGGGAACCAAGCAATTTCTCTTTGAAATGGCCTACTAAAGATCTGGACTTCTTAAATTACTTTCTCCTTTTCCAAGTGGTGCCCTTGCTTCCAAACTACTTTATAAATGGAGCAATAAGAGCTGCAAGAAGTTGTATTAGATTACCAGTAGATAGTCTCTCTTCTTGTAAGGATTTAAGTCTGTTATTCTCAGTGTATTTAATTTAGGCCAAATTCTAATTAAATACTTGATTGTGCACTGCATTCCGCTGCTTTGCATGAAGAATCTCATCTGCTTGTAGACTGTGTGGAATGGATACACAAATGTGCAATTACTCACCAACAATATTTTATATAAATCTGCACAGTCATAATTGAAAAAGAACCCTAGTGAGGTTTTGTGACTGTGCTAAGCACAAAACACGCCAGAGCATAGCAAGGTAAGCAATGACAATGGCACCTCTTGCTTAAGGATAGGGAAGATAGGAGAGGTGTATATCACATGTATATCAATTACTGCCTGTGTAGCCATCTGAGGCTCTGCCCACAAGAAGCCAGGGTTTCTGCATCCAGCTCTTCTGTGGCATCACCCAAATTGCCAAATTGCCGGAGGCAGCCGAGACACTCAGATCTATTCCACCACCTTTCTCCTTAGACACTTATCCTGAATGTCTTCAGTCATGACAGCCAGTTATCCACATCCTATTGATCATATTAGTAAATAGTAAAGCATATAGTGAGTTCTGTAGAATTGCTAGATTTTAAGATAAGAATGTCCACAAGAGCAACGATTGATCAAAAGTGGTTAGAAATTTTTTTGCAGTTCCTAAAGTAAAACACTCCTTTAATGTTTTAAACAATATTACACATTTTTTCCCCTAAAACTGACATTTATTATGAATGTTTCTTGAGTATACAGTCTTGTGTTTTATCTTTATAAAATAAAATATCAGGCTTTGCTTCACATTTATTATTAATGCAAGATACACCAACCTCTCTTAAAACTGTTGTATCAGGTGGTATTTGCAGGTGCAATTGTTTTGTTTAGCACATGTTATTTCAGAAAAGGGACACAGATAATGTTTCCCTCTCAGTCCACATGTTGGCATCTCAACAGGAAGCTGGACACATATCTGTATTTCATAATATGTGCTCATCTACAGACTGTTACAGCACCCTGCCTCCAGTGCCACGAAAGTGCATTCACTAACATATTCCTATTTCCAGCTTCACAGATTTCTACATGCAAACAGCACATCATAACATCCCCATTATGGGAACATCTGAGAGGAATAGTCTTTACTTGCAGTCAGAGGTCAGTTAGGACACAGGACTGTGCTGTTGAAGACTGGTTATGTGCACTGCTGGTGCTGGTATTCCATATCTGGAAAGAAAGAGAGCTTGATGGAGCTGGGATGCTGTGCTGCCTATACAACAGTGAAGTCCTGAACCTGTTAAGAAATCTGTCTGGAGAAATGCAAAGTCCTAAAACAGGAGAAAACCTCCACTAAAAACAAATGCCCTTAAAGTGATCTACATTTTAGAAATGTGGCCCCTGCTGCAGTGACATAAGGGAAATAAGAACAGTGAATTTAAAGGGCTGATGTCTTGCTGGACACATAGAATTGGTTTGGAAACCTTTTATGTTTTTTTCTTGATTAACTTCATTTAGTTTGAGGGTATAATTTCTTCAGGATACTGCCCTAGTAGCACTTGGCACAGGCATTTGAGCTGGGACTTCTATAAGTAAAGCAGTGATGGGTTTTCTGGGAAGATCACCTGAAAGGCACAGAAATCTCACCTTTATATCAGTACCTAGGTGTACATAGTCCTATGAATTAATGGACAAAAAATAGTCACTTCCAGATGAGCATTCCCCTCTTAAATGAATGTCAGTCTGCACTCACGATACAAGTGATTAGTTCTCACCCAGCTGGTTTAATGAAAATCTCACAGGTAGTTGGATAGAAACTAAAACAAAAACAACTCTGTTGCTGTTCAGAAGATATACTAGAAGAGCTCTCTATGAAAGAAAAGATCTGAAGAAATCAATAGTTCCTGGGTGAAAACAGAAGATACTTGTTTTTGTTTCATTGTCATCTTATTTCATATGTATGTTTTATCTTATTCCTTAAAGATTTTTTTTATGGTGAATATCTGTTAGTATGTTTTTGGCAGATACATCTTGCTTCTTTAGATCTAAAAGACTAATATTTTTCAAGTCCAATAAGGGCAAAGTTTTCATGCTTATATTTTGATTACTGTTGTGTCTTAGCATCTAATGGCACAAAATTCTATTTTCTCTGTGTATCAAAATACTAACTCTGGACTCTAATATTTAACCCCTATGTTAGAAAAGCTTAAAAAAAGTCGTATGCTAGGAGTTGCTGCTTATCTCTAATTCAAGTGATCTGCCAACATAAAACCAAATGAACCAAAAATGCCTAAGCTGACATTCTGTGTTTGGTGGGTGCAGAGACTGATGTGAAAGCTGTTGTAAATATACATTCATGAAATCTTTCACTATGATCAGAGGTACTGCAGTCTGTGAGTAGTTGAGAATAATTTCTGATAATACAGGCATTGAAATGATGACAGGGACCATAAGAGGACATTAAACTCATTTTAATTTGTGGGTATGTTGCCTGTATCCAACCGGCAGAACTGAGAAAGCCATAAAAAAGTGTGTAATAAGACAGAGAATCATTTAAGGAAAGTCAATGTTAGAAAATGCCAACTCCCTGCTCTTAGCTGCTAGTTTTGAAAGGGACTTTTAAACTGAAGTATCTCTGTGTGGAAGAGTTTTCTGAAAGCCTTACTCAAACTGCAGTGGGGAGGCAGCTAATTTTCCATGTAATATTAGCTGAGGTGTGGAGGATCCTGAGACGATACAGCAACACAAAAGAGAGCACGTGACCACAGTATTAGTTTCAGTGAGTTCAGTAGTACCATCTACAGACAGCACATTAAGTAATGAGTTCTAGCAGTCCAGTCAAGCTGCTTGTGCCATTTCCCTACCTAAATATTTTATATATAAAAGTATCACTGGGACACCAACAGTGAAATTATAACAGGAAAGCATGCCTCTCTCTTTAGTGCCCAATATCCTTCATTGGCTGGATCTTGCAGCACAGAAAGAGAGAGTTAGCTGAGTTAGTTATAAAATATATTCATATAATACATTCTCTGATTTTTGCCACCAAACCAAATATGTAGTGGCACATGCCATTGTGACCTTGTGGTGGGTGTAACAGCCTCTAAAGTTTTCTCAGTACTATGCCATCTGAAAAAATGCAAGTAACCCTTTTTCCAGCTAAAATATCTAAGGGCAAAGTAATACACTCTCCACTTTTAAGTGAGATAGGGAATTTATTTTTTTGTTAATATTTGTGCTATCAATACCATTATAAGGTGCTTACAAATAATAACAGGCATTTGAAAACACAGGCCCCTATTTCAGGATGTTTTACATCAGGACACTTGAAATACTGATGAAAGAAATGGGAGTAAAGAAAATTACCTCTGAAATTTACAAATTATGTTAATCTTATAATAGAAGTTTCAAAAAAAGAAGGAACAAAGAGCATGAAGATTTCTGTACAAGTTCAAAACTTGTCTTTAATACTAGAAAATCTATGGAGCACACTGTACAACAGTATAGGCAACTGCATCACATACTACTGATCTCTAGTAGATAAAAGAGAAAAAAATAGACTTTAAGCAGAATACCACAAAGAGCACAACAATATTTGTTTACTTTTGTTTTCCTTTCTCAAAGCATCTTAAAGATTCATAAGCAATCAATCTACCTGCTTAGGTCAGTTTGGGCAAAAGATAAGTTAAGGCTTCCAAAAATGTTAATATTATTGCTCAAATTTATTTGGTTAATTGCTGGAATAATCAATAACTAATTTTCATTCTAAACTAGGTCCTTCATGTGTCTTAAATAACCCAATGGAAGATCATTTACATCTCAATAACAACCCTTAACAAGGTCACGTCATCAAAATCCAAACTAAATCTCAATAATGTAGGTTAGTGACCAGTAAAGGACTTATTACCTGGGTCAAGTCCTTGGGGGCCATGGTGGGCCAATTGGTGAACGCCTTCCTGGTGTGTGGCTTTTGCTTCAAAACATGAGCATGTCATCCCATAGGAATGGTGCCATTATTTGGTGCTATGTCATTTTCTAAATGGTTGTACGTTACACATATTTCAGGAGCCTGCAGCAGATTCGTAATATGAAGGTCAACCAAGCATAACAAAACAAAACAAAACAAAACAAAACAAAACAACCACCAAAAAAGGAAGCCAAAACAGACATCAAAGTAATATGCAGCAGAGTGTTTTAAAATAAACAAATAAATAAAGCTTTGAAAGCTTATTTGGATCTTTACCTTGCTTTCATTAAAATGTTCCTGTGTAAGATGGTAATTAGCAGAAATGGGAAGTTAGTGTATATTAGTCTTATGTACAAGCCAGGAAGAGAGAAAGGCATAACTATTTTAAGATGCATTTTTAACAATGCTTTTGTGATACCAACACTCTTGCTGATGATATTGAAATTTTTATGTTAATTAAACAACCCCTAACCACTCAGTACATCTCAGATATATACACTTTGTAATTACCTCCATTATTGAAATAGCTAGTTTGATTTATCCTTGCCACAGTAACATTCGAGCTTCTGTTATTTTTGTCTTTAGAAAAACATAGGTCCCAGTGAGGGAATATAAAACTATTACTGTAAATTAAATATTAAAGCTAACTTATTTTTGCATAAGAACACTGTCAAATAATGGTGATAACTATTCCTAAGAAATGAACTTTTTTTTTTATTTTTTGGAACACAAATTAAAATCTAATTTTCAGTTCTTTTGTAAATTCATATAGTTAGCGGGTTCAGTTTTACTGATGGCAGTAGCTTAACAGGGAGCTATTATAGTCTTAGCTTAGTGATTAAGAAATACAACATTTGTTGAAGAGCTAGGCCTTTTAGTCTAGAATGGATTATCACTTGATCCTTCCTTAAGCATTTTTATACAGGAGTGCATTATCCTTGGAGCCACCCTGGGCTCCATGCCTCATTAACCTGGGTGTTAGATAAATCAAAGGCAGCCTCAGAGACAAAGATAAGCAAACTGCAGGCCAGCAAGACGATGATGTATGGATCCAGGAGGCTAATAGGAAAGTATTGACAGGAAAATGGTGTGCTTATCCTGCAATCACTGCATATTGCAATGAGAGCTCCCAAAAGCAGATGGGATACACTTCAGGGAATGCAGGAGTAAGAGATTGTTAGGCAGAAATGGATCTTCACATCTTAAATTCTAACAAGAACTTTCTTTGGGGCTGCACTTCAAGCACAGCAGAGAGGTTAATACCCAGGCAATTGCAAACTCTAAAAAGTGAATTCATGGTAGGAGTAAACATTATTATTATTTTAAGATTGTAATATAACCACCAAGGCTGAATTTCGCATATGTCAAACATTAAAGCAAACACACTTTGAAGAGACAATACACAGAACAAAATTCCATATGCTGAGAAAAATAATTTCTGCAGCCTTCTGCAGAAAACAGCATTTCATCTGTTAACATCTTTACAATGAGGAAGGAGGTGTGATTGGCAAAAATTCTTGCAAAACAGAGTTTGTTCTGTATTTTCCCCTTGTGCTTGTTTTCCTTTCAGTTGAAAGGTAGCATATTCTAAAGAATCTAAGCCTTAGCCACAGATCACTTTTAGGTCCAGTAAGTGGTCCTCTTCCACTATTTGGAAAAGATGGAAAGTTCTCCAAGTTTTGTAAGGCCCACTTCTGGTTTTCTGGGGTTTCTTTTCCAGGACTCAATTTCCTGGATTGATTTTAGAAGGATTTGTATGGGGGGATTTGGTTTGCTTTTTTTTGTTGTTGTTGTTGTTTTTTGTTTAAAATACAGATTAAAAATAGCTGCATTAAGAGAAAGACCCTCAGAAAGTTTTGGATCATTCTCAGTACGATCATACAGCTCCTAGAAAATAAAGCTGGATATGACATGATTCATTCTTCCCTTAATTTATTTTCCTTAACCATGGTTTATTGCAATATCTTTTGTCTGAAATTAGTAGGTGTCCCCCCCCAGTCATTTACCATGCTGTCTTTTTCCTTCTGTACTGTGACTGCCAGCCTAGTAATTTTAAATTGTCCTGTGGACCACCCCAGGCTCAGGATCAAGCCCCAAACCTACACACTTAACAGCATTGATCTTATTTTCCCCACTGTTGTGACTTACTGGGGACAAGGGCCAGGATGAAGAGCACCCAGCAGCATCCTGAAAAGAGTAAACAACTGAAAATTCAAGTTAAGCTAGACAAAATTCAATTTTTGATACGCAAAATTCAAAGTTATTTTACCAAGCCTGGACCCAGCCAGACTTTTTAATGCCCAACAACAGCTGGTGTTCAAAAAATGAATGTGCCCTGAAGGAAGGTGCTATTTGCAGAGATCCTCTGTCTCTTGCTGCAAAAGTGGGAAGGGACATAGGCAGGAAATTACTCAAGTGATGGAGAGAAGGAATTCATGTTGTCCCAGTACCAAAGTACAGATGAGTAGCACACTGGATTCCCTCTGCACTTCTGCCATGGAGATACCAACCACATCTGAGTACATACTTTATTCTGCAATTTTCACTTTCTCAATGAGTACCTTGAAAAGAAGTGCAGTCACCACAGGTGAACTGATGGGCAGATGGACACCTCTGGGCTAAGTGTCAGTTTTTGTTTCAGGCTGCTCACCTCAGCATGCCTGAGGCTTGATGCACCCAGGTGCTTAACAGAGGAAAATTTAGAAGGTGAGGTGGTCCATTAACTCAGTACAACTCATACCTAATGTCACCACAGTGTATGCATTAAGGTTTGCACTTTACACCCCTAGGTGGAAACTCAAGGTAAAGAGAGTTTATATTCTTGGCCTTTGGTATGTTAGTTTCCCTTGCTGTTTATTTATCCAGTGTTTTTTTTGCCTTCCTACAGCCTATGTCCATCCTCTCTTCTAAAATTCCACTTGGCTCTATGACTACAATCTTCTCCTCATTCATGTTCCCAGATAAACTACTTCTTTTCTTCCAATCTTGGCATCACTAGGGAAAAAGATAAAAACCTGTGAGCAAGCTTTTCCGTGGTACCTTGGCTGATAAAATGAAAGAATTTTGTAACAGGCTCAGAGAGTGCTGTGGAGGCAAACCTTGTCTCTATGCCTGCTACAGGTTCTCATAGTGAGAAGGAAAAGGAGGATCTAGAGCCCTTGGTGCTGACTTCAAACATCAGTCCCCTTTCCCAGCAATTCTGGGAAGCCCAACCAATCTCTACCAAGCAAGTGAAAAGAAAGCAAGCCATGGATTTATGATTTGGCTGAGACTGGGGAGGGTTTAATAGGGATGGCCAAAAATAGTTTCAGCAGCATCTCTTTCCTGAGATGCTTCCCCTTTTAAATAAAACGTTGAAAAAATATTATTTCTAGCAAAACACTATTTTTTTATCATCAAACCAAGTCCCAAAAATGCTGAACAATCTTTTACAATTTTTTTATAAATCAATATTTTTTCAGGCAAAAATATGGCATAGAAAGTTATAGTCCAAATAGTCAAAGAGCAGCTGAATTAAAACCAACTGAACAAAGACTTTCATAAGGGAAAATAGCAGAGAACTTGATGTATATGTTCATGAGAGCTCCACCCTGAATTACTCTGCTTTGAAAGAGCTATGGAACTTTGAAAATTACTTTTTTTCATTTAGCTATTCTGAAACAATGCTTCAAGGAAATATCTAAGTACAAAGCCACCACAGGAAAAAAAAATACATAAATAAACTATTTTCTAATTCTGAAATTCCTAGCAGCAATATTTTTCTACTATGAGACTTTTAGAATTTCTAGATGTTGTTCCACCTTCTCTCTCACTATCTCTTCTCCCTGCAGAATATATAACTGCTAAATCTGTGATGTATACAGCCCTGAAAATTTTGGAGTTTCTTCCTTGTATTCCAAAAATCCTTCTGTCATTTTCATCCAGAGGAATACCAGGTGTGTTTTCTGTGATATAATGTATCTGGTTTCTTGTGTGACAAAAAGTGTTGTATAAGACTTTCTCTTAATTTTAGGAATTGCCAAATGGGATGAATCAAATCCCACAGAAATATATAACTGAATATATAACTGAATACATGTATAGTCACAGTAATAGTTATGACTAGATATTGAAAGAGCTCAGTACATCACAGATCCTATTGCTTTTCTCTGTGACAATACTTTCCAACCAGTTTTGGAAACTATACCAACATACACTGAGTTGGTTAATCAGAAGTTACATACTTTAAAAAATCTGTCATCAATATGGATTCAAATTATACGCTTTTGAAAGGATATTTCTTGAGCTTTTCATTACAAATTTTTATTATTCCAACAAATAACATTTTGACAAAATGGAATTTCCTGAATTACAGCTAATGTTACTATTATGGTAGGCAGGGTGATACTACAAAACTACTAGTTTCTAAGCTAGATGCTTAGCAACTGAGCTGACCTTCAAATTTACCTGATATGTTAAACAAAATCCCTCCTTATCATGGATGCTCTAGGAAACCTCCAGTCAACCTTTATACCAGCGATAGTAATGCAAATCACACCACTTTCAAAGCAACATGCTTAATAAATTAAAACACAAGCCTTATTTACCTACTTACTCACTTCTCAGTCAGCATGAGTCGATTCCCTGACAGGTTTGTTTACTAAAATACCGCTTAGTTGTTTTGCTATCATCACTGACAGGGAAAGAAAATGACAAGTGTATTTTGTAGCTCAGCAGGCAGCTAGACAATTTTGCAAGGCTTAATTATAGATAGATAGATAGATAGATAGATAGATAGATAGATAGATAGATGTGTGTGTGTGTGTATATATATGTATATATATGTATGTATGTATATATATGTGTATATATATGTATATATATGTATTTGTACAAATATATATGTATTATATATTTTCATATAGTAATAATAATATATAATAAGAAATATACTATAATATATTATAAGTCTATGATACTATATACATATATATAATATATGTAATATATACACATATAATATGTAATATAATAATGTAACAATGTAATTCATGCAATATATATGAAATATAATACTATAATACATATATAGTATGTACTATATTATAGTGCATATATATATATATGCATGTATGCATATACATTTCCAGCAGTAATTCCCAGTGTGAACAAGGCATCCTGAACATTCTTTCCCTCTGAATAATAAACCAAAATTAACTAAGCATGGCCTGAATGCTGTGCGCTTTCCAGCCTCTCCCCTGCTCTTGATTTGTTTGCTGCACTTTATCTGGTCCCGACAGGAGCAGTTTGATTAATGCCAGGCAGAGCAGGGGAAGGGGCGGCGCAGGCGGGTGGGTACCAGAGGAGGGGCAGGGAGCTGGCGCTGTCCCGGTGGTGGCAGTGCCTTTAGCATCCCCCTGGGGCCTGCCTGTTATGTGCCTGCCCCCACGGGCAGCAGCTGCGCTTCCCGATGGCCTGATGGACTGGCTGGTGTACCTGGGGACGCAGGCAGGGTGCATCCATTACTCATTTGTGACAATAACCAATCGAGGAAGATGTAGAACTCAATTCCAGCAGAAAGACCTATAATGTTGGAGTCAGGAGGTTATCGCTGTGGGACCTGCACCTTGCTCCTTACCCCGCTTATCGAGAGCTTTACGGCCCCTGCTGGAGCAGCATCTTGTAAAGCTGAGGGCTGCAGATCTGGGGCCCAGATTAGCGTGCATCTTCCTAAATGCTACAACATTTAATTTAAAAGTAGGTCTTAGTCAAATTGTTACTGGCTGAAAAGATGCTTTTGGTAAACAGGAGGCAAAAGCTAAAGTGTTTTACCACAGAAGAAGCTTTCAAAAATTTTCTTAAATCATATCTAGGTAGAAGATGATATTTTTCTCACTATTCTCATTTAACAGTGAAATTTCATACGAGGGACCAGCACAATCCCAAATCCATAACATAATGCCTGTTAATCCAGGTGAGAACCTGTGATTAAGGACTACCTAAAAAGCCATAGCACTTGTAAAATTACAAAGGACGCAGCTTTTGATAAAGAACAGATGTTGTTTGATGGCTGCCTATTTATATTTAAATGTTCTGAGAGAGAGCCTTTCTTTTAGAGATAAATTAGTTAAAAACAATTCAGGGAAGTTCATTAGGATAGGGGCAACACAAGAAATGTAAAATTCACTTCATGATTTAGACACTTTTCTCTAAATATCTTGATCCTAGGAGGATCCAGGTAGACATTTTAGGCACCTTAGTTGATTAAAACAGCTTAAACTTATGAAAGAGCAGAGAGAAATAGTACTCATTTATCATTAATGCCTTAAATTATATTTAGGCAGCTCTTTTAATCAGTCCCAGAGACCACAGATTCTGGCAGTACCTTAGCAAACTGTGCCTGAACTGGAAATGGAAAGAAATAGTTTAAAAAATGGTTTTATCAAGGAGAGAAAGTCCTGGGTTAACAGTGTAAAATTCTTAATTGCCAAATTAGAGGTAGATGATATCACCATCTGCATCACCAGAATACAGAATAAGAATTTAATTTTATTCCTACAGAAGCCTATAATCCTATTCATTTAGCTATAAATCAGTAGATCTAATAAAAACAGCATTCAAAAATAATCTGTAATCTTTTTACACCTTCTAAGAAAACTTATAACATATTTTTAAACTGGAATGAATGAGGGGTTCAACCATAGAATATTTAGGCATAAAACTGACAATCAGTTTTATGTATCTATCTCCATTTATATCTACTTTCTTTAGGAGAGTACTTCATGATATATGAATGGCATTTTAGCATAGCTCATTTTAGTATGCTTTCCTCTGTGCTTTTCCCAGGTTTATTAACATATTTTAACCTTTTTTCAGCATTACCAATGTGGACTTTAGCAAATATTAATTATTCAACAGCATCAAAAGCCCTATAAAGGTAGGATGAGAATAGAGACAGCAGTAAAGAACCTTCTACTTTGCAACCCCAGAATAAAATTAGCCGAATTAAAAATTATACTGCGTTAGAATAAAATCAGGAGAAGCAAGACTTAGAGAAATATTTAGGTCAGGGGGAATAAGAGCATCCTTGAGAAGGTAAGAGACAAAGAAAAGGAGATAAATAAATTTGAAACTGTAAATAAAGAGAGTCAAAGAAGAGCTCTGGATATTGAAAATTAGTATTTGTCTGAACAGCTTGCAAAAGAAAGATGGGAGAGAGAGGTGATCACACAGCTACTGAGTAAACATATCTACAGCTGGGCTACTTTACAGAGGCTTGAAGAGCCCAAGCATCATGATACCAAAAGAGAAGAGCAGCAAGAAGTGCCAGGTGACCACTCACCACAGTGTTCCCTTCATCTCTGAAAGGGCCAGATCTGCCACTCAGAAATACTGATGGTTTCAAAAACCAGGAGAGAGTTCCAGCAGTTTATTCCTTGAGGAGTGCAATCAATTATTCCTGTTCTCAACTGAGAAATCAAACCCCATTAGAGAATCAGGAATGAGCATAGCTGAACTAGCTAAAGCTTGGCTGAGGATCTGGGGACTTAACAGCTTTTTTATCTGCAGCTGGAGAATACAAAAGTGTCCAACCTCAGTCTTATGAAAGAAGATTAACAGCACTTCTGCCTAAATCTTTCATGTGAGATGTATAGACTTCAAAATTTCAGGAAATTACAAGCTACTGGAAAAACAGCAGAGCCTTCATACAATAGGGCCTTTCTGGAAAGCAACACAGCCTATATGCCATAAAATTGAAGGTGTCTGGATCTTTGGTTCAGGCACTGGTACTGTACAAATGTTGCTGTGCTTCCTGGTATGGCTAATGCAAGGGCCTGCCAGTGCAGTGCCTGAACACAATTCAGGGAACAGCTCCAGCCCAGCACTGCTCCCTCCCTGTTGTAAGGGGAGCTAATTGTGCTCTGCCATTTGTTCAGGGGATGGAAGAGCCCTGACCCACAAAGCTCACTAGTACAGACTTTAGGTTTCTTGTTCCTAAAGCTGATGTAGTCTGAAAGACAGCATGTACAGACACCACAGGGGCAAAAATTACAAAATTCATAGAATCCTTTATGCTGGGAAAGACTTGAGGTATCATCCAGTTCAACCATAAACATAACACTGTCAAGTCCACCACCACTAACCCATATCCCTAAATGCCACGTCTACATATTTTTTAAACATGTCCAGGGATGGTGACTCAACCACTTCCCCGGGCAGCCTGTTCCAATGTCTGATAACCCTTTCCATAATCAGGTTTTTTCTTAATATCCAATCTAAACCCTGCCCCACAGTGCACCTTGAGGTCATTTTCTCTTATCTTCTTATCTTGGGGAGGAGACCCACCTCCACTTTGCTACACCCTCCTTGCAGGTAGTTGTAGAGAGTGATTAGGTGTCCCCTGAACCTCCTTTTCTCCAGGCTAGACTTCCCTAGCTCCCTCAGCTGTTCCTCATCAGATTTGTGCTCCACACCCTTTGCCAGCTCCTTATCCCTTCTCTGAACTCTCTCCAGCACTTGAATGTCTTTCTTGTAGTGAAGGATCCAAAATTGAATCATATGTCACTCAGAATACATACATATACGTATACATATACGTATACATATACATACATATACATATATATTCACAATGGTATATGATTTTATATATATGTCATTGTGAGCATGTTATGTACAGTAAAAATACTTCTGCTGAACTTTTCAGGCAGGATGTCTGCAAGTTGAATGTCTAAGTCAAACCAGTGATGTATGGTACTTATGGTAATTTACAATCACCAGGGAAAAATTCATTGACTCCCAAAAGCAAACCCAGGCAGCTCATGTTTGCCTCTTAGGAGGAGGTTAATTGTTGTCTGAAGGTGTTGCTTCTCCTTATTGGTAATCCATAAATCCCAAAAAGATGAGATCAGCCTTAGATTTCAGATGGCTAAAGTAGGCAAAATGAGTCCTACTGCTGTGACTTTTTGGCTGTTCAGACAATGCAGTGTCAAGTGTGCAAATCAGAAACACATCCCAGGTCTTCTCCTTCTCTCACACATTGACCTCCCACATCATTCTCCCTAGCAGTGAGATTTGGCTCTCCACAGGCAGAATCAGAGTCCCATATTCCAATTCACTCTGGTTTGACTGCAGCAAACCCAAGAAATGCTTGTGAGACAGTGTCAGAAAACAACAAAAGGAGAGAAAGCATGATGAATGAATAGCTACTGTGCAGAAGTGCCTGAAAACAATATTCACAAGTTTAGTTTAATTTGGTATCATCTAGATAGGAACACTTTGAAATATTATACAGCTTAATTAACTTCAACTAGTGTGTTTTTCTGAGTTAGTCCTCCAAACATGGGGTGAATCTGCAATAATGTCTTTAGTCATTTTTAGGCCAGCTGTAGATTTAATTAGGTAAGCATGTGAACTTCAGCTTAGAGATGAGGCAAACAAGTTCAGATCCATGTGGTTAGATCCAGTCAGTTCACCCTGTTTTTTTAAATTAATATATCATAAACACTTTAAATCAGTATACAATAAAATCACCTTGTTTCCCACCCTATTTAGGATCACCTAGTCACTGCCTATGACCAAAATGTTTGTGAATGTAAAAGAATCTACCCAGCTCTGCAGGCCAGTTCTAATTAGCAAATATACACCAGTGAAAAGGAAAACACCTGTGCTGACACTGATTATTTTTGGTTCTAACATTGAGCTTGTGTTGTTTTTCATCAACTATAACTTAAATCATGATCAGAAATGCCCTTTGTATCTCTAGAATAGCTCACTTGTCACAGCTAATAAAAGATGAACTTTCTAAAGTACATCTAGATAGTGCCTTACATGCACATTTCAACTGGACCAATTTGAAATAATGTGTCTATAACAGGAGCCTTATTCACTACAGAGCAATGATAACATGTTTAACCATATCAGTTGTAGTGATACCTCAGCTTCCTATAATGTTCATGAGTATGAGGGTTTAGCTTTCCTTTCTTTTTAGAATATCGAGGTGACTCCCTTTTTTTCATGTTATTCCCTTCATTTGAAAAATCAGGAAAATTGAACTGCACCATATCTGAGTAATATTTGCAAAACTGCAAGGGAAAGAAACAGCAATATCCTTTAATTTTGTAAGAAAACTCACTAAGAACAAACTGCAAGCCTAACATTTTACGATACAGGGATTTTTTTGGTAGCAATGTGTCGCAGACATTTTTTCATAGAAATTCTTTCTTTGGGACTTGTTCATCTTCCGGGAAGCTGAGGCCCCAGAAAGAGAATGTACACAATGATTATCAGCTGCTGTGGAATGCAATAGGGTGCACCTGTGATTGGCTCATGTTCCATGTGTACAATTAAGGGCCAATCACAGGGCAAGCTCTCTGGAACACAGTGACAGAGAACTCTTGTTTTTAGATTCTTTTCTATGCTATTCTTAGCTTAGCAGCCTCTGCAACTTCTCTCCTTATTCTTTTTAGTATAGTTATAATGTATTATATATCATATATCAATAAATCCAGCCTTCTGATCATCAAACAAGATTCTCATCCTTCTCTCACCCTGGAGACCTCATCAGGTTGCTGTAATAGCAATGTATTTCCACCAAAAAAGAGTTAATACCTGTTTATCTGTCCCACATGGATATAGCTGTTGGAAAGCTGCTTGGCAAAAGAACGACCTGAAGGTCCTCATAGACACCAGACTGAACATGAACCAGCAATGTGCACCTGATGCAAAACAGGCAAATGGTGTCTTTAACTGCATTAGAAAAATTGTTACCAGCAGGTCCTTCCCCTTTATTCAGCACTGATGGGACCATACCTCAGTGCTGTGCTCAGTTCTGGGTTCCTCAGAAGAGGAAAGACATGGATGTAGTGGAGAGGGTTCAGTGGGGAGCCACAGGAATTATGAAGAGACTGGAGCATCTCTCATATAAGGACAGGCTGAAAGAGCCAGGACTGTTCAGAGCGGAGAAGAAAAAGCCTCAGGAGGTTCTTATTAATGTGTATAAATACTTGAAAGGAGGTTGTAAAGACGAAGCCAGACTGTTCACATTGGTGCCCAGTGACGGGGCCAGAGGCAGCGGGCACAAAGTGAAATACAGGAGGCTCCCTCTGAACACCAGGAAACACTTTTAGTGTTAGGGTTACTGAGCACTGGCACAGGTTCCTCAGAATGTCTGTGGAGTCATGTCTATCCTTGGAGATACTCAAGCACTGTCTGGACATGGTTCTGGACACCAGACTGGAGCAGGGGGTGTGAACCACATGATCTCCAGAGGTCCATTCCAACTTCAGCCATTATTTGATTCTGGAATTCTGTGACTTTTTTACTGAAAAGAGTTATCACACTTCTGTGTATACCCAATATTAATTTCCCCCAGAGTTACTCACACAATGTACATTACACAACTTGTAACACAGTAGTATTTTCCATGGCAGCAGGAAACACTTGAAATGAGACTGCATGCAGTCTTTGACCATGTTCCATTGCATTATACAAAAGTGGAGTTTGACAAAGTCTAGGTAGGTTTGGAACATCTCAAATCTTTAGTTTAAAAAAATCAGGTATACTAAAGAAGCTGATATATGAGTTCCATTAAAGAATCATTTAGCTACTTCTCTAGCCTGTCTAGATGCAAACCTCTATCTTCCTGGAGACAGAATAATTGTATATATAGCTGAATTTCAGTATCACTATATTTGATGGAACACAAAACTTCAAAAACATGTTCAAATCTCCATGAAACATGAAAAGCCACTCCCAGCACATATTCGCAAACAAGGAGAAATTTTTGAACTTAATTCAGTAGAAACTGGTAAAACATAGAAAAGTTTTCAGCTCCCCATCACTTCTAAATGGTGTTATACAGACAAAATATTCAGTAGTAAAGAATTTTTAAATCACCTCAGATCAAAGGGTTCTACTTAAAATCAGGAAATCATAGCTCAGAAGGATAGTGGAAGTTTGCTTGGAGTTAGACTTTGTTACCAGCAAAGGAAAAGTTAAGGCAAAGTCATAAAAAAACTCAATAAGAAGAGCTATTTATTAAGTCTTGGACAGCTGAAGAAATGCCCAGAAATCTTAGCGCTTTTCCTGTTTCTCTCCTCTTTCATGACGGATTACACTGTCTAGTTGGATTGACATTATATCCCAGATAAAAATATACATGATTGAATCTCTGAATTTTAAATTTAAAAATTTAAACTTACCTTAAACTAAACTAAACTAAAAATTAGCAGCTTAAAAATAAAGTTTCAATGCTTTGATTTTCCCAGGAATTTCCAGTGTGAGAGGTAGGAAATTGTGCAAGTTTTGATTGCTTATGTTTTGAAAAGCATGATTTTATACAATTTAGATTATTTAAGAGCAATTGGAATAGTAAAATAAAATATATAAGCCTTCACATAATACAACACAATAGAAATTATTGGCAAAATATAAAATGCAACACCTTTGAAACAAAGCTTGGAAAAAAAACCTAGAAAAAATAGACTCCATCTCACCTAAAACATAAATAGTCTTTTAAAATTAAATCATTCCTACTGTTTTTCAAAGCAAGATATCACTGGAACCAATACACTTGTTTGATGAATTGAGACTTTTTTCAGCAAGGTTATTCTCTCCTATAGGTCTTTCATGGGAATCATACTGTTGATATTTTGGTATCTGGATAATTTATAAGGTGTTGATTGAGTTTTAGTAAGCCAAAGTTCAAGACTTTTCTCAGTCATAATTCCCAATCAAGCTAGCAGGAGTTCTCTTCAAATTGAGATGAGAAGCCTGATCCAACATAATGAAATTTTAACGATTCAATGGAATTTGCAAAAGGGTCCTAATAAAAACTAACAAAAAAAAAAAATTGTTAGTTAGTTTGTTGCTGTTAAATGTCACTATAACACTTAAGAGGTGGAAAAGCTGCTCAGTTCAAAAGGAAGCACTTTTAAAAAACAATATCAATGAGGGAACTTAGCAAAATGCCAGCAAGGTAACTGACCACTATATTTGTAAAATAAATCTGTCCCCTGCAAATCTCCAACCTTCCCTTTGTAGATCAGTATACAGCCCACACGTTAATTGCATTTAAGTCTGCTCATGCGGAAGGTAAGAGACCTGCCCCAGCAAAATGTGATTTTGTATGGAGAAATAATTATATAATTAAGTGTGCTTTTCCTGTATTTTCTTCTCAATGTGTTTGTCTGCCAATGTTTTCCTCTCCCTTTCCTTCCATTATATCCCTTGTAACGGAGATGAAGCAGCCTTGGTTTCCAGTGAGATGGAAGGGTAGCAGCAGGTCTACAGGAAGAATTCAAGATGCTTGCCATAAACCATCTACCACATACAGTAAACCAGGATTTTTTCCAGGATTATTCAGAGCCAATGCAAGCCTGCAACATACAGTGAAACGTTTGTCTTGAACACCCTATGGTGATTTTAATGAAGGAACAGTTGTTCACAAGTGTGTGGAACTCCCCTCTTTTTTCCTTTTTCTTTTTTTTTTCTTCTCTTTTTTTTTCTTTAAATTTTTTCCCCAGTTTTGTTCCAGGAACTTAACTTTTAAAAAATTTCCAGGTTATCCGCATTAAAAGTACCTTCATAACTGACAAGTACAGAACACTTCATGAAAACTTTAGACATGATTTAAGCCTACAACAGGATTCTAGTGAAATCACAATGTATATCTTGTAGGACTTCAGTTTCAAAAGCATAGCTTCAAGACTTACATAGAGTTTGTCCAAAGTTTCAGAAACACCAGTGAACTGCAAACATATTTTCACTAGTTTGATTTGTGGATTTGAGATCTTAGGTATTTTTCATTTTAAAAAAATGTTTTTAAATGTTAAAAACCAAAACAATGAGAAATAATAACACTAAACATAATTTAATTTTAATGGTACCTAAATTATTATTAAAATAGAAAATACAGAGTTTTGAAACAAAACTTACATTTATACACAAAAATCTCTAGATTCTTGAAGATTAAATATTTGTCTCTGATAGATTTGATACTACTTGGGCAAAAGCAGAAAATGTGGCTAAATATTGCCCTAAAGTTTGGCTCACATGACTGTAAAATCCAATGTACAAGCTAAATATTTATCTGAAGAAAAAGCTGTAGAGTAGAGATTTGGTCACTCCCTCAGTAACAGTCCCAGAATATTGTAAATGACTGTAAATTATTGAAGTCATCCTTTAAAATACAATCACACACAAACCAATATTTTGTCTAATGAAAAGCAAAACATTTTATTTATATTATATTGTTGTACAGGCTGACCATTTCATTTAACAGATATATTCTTCAATCCTGCACAATCTTATGCATATGTTAACACTGAAGCAGAGAAATACATTCCTTGAGATCAAAGGTACAACACAGGCTGGAACTCCTGATAGTTTGAAGAGTAATAAAATCTCTGGGTCTGGGTTTTTTAATTTCCAAATATGAAATCCCTTGTACTTTTCACCCAAGACAATGCATGTGCTTGGATCCACAGAGAATCTCAGATAACACCATGAAGCAGCGCGTTGCTAGCTGTGTGGATGGACTTCCCAGTGGAACACTGCTATGGGCCCAGGAATGACCCTTTTCTCCCCCTCACTGAGCACTTTGTGTAACAAGATACGTGAGAAGAGGCTGAGAAAAAAAGCTCAGGGCCTCTCCACAACTTTACTTATCTGCTACAAAATGTGCAATTGGCTTTCTGGATGTTCTCCTGCCACAGTTTTTTCATCTTGAGATGTGCAGAATGGAGTGCCCAAGCAATTTCAGGGGAGGGGTCCTGAAGCCAGGACTGAAACTTCACATCACAATGTACCTAGAGCCTCAGATTTGCTTCCACTGAGTTCCACTGCCAACATGCACAATTGCAGTTAGACAGTTGTTCACACCTCTAAATGAAAGGGGTTTTAGGCAGAAAAGAGAAATACAGGCATACACCATGTGCCAGCAACCTCTGCAGCGGCTTACCGTGGTGAAGGTTTTAAAATTCTCTGCATACAAGCAGTTAATCACCACAACCATTTAAAATGTCAGTGGAAAAAGAAATGGTTTCCAAGAGCATATAACCGCCCAGATAACTTTCATCAACCCAGCCACATGAAAGACCCAGAGGCAACTGCAAAGCCACCATCAATACAAATGCCTGTGGAGTCCTCTCTGGTGCCAGATCCTGCTGCTTTGGCTGTAAACAATTGCTCCTGTAGTGCTGCATCTAGGATCTCTGGCTGCCAATCAAGCAGGAAGAGAAGAGAAGGAAGAACTGTCTAATGCACTTGAGTAAATGTACTATTGCCATTAAGTGCTATATTTTATACCTTTGTGGCGTATGTGGTTTTGCAAAAGAGCAAACCTCCAAAATGTTAAAAACTCATTGCAGAGAAAATGTAGCGGCAGCTTTGATGCCTAATTTCTATGAATATGAACATTTTTATAGACTTCAGTCTCCCCACAAAACATTAGACTAATGGACACTGGGCAATTCCTCTTAAGCAACTTTCTGGTCAGTCATTCTTGCAGGTTTGAGTCAATCCAGGTGATGCCCATAGTGAGCAAGAAACAGCAGACAGTGTTTGCAACACGCATCCCTCCTCCTCATTGGTCCTGGCACAGGTGCTCCCACTGAGAGCAGGGTTTATATGCTGAAAGCAGACAGGGAAGCTGTGGTTTTAGGCTGCACACACAGCACACACTGAAGCACTTGCCCTTAGCAGCATCATAATTTTGCACCTGTGTCTGAAGGAGTTCATTTTGTTTCACTGTGAACAAAGCTAAACATGATCCCCAAACAGGGAATATCTGATTTTGGTGCCCTGTTTTGGCTGGTGTCTGGTCTGTCTCTTGGATTAGGTTCATGTAATGGCTCAGATTATCATGAGACTCAACCCAGTCATTTCTGTTCATTGTCAACTCAGGACATAATCAATTGAAAAAGAGCAGACTAGGCTCCAGTCTGCAAACACAAACTGTCTAGTTTTTATTAGGGTTCACATTTACCACAGTGGCAGTGATGCCACATCCATAAACCCATCTGAATAAGAAAGGAGTGACAGACTGCAATCCTAGATATCTAGTCTATAATTACTCTGTATTTATTTAGATATGTCAGCAATAACATCTGTATCAGGGGCTAATTTTCCCTTCAGTTTTATGTTAGTAATTGACTACAAGCCCAGAAGTGAAGGCAGAAGGAGAAAAAATAGAAACAGAGAGGAAAATAAAGTCTACTGAAAGCTAAATATAAAACTTATCTCTGAAAGCTCTGGTATTACTTAGATAAAAATGAAGCTATGAATAATTATTGCTGTCAAACTTCTCCTAATGAAAATTATGGCCACTACAAATGTATTCAACAATTGCAGACCATGGCTGAAGTCACAGTGTAACCATGTGGCACTTTCCTCTCTTAGCTGTAAGCTTTTCTTCCAAATTAAAATAACTCTTCATTTATAGTTAGCTGCTAATATTTTAGGCAAACAGCTGAACTCAATTGGCAGTGCTGAATTTATTACAGATTATATAAAAGCTCAGAACCTCCTGGCAGTACATGATTAAACAGCACATTTGCTTGCTCTTTCTTTCTTTCTTTCTTTCTTTCTTTCTTTCTTTCTTTCTTTCTTTCTTTCTTTCTTTCTTTCTTTCTTTCTTTCTTTCTTTCTTTCTTTCTTTCTTTCTTTCTTTTTTCTTTCCTTTCCTTCTTTCCTTCTCACTTCAAGCAACTGGCTAATCAGACCAATTAGAACTTTTCTATAAATTCTTCAATAGGTCTACAGAATGCAGAAATTAATGCCCCAGTAAGGGTATTTCAGGTTTTATTACAAATCCTCTTACAATTATAAATATATATTTCTAATATATTATATTAAATATATTAAATATATACAGGTAATTTATTAGTAAGGAGTTGATCAATGAGTTTTTTTCACTGAATTCCAAGGTCCCATCAGGTCTTTACTGAGGTGATATTACTGAAGGACAGAAATTTACTTTTTAGCTACAAGTAAATGAAAATCAGAAAAATCAGATTCAGCGTGTTCTGTGCTATTTGTGTATCAAATAGATATTGTATTGTTCAAAATCAAGTATAACATAATACTAAAACAGCACAGATGATTAATATTGGACACTAGTTAATGCAAAAATATTAACTCTGCCTAAAGATGATTTCACTGTGAGACATTTGTTTTATTTTTATCAATTAGCTTAATCTTTGATTTGAATTCTACACCCTCTGGCATCAAGAACATGCTTGTTTCCTTTTTTTTTTTTTTTCTTTAAACAAAGGATTATTCTTTCTCAAAAGGGAATTGTCAAGTTCTTTTATTGTTTTATGTCACACAGGGGAAAAATGCTTTTGAGGCATTACCTCTGAATTTAGCAGGGACGAGAGTTTACTGCTATATAATCATTAGTCAATGCAGTAGCTGAAACCTTAAACAAAAGAAAACAAACTACAAACAGGCAAGCATCCCCTAAAGGCACATCAGAACACCAGAGAGAGGAAGCATGGATTTCAAACACGGCTGCCCAAGTATGCGCTAAATATTGCCACTCCTGACTTTAAACAGCACACTGAGGAATACAACATCACCTTCTAGTCTTTGAAACAATACTAGGAAGCAAGAGGAAAAGAATTTAAAGGGTTTAGAAAATGTACTTCTACTCTTTTTCCTTATTTTGAGGCTTCATGAAAATTGTATCTCCAAGGCAGTAAAATCTTTCAGTATAAGGGAACCCCACCATAAAGCTATCAGAAAGATAGGACGAGACCTCAAATGCCTTTTTTCATGATATGTTCTTCACCAAAACAAGCAAACTGAGTGATCCTTGTGAATTGTCTCCCACAGTTACTGCTCACACTGTGCTTGTGAGTCACAACAAAGCTTTAGAAAGATTTTTACCGTGTCTGTACAATTGTGTGTACAAACAATCGCCAGGGCCACATTTGCTTTCATGGATGATCACCAGCCTGGGGTAACTGTAAGTACTTGGAAGGAGCTAATTAGAGAACTATATTTCATCCTGATATATGGCCAAATACTATACAAATAATACATACAGTGAAAAGCATCTAATTTATGCTACTTGTGAAAAAGGAGGGTGATGCCTCTAACACAAATGAGAAACATTAAATACATTCTATTTTCTTAGTTTCTTTCTACTGGCATATTAACCATGAATTCAGAATATATTGTTGGTGTTATTCAAGAGAGTGATTGCTTCATTAATTTAAGTATTTGTCAACTCAGAATAAATTGTAGGTCACTGATTTGAATACAATCTACATCTGAAATGAACTGAGATTGTATCCAGCCCCCTCTGCAGAATTGTTTTGACAATTTAGGGTTTCAAGCAGGAGTCTAAATTACACTATCGGATGATTGTCCAATGATCTCTACATCTTGAGCTCCTCTATAAAGATGGGTGTCCAGCAGGCATAAGCTTATATCTGTAAGTAATTGACTGAAAAAAAATGGCTCTGTTACAGTCTGTCTCCCCAAGAGAACTGCCCATCCATTGCAGGATGCTCATGTAGGGAGGGGGTCTCTGATATTGGAACTTTATACACTTTCAGAACTCAGGATTCCAGAACTGCTTCTTCAGTTTGCAAGATTGAAGCTCGCCACTTGATTGTCTGTAATGACTAGACGATTTGCAGGAGTCACTGGGAAAACAGAGAAGACAGGAGGCACCCACAGGAGTTTATGAGATTCAGATGCAGAGCAATAAACTGATTCCAAGCAAAATTATGGATTACACGTGTCATGAAAGGAAAAGTTCGAGGTAAGAATGACAGTTTCAAAAAGAGTAGGTTTCAGAAAAAGTTAGAAAGAATTCTGCTGTGTTTGGTTTTTAGCTGTTTTTGTGAAAATGTGGAAAGGCAAGTAGAAGCTGGATGAGGTTTTTTCCAGGGAGAGCTCCATGAGGCAAATTACATACTTTGCCATATTTTATTCCTCAGATTGATTCTTTCTGACAAGAGCATGACCTCATGGAATGATCTCTAGACTCACTTCCAAATCTTGTGACCACATAAAATCAACAGAAAGCAGAGAAAACTTCCATCAGGGAGAGGTATTTTTCCCAGTGTCAGAGCACTGTGTCTGCCTGGGAGCTGCTGTGCTGGGTCCTTTTTTCCATCACTGATGTTGGAGCTTCCCCTTAAGCAAAGCCTGTCCTCTATTTCCAACAGAGTCAAAGTTTTTGCTGTAGGGCATAGTTTCAGTGAGACAGCAGAGCAAAAGACAAAGAACTGACCATCTCTTTTTTCTCACAAAGGACATGGGACTAACAGAAACTCTCCATTAGGTAATGAAAGAAAGGCTCCACTCAACTCACTTGGTGGTTGACACCTCTCTCAGTACTAATGAAGAACAAATCCTTCCTTATATGGTCAGATTTTAATATAAGGCTTTGGCCTAGCTAGCTGTTAATAAAAAAACACAATCCTTGAAAAATTGACTTTTTAAAGGTATTCTGGAAGTCTGATTTGCTGGAAATGCACTAAAGATGATACAAACCATCTGCTATACTACAGCCTTGTAAAACAGACTTTTCCATTGGATAATTATGTGGGATGAGATATATTTCATCTTTCATACATTTATTTGACAATGATATATTTAATTCATTCTATCACATTGAATGATACATTTATATTCAGTATGTAGTTTAAAATTTCATAAATGATTAAAGTCTTTGCCGTTTTAATTATAATATGAAGAGAGCAGCTCGAACTTATTTGCAGAGAATAATGTTCAAGTCAATAAATTTAGTAAGTTCTCCTGACAACATGTAAATGATGACTTTAGTTGCCTGAGTACCTGTGGAAGACAGCCCGATAACGAGAGTCCTTGTGTTTCTTTTCTAGCAGAGTGAAGCCAGAGTCTGGTCACTTCCTAACTTCAACAGCCGCCTTTCAGAAACTGGTAGCAAATAATTCACAGATTTATCTATACTCCTGCCCTAATGAAGAAGGTCAGCCTGCTAAGCAGAGCTGACACCTATCATCTACCAAGACATGAGTTGTAATTTACCTCAAGAAGACGAAGAAGAAGAAGAAGAGGAAGAAGGAGGAATCATCACCCTGGGAGAATCAGTAAGGGCTCTGAATACATAAGACAAGTAGCTTTGACCCAAGCTTAGCCCTGTGCAGGCAATAGTTTTGCCTTCTTCGTGCTCACCCCTGAGCTGTTTGAATCATGGGGACAACACCTAGTTAATCACTTGCACTAAATGCCGAACCAAAAGCCTAATGCAAAGATTTCATTGACTTCTTTTGGCTTTGGACGAGACCCAGACGCATCAGCCATTACAAAGGGACTATCCAAGATCCAGTGGTGGCATAACTACCTGTCCACAAGGAACTGAACCAGTACAAGAAGAACACGAGTCAGACATAAATCATAGGTCTGTTACTGTCTCTTCATGCACTTTGGCTTGGGAATTCCAAAAGAATTGGAAGGAACTTTGGCTAACTTCATGCAACTGAACAAATTCTCCCCTGGTCCATACAGAATAATTAAAGAGAAAAACAGCTGTTGGGTTGACCTTCACACAATTTTCTTCATGACACTCAGAGTGCTTATTTTCAAAAGAGAAATATTTATAATCTTCTCAAGAAACAGTATAAAAACTAAAAAAAAATTATTTTTTTCCTCTAATCCTAATTAAAAACAAATCAAACAACCAAACCAAACAGCCAACAAAGCAACCCAATATATAAAGCAAATTTGGCCAAATTTTGTTGAAAAAGAAAAATGCCTTTAGGCTGAGGAATCATATGCCAAAGTATAGCCCAAAGCAGGTTAAACCAAAGGAATCAGAAGGTCTTCTGGAAAAGGAGGGCATATAATGGGAATGACAGCAGACCTTTAACTGTAGCAGTGCTGCTGGGTGCCGCTATAATGAACTGAAACCTACAATCTCCTAGGGTTAATAAGACACCTGTCTTGAAACTAGCAGTCATATTGGTTTTCCAAGCCTGACACAATAGTTAAAGTCTTGATGAAGTTCTTACTGTGCCAAAGGAACTTACTAACAAAGCCACTGAGTCAATTTAACCTAGTGAAACTGGACCCTGTAGACTGGGTTATCAGAGTTTTGTGTTGAGATAATTACAGCACTAAAGAGAGCATATGGGCTGTCAAGGCTGGCACATGGCCTGCACCAGCTGTTACCTGGGTGCTTTGGAAAATCTACTGAACAGCATTTTGGATGCAGAACAGCTATATGTAAGTTTTCCAAGATATCTAGTGGGAAATCCTCATAATAAATTTATTTTTTTATATAGGGAAGGATTACACCCAATAACATGACTGCAAAAAGTACAACCGTAAACTTCAAAAGGAAACTACCAGAGGAAAACAATTTTGCATGGCAGTGAAGTGCGCCAATAGCAAGCTTCACATTGATATAGAAAGTAAACTGTTCAAGAAATTAGCTTTTGTATGGTCCAGCTGAAAGCAATACTGAAATACTCCTGCTTAGAAGCTTTTCTAGAAATGTGCTTCTGAGTCAATGGGATTTATCCTATTATACCTGGCATTGCTACTCCATGAAAAATGTCTTCCAAATGCAATGTCATAGCTAATCAATTACTAACAACAGCTATTATTGATTAGCTGTGATGCTCTTACAGGGTCTGTCTTTATGAGCTAATATCAACCAAGGAAAACGTTTCAAATAGGATGTGACCAATGAGTTAGAGAGAAAATTTAAAGAGGAATCAAACAAAAACATGCCCAGACAGAATATAACAAATGGAAAAACACACACCAAAATATCATAACACGCGAGGACTGGAAAATATGATTATTGGATCCAGGAGGATCATAGTAAATTACATTAATTATTTCAATAAGTAGACTTAACCACCCAAACAGAACTTCCTAAAATACATTATTCTAAGTTTGCCTGCAGTACTTGCAATATCTATGGTCTGAGAGAATGACTGGGAAACATGTAAACTGACAAGTAATAGAGGAACCAATGCTGAATTTTCAAAAACTGACCAGATGCCTCAGAGTTTTATGAGTAAAAACTGTTTGCCATTACTATGGCTGGGAATACTGGCAGTGCACAGATCTGAAAAACCTCTGCAAGATCCCAAATCTTAGTTTTTCAAACCAAGTTAAACTTAAAAAAGTTGAGGTAATGAAGCTCCAGCTTCAGTTTCAAGTCACCTTAACAGGCAAAAACATAGATTCATTCCTCTGACATCATTAGCTTCATGGTGCTAATGCAAATATATCACTATTTGTTTCACATAATTCAATTTCATGTCTTCATGAATCTCTCGAGAAATTAATGAATGGAAAATTTAAGATTTGCTATCTCTTTGAACATGTCATTTCATTAGAAACCTAGTTAACCCTTATTTCCTCCTTTTTTCACTCAGTAATACAACTTCATTGCTTATGAAGAATATATGCTTATATTTTGGTACAGTATTTTTTTCAAAGCAAAACCTGCATTTTTTAGCTCTCTAAACCCTGATTTGATGGAAAAGGAATGCATTCTGGAGTTGAAAAATTCAGTAATTAGATTAAAATTTTTTTAACCCTGTCTTAAAAATGTTAGGAAATCCAGTTGTATTACCCCAAATTAGGTGCATTACTGCATTATATTTTCCAAGCTTTAGCAAACAGCAAAAAAAAATTCCCCAGAAGAATCTTAATTCTTATCTATGGAAAACATTAAACTGCTAAGTGCTAACAACTGGAATTAGTCCTTAAATCTCTAATGAGAATAATAAAACATGAGTGCAGTTTGTGCTGTAACTTGATAAGGCCTGAATTTACTTGCTGTTAGTAAAAGTTCCTGATCCAGCAGTATGGCGTTTTACTCCCTGAGGTACAGGAAACAATATCTGTCCTTTAGGAGCATCCTCTGTGGTAAGCACTTCTTATCAGGGCTATCAAAGGACTAAGATAGCAGTGTAATATCTAGTAACAGCAGCTTTATGAGCAGATCCATTACTGATTTAAATCAATCTAAAGCAGGTAGTTCTGATTAACCCATTCAGAGCAAAGCTGACCTCCTCACGAGATTATTTCTTCTGAAAGTAAAGCAAACTCTTTCTATGCTACCAGATGTGACATGAACTGAATCTAAGAAGTAGCAGCAGCAGAAGTGTGGACCAAACACCACAATGTCGTAAGCCACTTTAAAAAAAAAATCTTGTATTAAAACCTTGTCACTCTGTAAAGATGTAATACTTTGCAGTAGTAAAATTTAATACTCTTGAAAATTCTGATTTGAACTAAACTAGAATACTGTAGGCAGAAGAAAATTATTTAACTGAGCCTGTCTAAAATCACCTTGCTCTCAATTTGTCTGAAAATCTTTTTTATAAAAGGCAACCTTCAAACACTGTTCACCACAATTTTCTGTCAAAACACTTATTGGAAGGCAGTCTTCAGATTCTATTTGCCTGTAATTATATTTTTATTCTTTGCAATGGAAAATGTAATTGTAACTTTTCTTGAATTTCCAAAAGTAAAATGAAAATGTTGCGATAAGTCAGCAGTTTAGCAAGCCACAGCTATTTTAATTTCTAGTGTTTTCACTTAATGTCAATGGTGATTCCATCCCAAGTTTTAATTAAAAATCCTTAAAACCATTGCTTATATTTTTTCATATGTGTTAAGAAATAAGGGGGCTAAACCCAGATTTTAAACATGCCAAATGTAAAATGGTTTCAATGATGATTTGCTAACATGGCCCATAATTAGATCACAGAGATCACAGAGCATTACCTTTTGATTGGTGTTTAGAAAGACAAAAAAGCCACTGCACTCAGCTTGACTCAGCTGGGAAATGCCAGCATGCTCCCAGCCTGGGGAGGCCCAGCAGAGGAACACGGCGCTGCCAGAGATTGCCAGAGCACATAAACAGCACGCATTGCCGACACCCTCTCACCACTTGCTAACTTCAGGCAGTTGGACACACTAAATGGTCACCTTCACCATACCCTGGGCCTGATCCTGCTCTTTCCAAAGCCAGTCTGAGCTAAATTATTGATTGCAACAGTCAGTCCCTCGTGTCTTAGGAGTTAATGGGATCGAAGTGACATATAATCAGCATGCGTAATTTGAGGAGCTCGAACTTCTTGGATTCCCTTGTGACTTATTTTGGAGACATTGCCTTTATTTCTGAACTCTCCCTCTGAATTACAAGAAGAAAGGAAAAGAAATTTGGATTCTAGCAAAGAAGCCGCTTTTTCTCATTCCAATTTTCTTGGAGCTTGTTTATAGCCTGACCTTGTAATCCTCCCATAACCCTTCCCCAGTGACATACTTTCCTACCCTTAGTCTAAATCCACTCCCTATGAGAAATAAAAAAAATACTAGATAGGGTAAACACATACAAAAAGTCAGCATTTCTGTTCCTGTCTGCATTACAAAGGTTCACAGACCAAATGAAAACCCTTACATATATGAACTATTTTAATTAGTGTAATTTAGTATTCTCCACAAACGCAAAAGGTTACACTCTTACTGATTCTTTGATTTAAACAATTCCTATTAAACTGTGTAATTTTAGTTCAGTATGTGCTTTTGCAGTACTTTATGCAAACGTGAACTCTTTGAGATAACAAAATCAGCATGAATTTTGTATTAGAAATATATTGCAACATTAATAAAACAAAGCAGTGTATTTTCTTATGATAATATAGTTTAAAGAAATTGGGTTTTTTAAGATTCATACCATACAGGTGACAAACTATTTATTTACTCCTGCTTTTACTGGTAGCTGTATATTTCTTATTAGATAATAAATTTGATCTTCCAAACTATTTTGCTTGAGCATCAGAAAATATCCAAGTGCTAAAGGGAGAGATGGCATCTAAAATATGCTGCTGAAGTTCTCTCTCTTGATAACACTGGAAGCTGTTCTGTAACTTGATCAATTTCCTGCATTTACAGAATATTGCTTTTTAAGCCTGGTATGGGAGAGAAATATCAAAACAGGCTGAGATATTTTCAGCTCTTCAGAAGGAGATGAAATTAAAAACTCTACCTTCAGTGCCTTTCCAAAAAAACCTTAAAAAAGAGAAAATCCTTTTTTTTCCTCTATCAGATTCAGGAATAAAATTTATGCTCTTTATATCACATATTGCTTTAACATTTTCAAAATGAAAGCTAAAACCAGGCCCAGAGCAATAGAGTAGAGTTTTAAGAATGTAAAATTATCTTCAATAGCCATTTTTTAAATAAAATATAAAATCTTGAAGCAGACAGCAAAGAATTGTATTGAGGGCAAAATCTTTCACTTAGACATAAATTTAAAGAAACCACATCCCTGAATCTTAAAAAAACACAATGATATTGTTTTCTAATTGCCATACAATGCATATATCAGTAGTATGAATAATTTTCAGGTGTCAGTTTTTAACCAAAAAGTTCCTCTACATTTATTTCTTTTAAGACACTGCCATTTGGTAGCTCTGCAGACGTACAGGAACAGAAGAACAGTAGTATTTGCACAGCCTTTTTGTTCCAGGCTGTAAATGTAATCCTGCATTTCAAGGTTACCAAGAAGGAGGAAAGGCATTATCATTGTTTTTTCAGTCTGACTGTCCCATTTAGGTGATGTACATACTCTGAGCAAATTAATTGCTTTGAATTTTACTTATATTTATTAACTGAGATTAGGAAAGGCAGTAAAACACTATATCAAAGCATTATGGAGAAAACAACCAGAATCAATCTTTTTCATTTGTCACAGACACCACTTATTTAAATCTAAAATATGTTCTTTGCTGTCCTTGATCTATTCTGGTAAATAATAGCTTGTACCAAATACAGGGCTACAGAATCCTCTCTTCTTTTTGAATATAAAAATACACAAATAATAAGTTTTAAAAAAAAAGAGACATATCAAACTTCTAATAATTGGGCAACAACAAAAAAGCCCCACCAAAACCCTGTAGTCTGTTAGATCTCCGCTTCTTAGCTAACTAGATTTTATTTCCATTTTCAAAAATCCTAAATGCATTATTTTTGCAGGGCTACTTCCAGAATTTAATCACTGTACCCCATCATTCCGACATTTATTTGGGGGCAAACCCTGCAATAACAAGAAATTCAGAAGGGCCTTGTAAAGAGAAAAAGACAAAATTGCTAAGTAATACAGTGCATTATAACTCCCTAAATAAGGCAGCTGCACATCACATTTCTCATACAGACAATTCTGCAAGAAAAGCATTACCTGACTGTAATCGTTTAGACTCAGAAATTAATTTAAAATAGACATGCTTGCATGTACCCAACACTGATTCCTTCTCCCCAGCTTTTGAAAGTTTGGTATCTGAAACACTGCGACACCATCGCCTGCTCATTATTATTTTTTTTAAACAATGTAATACTGAATCTCCCACATAGGAAGGAAGATAAGTAACAATATAGTGCAGGCTCCAAGTTAAATCTGGTTCAGACAGCGTAATAATGATGTCATTAAGGCTCCGAGCTGAATGGGAATCAGACAGTGCCATAGTACAGCTGCAGACATAAATCTGAAAGAACTTTTTTGGCTACATTCTCAGACTTACCTTGAAAGATATTTAGGAGCTCCAGCAATGTGAGTTGAAAGAAATGTTCTCAAAGGGAGGTTTGCAGACGGAAGAACCTGTGTAGGCCTTATAGGCACTTTCTTCTGTGGCACAGGAAGGAACATTTTGTTAAATGAATAAACTAAGAGAAATAATTTCAGAAGAAGTGCAAACCAGAAAACAAATAAACCTTAATACTACCACAAATAAATGAGACTAAGGCAATTGTGGGACTGCTCAAAGCCTTTTTGCCTTGCTGAATGAAAGCAATCCCTAAGACTGAATGGGTAATGAGATCCTGGCTCCTGAGATTTTAGCTTTCTTAATCATGTTCATAATTAATTCAAGAACATTGATAATTTCATTACATTCTTTTTGTCTTATCAATAAATGATGTGCCTGCACTTTTGGTCCTGTGTACAGGGAGAAAGGAGATGCTTTGGGTAATACTGCACCAGGAATTGTATATGTATATATGTATATATACATGCATATATATTTATATATATATAATCTATATGACCCAAAATAGCGATGTGGTAGCTATTACCCATAACCAGGCCTCTATTTTCAGAATACTATGGCAAGCAGTTACAAATAATTAATAAGCTTTTTATGCAGGAATGAAAAACCCTTTAAAGAAAAATATGCTGCAAATAGAATTCCTGTCTGAAAGATATGTACCTAGAAAAAAATACATTTTCAGACATAGTGAGGAATGGATTTCACATGAAGTCAAACTATAAATGTATTTTTTAAGCATCTCTAGATATGTTGTTTTAAAAAAAATACCTTTTGAAGAAAAACCCAACTTCAGCTCCTTTTCCTCTTTGAAGATATGTGCCCTTCTGTTTGTCCTTCCAAACACATTTCCAGTATCAGCTTACATCTGACACCAAGCTATACTCGCCCTCTCAGCTGAAACTGTCTGGGGCTTTTTTACATTGTGGCTTTTTTGGTGGTGGGATTTTTTAGGAGTTGTTTTTTTGGTTTTGTTTTTTTAATGAAGACTGAAAGGTTTCTCTTTATCTAACAGTCAGTCAAATGCTGAAAGCATCCCTTCAGGATTTACGGCTTGCTCTGTGTAATCTTCAACAAAGCAACAAATCGGTTTTTGTCCCTTTTTTGTTGTTGTTGATTTAGAGGCGTCATCGATTTTAGACAGCAGAGTATGTAGAAATGAAAAGTTTCTGACTGGGAACAAATACTGCTGTGTTATTTGCTCTCACTTGCACCTTATTTCATTCTGACATCAGTGAAATCATCCATGGAGAATGTCCCTGTGCAAGAGAAAGCACCATAAATGAATCACAAATAGTTTAATAAGTGACTTCAAAAAAGCTACACTAAGGAAACATCTAACAAACTGTAGGAATTTCTGTGGTTCAGCTGATTCTCTTTTAAAAATAATAAAATCAAGCATTTTCTCCTCAAAAGCAGGTTAAATGTCAACTTAAGGACAAATAAATTCCCCACCAAGTGTTCTCATTTTCCACCCTGTTGACACCAGCTTCATGAGGATGTTAGTCCACTGAAGGTCTTGGTGGCTCTGAGCCAGCACAGCATGTGACAGGTCACCTGGGTGCCACATGGTCCCCATTAAAGAAAGAACATTGATGCACGTACAGATAGAGGGTTTCCATTCTGAGTATACTTATCAGGGCTAGGGAAAGAAGAAAGCCTGAATTTCATGTGTGTGCAATGTTCTGGGGTCATAAGCTAATGCTACTACTAAAAAAAAGAGATGGAGGAGCAACCCCTGGTTGAAGGTCAAATGACACCAACAGACTGCAGCCCATGCTGCTCACAGATAGTGCCTTGGAACTGAGGTGGCTGGGGACACCTCACCCAAGGAGCCCAAAATACAGCTGTGGAACACACCAGCAATTCAGCAGGGTGGACAAGGGGGGCACTGCACTTGGACTGGTCTCTCAGCCTTCATTTATCTTTTATGACTCTGATATCCAAAGAGGTGCCACAAGGTCTGGTATTAAAGACCTAGAGCAGCCCTAGAACCTAAGCAGCTCTGGAGACCTATGAAGCAGTTTTGGTTATTTGAAGGGTTCCTCAAGGGGTGGGGAAGGCAGCATAAAGGATCTACTACAGTGTAAAAGTAAAACTCCCTCTTCAAGTTTCAAGCAATGCCATATGAGAGGATAACAAGAGATAAAATCAGGTAAACAGAAATTATTTAGGATGTTTGATATGTTTACTTGGAAAGGCAGGCCCTGAACCATCCTTTGTCATGTCCCTCCCAGACTACCAGCACTGTTCCTTGAGGATGTAAAAACAAATCCAGATTGATTTAGGCAATCCAGATAATTCTATTCCCAATGAAGACAAGAGTGTGCAAGTCTTGAAGATGCCTTTACCCCAATGCTCCTGAGCCTTTATGGCCATAACCCCAAACCAGATTATCTGAATTGCCTCCTAAGGGGGCTCATCTCCCCACTCACAGTGTAAAAAGCCTCTGACTACACTCTCAGTTGAGGCATTTTCAGGGAACACCTGGAGTTAGATGGGATACCATTCCTGGATATGACAAATTAAGAATGCGGAATGCATTCAATTAATTAGAAAACATCCCCCACACCACCCCCCTCCTTCATCCTTGCTGTTTTCAGAGGGCAGAATTCAAGATAAGTAGGTTCAGATCCTGGATTCTGATTAAGTTGCTCTTGCTGTAGGTCAGTGTAATGCCTTCAGGTGTTACGAATCCAAGCCTTATTGCTGAGATCAGCAATGGTAATCCCTTTCAAATTTAGGGCAACATTTCTTTGAAGCAAGTCTGAGCTACAAATGATGTGGAAATCTCTCTGAACCTGATTATAACTTTTACTGCAAGAGCTATTGATAAGATGCTAAGCATCTTTGGCTGGTCCATGGAGTTTTTCAAGAATAATCTCAAAATTGAAGCTGTTTTTGTGTTTGAAATACCTGATCCATTTGTATCTGTAATTAATATATAGTCTTAGGTCACCTGTGCTTTATTCCTAATCTTTAAAATGTAAGTACTATTCCTTGGATTTGAAACTGTCTCATCAGAGCAGAAACCTTAAAGTGTTCTAAGGGATTTGGAGAACCATCCTGAAATTCACGAGAAGAATCCACATCACAGTTACTGGTAGTTATCAACAGTTTTTTCCACAGATAAGCCATCTATAAATTCACAACAGCAAAAATTATAGTCAAGTTTATAGAATTGCTCTTTAAATCCACTCATGAGCATGACCAAAATTATATGCGGTTTGCAGAATGACCTGATTACATGAGAAAGAAGTCCAAAAAGAGCAACACGGAGTCACTTAGCAAGGCAAGCTGTTGCCTGTGACAGTGATGTATGAGGCATAGGTGATATATGTACTGGGTGGCTTTATCAGTAAATCATTGAGTTATTTACTTCCCTGAGGAACTGGGCCTGTCCCTGGAAGAGACTACACTGTGAGATGCACCAGTGGGGGATTAATATTGGCAAAACAGTCGATTTTGATTTGTTCACACAAAAGAATCATAAAATAAAATTTAATAAATAATACACCACAGATGTACTTTCTTTTAAATCCTAGTACTTTAAAAATGGTAGAATTTGGATCTCCCTGTTATTTCCCTCATTTACATGAAAGGAAAAATCTCCACAAAATTTGTTTAAAATAAAGTATTTAGCCAACACATCCCTGGCAGGGTCTAAACAGTTACTCATTGAAAAATAAGAAAAAGAAGAGAGTATGGAGCTTGTGTACTGAAAAGATATATCACTTTCTTTCCATATTAAAGGTAGACAACAATCTCTACCATCTGCAAGGAACAACTGTAAGGCCACTGCAATTTCAAGCTTCTCCTATGGGTCCTTACTATAGGGCCATCCACAGGGACTCTCAAGCAGAGCAATGGACAGGGTGCTCCCCAGAGCAGATGTAAAACCAGCCCCTGGTGCCTGAGCCCTTCCCAAGCTCCTGGGCTTGCATAGGCAGGAGCATCACCTGTGCTTGGCACCTGGGCTCCAGCACCTTGCCCTCCAATTCACTGCATGAACCTGCTCCACACACGGCTTGAGAGAGAGCTCAAAGGGCTGTCCTGGTGTTCAGCCTGACACTGATGGATAAATCCCTTAATTCCTGGTCTTGTAGCAATAATTTTTTGTGCCTGATTTTAACAAATCTGAGTTAAAACTATACAGACTGAAACACTACAGAATACGTACATGGTCAAAACTGGAAAATAAACAAAAAATAATCTATCACTGACACAAACACTATACATATGGCTACTTTCTACATCAAAAATAAGGAAAAAAGCTTAAATGCTATAAACAGTTGCTGTGCAGAAAACAGCTCAACATTATAGAGTGTTATAGAAGTGCTTCTTCTAACACTAACACCATTTTCAGAAAAGCTTTACACAAATAAAGAAAAATCAGACACTAATTTTCAGAGTAATAAAAGCAATGACAACTTTATCATGGTTAATGTGCAGAAAATGACTGTTGTGATGCACAGCATATTATGGTAGAAGTGCAAACAAAATACTTTTTCCTCTTTAATTCCCCCACAACATGGTCATTCATTGGAATTACACCACATTTCCAGCACCATAGAATGAATCTGCCTTATTCTGATTTGGGGCTGCTATTCATATATAGTTGTTTTTTGTTTTTCAGTTATTATGTGAGAGCTTTGGAGAATCTCAGCCTAAAACTTACACATTCCTAACGCTATATGCCAATATTTCCAAATCAGAAGTGTGAAGTACAGTGGATATGGTACTCACCTTGGTCATGAAAATATGACTGGACATTAACACATGGCCTGACTCAGAATAGGGACTAGAAGTGCAATAGCCAAGGAGTATCTGGTTACAAGTAGCATTCCTTAAGGCTTCATGCTAGGCCCAACTACATCTTGGTTGTCATCCCAGACAATGAGGTGGAAAACATCCTCAGGAAGTTCCTTAATGACCTCAAGACTGGAAGCACTTCATTATTCTGGAGGGCAGCCATTCAGCAGGATCTCAAAAGGCTAGAAAGAGGAGCTTAAGGAAATATCACAAAATTCAGTAAAGAAAACCACTAAGTCCCATTCCTGTGCAGAATAACTCCATGGATCTGTATAGAGTGCTAGCAAACACTGCTAGAGAGCAGCTTTGCAAAAGATAACCTAGATTGGGGAAGAAAGTACACTGAGCATTTGTCAAGCGCCATGCTCTTGCAGAGACATGGACCAAATGCATATTGAGCTGTACCAACAAAATTATAGCCAGCAAGTCAAAAGACATGATTATTCCTCACCATTAGACACTTCTCTGCCTGCACCTGGAATAAACTTCAGTTCTGGACTTCCCAGTAAAAGAAAGATATTGACATGTTGGACCAAGTCCAGAGAGGGACCAGCAAGATAGCTGAAGGCTTGGAGATGACAATACGAAGAGGAGGCTGAGACAGTTTACTCAGGCTGAGTGAACACAGCCTCAAGCAGCCTGATGTAGCTAAACTGCATTGAGTGGGGACCAGAACACCCGCTCCAAAATGGGTTACTCCACTACCCTGTGAACAGAAAGGAGTGGAAGAATATAATGACATATTCTAGATATAAAACCTTAGTACATTCAGAAAATGCTCCAACCATGACCTGTACAGTTCCTGGTTTCCCATATTTTAAACTTGAGAGGTGGTGGTGTCATCAGCTCCTTACAGTGCTTCTGTCCATGCACTGTATACCACTGCTATTTTTTCATTAATCACTTTAAATCTCATTTAGAGAACATTAATTGCATCAAAGCTTCAAAACAACTATAAAATTTCTTTTCTCTCTAAACAGAGACCTTCATGAAAGCTAAATCAACAATTACAAAGTAGAATATTAAACTGCTATATACAGTAGCTCTGTTCTACTTGCTCTGACCTACTCACATGTTATTTGCTTAAAGTATTTTTAATTCCAAAAATAGACAGTGATTTCCAAGTCACAGCAGCCATAGTCACCAAAGGCTTCTAGAAATGAAAATGTTTTCAAGGAGATCCTCTTTGTACAACAATAATTTTCTAAAGGGTGAAGTATCATAAATATGTGACCTAGTTCCAAACATCTGCATTCTAACTGCCACTATTTGTTTCTTCTCCAAGCCTCAACTCTTTTTAGAGATCAGAACTACCTCTGGTTCTAGTAACAGTAGGATCATGCACTTTGCTTCTTCATATTATAGACAGTGGAAATCCACACATATTCAGCATATATAGATGTGAAATAATGTAAAAAATATTTAGGTGAGTCACACATACCTGACCCAGAAGGATCTAATAGATGAGGAACTTATAAAATGCTTTTTATGTATGGGAAATATTTGAGCGGGCAAAAATATGTCATTGCAACTGTTTCAAGGAGCAGATGGGTAGGTACATGCATTGATAGTGACACAAAAGATGGAAGGTAAGATTGGTCAACGGCATGTAAGAGCTGAAAATTATAAAAATAGAAGAAAGGCGCAGAGATTATCAGAAGGGTAATTAGAAACAGCAGGGAGAGAAAATACAGTAGTTGTGGAAATAACAAAAATCAGAATAGGAAAGATCTGCAATAGATAGAACTTGCTCTAAAAGCCATAATCATGGAAAATATTAAGCATTTGCATTAAAAAAAAATCTTCTGATGTAGCTAGAACGTAGTATTCAGTTAAATACTCCTGAAACTACAAGCTGCATTTACAGTAATTTACATTTTAAAAGAAAAAATAACACAAAAGGTCATAGGAAAGAGAATAAATTTCAAATGCTGTTTCACAACTTTGTACAAAATAATAAAGTGAGTTGTTTTGATTGAATTTGAATTGACAGCAAAAAATTCTCATTTACCGTTATTTGATGCTTCATTGAGTGACTTGTGGTTCGTTACCAGCTTTTTCAATTGATACATCTCTTTGCAGCCAAATAATGGATAAGTGACACACACTATGAAATATGCATTTCACTAAGAAACTGCTTTCCACATCCTGAGAACCCTGGGTAGTATTTATGCTTGAAATTAAACCAAACACTAAGCATTGATTTTAATATGTTTAGATGAAATCAAATTGCCCTAACTGCGTTAACACTGTGGAACATGCAGTAATCCATGTATTTTATAGGCTGATAAATCTGAAACTACAGTAAATGCATAATTATGCCATCAGTGATATCTGTTTCTGGTGCCTATTACTCAGATATCGTGCTATCTACAGCATTATGCATGAAAGTAACACCAAGGAAGCAATTCATTTTTCTCACAAGTTACTGAATCAGTTCAAATCAAAAATCAATGGCATTAATCAACTGCATTTGTAATTTCAAGGAACAGTCTTTTGCTTCCTTGCCTATGGAGTGCCAATTGACTTTGAGGACGCTTCCTGCATTAAATATTTGGAGAACTGCAAGTTTGTTGAACCCCTGCTCATTTCAGTTCCTAATGCTGTTGTTTTCCATATGTATATTAGCATGAATATTGTCTGAAGTCTGAAGTCTGAAGTCTCTTTCCATACTAGCCAGAGAAGCATTATTTTGATAATTTCCACTCCAGGACAAACATTTTAAAAAATCCAAACCTCAGACTGCATATTGCTCAGTAAATGCTGTTTCTAATACTCACAGAAAAAAATCAGATATGTTAAAAGAAGAAGAGAAAAAAGGAAGCAGGCAAGGCACAAAATGGGGGGAAAGGAAGGCAACAGTGAGGAAAGGGAGACAGGAAGAAGCGAGTCACCAAACCATCATTTCCAGAAAATGCTAGATAGGCAACTTCAGGGTTTGTACTTTTTTCTTCTGATGGTATTGGAATGATATTTTTTTTATTCATTGAAAAATGAGGAGAAAATATTAAATTATTTTGACAAATAGAAAAAAAAAGTCACAATTAAGTGAGGGGGATGGCAAACAAAGGGTGAGCAGAAAAAACTTCAGTCATCAAAACAGGGCTTTAGGGTCACCACCTCAACTACATGTACACAAATACAGGAGTGATTACAGGACAGCATCATGGGAGCAGTTCTCATGCCTTTTCTGGGAAATCAGCATAACTGTGTGTTCCTGCAGCATGTGCACACAGTGTGCATATCCTGGGAAAAAAACAAAGAGGTGTGTGCAACTGTAGAGTAACAATCTTATTGAAACACAGATATGGTGGGATAGCACACACAGCTGCAGTACTGCAATGGAGGAATAAAAAGCTCTTTAGGTGTGGCAGGCTAGGGTGGCAAGGGTGAGTGGAACTAGGAAAGCAAAAGTCTACCAGGAACTGAATCTGGCTGTGATATAAAAGGCAGCCAGAAGGGATTCTTCTGGTATATTAGTTACAAAAGTAAGACCAGGAAAAATGAGGGCCCACTGCTGACTGGGGTAGAAGATGTGGAAAAGGGTGAAATACACAATACCTTATTTTATTTACTCTTTACTTACCTTTAGCAATCCCAAGGCCCCAAGGTCAGTGGGAAAATATGGAGTAAGAAAGACTAACCATCGATGGAGGAGGATCAGATTAGAGAACATTTAAATAAATCTGACTCAAGTCCATCAGATTTGATGGGATACACCCATGAGTGCTGAAGAAGCTACTCAAACTCTCTGAAAGGTCATGGAAGTCACAGGAGATTCTTAACAACTAGGAGAAAGGCAGTGTTTCTTCTAACCTCAGGAAGGAGGGAACAGCAGGCTCATAAGACTCAAATCCTTCCTGTTAAAAATAATGGAATGGATCTATCTGGAAACTACTTCCAAAAACATGGAGGACTGAAGGATGATTTGGATTAATCAGCACAGATGTATTCAAAACTAATCACTTTTGACTGAACTCATAGCCTTCCTTCCTTCCTTCCTTCCTTCCTTCCTTCCTTCCTTCCTTCCTTCCTTCCTTCCTTCCTTCCTTCCTTCCTTCCTTCCTTCCTTCCTTCCTTCCTTCCTTCCTTCCTTCCTTCCTTCCTTCCTTCCGCCACTTCCTTCCGCCACTTCCTTCCGCCACTTCCTTCCGCCACTTCCTTCCGCCACTTCCTTCCTTCCTTCCTTCCTTCCTTCCACCACTTCCTTCCTTCCTTCCTTCCTTCCTTCCTTCCTTCCTTCCTTCCTTCCTTCCTTCCTTCCTTCCTTCCTTCCTTCCTTCCTTCCTTCCTTCCTTCCTTCCTTCCTTCCGCCACTTCCTTCCGCAACTTCCTTCCGCCACTTCCTTCCGCCACTTCCTTCCGCCACTTCCTTCCTTCCTTCCTTCCTTCCTTCCGCCACTTCCTTCCTTCCTTCCTTCCTTCCTTCCTTCCTTCCTTCCTTCCTTCCTTCCTTCCTTCCTTCCTTCCTTCCTTCCTTCCTTCCTTCCTTCCTTCCTTCCTTCCTTCCTTCCTTCCTTCCTTCCTTCCTTCCTTCCTTCCTTCCGCCACTTCCTTCCTTCCGCCACTTCCTTCCTTCCTTCCTTCCTTCCTTCCTTCCTTCCTTCCTTCCGCCACTTCCTTCCGCCACTTCCTTCCGCCACTTCCTTCCGCCACTTCCTTCCGCCACTTCCTTCCTTCCGCCACTTCCTTCCACCACTTCCTTCCTTCCTTCCTTCCTTCCGCCACTTCCTTCCTTCCTTCCTTCCTTCCTTCCTTCCTTCCTTCCTTCCGCCACTTCCTTCCGCCACTTCCTTCCTTCCGCCACTTCCTTCCTTCCGCCACTTCCTTCCGCCACTTCCTTCCGCCACTTCCTTCCGCCACTTCCTTCTTCCGCCACTTCCTTCCTTCCGCCACTTCCTTCCTTCCTTCCTTCCTTCCGCCACTTCCTTCCTCCTTCCTTCCTTCCTTCCTTCCACCACTTCCTTCCTTACGCCACTTCCTTCCTTCCGCCACTTCCTTCCTTCCGCCACTTCCTTCCTTCCTTCCTTCCTTCCACCACTTCCTTCCTTCCGCCACTTCCTTCCTTCCGCCACTTCCTTCCTTCCGCCACTTCCTTCCGCCACTTCCTTCCGCCACTTCCTTCCGCCACTTCCTTCCTTCCTTCCTTCCTTCCTTCCTTCCTTCCTTCCTTCCGCCACTTCCTTCCGCCACTTCCTTCCGCCACTTCCTTCCGCCACTTCCTTCCGCCACTTCCTTCCTTCCACCACTTCCTTCCTTCCTTCCTTCCTTCCTTCCTTCCTTCCTTCCTTCCTTCCTTCCTTCCTTCCTTCCTTCCTTCCTTCCTTCCTTCCTTCCTTCCTTCCTTCCTTCCTTCCTTCCTTCCTTCCTTCCTTCCTTCCGCCACTTCCTTCCTTCCTTCCTTCCGCCACTTCCTTCCTTCCTTCCTTCCTTCCTTCCTTCCTTCCTTCCTTCCTTCCTTCCTTCCTTCCTTCCTTCCGCCACTTCCTTCCGCCACTTCCTTCCGCCACTTCCTTCCGCCACTTCCTTCCGCCACTTCCTTCCGCCACTTCCTTCCTTCCGCCACTTCCTTCCGCCACTTCCTTCCTTCCTTCCTTCCTTCCGCCACTTCCTTCCTTCCTTCCTTCCTTCCTTCCTTCCTTCCTTCCGCCACTTCCTTCCTTCCGCCACTTCCTTCCTTCCGCCACTTCCTTCCGCCACTTCCTTCCGCCACTTCCTTCCGCCACTTCCTTCTTCCGCCACTTCCTTCCTTCCGCCACTTCCTTCCTTCCTTCCGCCACTTCCTTCCTCCTTCCTTCCTTCCTTCCTTCCTTCCACCACTTCCTTCCTTCCGCCACTTCCTTCCTTCCGCCACTTCCTTCCTTCCTTCCTTCCTTCCACCACTTCCTTCCTTCCGCCACTTCCTTCCTTCTGCCACTTCCTTCCTTCCGCCACTTCCTTCCTTCCGCCACTTCCTTCCTTCCGCCACTTCCTTCCTTCCGCCACTTCCTTCCTTCCTTCCTTCCTTCCTTCCTTCCTTCCTTCCGCCACTTCCTTCCTTCCGCCACTTCCTTCCTTCCTTCCGCCACTTCCTTCCGCCACTTCCTTCCGCCACTTCCTTCCGCCACTTCCTTCCGCCACTTCCTTCCACCACTTCCTTCCGCCACTTCCTTCCGCCACTTCCTTCCTTCCGCCACTTCCTTCCGCTACTTCCTTCCTTCCGACACTTCCTTCCGACACTTCCTTCCGACACTTCCTTCCTTCCGCCACTTCCTTCCTTCCTTCCTTCCTTCCTTCCTTCCTTCCTTCCTTCCGCCACTTCCTTCCTTCCTTCCGCCACTTCCTTCCGCCACTTCCTTCCTTCCTTCCTTCCTTCCTTCCTTCCTTCCTTCCTTCCTTCCTTCCTTCCTTCCGCCACTTCCTTCCGCCACTTCCTTCCTTCCGACACTTCCTTCCGCCACTTCCTTCCTTCCGCCACTTCCTTCCTTCCTTCCTTCCTTCCTTCCTTCCTTCCTTCCTTCCTTCCTTCCTTCCTTCCTTCCTTCCGCCACTTCCTTCCGCCACTTCCTTCCTTCCTTCCTTCCTTCCTTCCTTCCTTCCTTCCTTCCGCCACTTCCTTCCTTCCGCCACTTCCTTCCGCCACTTCCTTCCGCCACTTCCTTCCGCCACTTCCGCCACTTCCTTCCTTCCGCCACTTCCTTCCTTCCTTCTGCCACTTCCTTCCTTCCTTCCGCCACTTCCTTCCTTCCGCCACTTCCTTCCTTCCTTCCGCCACTTCCGCCACTTCTGCCACTTCCGCCACTTCCTTCCGCCACTTCCTTCCGCCACTTCCTTCCACCACTTCCTTCCTTCCGCCACTTCCTTCCTTCCGCCACTTCCTTCCTTCCGCCACTTCCTTCCTTCCGCCACTTCCTTCCGCCACTTCCTTCCTTCCGCCACTTCCTTCCTTCCTTTTCTCTCTCTTTTTCATTTTCTCTTTTTCTTTTTCTCTTTTTTATTTTCGTTCTGTCTGCTTTTCTTTTACATGAGGAAGATGAGCACTGTGTTTGGAGGTGACTGCCTTTCCTCATTATGGAGAGCCTACATGATGTTTCATCTAATTTTTACATAACTATCATGATATTCCTCAGGCACAATACAGGAATCGGACAGCAAATGCACTTGCTGAAGAGCTTGTTTGGTCAACACAGAAAAATAGGCATTGTTATTCTGTGTTCATTTTATCCTGAAACTGATTTGGTTAATCAAACTGCTCCATGGAAGCACTTTCAGATACAGAGGTATAAAATATAAGTTTACACATTTTTAGATTTTTTTTTAATGTATACAACAATATTAAAAAAAAAAAAAAGTTTGGTTTCTTTTCTTTCACTAAGCTGGTGAAACAGAAGTGTAGCTGAGTTATACCTGTTGGGAGACCCTTTCCAGGGTATTGTTTGTTGTTTTGTTTTTTTTTTTTTACTGTAACATAAGCTATACTGTCATAAAAACTACTATATAACTGTAGCTGCTTGAAGAGGTTTGACATCACTCACTACCTCACCATAATTCAAGCTACAAAACCTGAATACTGACAATGTTCAAATACACCAATTCATATGACATTTAGTGCTAGATTTGGTGATGAGATAAAATCATCACCAAATGTGATGCTGTAAGTTCACTGATTTATAACATTATTTGATATGTGCTTTCTGTAGAAGAAGAGAGGTCATCTGCTGACAGGTGCTTTTGATTAGCACATTTCAGTTTTGTATCCAATACAGGAAGAACATATTAATATTTACCTTCAGATGATGATGCACACTCTTTGTTATCTAAAAGCTTGGCTGCTGTTGGTTCCTACTCTTTCATACTGTCTGCAAAGGGAACAATGAACAATGCCTCTACCCTTGCTTCTATCCAGCAAGGCTCCTGAAGGAAAGCAGTCGTCAGTCCAGAACAATCTACTTTAGGAACCATAAAGCACCTAACCAGATAGCATTCTGAACACCCAGAATTTACAGACCGTGATCATTTTTCACACACTGAGTGTGTGGTGGTTCAGAGAACACAAGTTACAGAATTAATGTTTTACTGTCCAACTACTAAAGTAATTTTTTTCAAACTGGGACTAAGGTGGCTAATTATTTTTGAAAGTTAATAATAAGATGTTTCATGCTTAATTGCATTGTGACTGTGCCTACAATAGCCAGCTATTAATCAAGCTGTTATGTTCAATGCAGTACAAAGATAACAAAATAGGATAGCCCTGGTTCTCTTTTTGCAAATGCCAGCAAATGGTATGACTTTTACCATTACTTCTAGAAATTTATGCCTGGATGAAATTAAATAGTTCTTCCCTCTCTTTTGCTGCTTATGGTCCTTGCTGCATAATTTCATTATGTGTTGTTCTTGATTCTGAAATAAAAACAAATATGAAGTACAGCTCCACCAGGAATGCTATTGTAATTCTTTATTCCATTGCTGGAATTAACAAGATTTTTTTAAGGGACAAACCTTTTTTTTTGTAAAACTGCTACTAAAATAAAAATATAAACAATTATTGAAAATATATAGTCACCAAAACCCTATTAAATTTATCTCTTAAACAGGTTTATTATTTCACTACATATTTGAATAAAGATTTGTCTTCTGTAGCTTTGGCACAAGAACAGATTTATTTAGTTTATAAAAACAATTATTTTTTTCTCCATCATCTACCCAGAATAGAATTGTTTAGGAGGTATATGGGCTTTGTCAAATGTTATTCTCAAAAAAACAATCTGTTCAAATCCATTTAGATATTTTAATAAATATATAGGTGTCAGTATTTTTATGGCTAGTTCACAAAAGCTTCTAATTTATGAAGCTTTTTTATTGTGTGTCACTGGAAACATGCAAGACAGATGCCTCATCTACACTAATATTGCTACTCTTTTATGTTATTTAGGGAAGATTCAGCAATCTTAGGGCTGACACAGCTAATACAGTGAAATACATGTAAACATAGCATCAAATTTAAGGGATGCCATCACCCTGAGCTTTTGAAAGCTTAGGAATACAGGACACTCCTCAAAGTTGGACATCTTGCACTGGAAGAAGTGCAGTTACCAGTTCTGGGCTTGGTATGATGTTTCACACTCCTTTACAAAGCTATACCTGCACTGTTTCCTTTCTCAGGAGTTACTCAGTCAGTGTCACCCAGAGAAGTTCAGCTCCATTGAAACAAATGAATTTCACAAATGTGTGGTCATCCTTCCCACTATTTTCATTTTTACTGTTAAAACCTAAGTCACCTATGGACTACTAGAGCATGGGAATGAAAAGGGAAACACATCTCTCTGTTACACAGAATGTAGGGGATGCAGCAGGTATTTACTAGGATTATTCTGCTTTGCCCACCTATTTCTGTGAGATTTCCTGAGGAGAAGGCAGGCTATATAATGCATGGACAAAGCACACCAGGTAAGTCAACTCTCCTTGGCCAAGCTTCTCTGGGAGCAAAGGGAACTTTGCCATTCCATTGACTTTGTTAGGTTGCAGGTGAGAACAGCCTATATTTGCATTCTTGCACACCTGATGGCAGTAAAAACAAGCTCTTTTTTATGCCTTCCTTTAAAAATGTTTAAAAACCAGCTGAGGAAATGTCTCTTAACACAACTGCCAGCATATTTAACAACCTCAGCTTCTAATTCCTAGCTCTCAATTTGTTTTATCCAAAGTTTAGCAGAACTGAGAGTGCTTGGGTTAAATAGCTCCTGCACTGGAGAAACTCCCCGCTCTGCCATTGCTCAGGAAGCACAGGGAATGCAAAGATGTCTCTTTGGCAGCTGGTTCGTTCAGTCTGCCAACCAAGCACGGAATGATTAGCAGTGCACTGCAGAATAGAAACTGGTAACTGCACCAGTGGTGCAGCAGCTACATCATCCACAATGACTGTAGAAAATACCCCAGGTTTAGATTTCTTAGCCAGCTTCACACTTCATACTCAGATAGCAGATACAATGTAGAGAGAATTGCATTTCCTAGAATAATTTCTGACTTAAGGATCTTGATTCTTTCACACGTTCAGCAGGTCTGTGTCATTTAAATTACATCTCATTAATGTATCCCTCTTCTTTCCTTCCTGAGGACGGTCCCTCTAAATTCTTTTACTTCACATTTCTTAGTCTCAGAATATTCCTCTTTTCTTTTCTGCTCTCCAATCTAAAACCATTCTGTCACAAAAGTGTCCCTGCCCACATCAAGGGTTTAGAATCAGATGAATTTTAAGGTTCCTCCCCTTCAACCCACACCATTCTATGATCCCATTACATTAGTCATCTCCCAAATCAATTAACATAAGTATTTACTGGTTTGGTTATTCTCATTAAGTAAATTTCTATTGTCTATTTTTTTGCTTCTACTCTACTTACTTTATGAATCTTGTGATTATTTTTCTTCAATTTCCCCTCTTTTTTCAACATATTTGTATTAGAAATTCTATCCTCTTTAATTTGTCCTACTCTAATTCCAGTCTTTCTGCCACACCTCAACACTCATTTCTTTTTATTCCTCTTCATGATTTCTGAAATACAGTTATTCTACCTGATTCTGTCTTGTTATTTAGACAGGCATCTGACACACAAAATACAAAATTGTTTAGCAGTTTGATCTTCCACACTTCCTTTCCACTGAAAATTGACATAGCTAAGGGATTTAAATGAATTTTCCATACCTTATTGACCTATTCATACATGTTTTTTGCAGATGTGACTTTCTTATTCCAGGTAATAAATTGTCCTGTGGCTAATATGAATGGCAGGTCTACAGAATATTGCATTGTGAGTCTTTAAACATTCTATGACATATATTTCATTACAAACAGGAGGTAAAAATAAAACATGTCACCTACTGAGGAGGTAAAAATAAAAGGTGTCACCTTCCTTGAGGAAGAAAAAATTGGTTTGTGGTAAGAAACTCTAAAATATGCAGATTGAGCACAGAAGGCAGAAGAGAGGTGCTTTTGTTTGAGGATATAATCCTGCTCTTTAAAGGTAAAGGTATTTAGCATTTTCATAAGGCTTAGGCTGAGTCCTAGCATGTGATTCAGTCAGGATGTAGATAAATAGTTTCCAATTGTTTAAAAAAAAATCTCCTAAGGTAGATAACTCAATCCTCTTTGTACAAAATAGCAATCATCTCAAATACCTGTTGAATGATGAATTTCCTTTGCACCCTGACTTGAATGGTAGCAACTCAGGCTTGTAAAATTATTGAATTTACTGACCACTATATGTTTTGGAGTCTCTTCTCTGTTTTATGCTACAGTCCCTTTGACAAAATTTTCTTACCACCCTTCATTCAAACTATTTCAGATGGAGAGTCAATCACTTGCTATAATTGGACTGCATTATTTCCAAGAAGAAGACTGATACAATGTCCATTTTCCCTTTTTGAGGCAGGTATCAGAAGTGTTGGGATAGATCACTGACAACCTCAGCCTAGCTCTGGAGAGTAGAAATGGCTAAGGTTATACTTACACTAGAAAATCAAGGCCATGATTGAAATGGTAGAGCAGAGTGGGTACCTGTATTCCAAAACTCACCTTTTTCTTCCTTCCAAAACACCTACTAGTAACCATTCCTACGTCTCCTGAACAACTCTCAGTCATCGTCTGGCAGAGGGCTAGTTTGTAGAGGGCTAGTTTGCACAGCTTCAAAATTACAAGTATCAGTCAATGGCTAATTGCAGGGCTCAGAGGATGCCGGTGTTGGAGCCTGCAATTTGGGCCTGTTCAGTTCAGTGGTGAAGATGTTTTTGTCCTGATAAAACCAAAAGTGCAAACACCTCAATCTGCACAACATCACTGGAATGGAAAGGAAACACAACTGGTATTACTGAGCATCCCCTGCCACAGAGGGAAAACTCAGCCTTCCAACTCCCAAGAGAGTGAATAAGATGTAAAACTTTTCTCCTTAGAGCTCACTCATCTCATCTCTAAAGATAGGCAGTGTGTGACCATGAAACTGACTATGAGTAATGGGCCATTAATTTTCATTTGCAAAATGAGACAATATGATACCATTTTTACCAGGATGATAAAATGGAAAAGCTATTTATTACTTTGCCAGTAAGAAACTGGCTTATGCTATGGACAAATTATTTTGAAAATTTATTTTGAAATATAGGTAATTGTGCACAAACAGTACAACTGGAAAAAAATAGAAATTAAGTATGGCTACTTAGAAAACATGACATTAATAGGTTGCTACAGAATCTCTATAATGTACTTTTTGATGGTACCTGCAGTAGTTTCTATGGAATGGAAACCTATTAAAATGTAGAAGAGGTCAATATAACTCAAGCCTAAGTAAACAATGCCCAGAATCCTTGCAAGCTGAGCTTTCCTTGAAACAAGAAAATGCTTTGCTTGTTCTGGTTAACTCTGCATAACTGTGAACTTCTATGTGAATGTGGAAGACTTCTTTATAGGTGTGTCTGCAGATGAGCATGCACATTCATAGATGACATTGAAAAGGACATAGTTTAAATTCAGACATACATACGCACGAACATATAGATTTCCAATTGTGCACCAAGGGGAAGAGTTTTCAAAATATTTTTTAAATAAATTTATTTAGCTATTTTTCGTGTCTCAGGTATGCTTATTAATAAATTAGAAACACCTTATAAAACATTTTACATACCACCTGTTTTTACATAACTCCTGAGTACTATAGAGGATGGACAGATGGACATCATAAAAAGGGAATATGATTTCCTGTTCTAACTGCATTGGTGTCTTCAACACTGTAGTAAGTGTACCTTGGTCAGCTGGGAAACATTCACCCAGGCTCTCTCCACAGCCCTCCTCCACAAAATGGGTGAGAAAATAGCATGAGAACCTCATGGATTGGGATAAAGGCAGGGAAATCACCATAATGGGCATTACAGACTCAGGAAACATTAAAATAAAAATTGAGTCAGAAGATTAAAACAGAATCCATCCTGCTCCTTCCCCTTCTTCCCAGGCTTAAGTTTTCACCTTCATTCCCAACTGCTCTGCTCCATCCACTCCAAGTAGTACAGGGCAACGGGGAAGGGGGGCATTGTGCTCAGTCCATAACAGCTTCTCTTTTCTGCCCCTTCCTCTCTCTGTCCCTCTGCTCCAGCTTGGGTCCTTCCTTTAGGCCACAGTACTTTAAGGACTGCTCCAGCCTGAGTCCTTTCCATAAGGTGCAGTACTTCAAGAACACGCTGCTCCACTGTGGGTCCCCCAAACAGGGCACAGGTCCTGCCAGAAAACCTGCTCCTGCCTAGGCTCCATGAGGGAGCAGAAAAACCTGCTCCTGCCTGGGCTCCATGAGGGGCAGTTCCTGCCAAGAGATTGCTCTGGCCCAGTGTCATCATACACTGCAGTTTGGTATCTGGCCCACCATGGTTCTCTCTACCATGGTGGGCCTCATCCCCATGGATGAGGGGAAGGAGCTGCTCCATGGTGGGGCTGCAACAGACCTCTGCCCCACCATAGAGCAGCTCCTTCCCCTCATCCTTCAGTGACCTTGGTGTCACTGCAGAGTTGTTTCACGTTTTCTCACTCCTCTCTCACAGTTGCTGTTCTGCAGCATTTTTCTACCCTTTCATAAATACGTTATCACAGAGGCACCATCAACTGATAAGCTCAGCTTTGGCCACCAACAGATCTCCCCTGGAGCCAGCTGGAACTGGCTCTGTCTGACACTGAAGGCAACTTCTGGTGTATTCTCAGAAAAAACGCCAGTGCCAGGTCCTTGCTGTGGACACCCAACACAACAACCTGGCTTTCAGTACTACACTCTCTGGAGAGGCAGAAGCTTGACATGAGCCAGCAACATGCACTTGCAGCCCTGAAAGGCAACGGTATCCTGGGATGCTTCCGAAGCAGTGTAGCCAGTGGGTGAAGGGAGGTGACTCTGCCCCTCTTCTCCACCCTTGTGAGACCTCACCAGGAGAGCTGCAGTCAGCCTCGAGGTTTCCAGCACAAGAAAGACATGGACCTATTTGAGCAGGTCTGGAAGAGGGCCAGAGCCACAGAAATTATCGAAGGGCTGGAGCACCCCTCCTATAAAGACAGTCTGAGTCTATAGTTGGGGTTGTTCACCCTGGAGAAGGCTCTGGGAAGACCTTAAATAAGGTCTTTCAAAACTTAAAGAGACTTCTAAAAGATAGAGAAAGACTTTTTACTAAGGTCTCTTGTAACAGGACAAGCAACAGAAGTTTTACATTGAAAGAAGGTAGAATAAATTTTTTAGAATTGTATTGGTGAGACTCTGGAACAAATTGGCCAGAAAAGTTGTATATGGCCCATCATTGGAAATGTTCAAGGCCAGGTTGGATGGGGCTTTGAGCAACCTGATCTAGTGAAAGACGTCACTGCCAGGGGACAAACATGAGAGTGATCAGAAGTTTGGGCTAGATGGTCTGTAAATCCCAAGCCATTGGAATCATCCTTTTCAACCCAAGCTAATCTATGACTCTAAAAGTAACTATTACATAACTCAACTGCCAGCTCCTCTGTCATTTAGGAAAAGAATAGCACTTTTTTAGGTCAAAAGCTATTGAGAGATCATTGCACACAGTGTTGAGACTGGAACAACTCAGATATGTTCAACTTGTTGGCAATGTAATTTTATGAATGCTTGATCATTCATAAATGGTCAAGCAATGAAGGAATTGTTGCTCTGTAACCCCAGACAAGCTGTAGCCTGTCTTCCCACCAACTTCTAGCCTGTCTGCTTGAAAACTAAGTTTTCTGGGAAGAGATTATAGTATCTTCTAGTTGGAACCACTGGACACTATTGTAATACAAAGAGCAAATAAGAGTATTCTGAAGTATTTCTATTCTTCATGGTTATTCCTTAAATTTGATGTTATTCCCAAAGAACTTATAGCAATAAGCAATATCATTATTCTCCTGAAATGAAATGTTTGCATTAGCACTGACAATCTGCATTTTCATTCTCTCTATCTATATGACATTTTCTATCTATTTATCTACCAAGGATGTATTCAAATACCTTAAAAATATTTTTTCACTGTCTTATTTTCAAGCCATACAAAGCAGAGGCTCTCTTCCAAAGAAACAAAAGCTGTAATAACAGATGGAATGTATTGTCTATATGTATTTTCACCATTATTTCACAGGACTGTTTGAAGAATAATCCATCTTCATGGCATTGTTCCATCTTGCTTGAAAGATTATGGCAGTTAGTGTTCAAAGGATGAAAGCAATCTGTGGAAGTCCAGCCACCTCCAGTGACATCCTGTGTTTTCTATCTATTAAACACTAAGCTGTTCCCTGGACGTCCTTATTAGGCCTTTTAATTTTTTTATAAAAGCTGTCGTCAAACACAACCATTTTAGATTTAGGATCACAGTACTTTCTTATGCATGGGAAAAGCAAACTGCAGTAACCAATTTGCAACTCCATTCCTTCATTTCAAATACATGCAATGGTTAACTGCTTGCTATATTATTTCTTCTGCTTTTTCACCATAAGAATATAAGTAGATGTGTTTTTTGACCTCCTCCCTTTTCTCACACCACCACCTGCCAATGAAGATGCTTCACAGCGTAAATAATTAATGCTGTCATCGTAATTCCTAGGCTGCTACCAAGAAGCGTGGCCTCTTCACAGTTTCCTTTCTGCTTCCTCAGTTATTGCTGCATCCATAATGAAATGCAATATGAATGTAACATTAAAGCTGCAAATTTAAACACAGAGGTGCTTAAATACACCCTTGCAGTAATGATAGGTGAACAAAGCTGAACATGTCCACTATTTCTGACACTTACCAAACATAAGGTCTTGCAAAACAATCTGCTAGTTAGCAGTGAAAAGAACTTGACTCCATACAGCATGAAGATTCCCTCATTATCCATGATTAAGATCTTATGTCTCTGTTTGTGTTTTCCACAATATTGCTGGCAGATGCACTGTGAAAGTTGCTTTCCAGCTTGCCTCCAAGACCCCCCAGCCTCAGAAGCAGGAAACAAGAATTCACTTTCCTCTGCAATTACAAGATAGACTGATACACAGCAGTTCCAGATTTTTTCAGAACAAGTTAAGCGTCAGCCCTTCTTATGAAGCATCATTAACTCAGATCCAGCATCAGTAAAATTATGTTAAAGACCATGTAAGAAACTTTAAGAAGATCTGTTCTTGGATAGACTTTGGGTTCTAAACAAGTGCTTACCCAAACATGCTTCATAGCCTTACAGAGGTGTTGTAGTGTTGCTACACCATACCATTGTGTTGGTTAGGTTTCCAGTTTTCAGGTAAGATACACTGCCCATGAGATTGCATGCAGACCCTGGAGTCATTGCTGCTGGCACAAGCTCAGGATGCTAGGGAATATGGGAGGGCACTTACACATTTAGAATTACATATAGGGACCCTAAATATATAATCTGGTTTATGCCAGGAAAAGAGTAACTTGAAGAACCGGTGAGCAACAGTATTGGTGCTTTCAGAATTTCAGAAAATACCTCTATTTGTTCAGGACTTCAGGGAATGGCCAGTCATCAGTTTACATTATTAAAATTGAGATAATCTCTTTAGTTTGATTCAGTTATCCTCCACAGGTACCTGAAGACATTTGAGATGCCCCAGGGCACTCTACCTGCACTTCTGCTGCTACCACAGAGAGTCCCCAGTCTCCCATGACTCCTGGGTGGTATCTGCCAGCCCCATGTACAGGTCTGAGATGTTTAGGGCACTTACAATGCTCAAAGGCACCTATATATGGATGACCAACTTGAGTCCATAGCAACAGAGAATATTCATTTCTTACTAAAGCAGATGTCGAAGGTGACTGAGATGAACTGTCCTTGGAAAATTATATTTTCTTTGTCCAGGAATGCAAGATTTCTAGTAAGTGACTATTCACCTACTATAAATAAAATGCCTCACTATTGTAAGTGAATATTTATCTACAAATGCAATTTTAAGTACTTTCACACAGACAAATGTATTAGAATTATCATGTATTTAATCCTAAATATTGTTTAAAATACTATAGATGGAATGTTAAAATTATTAAGCTCTTCAAACTCAGTATTTTGACTTCTATTTTATTTAGTACCTGTGAAGTTTTAGACTTTCAATAGAACAAAGCACTTTTTTCCTTTAATGTTCAAAATGTTGTTTTCACAATGTGGAAACAAGTGAAATTTACACTTTGGAGGAGTATCATGAGGCCTACCCTTGAATTATATCTCCCAATTCCAATTTAGTGGTGCACACAGATGTGGCCTGTCTTTAGTTTAAAGATTAATATCTAGAGAATGTGGTTTTCTACAGCAGCAGTTTCCAGACTTTTTACTATACTGAAAATCCCTCATATATATTCCAGTGGAGGCTCCAATCCATACTAAAAAAAAAATTTAAGCAAATTACCTATAGCAGCATTTTCATGTTTAATTTAGTAGGTCTTCATATTTGTTGATAAAATTATGGGCTATTGGTTGAAGAAAATAGGCTACTAGTACCCACTTTCAAAACATAAAAGGGTAACGACAGCTCTCAGATCTACATTTTAAATATAATTAATGAAGTAATCACACAAAGAAACAAAATATGACCAACCCTTTTACTGGGAACTAGAAGTCAATAAAATTGAAGTCACATTCTATCAGAAACACCACCCATTAAAAGAGTTTAAGTTGCTTTTTAGTCTTTTTTTTCTAAATTAAGATTTCTTAAAACTCTGAATAAGATTTTAATGTTGTTTTTTTTTCCCCAGTAAAATCAGATGAGATGAACCCTACCACCCTTTCTGTCTGAAAAAAAAAATGCATATAAAAGTAGCTGGAAATTTCATCACAAAATCTCTAAATATGTAATAAATTTTGCTAATAACTTTAACCAAATAACGCACTTCAGATTATCCCAATAGCTTGCCTTCAAATACAAGAAAGAGCAACCCCAATCAAATATGAATATTCTAAATTAGTAAGGCTGTGAATATTATCTAACAAAAGTGACCAAAGTTTTCTTAGAATGACCTTCACAAAGCTTGAGGGCTAAAGAAGCAGAATTCAGAGAAAAAGTGCAGGTGGCAACAGAGTTCTTTACTTAAAAGTTTACAAACCTCCTAATAAATACTGTCTGTGGGAGAGAAAATTTCAAGTACTCCATTGTCTTTCCTTGAGTGGAAAAGAATATGGAAATAAAAATTAATTTATCACAAAGCTGATGTGGACAGGAAAGGTAATCCTGTTCAAGGACAAATGGTTCCACCCTAACTGTCCATTATACATTGGCTCCTGTGTGTTCTTAATGAACTGATGAATGCAATACATAAGGGCTCACAAGAGTTAGAGACAGTATCCCTTCTCATTTTGATGATGATGATGACATCTCAACATCTGTTGTCAAAGCTTTTGTGTACCTCCAGCTTCTCAGATGCTAATAAATGAGATAATTCTAATTTCATAAGAGATCAAAAGTCTGGAGACACAGAGTTGATTTGGGGTTATTCAGCTGTATAAGAAAAAAAATATCACAGTAAAAATACATGCTTGCATTCTCCCCCAAAACCTGTGTATTATGATGAGTCTTTCCTGTGACATCTCAGGGCCTGGTTGCCAATAAAGACAAGGAGATTCAAGGGAGAAGGTAGTTGCAAAAAATACTGAACATGCACTGGACACCGTGAGCAGAAAAGCATGCGTATCCATCATTGCCTAGAGAACTTCCCAGGGGATTCACTAAGTCTTGTCTTTGAAACAAATACATGAAGGAAAAATCCTGTTCCTGTTCCTGTTTATTTCACTCACTAAGAGAGTTAGGGTTTTGCCACTTAAATCTGGATAAAAATACAAATCAGGACTTTGGTATTATGTAGAGGGATTTCTCATTTCATATTGGTTAAGTCTTGACACTTTGACAAAAGAAAGAGTTACACATCAATTAATTTTACCATATGTTTAAATCGTGGGATCTTCTGAAATATGCAGGATTTCCTTCATTCTGCAACACAGTTTAATATTATCTTTAAAGTAATTATTTCCATTTTGCCTTTTTAGAGGAACCCTTGACAATATCAAATTCCCTTGTATTCTATCCAACAAGTGTGCACAGGCAGTGGAGATTTAGCCTTGGATACTAGTTCCAATAGAGAAAAGCAGAATTTGTTCAATTCTTCATTTCACTGGGATTTTTCATCATAGACAAGACAGGAATAAGCAAGATAATTTGGACTGTCTTTTTAAATGTCACACCTTGGTCACACACACACCTTGGACAAATGCAGAAAAATTATCTGATAGGAAGGTGTTAGGCAAACCATGTACACTGGGTTGTGAAATGCAGTCTATCATTAACAATGCTGAAAGCAAGTGCAGCTGTTGAAAACAGCTGAGAAACCTCAAGTATATTGGAGAAAGCTCCCCAACACAAATATAATGAGGAAAAAAGAGAAGGTTCCAATTTTCAAGAGCAATATACCTTGAACACTGAGTTACCATAATCCAGAAAAGTGGGAGTCAATATGTGCTGCCTGGAAGGAGGAATGCAGGGTAGGAAGAAGAAGGAAATGTGGAAGGTAGCTCAGGTTTGGGAGTCCTCTGACTTTCAAAAGAACCAAAGAGAAAATGAATCATTGCACTGAATTCTCTATTCTGCAAAACATCCACTTACCCTTAGAATTTCCTTTTCACCTCATCCTGCTGCACACAGCCTTGCATCAAATGTTGTGAAATACAGGTCTTTGTATAAGCTCAGGAGCAGTAAGTGTCTGGTTCCCAGAGACCCAGAGAACTAACTCAGTATTTGGAGGCTCTTCCCTCTTTGCACAGGGTGGCTTTGCTAATGCTGTTTTAGACTACAGAGGAGAGAAAGAGAAATGCTGTCATGGTACCATCAGGGGCTTTTTAAGACTCTACAAGGCAAGTAACCAATACAGTGCAACACAGTCCTTTAGCTGCTTTCTTTAGTAACCTCTTCTATTATTATAATAATTGAAAATTATAATTAAAAATCCACCCCTGGTATAGATTAATCCGACTTTAATTTATGACAATTGCCACCAGACTGCAAACTGTTTCCACTTACAAAGAGTTTAATATAAAATCACTATCTAAGAATAAGAAAAGAAATTGCACAATGTTTAAGAAAAAATACAAGAACTGGTCATAATCCTCGAACACATTAGCAAAGTCTAAGGTAAATTAGAGAACTGATAAATATATTATCACCAACAGTGCATAAAGAAATATTTTAAGTAACATAGGGAAAAGGAATAAAGTTATTAAAATATAAATGACTTTTTCTACAAAGCTATATGCAAGGGGTCTCCACTGTATTAAAGCATATAAAAATAATGGAGAGGAATGAGCTGTGAGTACTGAGGTTTTCTACGTTTGATTATTTTTAATGTAGAATTCAGGCAGGTATATAAGGCAATATACTACAGCTCCGTATATAAATGAAGCAGTAAGTTTCAGTAACTCGAAAATAATTTAGATTAAAATTGAAGTTAGCTCCAAATGGAATTGAGTTGTGAAATAGTCCTGTCAAAAATGAACAAAGATCTAAATCTAAAGTTACTATTGGTTAATGGAATATTGGTTAAAGACTGTGATTTGAAGCCCATACTTATTAAAAAAGAGACAAAACCAAGTCTTTAAGGAAAAGCATCTGACCCATGTAAGACATAATTTCAACTTTTAACCAAGTTAGCAATATTTATTTTTCTTAGTTTTATAAATACAAAATCATCTTAAAAATGCAACCATAAAAAATTAATCTGATTTTTATAGTAAAGTCTCAGAAAAAGGTCAAAAACTCAAATAATTCCTTATCTATCCGTAATATTTTAAACTCTTTTTTATTTAGAAACAAGCAAGTCAAGAACCCCTCAGTTGCCTTATGACAGTAGTCACCAAATCATTTGGCTATTTTATTAAAATATACATCAATAAGAAATGTTGAAATCAGAAGTGACATTATTTTGGAGGGTGAATTTCTAATGAAGCAACACAGATTTCATCCTGTGTGAAACAGCTGGACCATGACGAGATCACATTAGCACTAATTAAAATGATATTTTTTGGTGCAGTTTTTGTTAATCCAGCTTCATTGGACTCAAAAGGATTTTTGAAATCTGTAATAAAAGCTATTATGTAATCTTACTCCAGTTCTCTTGCATCAGGTTACTGTGTGAAATTTCCCTATAATAAACAATATTTTCTTAAAATTCTCACTCAATAAAATCAATATTAACTTTTTACTATTATAGCTGGTTTTTCCCAATATATGATCCTCATTTAATTAAAAAAAATTAAAGCCCTAATTTATTTTTGCTTGATGAACAAGAAAAATATCATATTAAAAGCAACATTTTGCCATGTTTCTCTTTCTCCCTCACTTTCCCAGGTCCCTGTTGTTCCCAATGTATAATTTGCAAAACATATTGCTTCAATACTTACAATGAGAGAGGCGGCCCAGCTGTGGGAGGGAAAGGACAGCAGTCTCCAATATTACCATAATAATCTGCCTAAGGTCCCATGAGCCCTCTGGAGTATACAATTCTCTATACTGCAGGCCCCAGCTGGAGAATGTTCTCTTGACATGTATGCCAACCTTTGCCTGCAGGCAAAATAAAAAAAGGCAGAGAAGTAATCATGAAAATAAAAAATCTTGTCAACTGTGGTAGGATGCAGTTTCCATGTTTTTTTGCTCACGTAGGCAGTCGTGCTAACAAAATGATAGGAGACTTTAAAAGACTGCAACTGGTATGTGTTTTGCTGGAGAGGGGAGAACATCATATGCCACGCTAATTCTGCAATTTTAACTTTGGGGGAAAAAATGAGCAGTGATATTGTATTACTGTCAATATGCATGACAGCTTTATTTACCTCCTCTTCTGATGGCTGCTCATTATGGGATTTAAGCAGGAAAGTGAAACCCTGACAGAGTTGAGCTAATTGCAAAGGGCCAGATTGTGATCTCATTGTTTTGTGTTGGGTGGTTGGGGTTTTTTCATGGTGATGAGGGCTCTCAGGCAAATAGTCCTGCTGGCTCAGTGGGACTAATTGGGAAGTAAATGCCCATCCCTGTGAAAAGCATGCAATTGGCTCAGCAAACTTTCCAAGAAAAAAAAATAAACACGACTTTAAAACAAATAAAGGGAAAAGGTGGTTGGAAAACGCATGTAAAAGATCAAAGACCTAATATATGCTTTTGCCCTTCAGTTTCAAACTCAATTTGTATGCAAGAGCCCAAGGCCTTTCTTCTGGTTTCATTCAAACAGAACAGGAATACCAGCCCCACAAAGCTCAAAACAAGTCCCACGTTGTGGTAAGTTTCTAAACTGCTAAAAATAGCCTTTTCTAAAAAAAGAAATAATTTGTGTGCACCAGTCAGAGGTTGCATTTTCAAAACAGAGTTGTCAAAGTAGGACAAAGACTTATTTACCATTTTAGTTCTAATTAGCAACAAAACCAGATTTCCTTTTACTTTCTTTCCCTACCAGAAGATATATTCCCACTCAAATGCATAGTATTTCAACTCACAATAAGATCATGGATTTTGCAGGTTGTGCTTAAGATGGAAGATCTTTGGTATTAAACCAGTATTCAAACTGAAAATGTCATACCTCCTGCCTGAACGAATCCAGAAAACGCCATCCTCCAAAGAGATACAGTATATTTCTTAATCTAACGTATTTTGGACAGAGCATATTTGTGTAACCATAAACCACTAGGTAAGCAGAGTGAAAATAACTGTGGAAAAATAACAGACTAGAGATGCTCCAGGCTCAGAGGACACAGGCGTGGGAGACATCCAGAGACAGGAGCTGCTCCAAGCAGGAGAATTTTTAATGCAGTCACTATCTCACTCCTTGCTTCCTGCTCCCCACTAACCCACACAGTTTTTGTTTATGCAATGAACAATAAAAAGCCTGTTAATTTAAAAGTACTCTTCACCTACCTATATGCAAATATGGAGAGGATTATTTAATTCTACAAATCTCCTATCTTAAAGGCATTTAGAAGTAACAAGAACATGTTTAGCTCAATAACTGGTCTTGAAAGGTATGCACAGTAGCTAGTGAAAGAGTTCGATTTGTTGTCTGAAAGTGGAAGTCATTACTTAGACTGGGTGGACTTGTGAGAGACCCTGTCTGTCTGGCACATGAAGGAAGTCATTCGTTAAGTCTGCCAGCCATGTGGAGCTTAACTGAAGGTGCTGGAAAATTCCAAATGAGGAGAAAATGAAAACAAAATCAAATAGACATTGAAACTACCGGGCCAAGATTAAATATTCCACCTGAATGCAAGACAAAGAAGGAATCACAGCCAAAGTGCATTTAGACAGACTTGAAAAATGTCCTCTCACAAAACCACGGAAACTAAAGAATATAAAACTCCAGAAAGAAGAGGCTTTTGGAGCCCAATGCACTCACTGTTAGGAGAAGGTTTCACTGCATCTTGGCACCTAGGTTTCTAAAATGCCTTTTTTTCATCTGTAATAGGACATGGCAGTAAAAATGAACAAATAAACTCCACTTACTACCACAGAATGAGCTGGAAGTCTAGTTACAATCTCTTGGCTAAGTATATAACATTGCCACCAGATTCATCTGTGTTCTCATCTATGTTTCTACAAGAATTAAGATAATTTTAGAGAGGTTTTCTTTCTCTGTTTTCTGGCTTGTGTTAACTATGTTCTGCTGCAAAGCCACAGGTCCATCAGTAAATCAGATACTCCCTGGGACACTCACTCGCACTGCAGCCAACCTGCATCACACAGCCCAGGTGACCGTGTTTAAACCCAAACCCCACTATTCACTGTAACAACATGGCCTTCTTATCCAAGCTGCCTGCTGGGAATCAGAGATGCCCTTCATGAACTCCCATATCAACCCCAGGAGCAGTTTGAGAAAGCACAACTCACCATGGGCCAGAACCATGGCTAGAAAGATTTCCAGTGACATTTACCAGTGCAGATGTAGTACTAACACAATTTGCTCATATTTGAAATAAATGTAATGATTTTTTTCAGGTTAGTGAGACCTCCATAAACACATTGAAAATAGTTATGACCCTGCAAAGCTACTGTAAGTAGTTCAAAAAAGGAGTCCATAACTGGGTTACAGATCTCTGCAAAGCCTTCGTGCTTTATTTGCTGGTTCAATCATCTAAAAATAAATAAAGTTTGAAATGATATGTCATTGTGAAACAAAAGAATGAGTTTTCACAAAATGTAACTTGAATATATGCTAGGTTTAAAAAAATGTTTGGTTTATATCTGATACAGTTTTATGAATCCAACCCAAAAAACCCATATAATTTGGACTTACACACGTCTGCATTTTCCTTCAACTAGAAGTAATCATTGATATTAGGCATGGCAGTAAGTATTTTGTTGTTAAGTATTAGGAATAGGACAGGAGGCCAGAGTCAATAACCACAAGAAAACACTGTCTGGCAGAAAACATATTTCAATAAGTTTAGCCCTCCCATAATCTTCAAATGACACAATTCCATGGCTTTGTCTTGACAGTAGTAATACAAGTAATACATAATTTTTGCAAATTAGCTTTGTCTTACTTTTATCACCCAGTGGGATATGAGAGACTGGTCTAATCCATTTGTCTTAGCCAGCTATTTTTGCTTGGGATGAAATCTGGAAGTTCTTGTCTCTTGTGACAATACAATTATTAGAGATGACTCTGCCTGAATTAAGCTTCAAAGAAGACCATAGGCTAAAGTCAATAGTACAGATTTAATTTAACCATGAAAGGGAGGTGGAAAGAAATAGAAAAGAGAGGAGATGGAGAGGAAGAGACAGACAGATTAAGCAGAAGATAGATAGTCTCCACACGTGGATCCAGCAGCATTCCATGGGTTCTTCTTCACTCTGGGCTTCTCAGTGGTGGGAAACCTTTTCACTATTTATGCATTTTAGCAAACAAGTTAATGCTCATTGCCTACACAGTTCTCCCATGCTATTGGTTAAATTATTTCCTTGACTCTAATACTAATCACTTTGCAGGTTCAGCCTTTTTTTTTTGGGTTGTGGGTTTCTTGGGGAGATGGATTGAGAGTTGGTGATCATGGTCACCCTTGGCTGGAACTACCTGTTACCCATTCTGATCTGATTTCAGCACAGTTGCTGAATTGACTTTCCTCGTGGCCCATAAATTCTGCAGTCTTTGTGTCCATTTTCAGTGATGCATTATTCTCCCAGAGTTTTGTTATCCTCACCCTAGGTCTGAGGTAGCACTCAGACAATTGTATCACCTTTATATCTTATCTTACAGTCGAAGTTCCGGGTATCTACAGAGGCATATTTGAAGGGGTGGGGAGATGGGAGCACAGTTCAATGCTTAGTGGTGGTTAAAGATGCCATCTGTCCCATAACTTGGGGTGATCTTTTTTTGACCAGTGATGTGCATGCGAGCAGCTGCTTCTTTACAAATTTTGCCACAGTGGGAATGTTTGTCTGACTGCAGTACCCAAGTTGTGCTAGCCAGATATCACCTCTGCTGAACCTGGAATCAGCACCATCCCATCACTCCCTTCTGTGCTTGTCTCATGGCAGCCTCCTTCTGTGGCCTTAACAGTGTTTGAGACAAGCAATTGTGTTTTTTAAGTCCTCACATGTCTCTGCAGAGAAAGTCTAGTCAGCCAGCTGATTAGACAGCCAAAGTTAGGTAAAACAAATGGCCTGTTTCTGTTACTTGAAGTAGATTTGGAAACTCTCTCTAGGCATGAGGTGTGCCAAGTGCCTTTAAAAACCCAGCTCCAGATCTCTGCAAAATCCCAACCACCTGTGTTATGAGCTCAGTCTGCAAGTACGTTTTTGCAAGAGCTTTTCCACGCTTAACAAAGTCCCTTGGCTCATGTTAGCAGAAAATATTTCCCACCAACCCAAATGGTTCAAAAGTGCAGATGCTGCTGAGAAGCTGGTTCACCCCTGCAGGAGTTCAGGTGGCACAATAGTGCAGGACACTGATAAAAAAAAAAAGCAAAGCAAAACCATGTACAGTCAAGAGTACCCAACAGACCTGAGATGAAGGGAAGATACCTCTCAAGCCTTCCCAGCACATTTTGGGATTGGGTACTCCACAGTGGCTGCAGGCCTGATGCTGAAAAACTTTCTGTTGAGTGTCATAGAATCATAGAATCATAGAATGTTCTGAGTTGCAAGAGACCTGATCCACACTAACAGAAAGACAAAAAACCCCAAGCATTTCTGAAAGCAGGACTAAATATTTCTACCCTGCACTGAAAAAGAATCTGGGATTTTCCCAATGGGCCTTGAGCATCTAAGCCATGCAACATAGTTGTCCAACAAATCCTGTTGCTTCTTTGGGGATAGCCAGCTTACCGCTTTTACTCAGAAAGAAAGTAGTAGACAATTATACATTCATCCTAGAAGAATAAAATCCCTACATTATTCTGGATATAGCTCAGGACCAATCACTGAGTCTTAGCAGGTTAAAAAGAAAAAAAAACAATACAATTAATGTCTTCGGTATTTGCACTGTCAAATAGCCTCCTGTCTTCTCAAAAACCTTTGGATGATTCTGAAAATGCTCTACATCTACTATGATGCTTATCCCACATCAAGGGATTATATTTGCTGAACACAACACACCATTTACACACATGACTTGGAAGATAGGATTTGTGTGTTGCTACTCACAAGTTAGAAAGTTAGTGATAGAGTTTTAAAAGAACCCCTCACATAAAGAGAAAAATAAGCATTAATTGCCAGGGAAAACTGATATAACAGGTACACTCCAAAGATGCAGAGATTTTTGTTTGGAAGAAAGATAACTTGGACAATTGAAGAAAGCAGGATTATGATGCTAATTCCTTGGTGAAAAGAAAGCTGTGTCAGTTCTCACCATCTTTTCTGTTTCTGAATTGTCTAGTACCAGTAAATTTTATTCTCTCCTTCTCTATGTTTCCTAATGCTGTCAGCATGCTGTGCTCAGTACACCTCCAGTTCAAGAATGAGATTGGGTTGCTGTGATTGAGCTGGTTACAAAAGGAAAACTGGCTGTGATAATTCAGATTAATGTACAGGCATCGGCTTCCTTGGCAAGCTGTTAACACAGATGCAGGTCCTTACAGATGCTCAGCTCTCTTTTTTGCTTCCAGTTTTCCCTTCTCTGTTTCCCTGTCTCCCAGTGAGAATGAAAGGGACAGTGCCATCATAGGTGATTTTGCTTCTTAGTTGTTTTCCTTGACATCCACTTACAAGCCTAAAAGCATATTTATTCCCTATTTGTTTTGCTGTCACAACTAAAGCTTTCCATCAGATATAAGAACATCACTTTGAAACATACCAGAAGATTATGTCTGTCTCAGAAAGCTCTAGAGGGCAAGTCTAATTTACTTCTGTAGACTCAAAGGCAGGGGAGAAGCTAGTGATGGAAATGTCATTCACAGGAGGGCCAAAACTAATAACATTCCACAGGAATGGAAATATAATTCCTTCCAAACAGGAAACATAGGAATGCAACTCATACAACCATAGGAATGCAACTCAAACAACCATAACTCAAAAATTTTAAAAAACTGTCAGATTTGGGAGTGGAACAATGTGGAGCCAATTTACTACTTTGTCTGAGAGATACAACAAAAACAGTGGCAGGTCCTAGCTAAGTAATTAATAAAACAATTTCTAGTGGCACAGAAGGCTGATCCAAACACAAGTTTGCAGAAGCCAGGAATTCAAATCAGGGCTGTTCTTTTGGTGTATGGAATAGTGCTCCTATGGTGGAGCAAAGGTTAGGAAACAATGGCTCCAGCGTTACATCCAGAAAGAGACATGAGGAACCCTGCGACAAAGAACACTGAATTAAAATCTTTCATAAAAAGATCATTAATCCCAAATTCAAAGGCTGAAGCATCAGGTTGAAAAGATATGTGAAGTTTTACTATCATGAAAATGCCAGAACTGAGAGTCACTGGAATTCATGTTGTACACAAGAAAGTGTAAGGGTTTTCCATTTCCATTTCCATGCTTTAAACCCTTTACAAAGCAGTGTGCAAAGACAGCAAGTAGCATAAGGGAGTTGGAGCCACAGAAAAAAGCATGCTCAGGTTGTTTGCCCTTACACTGCTTAAGCCAGAACTTACAGCAAGAAATCACTACCTGTAATAGCACTGTCCATTATTAAAGTCTAGGGACATGCTCTGGCTGTATCTCAACTACACACTGGGAGCACTAGGCCACTGCATGCAGCAGTCTCACAAGTTTTTATGCTGCTATTATTACTTTCAGTTCAATATAAGGAATCCCAGACTGCTGCTCAGGCAGGATGTAGATGGACTCAAACTATAATCATAGAACCATTGAATCATTTAGGTTCACAAAGACCATTAAGATCTTCAAATCCAACCATTAACTCAGCACTGCTGAGAACATCACTAAACCATGTCCCTAAGTGCCACATCTACACATCTTTTAAGTACCTTCAGGTGACTCAACCACTTCCCTGGGCAGCCTGTTCCAATCCTTGACAACCCTTTCACTGAAGAAATATCCAGTCTAAGACACAACTTGAGGCTGTTTCCTGTTGAGCTGTCCTTGTTTATCTGGGAGAGGAGAGCAACCCCCAGCTCACTGCAACCTCCTTTCAGGAGTTGTAGAGAGTCATGTCACCCCTGAGCCTCCTTTTCTCCAAGCTAAACAGCTCCAGTTCCCTCAGCTGCTCCTCAACAGACCTGCGCTCCAGACCCTTTATCAGGGTCACCACCCTTCTCCGGACACTCTCCAGTGCCTCAACATCTTATTTGCAGTGAGGGGACCAGAACTGGACACATTTGAGGTGTGGCCTCACCAGTGCTGAGTACAGGAGCACAATCCCTGCCCTGGTCCTGCTGGCCACACCATTGCTGATACAGGCCAGGATGCCACCGGCCTTGTTGGCCACCTGAGCACACTGATGGCTCACGTTCAGACAGCTGTCAACCAGGGCCCCCAGGTCTTTTTCTGTCAGAGAGATGTCCAGTCATGTTCCCCTAAGCCTGTAGTGCTGCATCGGCTTGTTGTGACCCAAGCACAGGACCCTGAAACTTAGTAATTGGGCATCTTTCTGGAACTCTCGAACAGTCCAAAAGATCTCACAGTCAATGTTACCTAATATTGGATCTCAACAGTCTTCCTTTCTCCACTGTACCCAAGTACCTAGAATGCCATTTTTTTCAGAAAACCTCAATCAAGAGTACCTTGGGGCTGGGACCCAGAAAGAAATTAGCGTGATTACTCATCACATTTCATTTCATATTCATGAATAAAAGGTATTTGTGTCCCATATGTCCCATATATGGCAGTATTAACTCGCACAACCATGGGATAGGCAATAGTCAATCATGTCATATTTGCCTTTAAAAAAAAATTCACCAAAAGTGGACTTGTATCACAATTGCAAATGTCCATGAGTCAAATGAGAAAAATTAATCTTAAAATGACAACAATTTTTTGTGCCTAAAAATGTCAGGCATTGTTTTAAGCACCATTTCCCAACTTTCTCATGCTAGAAATGGGAGGTCTAAGAGAAGGAGAATCTTGAATTTTCAAGAGAATATTTCACATGTTTTTTATCCTGTAGTGTAATGAGGTGACATAGTTCAAGATCATGCAATGATACACATTCACAGAAGAGCTACCAAAGATGACCTCACAAGGGGAGAAATTTCAAACATGCTGTAAATAATGTTGCTTAAAACACTATAAAATAGTGAATTCCCTTAAAATAAATTGACTTAAACTCTTTCCCAATGTGTGACTGCTTGACACCATCCAAACTTTTCACTGTTATTCATCTGCAGATGACCTGCACAGCTTATTGTGAGGTTTTGCTACCCACTGACTCTGCACCTACACTAAACACAGGTTGATAAAATTCCCCACTGGACCATCCCAAAGTTTGTACATGTAAAGGTTGACAGAACTTCCTTCAGGACATATGTAGATGCTGGCTTCCTCACCTGGGGCACATTTGGTCACAATCAACAGCCTTTTACTCTCCAATGACACAACATTATTTCAATTGTCCGCTACAGCCAAGGAAATTGGGACATCAGCAATGAAGGACTGCTTTAATCCTTGAGCACTGATCTCTAAAACAGGAAGCACAAAGGTGTTCCAAACATCATAGCTGGCATCAGTCCCTCCTTATATACTGACTGGATTACTTTTCCAGAGAAGGTTATTGGTTTTCTTTTCAATGAATATCACCTTCCTAATGAACAACTGAATACAGCATGCTACTGCCCCTAAGAAAGAAAACCCAGTCTTGGTGATATTGCATGGATGCCAGGGTTTTGTCCACAGTTTCTAAAGTATCAACAGAAACAGTCAAATAATATACGCCAGACACCTGGACCCTAACTGAGCAAAACACTAATTTTTCTTGCTTAAGGTCACCCCAAAAAACAAATTAATGGGTCTTTCTTGACTGAAGTGCTATAGAAATAGTATAACCATTTCTTTATTCTTCAGACTAGGCACCATATTATCCACTTAAACTTAGCCTATTTATAAGGGAAAATTTTGGCATTTGATTTTTTTGGTAAATATTTCCCTGTTATAATGATAATGAAAAATATCCTCTTTTTAAAATGGTAGGAACATATGTTGGAAAAAAATGACTATGTGAAATATGAGCAGTGACAAACTTGAAAAGTGGTCTCACAACATGGCTACTGACATATGGTACCCTTGGCAGCATAAGTGGTCATTTAATGAGGCCCATTGTAGGCTGTGCATGTAACTTATGCTTTAACTTTTGTAAACACCACCTAGTTGCTATGGCTTGAGGCTCTGTATAAATCATTAAACAAATATACTCAACAATTTATACAAAATCAAGAAGCAGGAAATCTCCATTTCCATATTTAAATCTGCCTGTATGTACATCATTATTTTATTAACTTCCCAATAAATATCCTCCATCTCATACTGTATTGACAACAGTTGGCTTTTTTTTATCCTATACTTATAGAGTTTTGTATGGAAGTGTGGAAGCATAAGTTACACTGGGGTTTGTAACCTTTCTTCAAGTAATCAAGTCAAAAGAGGTCCATGACCAGATTGATAAAATGGCTACTTGTAAGGAAATAAGCAATGGGCACAAGTCACCATCAAATCAAGAATTACAGAGCAAGCATATACAACCTTTTCCAAGCTCACATCAGGCCTCTTCCACAAATTGAAAGAGACAGTCCTACAAAGGCTCGAGCACAGTTTTTAAACTTAATGTGAGTAATCACATTAGCATCAGTTGAACTTCTCTTGTGCTTAAACACGTTTAAGTCTTCGTGGTATTGGTATCTAATTTCATATGGTTAGACTTTATGGAATACAGAAACTGCAGAGTGCATAAGTCTAAAAAAATGTACTTCTATCATTGATTTTACACCCAAACAGTTCAGAGTTCTAATAAAAGGCGTACAGAATAATGGTATAAAATTATTCTTATCCCTTATTCTCAGAAGCATCAGTCAATGAGAAGAAAAGACTATAGCCTATCCATATTTAATTATAAAGAAGGTTTCTCTCTGATTAATTGAATCATTAAACATGCACAGATACATTTCATGGTATTAAATATTAGTTACCTTCCAGTATATTAAAAAGTAAAAATCAGAGTGGATTAAATGGGAAGAATTATTCTTAGAGTACATCTTGCAGCACATACCACCCCTCACTTGTTTCCCAGGAAACCAAATGAAAGCATAGACATTTCACACAGAACAAGAAAATGTGCATAGGCTGCAGAACAACTGGCAAAAAATCTTGACTTCTTTTTAATTTATTTATGGTTTAGCAATTGTACTGTTTATTCTAGCCTTTACAAATGAACAATTTCAGCACTACTCATAATCTGGTGCTGGCACTTGGTGTCTCCGTTAAAAATACAATAAAAACACTAGTTCAGGCATTAGGAGACATGGAAAAACATACTGAACCAAAATATTCACAGTATATATTCATAATAACAGAGGATTTACCAAAACATTTTTATCTGAGAATCGATGTTTTAAGTGGTAAGTAACAAATGCCGTGCCTCAGTTCACAGGTTAGCAAATGCCATACCTCAGTTCACAGGTATGTCTATATATATATATATATATCTCTATGTATATGTTTATATACAATTGACACCCAGAGAATTTATTTCTGCCCTATAACTTAATTAAAAGAGAGTATAAAGGAGAAGATTTAAAAAAAAAAAAGGAAATTAGGTGTCACTCAAAGAAATGACAAGGCTGAGAGAATAGTTTGGAGCAGAGGCTTTGAGCTGCCATGCTGTGCCTTTCACAGCTGCCTACACTTCATGTCATTAATAACCAGTAAATAAGATCTGCAGGTGGGCATATAGGGCACCCTGAGCCAAGAAGCTGTAGCTAAGGCTTCTGTCTCTAAGATGGGTGGCCGGGCTCATTTGCACAAGGCTGCTTATGTTTCCATACAGAAGTGTAACCCTACTTAGCATAGCTTCAGGGAAGCTGCTACAATAGAGAGAATGCTAATTACTGTAACCAACTGGCAATGATGCATCCAAAATTAAATGGCCTGTGACTGAGCAGATGAACAATTTTTATAGCCCTAAGTTCAGGGAACGTGGATATTCTGTCAAATTAACAGACAGTCTATTTGGTCTTAATAGGTAAATTGAAGTATTTTAAAACACATTTAGATGTGCTATTAAGTTATCAGTTATTAAGTGCAGTTCTCCTTTCAGCTTAAAGGTATACAATTTGAATCTAAAATGCCTGTAGTTATAACATTAAAAAAAAAATGGAAACACACAACCAACCAAACAAAAATAAACCCACAACACTTTATAGCCCCTAAAAGCTTCATTTTCAGGTGAAGCTGCAACACTGCCTCTGCTCCTACTCTTAGTTCCTGCACCTCTCTTTGTACTTAGGCAGAATTCCTACTGAAGTCAGTAGCAGCTTGGAGTATAGAGGTCTTCAGGTACAGACACTGGAGGCTGCCTCTTCAGTCTTCAATTCCAGTGAATGCTGGGATTTTTTTCTTTTCAGAACACTGTAAAATCAAGGTTTTCTACAGTGAACATTTATAATAAAATCAAAACTAATGCCAAAACAGTCCTTGATTTTTCCTCATTGCACTTAGCAAATTAATTAGCCATATATTTCAGCACAGATGATACAGCAGTCCACATTTCCTATAAGCACTTTAAATAAATTCATGTATTCCTCAACTGACTTTATAATACTCTTTAAAGTTATCAAAGATCTTTCTCTGAATACTAGAAAATGCTTGATATAATGAAAAAAATAAAGGTGAATAAATGATGAACAAAAAAGTTCCAAAAGGCAGATTTTATTGCCAGAGTACAAGCCTTTACAAAGGATGTTTTGTGGGAAGTAAGACTCACGAAGAAAATTATTGGTGTAGTATATCTGGAAAAATGGTTCATTTAGAGATTTGTCAGTAAGCAAGATTGATTCATTTCAGGAAAATACAATTGTAAGCAAGTCTGCCTTAGTGTACCCCAGAAAATAAACAGCTGGCTCTAAAATCCACTGCACTTAGGATATTATTACAGAAATGTCACTGAAATCAAGATATTTATTTACTGGGCAGACTTCACTTTTTTTGTCAATTGAATTCAAACATATTTCTTCACCCAGCTTCCTAATACCAGACTGTGGGACTCACCTTGTCAGCCCTAAGAGAAATCTACAATGTCTGGCCAACTCACTCTAGCAACCCTTTACAGGCACTGGATTAAAACTAGACACTTGTAGAATACAATTCAGCAAATTTATTTAGGATGTTTATCTGAAGATATGATGTCTCATATCCTAGAAAGCTCTGTTTCTTGGCAGTGACTCCCAGATGTGGTTGGTGAGATCTGCTTTTTGTTGGTGAAAAAGAATATAAAAAAATTTCTTACTCATTTTTCAGACAGCCAAGATGGAAGTTGTGCATCCTGCACCCCCTTCAAAGGGCTCTTCATGAGTTCCTTGAAGAGAGCACACACCAGGGAGCCCCTCTCAAAGCTACCAGGACACCACCTCCTCCACCCCATGAGCACAGAGGGGTGGAAGGAGCTGCAGGGATGAGCTGCAAAGAGCAAAGCTGGCAAGAACAGCTGCAGCCATCACTCAAGCCAGAACTGATGGATATTGATAACATCACCACAGCATCACTGCAGTTTTCTCATTGCCACTCACTCCTCCTATTCATTGTTCATTCCAATTACTTCTCTCTTTATTCTTCTCTTTCTCCATTTCCTTCCTAACATAACCCCCCCAAACAGATTTGAAAAACAATAGCACAAAGCTTATGAAACTGCAGCAGTTCCTGGATATATGTTACATCCTTCCCTCCCTTCTTCTCTTGTCAATTTAAGATCTGTACAGAAGCCTATTTCTTGACTATTTTTTTGTGAAACTTGCCTCAGAGGCTAAGACCACATTTACCTGAACAGAGTGTGGTGTCCCAGGAGCACTCTGAAGTCACATCTGACAAACTATTATAAAATACTAAAAAAGGGTGGGAGATTTCTGTTTTAATCCAGTGACATTACAATGACAGACAAGAAGAAAAAATTACTGGAATATTTAACATCTTTGCTAAACATTTTTGCAACGAAAAGATGGAGAAACTGAGATTACAGTTTTCAGAGGTAAGTGAGAAAGAAAAGATCTGGGGCTGATTTGGATCTATAGCATCTTTTACATCTTTCTGGCAGATGCCTGGTCCTGCAAGGACCCATGTACAACACCCTAGTTGCCACTTCACTCCAGAGACCTCTGATTTTGAGCCAAGGAAACCATATATATATATTAACAAAGTGTAAAATTCCACCTTTTTATATTTTTAACAAGAAAGGTTTTTTAAATATCAGCTGAATTTAATCAATTCAATCCAATTAATAGAAAATTGAAAAAACACAGGTGTATCTACTGCATATACTCACAGGAAATGCAATGTTTTTCTCTTACATTATTCTGAAGTTTAAATCATTTCATTGAAATACACAGCTCTGTATATTCTAGACTAAACGAACTCTGCACGTTTAGGGAAAGATTGAATTTTTTTAGAAAAAGGCATTTTCATAAGCTTGTACCTTATATTCAACTACCATATCCATTCTCAGAAGTGCTGAAGTTGTTGAGCAGTGAATTAGAAACACAATACTTCAGTGGGAAAACACCAATTGGGCCATTTTGCAGGTGTCTGCAGCAAAAAGCCAAGAAGAGTTGGAGCACTGTCACAATCATCTCTCTCTATTGCTTTGCAGCTTTTCTTTTTCTTCTTTTTTGCCAGGAAAGATTGTCTGGGATTACCAAACTCAACATAAAACACTGCTGAAATTCACAGTAGCATCTGTCAAACCACTGGATAAACTGGATAACCTGTTTCCAGCCATCGCACTATTGCAAAGAACTGGTCAGAGAGTGACATATTTACTGGATCTCCTTGGCAACCCTCCTGTTTGAAGATGTTAGCTGCAACTGGCCTCAGAATCCACTTCTGATCACACAATACAGAGAACAGACAAGCATTTTTTAAGGTTACAGCTGAAGCAATTTAACATGTCCCCAGTTGCATACCCTTGCTAGCTCTTCTCTGCTGGAAATGACTGTGCCATAGCAGACAATACCCTTCTAGATTTGCCATAATGCAAAACAAAGAAATTATGTCCAGTATGTTCATAGTCCATGGATAATGAAAGTAAAAAATGGTCTAACTTTGCAGCAAACAGATAAGTAGCAAACAGCTCAGAGATTAAAATATCTTAAATCTTCACAGCTACTCATAAAATAAATGGGCTATCTGAATGCCCTCTGCACATGTTTCTGACATGATCCTCACAGGCTGACTTTTCTGCAAGTGCAGAAAAGCAGTATGTGCGACAGATTTAAAGGAAGGGGTCTGATAACTTGCTGCAGTGTGATTTAATTTTTTATGGTAAATGAGTGGTATATTTGATTGGGGAATAGGACTCTGGAAATTACATCAGCTTTCTGCAACTTTAGATAAATGGATAGTCACAAAAGTGATCCATTCTCCATCAGCCAAAAACAGGAATGCTAACAGGGGTCTGCATGACTCTGTATTGATGCTGGAGAGCACGCCAGGACACTCTGCTGCCCATGATTTGAAGCTGTATTTCAGAGCCTCTCAGAAGAGCTGTGCCAGAATAAATAAGAGTTTTGGAGTGACAACAATGGGCAACCAGTTTTGATGTCAGACATTAAAGATGAATCATAGAATTTTTCAGAGCTGTAAAAGATAATAGTTGTTACATTATCCCATTACTCTGAAGTCCTCAGTCAAGTGAGATTTTAGGAAACATTGACTTTGACACGCTTTTTCTACCAGAGCATAGGACAAAGAACCAAATGTACTGCAGAAGCCAACAAAGAAATTTGTCAATCTCAGTGTGAAGTACAGCATTCAAAGTAAAATACAAAGCAGGGGGTAGAAAAGGATGCATCCTGCATGAGGAATGCTTCAGGTCACTCTTCAAATGTGTGCTCTTACTCCTGATATGTCCATATATCTGTTTCTTAAACTACAAGATCAGTCATAACCACATACATGCACAAAAAAAAAAGATAATTAATTGTCAAGATGGAGATTATTAGGTGCAACTGGACCAGAAATGTTAATAAAGATTGTTTGTATTGCTTCAGTACTGCTTCAGGTGTGATGAACATGCTATGAGGAGGACTGTGTTCCCTCCAAATGCTTGGATTTTTTCCTAGGCAGAAGAGATCAGTAGCAAGCCCTGCAAGAGCACTCCCAAGTACCCTCACCATCCTAGAATGACCCACAAGGTCATGTGTGACCTCCATGACAGGGACTGCAGCAGGGCTGGGGACATTCAATCTATGTACCCACACACACCCTTCACATGGCTTGTGGGATGTCCGGCAGAGGCCAAGGGGCAGCCAAGTGCTGTATGACAATCACGAACACACCACCATTGTGATGAACTTCCAGGAATCAGGACATGGCCACTGAGGGCAGGAAGAGGAATATCAGAGCCCTCTTTGCTCCTCTCAGAGAAATCCACACTTAGTCACAAATTTCTCCTGCCTGGGATGAGTGGTATGTAGCTTCCACATGAAGAGGTGGCAGATGCCAGTCAGCAAGCCCTACAGGATGACCCGTGAGTGCTCAGGACCTTCCAGGAGGAGGTGACAAACCTGCCGAAAGGTGGCACAATGTGCAGTGGCTGCACTGCTGGCTGGCTGCTCAAATTAAATTTTAATAGAACTTTTAAAAATAATTTCAGTGTAAACCACAATGTATGTGAGTAAGCCTAAATTAATAAAAAACTATCTTTCAAGAATGAAGAATAAATGTAATCTGAGATCAATATTTATGAAGCTGTGATTAATTGACTGATGACCAAATGATTACAAACTTCTGTCTGAGGCAGCTACTCAAATGTATTAGCTTTGACAAAAAAAATTTAAAAAAATACAAACTGGGTCAATGAAAAAATGCATTCCTAATCAATTTTTAATAGCACTTAAGATTTTATGATTTTTTAAATTTTCCTTTTAATAATTAATCAGAAAAATGAATCTAATTTAAACAAGGTGGTGTAAGGTGTTCTGTATCTGTTTGATGGTGTTCTTAATGAAGAAATTCAATTAGGGCTGACTTTTCACTATAAATCTCTGGTTTTAAGGAATGCTCTGATTGGCTGGTAAACATTTGAGACTGGGAGAATAATGGAGGTGAACCGCACTGCTCAGCACAATCTACTCATTAAGATTTTACACTGTTAATTCCAGCCTCCCCTTGCTTAGCAAAGGGAAGGGAAGGGAAGGGAAGGGAAGGGAAGGGAAGGGAAGGGAAGGGAAGGGAAGGGAAGGGAAGGGAAGGGAAGGGAAGGGAAGGGAAGGGAAGGGAAGGGAAGGGAAGGGAAGGGAAGGGAAGGGAAGGGAAGGGAAGGGAAGGGAAGGGAAGGGAAGGGAAGGGAAGGGAAGGGAAGGGAAGGGAAGGGAAGGGAAGGGAAGGGAAGGGAAGGGAAGGGAAGGGAAGGGAAGGGAAGGGAAGGGAAGGGAAGGGAAGGGAAGGGAAGGGAAGGGAAGGGAAGGGAAGGGAAGGGAAGGGAAGGCCATGATTTCCGTAATCTCTGTAACTTTATCAAACTTTTCTGATGTTTTGCTTCATTCTTCACTATATCCTATGGGACAGATCCTGTGCTGGCAGCAGGCACCACAAGGTTTTCTGAAAGGCTTTTGTAATTACAATTTAAATCAAGGCCTGTTGCATCAAACCACCAAACACTTGGAGCAATGCCAGAGATAAGGTAGCAACCAAAACTTGCAGAATAATGGCCTAAATTGGAAAATATTCCCTGCAGAACCAGTCTCCTAAGTCAGTTAAATCTACGCAGATGGGTTAGCAAGAGACCTTCTATGCATAAAAGATAGCTAAAATTCACCCCTCTTCACTGTTATATGGCCTATTTCACAAAGGCTCTCTATGTCCTGTAAGTAAAATAAGCAAATAAGACTAGAAAGTCTGTTTATCCATACCTCTTGATGGTCAGCACCTCACCTGGTACGTCTGTGGCTCCTTGCAACCAGCCTTCATCCAGACAGTCTCCTGTCTGGTCAAAAGTCCATGGAGACATCCTTAGGCTGAGATACAAGTGCAGGGCAGAAGAATACCTACACAGCACAATACTTGTGGAGCTACTCCCTGCCCTCAGATGTCATTCGAGTATAATACAGTTTGCTTAGATAAAATATCTGAACAAGGATCTAAAGGGAAATCAGCCTCTTGCATGACCCTATAAAAGAAAGAAGGGCACAGCCTAATGTCCTAAGTATGAAAGCTGCACCGACTTCAGGTACAACCCAGCATTTTCTATTTACTTGTTTGCCTCCTTGCTGACACATCAAGAAAAATGGAAAACATCAGAACTGCAAGATCAAAAAATCTAAAAGAGATCATGAAGAATGGGCTTTTTCTTACTGAACTTCAGATGCCTAGAAGCAAGATGTCTACATCTGAGCTAGTCCTTGAATTCCTTTGTGGGTTTGGAACCTGAGAGCAGAAATATTCTTCTTTAAGAGGGTAAAGTTACAGCAGTTAAACTCAAAATGAAAACTTTAAAAGTGATTTGTCATCTTTTACTCTTTCTTGTGAAGAAGACTAATTGCACTAAGCTTCCACAAGACTGTCAATCTCAAATATTATTAAATCAACAAGTTATTCTCTTTCTCTGTCCCAGTTCTCTTACCCAATGGGCAGAGATTAATCTTCTGGCCTCTAGCATTCATTTTATTTCCTTTCTAGAAATACCAATTTTTTTTCACAGCCAAACCCAAAACATTCTCTTAAAGAGAGAGATGAAATTTGCTTGCCTTTTAAAATGAAAGCCGCATGGGAACTTCCAAAGAGCAGGTGGCAAGAGCAGCCTACAGTCCTCAGGCAGCACAGACAGGGATATCTGAGAGCTACATATTTCCACTGAATGGTCTCTGAATGGAAGCTGGTGAATCCCCAGGATGGTGTCTCACAACAGGAGCCAGTGAGGCCACCACCACTCTGCAGGGCTCTTCAACAGTAAAATCCTGAGCAGGGGGAACCTGTTTTCACCCTTTAATAACCACAGGTCTGAATTAGGCACCTAGAATCCAATGCTTCTTTACTCAGTTTGAGGCAAATTTCACTCTATATTCCCCTAAACCATGCAAAACCACCTGGGAAACCCTTTTATAAAAGCTGAAGATCCATCCCGTCTTGTTCCTGAAGAAGAAAATTTCAAATCCAACTTGAACAGACTTCACTGTTACAGAAGTGGCTACTGAGGGTGGATAGTTTGGCTGTCATATTTACTTGTGTTGGTACAAGAAATGACCTTTAAGTTAGGTTTTCATGGCATAAAGTCCCAAATCCAAATATATATATATATATATTCAAATTATTGGAAGAAATGTGACTGCATTATTCATCACTGGGCTAATTAGCCAAGAAGACAGACATTTCATACCTATACCTGCTCCTTCCTCTCTCTGCACACTGATGGGAAACAAGCACAGAGCCAAAATAAAGGAATTTATGTACTTTAAGCCAAAAATATGGTAACTTTATTAATCTTTATGAATCAAACAATATATGTCTCAAGCAGAAAAGACTTAATTATCTCAATTTAATACTCTGATCAGTTTTTCTTGTCCTGTATTGGTTTTTTTCAAGCTCTCATCAAAGGACTTTTCACATTTTGTGACAGATGCTATTTTCATATTTCCACTATTAATCCTCTCAGATTTCTGAGATTTCAGGAGCAGGTAGTGAAGCTGCTGAAGCATTTCATAAATGAAGCCTAATCCTAGGAGATCATTCACGGTTAGAGTCTCAGCTTTTAACCCATCTTTTCTCTATAGATTTACCAGCAGTGGCCAAATTGTTGGAAAATTGCCTGACTGTTTGATCCTTATGCCCCAGTGCCTCAGCAGAGGCATGCCAGGCATTCCAGGAATTTTTTTATCTGTTTCATCCTGGCTCCAGCCCTCTTGCAAAAGTATCCTTCATGCTATGTGGACTGTGGTGTTCAATAGCCTGGACCTGTTAAACATTTGTTACCTCCTGCATTTACATGGTATTTCTCAGCTCCCCTCAGCTGCAGCAGATTGTTACCCCCTCCAGCTCCTTTCTCCTTACTCTCTGAGGTCTCACTTTCAGTACTACAGAATTAAGTATTTTCCATACCCCTGAAGAGTTGGTAACATCAACCCATAAAATTTCAACAAAACCTGAGGCGCTACTAGATCACAAATAATTTTTAAAGTATTTCTTCACAGACTATGCATACAACTTCAGCAGAAATCCACTAAACAAATATGTTTAACCTCCTTAAGAGAAAACATGTTCCTTTTAGCAGCTTATTCAGAAAAATAAACTCCTTTACAAGTTATTTTTGGTTGAGAGAAAATATATTCATCCCAACAGAGCTTGTTCTCTAACAGGTCACTTTCCAGTTACACACATTTTTTTGAAGCAGTGGAAGTCATGTCTTTGAAAGGGCTCCTGCTTTATCCCAGATTCATTTAAAAGAGTTTCACATGTCAAATGTAAGACACATTTCCTTGCTTTTGATTTCTCTTTCATGCATTTACCCTTTCTACTCTCTATATTGTCTTTTCACATTTTTTCAATAAAATAAAAATAAAGGTAAGAAAAATAAATAAGAGGGATTCATGTGTAGTTTGCTGGCTGCACAATAAACTTACTCAATGAATTTCAGGCTTCAGTGGTTCTCTTTCAAGCTCAAAAATCCTAAAAATTTTACAGTTCTCTTGAAAAAATTTCTCTGAGCAGCACGTCAGTAGTGCCAAGACTACAAGAATCTCCTTGAAGTGGATGTCCAGTCACTCCAGGCTAATTAATGGTACGTGCATTATGTTGGTAAATTATTTGACAGTAATTTTTCCTGAAGTTTACTAGAAAGTGTTGTAACATGTAAGCACTCAATTTTTATCAAGCACACCTTATTTAAATCCTCTCCTACCCAAGCATTGCGTTACCACCAAATCCAGTAGGTCTCGTCTATGCTGGAATGTCACCACGGATTAGTTCCCTCGCTTTATTTGCAGTGACTTACTTATATCAAATTGAAATGCATCCATGCAACTCTGCTCTGTCGGTCTAAGATACTTTCCTTGTTCATCATTGCATCCACAACTTTATGCTTGTTTGAATTAGCTGCTCAGCGTTATAAGCATTTATCTTGTGGTGCAATGTTAAATCACTCAGGTCTATAATTTTCAGCATGCTGTGGCACATTTACAAGAAACTACAGGAATCCTGGGACTGAGGTCAGGCGAGCAGGCTCCTTGGAGCCTCATATACCTCCAGCACTGCTTCCCAGCTGCTCTCCAGCAGCCCAGAAAGTGCAACACAAAAGCTCCATGATTTGAGGAGTCATTAGCACAAGCTGGGCAGCAGATGCAAAATTTTCATCCTTGGATTTGGCCCCTTGGTTTCCATGGATCAGAATCTTCTACAGGGCATCATCACACGCAGCACCTTGCAGGGCATGAGGGCTTATCCCAGTCCTCATTTCCTTGTTGCCCCCAGAGCTGCATGGGCTGTGCAAATCCCACCTGAGCTGCCCGGCAATGTGGTGGGCCAAGAAGCAAAGCTGCCCGTGCAGTGGGAGGGCAGTGTGGGAACCCAGCAGCGATGCCAGGAGAGGCTGCAGATGGACTGCAGGTAATGGGGAACAGGGGGTCATGCCCTGGGAGCTTCCCCTAGAACACGTTCCCATATCCAGGAAGGACTTGTGGGACTGAGACCAGAGGAGGCCACCAAGTTGGTTAGAGGGATGGAACACCTCTCCTAAGGTTAAGAGAATTGGGACTGTTCAGGCTAGAAAAGGCTTCAGGGTGACCTAATTGTGACCTTCCAGTAACTGAAGAGAACTTACAGGAAAGATGGGCCAAGACTATTTACATGGGCATGTAGTGAGAGGAAAAGGAGGAACAGATTCAAATTGAATGAGAGCGGGTTTATATTAGAGATTGAGTGGTGAGGCACTGGAACAGGCTGTCCAGAGTTGTGGATGCCACATCCCTGGGGGTGTTGAAGACCAGGCTAGATGGAGCTCTGAGCAATCTGGTCTAGTGAAAGGTGTCCCTGCCCATGGCACCGGGCTTGGAGCAAGACGATCTTTAAGATCCCTACTATCCCGAGCAATTCCATGATCGTGTAATTCTGTAACTCTGTAATTCTACGATTCTGTGATTCAGGGCAATTAACAAAATTAAAAGAGCCGTTTATTTAATTCGGCATGATGAAACCTGAGCACAGCAAAGGTTTACCAGGGGGACGGAGATCACCCCTTCTATCGCGCCGGCCTCCTCCTGCACAGGCACTGTGCCGGCGCTCCCCATGGCGCCGCGCTTCCCCCAGGAATGCCGCGCGTAGGCTGAGACCTCCAGGGCCTCCTAGGCCGCCCCTCGGGGGGCAGCAGCAGCACCAGAGCCGAGCCGTGAGGGGCCGCGGCTCCCGCCCGCCCTCCAGGGGAGCGCTGCCAGCGCGCACGGCGCTCCGCTCCTCCGGGCGGCGGCTTGGCCTCGCCGGCTGCCGTAGCGGGGCTGGCGGGGCCGGGGCCGCCCGCCCGCCCGCGGGACTTCCGTGCTGCTGTGGCCGGGCCGCGCCGCTCCGGGCCCGCCATGGCGCAGCACGGCCCCAGCGTCACGCTGTCCCTCACGCTGCCCATCACCTGCCACATCTGCCTGGGCAAGGTAATGCCGCCGCTACCCGGCCCCCACGGGCCCGGGTGGGTGCGGGGGGCAGGGAGGTGACGGCAGCTCAGGGGCCCCGCCGCGGCTCGACGCTCTGATCCTCGCCGGGGTTGTGTCCTTTAAGGCTCCGGGCGGGGAAGGAAATTTGTGTGCGGGCCGTTCCCGGCAGCGGCCGAGGCTCGCTGGCACCCTTGGGAAGCGCGCGTTGTCCCGGCGGGAGCGGCCGGGAGGTGTGCAGTGGGCCGGGGGGGCAGGGACGCGGGTGTGCAGCTCCCCAGGTGCTGGTGCTGAGGTTTGGGGTTCCTCCCGGTACCAGTGGGATGCTCTGTTATAAAATGCTCGGGGAGCTTGTGTTCGAGTGTGGTGCTGTGTCGTGGAGGACAAGTGAAACAAAGAAGGGGTGTGTGAGCAAGGAGATTTAAAAAGTGTAGAGCAAAAGTGCAGCAGTCTAGAGAAAAAGTTTCCGTTTCCTCTCTCTGACCCTTTCTCAGTTCCTTTCTCTTCTCCCTCGGGAAGCAGAGGGCTCTTGCTAGCCTGTTCTTCTCTAAAGGCCCCAGAGCTAATTTCATGGCTGTCACTAATTGCTTCTCAAATTCTTTGCGCATTCCTTACTACTGTTTTTCTCCCCTCGTTTTCTTTTCTTAAAACTCAACAATAATTACAAGAGGAGACGTAGCCTCTTATGTTTGTTCTCTGGCATTTATCGTCTGGTTTTGTTTCTACCTCACCTGGCCTTTACTCCCAGACCTTCTCTGTTGGAGTGATAACAAAAGAGCAGGCACATTTGATGTGTGAAGTAGGTGTGTATAGCACTGGTACTGAAAGTAGTCAGACGTCTCCCTTTTCTTTAGCCTCATAGTTCTAAGAGTGTGTTACTTTTAGAAACCGTGTTTACTCATTTCTTGGCTTTTTCTGTGGAAGCTGAGCAAGACTTTCTGGCTGTTGTGCTGTTACTTTTCTTTTTCTGTTTATCTGTCTAATGGAAATGGAGGAGAACCCAAGTGTACTCTGTATGTAATGCAGCGTACCTTTCGCTGCAAAAAGGGGAAAGAATGACAGGAGGAGACTGAAATCAAACTGACAAAAATATTTGCTATTTGAATCCATTCCTAGTTACTTTCTGATCTAAGCGGTTAACATTTTGGTTAGGAATTCATTCATATCTTGCTGTAAAGCCACTGTGTTATTCCAAGCCACTATTTCATACTTTCATTCCTTTTTAGATGTTCCTGAGTTTGTGCTGGAAGAGCCTTCCACCCTCTTCCTTGCTGTCTTGCACTGAGATTATACATTCACATGTATGAATGAATTGTGAATCCATTGGTCGTGCATGTAATAAAGATATTTGAATGCTTTCATTTTTAGACGTGTAAATCTATTTAAATTTTGGCAAAGCTGACAGCTCTGACTGCCCTTTCTTTTTGATAGACATCTTTGTCTTCAGCTTGGAACTTCAATGAAAAACTTCACCAGAAAAACCCATTTTCCTAGGATTAAGGTTAGAGGAAGGAATTTGTTTAGCTTGAATTAGGAAAAAAAAAATCTTGTCAGTTTTTACTATCTTTTGGGGGAAGCAGGGAGTATCATGGAGGGTTGACATAATCTGATACTTCTGTAGTTTGCAGCATAGACTTCAAATCAAGTGAAAGGCCCACCCTAAACTCAGAATGTATCTCTTGCTACCCCTGCAAAATTTGCAAAGGTCTGACTGCAAGATAGGAACTATTCATTGAGTACTATGGTAAGAGGATAAAAAAGGAAATATTGCAGAGAAATTCTTTCAATAAATTGGCCACTCATTGTTTTTAATGGAGCTGAAATCTTGGGCAGCAGGGACGTATCAACCCATTTTGTTTATGTGAGCAATGTCAGAAAGTATATTGGTAAGATGTGCAATGACCATTTAAAGTAAGAGTGAATTGCTTGGATCAATTTCATGTTTGTTACCTGAATATTCTTTTGGTACAAGAATATTCTGGTCTGTCTTCTAACATACCTGTATTTTTAAATTAGATAGCAGATCAGGAGCCATCTGCTTCAGATTGTTTTACTTGTCCCAGGATGTCTGACGATCTCTCTTGCTGGTTTTGGTGTCAACAGGTTGTTTGGGCTTGAGACACAGTTCTGTGTTGGTTGAAACAGTCTAGGATGTCTGGGGATTGGTTCTCTGATGTGTGTCTGATTTTCCATCTGCCTGCTCCTCCATTAGTGCTGCCTGAAGGCCCAGAAGTCCCTTCAAAGTGAAGTGGATGAGTACAGGATTGGATGTGGATCTGCATAGAAATGGCATTATGTTGGAGGGAAAAATTAGGAAATTGCTCAAAATCACTGAGCTGATCAAGCCTTCTGAAATAAACCATAGTCTTTCTAGACATTATGGTCAATGAATGAACTGGAACTGTGCTGTGATTCAAGTGAAATGCTCTTTTAGCAATAGGTATGTCCTGATCCCCCACCCCCTGGGCTTGTCACAGTTAGCAGGAAGGGCAGTGGCACCACCAGCCATGGTGTGACATTTCTGTAGTGGCTTTTGCTGTCCTGGTGTGCCTTGCTTTGTGTGGATCCTGAGCCAGCTAAAGTGTAAAACCCCAGCCCAGAAATGAAACTTGTAAAGGTGTGTAAATCAGAAGCACTGTACCCTGGAGAGTAATAAATGTGACTTACTATTTTGCTAGAGATATGGAGTAATCATTCATGTGCAAGAAGTGTGCTTCTGTGTCAGGTTTGGGGTAACTGAGGGTCTCTTGCTCCCTGGGGAGAAAACCTGCACTCATGAAATGTCTTTTCCTGTTTGGATTATTTTATGTTATTCTGCTCTGTATCTTTTCATCACCATCTATAGAACTATTCTCAGGCTGCTTCAGAGTAAGAAAGAAGTATGGCTAGAGAAAAAGTCTTTTTTTTTTTCCCTGCTAACTGCAGGTGAGAAGGCTCTTTTTCTTATAAAAGAAAGCAATAAGTAACAGGATTTTTAAAATTAGAAATAATGGAAATTTAAATGTTTCCAAAGCATTGGTGTGCTACTGCTTGCAATAATCATAAAAAAAAAGTCTTCTTAATTAGAGGTGAAAGTTCAGTCTCTCTTTGTTCATACTTTAAGTAACTTGAGTTTTTGTTTATGTATAGATAACTTCCTTTGACTCTCAGGGTTGTCATATTGGAGATGTTAAAAATACTGTGAATCCTGTAAGGTAACAGAGGCATAGAGAGTGAATTGGAGAAGAAGGTAACAGATCTGGGCCTTAATTCATATCCATGAATATTTCAGTGGTTAAACAGTTGGGGTTTAGCTCATGCAAAGCTGATCATATGGGTACAAGTGCTACAGGACATATGTGATCTTCTGGCCCAAGTGGTTACTGACTGTCCTTTCCAGGTACTTGCTTCTCTCTGCCAACCTTTCATTTTTCCTTTTCAGTTTGACTACTTTACTTACAGAATTAAAGAGGAATGTCTTGAAAATGATGAGAAATTTCATTTAAAGATGAAGATTCTCTTGAATTTGGGTTTTAAGTGCAGTACAGTAGAATTTACAACAATATATTTTCTGACACTTCTGTGTCTAAAAATACGTTTCTTGGAAAAAGACAGGAGTGAAGGAAAAGCAGTTATTTGAAGACCCCTAACACAAATGCTAATGTTAACAAGTAAGAGATTCGGGAGTGTGTGTTACAGTAAGCTGTAGCAAACTGCAGTAAGGCATTAAGTCTTTTTCTTCTTTGTCATATTTGGTCCCTCTCTGCACATTTACTTTCAAACAGGGTTTATAGTTAAATGACAAGAGAGAATAGTGCATTGTCATTAATATTTTCTAAAAGTTTGTTTACCCTGCTGTTTTGGAAGGGGAGGGAAAGCTTGAAAGAATCTGTGTCTGATTGGAATATTTAATCCTTCAGTTAGCTGCCCCATTCTTGGCTAATGACTTATTTAGTAGCAATGCATATCTAGCAGGAGACTTGAATTAGTGATTGCTGGTTCACATTTCAGCTCTGTGGTTTTGGCCCTGATCCTTTTAAAAGCTGCTTTGCGTGAAGCTGATTATCCGCAGGCTAAAGTTAATCTGTAACACTTTATGTTCCAATGACACCTCTTCCACTGCAAAGTGTTGGATGGTGCCAGTAGAGATCCCTCCGTGCCTCGCTTTTGAAAAGGCACCTACTTTGGTTGTGTTCTGCCTTGGGAGGAGAATGCATTTCACTGGAGTGGCTGGCTGTAGTTCATGGAGGTTGTGGGGTAAAGAAAAGATGCTGCTGCCCCTCTGGTTATTAACAAGCTCTTGCAAACAAGGATCTTAGTTCTGCAGAAATTGTTATAGCTTTGGTGCCTTTAATAAGAGTGAAATCTGATGTTGTGAGTCTGGTGATTGCTCCTAGCTAGCCCTGCAGAACAACAGTGTCACTTTCCTGCAAGGCCAGACTTGCACTGAGAGATGGGGTTGTGTATTTTTGTATTTTGTTACTCGAAGGAGTTTTAAGATATTCATAGAGTCTGTTTGTTTTTTTTTTTTTTTTCTTTTTATTTCCTCCTTAATGCTAAAAGGTCCGTCATCCAGTTATCTGTGTGAACAACCATGTTTTCTGTTCCATTTGTATTGAAGTGTGGCTGAAGAACAATAATCAGTGCCCAGCTTGCAGGATTCCCATCACGCCTGAAAATCCCTGCAAGGAGATTATAGGTAAGGACAAGTTTAGGCTTTGAAATAACTTTCTGGTATTTACTGCTGGAGGAGATTGCTTTGAGCCCAGCGATGCATGGACACCTTTTCTTCTGTGTGTTTTTTACCAACATCTAAGGAAGAATTAACTGAATCTTTAACTTTGTAGCTGTTAGGGATGTTACTGGAAAGTTCCTAAGACATTATGTATATTAATGGCTAGATTATCCAAACACAATAAGTACCCAATGGCTCTAATCATGGTTTTTAAATCTTGGTTGGATGGTGCCTTTAACTGAAAAAATGCATTAAAAATGCATTCTTACCTATACATTGCAACCTGTTCACCTAAGAGACCGGCAATTAGCTCAGAAGTAGTGTACTTCAATCCAGAATCTTGAATGAGTATGCGGGTTTTTAACTTGTTGTTTATTTGTTTTGTTTTGTTCATGACTTCCTCCTTTTCTTTTTTTATTTTTAAGAAAATTACCCTTAGCATAGAAGTAAGATGAAGCTACAGCAACAGCATGAGGCTCTTAACTTTGCCAGAGCTAGGAAATACTGCAGTCTTTATTTGACGTAAAATATCAGCCCTGCTATTTTGTTCTAAGAGAAAAATTTATCTGAATAATCTCACTTTAAAAACTTACTTAGTACAGTAACTTGTACTAATTAAATGTATGTTTGATACCCTACCCCTTTCCTTCAGCTCTGTTTTATTAGTATGGTCTTAAATAACAGGATTCTGTTAAGGAAAAAAATAGTTGAAAAATGTAAAATTTTCTTCCTGTTGTTAATCAAGATTTTGACTTCTAAACATAACTAGTAGGTACTCAAGTTGAACCTGTTTTGAAAGTGAAAGGACTTTAAATCTTCCATGGTAGCCAATTGGTCCAATTTAGCTGCATTTGTTGTTGATAGTATGAAAAGTTGTATCAAGTGGATTACTAGTATTGAATTGACTGAAAAGGAAACAGTATCAGTGCTTCTTTCATCCTATTGTTGCTTTAGGAGGAACAAGTGAAAGTGATACTATATTTAGTCCAACAGTCAGAAAACACCTACGTAAAACAAGACTTGAATTGCTCCACAAAGAGTATGAGGTAAGGACAAGGGGGAGTGTTGTGACTTTGCAGATGAACTGCAGCTGTTAAACTACAGCATGCAAATGGTTTGAGTCCTGCTGTTTCTAATTTGAGTAAAGGTGTATACTGTATCTGCATGAAACTCAGTTGCACTAAAATGCCACCTTTTGACTAAGGTTACAAGAGAGCATTTGCTGGTGCTTGAAGTGTTCCCACTGAAGCCATGGTAATAGTCTTTCTAGACAACAGGTAGCCAAGTACAGCCAATTCTTTAGTTTTGTGGGAATTTGACCCCCAGGTGGTATGGCAGCATTTTCTTTATGCATATTAGGTGTAGGGAACTCTTTGGTATGTCTTCAATACAAACACAGACATTTTCTGAAATAATTCTCTGTAGCTCAGAGAGACTAAATTCTGTCTTAAAGAACACAGCTCACTGTAACCTTCTGGCACAGGTTAATTTTTAGCATTATTGGTTTATAGTTTTGTGAAAGTGAGTAAATGCTTGAAAGTAGAGCTGAATGCTCCAGTCTCCTGCTGGAAAAATACTCTCTTGGGAAGAAGATGGAAAGCTGTTACAGGGAATGTGCTTAGTTTTTTTTTCTCAGCTGTTGTTTCCTCAGTAGCAGCAGTGTGAAGACATCACATAGTTTTGAAGGAAACCTAGAGAGGAGAATGAGGGAGAGGAAATGGACTCTCTTTATATCCTTAACACTGGGGAAGTAAGAGCTGTCTTGTGACAAGCTTGCCCATAGCTCAAGTTCTTTTAGTCTCTCTGAGAGGAGTAAGGAAAAGATGCTTCCTGCCTTTCTGTTGAATCAACTCAAAATTCATACAGCTAGTCCTAGGATAACATAAATTTCTTCTAAAAAACACGCTTATTTTAAAACGGTTGTTTCCATGGTGGGCGCAGGGGCAGGCATGATTATTTGTGAAAATATGCCTTGGATTTATGTAAATGCTGTATATGGCCTCCTTAAGTAGTGTTACCATGAACAACTCATATACTTGAATTGGTAAACAGTGTAGAGGACATGTTTTTAGGATAAATTATTTCTTTTATCCCTTTAACAAGAGGCTTTGGAAGGTTTTTGCTTCCCTAGGAGCTTTGTTCTTTGCATTTTGAGAGTCTTCCCTAAGATGTTGTTGCTTTGGTGTAGCTAGGTGGCCTTTTCCAGGCAGTGTTCTGTCTGTTTTGAATTTGGAGACTTTCAGCATCCCAACATGTGACGTTTCAGAACAATATGAGAGAAACACTCTTAAATAACAGCAAATGAGTCAGCAGAGGATGACCTTAAGAACACTCTTGATACAGGAAATCCTCCCACAGAGTGCCCTAATAATAGATTCATGTTACTGAATGCTTTTAAGCTTTTGGTCTGCTTGACAGTTTGTTCAGGGTCCTTTATGTAGTCAAGGGATTCCCTGCACTAAAATCTTCAGTATGCTTGAGTGTGCAGGTTGATTAAAATCCTGCCTAAAGCACAGTACATGAGCATACTTAGATATATGTGTAAGTGAAGGCATGCATCTGGGCTTGCCAAAACCCGTGTTTCTAAAGTGCTATGGGAACTTGCCAGTATTATTTAATTAATCTCACAAATTATTTTAATTCCTCTGAATTTCTGACAACTTTAGGATGAAATAGAATCCCTGCAAAAAGAAGTAGAAGATCTGAGAGGTAAAAACCTCAGTTTACAGATACAGCTGAAATCTCTTCTGGATCCTGCAGCATCAGCTTTATCTTGCCAAAATGAGGAAACTAGCCAGTCAGCAAATGAAGCAAGTACCAGTGGCCCAGAAACCCCAGAGGAATGGAGCAAAAAGCTGAAAACTGCCAATGATATGTGCGAAAAACTGATGGATAATGTGGACAAGCTAAGGGAGGTAATAAATGTAACAAACACATTTCTGCGGCTATTTTGTAGTGTAACTGTTTTGTGTTAGTTAAATGGGAGTAAGAGCTACCATGACCTTCAAGTACTTCATAGATCTAGAAGAAGGAGGAAAAAAATTGAATTCCAGTGACTGTTGGTGTATCATAGTATTTCCATATAGCCCTTGCAAGTGTCAGATGTTATTGCTTGTTCTAGTGAGTCCTGTATGTGACTCTTATTCAACTCCTCTGTCACTCTATGCCTGGGTAATTGGATTATAGTAGCACTTGTCGACGGTATTGATGACCAGATTATTCAGGCTTGCAATAATCTATATAATATATCTATTTTGCAACATTCAGTGGGCAAACACAGTACAGTTGGCTAAGGCAGATTTTGCACTATTGCCCTCCCTGCTAGCCGATATTTTTGGTGCAATTTGCTGAGGCAGAGTAACTTGACCCTTTGACTGAAAATAGACAAGCTTCAGCATTTTATGACCAGAATATCCTTTACTGGAAACCTGCAGACTTTTTATACATCTTGATGTAATACAGAAGTAAATCTGATACTGCAGAAGCAAGGATGAAGGAGATAGGCATGTGAAAAAAACCTCTAAATAAAAGTATCTTGCAAAATATAGCTGCAGGCACAAGTATGATCACCTTAAACATTGAAGAAGAGTGAAATTTCAGATTAATTTGAAATCAAGGTAGAAAAAACTGGACTTGTATTTATTCAAAATGCTGCCTTGATTTCTTCTATTAACAATAGTGGGTTACTTCCTGCAAAAGTGAAGTGTGGTGTGTTTAGGACTTTTTAAAAAAGTTTTTAGCATTAATAGTGTTGACACTTTTTCTGTGCTATAGACTTGGAGGCACACATTGTGCTTTTCTGCCATTTTGTTCATGTGACACTTCTGGGACCCCAGGAGCTTCAGATTCACTTGTAGATGGCAAAATAGGATTCACAGCAAGAAGTTCTTGTCTGCCTATATTTTTGTTAGGTTTCTTTTCATCAAGTTAAACTGTACTGCCTCTTTCTTTTTTCTCTTTTTCTTTTGGGATGTCTAAGTTTTTAACTTTTTCCCTAGGTAAGTAAAAAGAACACTGTAACAGGAACTGAAGAAGGGGTTTGCTTGGATACTTTTTCAGTATAACTTTAGCCTTAGCAAGAAAAGAGATTTAAGTGTATGAAATCTCTGAATTTGGTGAAGAGTTAGAAAAAAAAATAGAGGCTTAGATAGTTTTAGGGAAGAATTCTTAAACTGTTGTCATAGAATCATTTAGGTTGGAAAAGACCTTTAAGATCATTGAGTCCAACACTTTTTTCCCATCTGTTCCCTGTCCAACAGCTGCTCAGTTCCATAAGTACCTAAGGTCAGTTGGCCCTGGCAGACCTTGTCTCACTTGTCAGCGTGCACTGCCCATCCCTGTTCTGAACAGCAGGACATCTTTCCCATGCACACACTGTCTGGAATCAGACCTTCTCCTTGAAAGTACCTGACCCAGGAGTTTCAACCAGACAGCACTTCCCAGTTAGACAAGATCCCTCAGTAAATGTGGTTGCCACCACTTTCTTTTTCAAATCTAGGCTGAATCAGGAAATAGCAACCACCTTTATCATGTAATGTTCTAGAGCAGACAAATATAGGAATGCCCAAATAATGCCCATTATTACTTGGAGTGGAGTCATAAAAGCTATGGGAGTGGTGAAACAAACTCCATAGGAGAAAACCTAGACTAAGTACACTCATTAAAAATGCAGTTACATGAACTCATTAATGTAGACATTGTGCTGTAAGTGGGGGTACCTTGCAGCTTACTGATTTGGAGGGTAGAGCACTAGAAGAAGGACACCAGAGGGGTTCAGTCCCACCTTGCCATGTGCCACATGGATGCCTTGCCTATCAGTGCTACACAATTAATGACGTTTTTTACTTTATTATGTAGCTGGGGGAACAGTGTTTTTGGAAAGACAGACAGGGCTTGGCCATGTTGTCAAATGGTTTGATGATGCTTTGGAACTGAGCACTCCTGAATTCTCATTTGTTGTTTCAGGATAGTTTTTAGTGCTTTTCTTTTTTAAATACCAAGTAGTTAACACTCAGCCCTGGGCTCACCCTTCCCTTCTTTGCCACAAGTCTCTAGCTATCCTTTCTGTACTTAGGAATATTGTTATGTTGGGGATAGGGGGTGTTTGTTTATATTTTTCTGCTCCATTTGTCCTCCCCCTCACCTGGAAAGGTTGCTAGGGATATTTGTATGAGCATTTAAAGTTCTCTGCCTCTCTTCTTTCACTGTGTGATGCTTCTGAATAAGTACATTTCACTCTGAGCCCAACTGCATAGCTCTTTCTTCAGATCTAGCTCGAGATCTTACTTTTATTATGCAGTGGAAGCGTTATCTAATTGAGGCTATGAATTACGAGTCCTGGACTGGTGGTGCTGTTTTTAGCATAGGAAGATTGGGCAGACTCTAGGAAGTGCAAAAAGTGTATTCTGCTTGTTAGGATAGTGGCATTCATTGTTCTGAAACATGGTGGCAGGAAAACTTCTCTCTCTATGAAGTGTATTGTTAACAAGGGTGCCTGCTGAACTGAGAAGAAGGAATTGACCTCAATTCAAGGTTGTGAATCAGGAATCTTAATCAGAATGTCTTGGAAGAAAGTGAAGAAAGACTGCAAATAGCTTGTCGTAATGGATTTACATCCACAGGATAACTATGCTTTAAAAACAAGCCAAAAACCCACAAAGTAATCTTGCTCTAATTTGGAATGGAGGAAGCTGTTCAACATTAGTTTTGCTGATACCTGCACATTGTAATGTTAATGTACTTAACGTACTTAGTCATGTGGAAAAAAAAACATGGAATTGCCATTAGGACATCTCCTTAATGACTTTCTGTGCTAACTAACATAGCTGTGTTTATTTCCCTAGATAGGACACTTGCAATGTATTTTGGGAATATAAATAAAAAATGTCTGTTCGCTATTCAGTTTTGCAAACCATTTCCCATGGTGATTTTTAAGTGGTGTCCCTGTCTGAAGGCTGTTTCCTGCCTGCACATTTCTAGTTCTGTCTCTTTAAAAAGGAGAAACAGCTTGTCCTATAAATATTAGAAGTCATTTTTGTTTCACTGTATACTTATTTTTTTCCTTTTCTTTTCCTTAGGCAAATAAGAAACTGAGCATGGAAAACAATAGCCTTTTAAGAGAGAATTTGCGACTAAAAGCTGAAGTTGATAGTAGATCACCCCAAAAGTATGTGAATATTTTAAAAGCTACTGTCTTTTATTTATAGACTGTTTAACTGTTGTAGGCCTGTTTAACCTAAAACTGTGGTGGTGTACATGGTGTTGCATATGTGTCTTCAGGTAGACTTTGGGATTTTTATCCTCATGGACTTAGGTGAAAAATGAAACTTACAAAATAGCAGCAAGTGGGTGAGAAATGCAACTTAGAGAATCACAGCAAGTCCACAGTGGAGGAATATGACTTGACTACAAGTGCTGTTCCTTTGTTATGTGGCCAGTATTGAAGTACTGGATTTGTATTGAAACACTGGATTTGTGTCTGAGCAACATATGCAGAATTGAGCTTCTGCAGCATGAGAACATTCTCAGACCTGACATTTGCGTTTAATACTTTGTTTTAAACAGTTATAACACCAACAACAATACCCTCAAAAAGCAAAAACTGCACCATACTCATTAGAGCTGTGTTCTAAGGTGCCTCTTCTTGGGAGTACTTTGTGAAGCAATAATAATGATATTTTTGAAGTTATTTTCCTTTCTTTCATTGGTTTTCTACCTTTCTTCTCTCGTTTGTTTAGATATTCAAAAGCTAATAGCTCTGTTGGCCAAAGGTTTATACAGAAATTTTGAGGAAGGGGATTGGGAGGCACCTGTGTAATGTGAAAAGAGAGCTCTCTGGATTTGTTCTAGTTCTGGCAACACGCCTGCTGGAAGAGAAAATTAATCTTTGTAGAAGAGCTCACTTGCCACACTGCTTGTTGTTAGAGACAACAGGAAAGAAGATGCATGATCCTTGTGCTGTGGATACATGAAAGCACATTGTGTCCTGAAGACCCCTAATAACATAGAGCCCTGTTTAAGGCTGTGGCAATGGCTTTTGTGGCAGGGTGTATCTTTTCCCATAAGACTCAAGAGTGAGTTGGCAAGGATGGCAAACTTAAAAAGTAAATAGATATAACTAAATAAATCCTAGAAAAGAAAATCTACAAGAGACCAGATAATCTAAATTGATTTTTACTTTTCTGATATCAGGTAAACTCCCTAGTGGAGACAATTTCCCTTTCTTATAGCTTGTACATGCTTTCCCATGGTTGCCTAAAACAATAGCCTGTCACTTTCTGCTTTAGAAGCCCAGATACAGCCAAATGTCATTACAAATTGGACAGTGTCAGGGTCTGTCTTGCAATCCAGATACCACCTAGATTGGCCTGTCTGTGTCTCTGCTATTATTTTTTTATTATTATTTTTAGTCTCCTGAACAAATATCACATTCTGCCTCCCTATTGGGAATTTTCTTTGGCTGTTATAACTCTAGAGCTGTGCATGGGATTTAGGACATTAATTGAATCAAACTTAAACTGGGCTAGGAACAGTTCAAACACCTCAGGAGTTTGTATTTCTGTACCTGATTCTGCTGTATTGAGTCTTGCCTTTGCTTTGAGCCCAGTGTGTGCTACAAGAATTTAGGTACATGCAAGGAAAAACTTGTCCTGAAAAAAAATCCTTCAGCACATTAAATTTAGCAAATTTGTTTCATCCAGCCTATACCCATTCATTCCTCATCACATCTGAAAGATTGAATTTGTCCAGGTCTTCTAGATACTTTCGACTTGAGAGGAAAAGTGAACTTGTGTTTATTTAGTTTTGCTCTGCACTCAAGAATCTCCAGTGTTTGTGGCTTTCTGAAGTCATAATGCTTAGAACTGGTACTAGGCTCCAAGAAGTCTTGGTAGCACTAACTAGAGCAGAAAAACTGTCTTCTGTCCTCTAAAACATATCAATATCTTGCAATACCTTTTTTGTTGTTTCCTTTTACATGACACTTCTAGCACAATGGCCAGTACCAGTTCTGCCAAATTGCTATTTAAAAAGTTACCTTCCTTCCTCATTTTGCATTTGTGCTCTTAGTGTCCCCTTTCAAAGTGTGGGAATTAACTCATTTATTGGCTTTCTTTAGGTTGATGTTTTGATGCATATCAAACTCTATTCTTTCCAATCTCAGGTACATCCTTCAGATGGTGAGAAATCTCTTCTATCTTAATGTTGTTAGCATAATTTTTAAATTAGCTTTCATCCTTGTGGTCATTAGTCTGGTCAATATCCAGATCAGACCTAACATCAAGACATTTTCTAAATATTCTTTCAGTTCTGATGGCAAACTTAGATAATATTTAAAGTGTCTTTCAGCTAGGCTTAACCCTTTGAATAGGGCTTGGAGTAGACGGGGTTTTTAACATGCCTATAAAATCAGAATTGATAGCATAGGTATCAGAGCCCAACAATGTGACTAGAATTAAACTTCTGTGCAAGTACATGGATTTGCAAGTATAGTTGTTCTTGTGTGCTTTATTCAGAAGTTTTCAGAAGGTAATTTTTGCAAAAGCGTCTGAGTAGGTCTCTAATGTAATTTAAAATAGCTACCGAATTGGATTTTTGTAATTTAGTGTCACCACTGTTGTTTCATTTTTCATATATTCCTTAGCTTCAGATTCTCAGGTGTGGATTCATGTTTAAACAAGTAACTAAAGTAACTAAATAAAACTGTTATCAAAATATTTTGTAAAGGTTTTGTCAGTATTCAGTCCCTGTATATCCCAACTGTAGTTCATTTTGTGCATTATGACATTGGAGCTAATTAGCTCAGCATAAATTGTTTTAGTGGACTTTGCTTTACAGAAGAGGGAACACTAATGGCAGGTGAATGATCCCTTTGTAACACAGACTCTACCTCTTACATCACAGGGAAAAGTATAATTAGTCTTTTCAGTGGTCAATAAAAAACTTTCCTTTTATCATAGACTTGGATTGTTTTTTTTCTTTGTTCTTACCCATTAAAACCTGCTGAAAAATGTCATGTATGTCAATATAATCAATATTTCAGCCATGTCAGGAATTTTTATATATTTTTAAACTGATGATGTTGATTTATTGATTAGATTTTTTTTTTCCTGAAAACATTTTTGAGGCTAGACCTTCACCAGAATACTGTACCATCATATAGTTGGGACACAGGTCTGAAAGGCAAATGAGGGTAAGTTTCTAGCTCTGATTCTTGCTAAAGACCTGCATTAGTCCTCCATTTCTCAGGCAAATCAGACTGATTTGTGGTTGTTGTTTGTTCTTTCTTTACCTTTTCTTCTGATGAATTTTCAGCAACTTCTACTTTCACAATATAGAACAAAAAAACTTCTGAAACTTAAGTTGTGCAGGATAATAAAGCCCTATTACTTCCAGCTCTACTTGAAATAGAAAGCTGTTAGGTCTGTTGGCAGGGCACAGTGGATGTAAAAGCGTTTTTGGCAAAGGGATGTTTGCTTTTTACCTGAAGGAAAATAACTAGCAAGTCCATCTACTCCAGGGTATAGTGTATTTTATGAATGGTTAGATTCAAATCAGTTTGAACCAGACTTCTAGGCTTCCTAGGAGTCTTTTCCCTAAATATTTAATTCCTTCTGCCAGTTAAAATCCCAGTCTGAGAAATTATCTGTAACATGCATAAAATTGTTGCATTATCTTTTTTCTCTGGTTTTGCAAGTTGTTTTATTGTTGCAGTTTAAGGAGGGAGAAGCAGTTCTTCAGTTTTACTGTTTATCTTGTCTAGATTTGTGACCTCAGGTACGCTGAAATCTGAACCTGTTAATCTGTTGATTTTCTTCGTCATTCTTTACAACATTAAATTGGTACCTAACTCAAATATTTCTGCACATACCAGACTACAAAATTCAATCTGCATTTCACCAAACCTATAAAAAGGCTTCTAAAAACCCATATCCAGAGGGTAAGAACATTTGCTGTCTTCCCTGATAGAAAACTGGGCTATGGTCTCACCTCTCTGCAAGTTTGCTGGTCCAGAGGAGTGACCATTTTTGAAGACTAGCTGCAGTGTGGCCTTAAAAGTAAAGCAGAGTAAAGTAGCATATAAATAGCTTTCAAATGAGCTCTGAGTTCTTGAGTCATAGCATTGAATCCCAAGAAAGTGCCCACTTCAGGCATGAAGATCTAAACCTTAGGCAGATGGGTAAGGACATTCAGATCACATTCTGGTTTTGTGAGGTTTCCAGGAGGATTGGAGTTTCTTTTTTTAGTAGTTCTGAAATAATTCTTTCTAGCTTTTGCTATTTGCTGACCCTGGTGATAACCTGCCTTTCTTACATGGAAAATCAATGAATCACTGATAGATGTTAAAATGCTTGGAGAGGCTTTGGATTTTTGTCTAAATTCAGCCAATTCCCTTCATGAAAGTGGAAGCTCACTTCAAAGAATTAACCTGACTTGTCTGTTCCCAGTGGACAGTATGTCTTGACTTTTTGTGGGCTTTGGGGTTTTTTTGCTTGCTAGGAATAGGCCCTCATCTGGCAGTAATGCTTTATTTAGTTCTGATGTCTATGCAAATATGACACACTTTTGAGATAGTTGTATGAAACCAGGGATGTTGCCAAGATGTTTCTGCAGATCACCTTTCATAGGTGATATAGAGGGGAATTGCAGAGCTGGTACAGCTGGTACATGATACCAACAAAGAACTGCAGAAACTAGTAGGTCTTTCAGCTGGTTTGTTCTTGAATTTCCTCTCTTTCTTCCCATCTAACTGCAGAACCCAAGGGAAAATGTGTATCTAAATGATGGGGCTGGGTTTGGTGGTACTCTCTGGCATTGCCCTTATGTCAAACTCTAATAAGCCCTGAGTGTACCTTGTCATTTTCCACTTTCCACCCTTTGATTCCTTTGGAAGATGCATCCTGAACTGCAGGGTGGTCCCCAGCCTGGGCCATCAGGTGATCAGAATTGGAGAGTCAATTTCCATAGCACCCTTGCAGCCCTAGTCTTGGGGAAGTGGTTATACAAGAAAACTGTCCATTGCAGCTGCTTGCTATCCAGAAAGAGAAGAGTTTGTTTGAGGTTGTCTGGTTTTAAACTGACTCAAGGGCTCAACCAGACAGATGTGCTGCAGTTAGTGGTCACTGATGTGCAAAATAAAACCTTAAAGCTGAATTTGAAGAACTGGTAGGTAAGAAGAGAAGGAAGAAACAACTGAAAAATTTGTTCTTCAACTTCACAGTTCCTAAATGGACTTCTTCAGAAGTTATCGTGGTTTAACCCCAGGCAGCAACTTAAGCCCCACACAGCCTCTCACTGCCTCCCCTCTTGGGGTGGAGAAGTAAAAGTGAAAAAATACATGGGTTGAGGTTAAGACAGTTCAGTAGGGAAAGAAAACCTGTACACAAGCAAAGCAAACCAAGGGATTCATTCACCACTTCCCACAGACAGACAGGTGTTCAAATGTCTCCAGGAAAGCAGGCCTCCATCTGTGCCTAACAGTGACTTCAGGAAACAAACACTGTCACTCAGAATATCCCACCTTTACTTCTTTTCCCAGCTTTTTACTCTGAGCCTATGAGTTAATGGTCTGGAATATCCCAGCTGTGTCCCTCCCCAGCTTCTTGTGCATCCCCAGCCTTCTCACTGGTGGGTTAAGAGGCAGAAGATGCCTTGTAAGAACTGCACAGGAGTTGTTTTTTGAACTGCAAAGCTGTAAGAAGTTGTTTTTACAACTGCACTGTTGTAAGAACTGTGCAGCAGCAACTAAAACATCCCTGTGTTATCAGCATTGTTTCCATCACGTATGCAAAACATAGTCCCATAGTAGCTACTGTGAAGAAAAGTAACTGTATCCCAGATAAAATCAGGATAGGAGTACTCAAACATAACTGAGGGAGCAGTTGTGGAATAATGCAAAGGAGGGTGACTCCAGCAATGTTAGTTCTTCTTGCTCACTATAGGTGAGAGATGACTGCAGCGTTCTGATTGGTGTCAGGTTAGAATCATGCTGGACAAGAAAAGGGACTGAGGAGAGGTCCTGAAATTTGAGCTTGAAATGTTCATCTAGACATCCAGTGTCACTTCAGACACTATAACATGTACACTACCGTTCCTGGGGCTGGTAGCTGTGACACAGGGTCTGTAGATTCATCCTTCCAGAGTGATATGTGGGAGCCATCAAAGACTTTAGGTGATGTGAAATATTGTTATGTGTATGTGCTAAGGATCCAAATCCCACCTGAAATGTGTTCCTGTTCACTTTATGAGTGATGATTTTGTTTCTCTGGGCTTGCAGTTTTCTATATAAAGGATGTACTTGAAATGCAGTGAGATCTAAAGTTGTAGTTTTAGTGATACAACTAAAGAAAAAGACCCTAACACTCAAAAGTCTGTCCATGTGTCAGAATATGGCTTTCCTTTTTGTATACGTGTGCTCTTTACCACATGTGTACTACTGAAGAATTCATCACCTTGTTACTAAGTGGGAAATAATTCAAATACTTCAGGAAATATAATTTATCTGGATTTTCAGGTGAATCTTAAATTTATTTTCATGTGACTGTATTGCATTCTGTTACTATTGTCATAAGACCATAATTTTTTGGCTATAGCAAGGCTCACTGTACATCTGAAGGGAAAAAAAAAAGAAAAAATCTCTTACAAGTGGTTTGGTTTGGGGAGAGTGGGAGAGTTCTGGTTTCTTTAACCAAAATATGAATGTTTTCAAACTCTCTTCTGGGTTGCTGGATCAGTCACTAAAGTACTTATAGCTGGAGTAATTGGCTGTCTTAAAAATCTGTGTCCTTGAAAATTTAGGAAATAAATGTATGGAAGTCTTTAAGCAGGAACATAAAGCAAGTTCTAATCCCTAACTGCAGAAGTAACTTTGTAGGCAGCTGGTCATATGTTACATTTCTGAAAACCAAAATTCCCAAGCACATCCCTCTGCAACAATTAACATATTAGTGATGCTATTTGCCTTTGAACAACATACTGTATTTTTTTAACCTGAGGACACTTGTTATAAAAGTTACACTTGAGAATACAGTGCTTCCTCATAAGCAAATCTCAGGCTGTCACTAATGCTATTTGCATTAAATAAACATATTACACCATTCTTCCATTAAAAAGGAATTACCAGGTATGCATATAAATGTAAACATGTTTTCATTTTTGTGTCAGCGTGTCTGGTAAAGGAGACTCCAGAAAATCTTCCTTGTTTTACAAAAGCATTTTTCCCTCTCTCTCACTTGGCAATTCAGTTAAATTGTATTTTTGCATCATCTTTCAATCTTTTATTAGGGAGTGTAGGGTTTGCTTCTGTAAGACTGTGTGAATAAGTCTGTTAGAGGAAGGCAAAATAAATATCTCTGGATCACCTTAGGAAGTGGGAAAGCTCTTGCTTGGGCCCTGCTGTGCCACAGGGACTCCGTCCATATCAAAAACCAAAATCTGTGTTCCTTTAACTGGGGGAGGAAATAAACCAAAATGTGTTGTATATAAGGATACTTATTTCATATAACCCCCTTACCCTGAAAATACAATGGAAACATTCTTGAGTTGTGATTCTTCTTTTACCTAGTTTCATAGGGGAGAGAGAAAGTCTTCTGTGCCTTTTTTCCTGTTTCCGTCTTGCAGCTAGAAATAGACCAACTGCTATAAGCAGTTGGGAAAACTTGTTTTCCAGAGAGCAGGCAAATGAAAAATTGTGTTCTTTTTTTATGAACATGAAGATAATTGGGTAGAGGTCCTGTGGAGGTGAAGGGGTCCTTGCCTCCATCAAGTCACAGTCCAGCTAGCTTCTTTTGGGGAAAAAAGAAATCTTACTAAATATAAAATTTCTGCATTGCCATTTCTTGTCTGCAAGGAAGTTAATGGTACGCACCAAAGCTGTGTGAAGCTTAGGCTGATCTAATTTGAGAAGTGGTCTGCTAGCTGTGACAGAAGTGACTTAGACTGTTCTGTAAATCTTATCCATCACTGAACCATCTACAAAAAAGTCTTCAGAATTCTTTAAATATGCATAAGCAGTTGAACAGTGAAATATATCAGTAGATCTGGTCACTCCTGCCCAGTTTTTTGGGGCTTATGATAGCCCTTAGTGCTTTCCCCAGCTGTCCATTTAATTGTATTGCAGTTGTCAGCATACAGCAGCTTCCTGCTGCTTTGAGCTCACAACTTGAAGAAGCAGAATGTGGTTTGATTGTTTGCTGGAAATGCATGCATGTATCCATGGCTGTTTTGCCAGCATAGTTGGAGGCCACAGATAGCCGCCTTCAGATTCCACTGATCCAAGGGTTGCAGTGGGAGCATTTTTTGAAGAGGTGAGCTGATGGAATGGGGAAAATGGAATGGAAATTCAGTGTGACTCTGAGGGAGGGACAGGCAGACAAACAAAGAAAAACATAGAAATTTCAGGCAATGTTTAAGCTGAAAGAATAAATAGAAGCCTGTGTGGTAACACGGAGCTGCAAGATGGAAAATGGAAATTCAGTGTAAGCCCACATAGAGAATTGTCCTTTCTTTGTGATATAAATAAAACCTTATTTGTCAGAGTTGCAGGGTGGCTGCAGGTCCTTTCCTCCTTTCTAATAATATCAGAACTTTAATTGTTTTTTCTTTCTGTAAATTGAAAGGCTTGGATGGAGCAGGGAATTCCCCGATGCTCACTGTCAGTGACAGGTTAGAATTAGTCAGGGCATATAGCTGAAACTTTCACCTGCCCTCTGGGGAAGGTTAGTCTTGAAAGCTGGTGGAGGATGAGGGGAGGGCGAGTCTGTATCTTGGCAGTTGAAAATGGGCTCAAGCTGGAAACCCCATGTGCAGACAACTTTCCCAAACCACAAGCAGCAGATTTTTGTATTGGAGTTAAGACAGAAATCAGATTGTTCTGGTTGTAAAGCTCAGAAAAGCAAGTAACTCAAAGTAAGTGGATATGTCATCCACAGGATGGGTGAGGAAAAGCTGTATATCTAACGGGAACATAATTGAAATTGTCTATGTAAGTATTTAAACCACCTCAAAGGACTAATGCAATTTCAGCATTTCATATCAGCATTTTGTTTTTGACAAGGTGACATTGTGAAAGAAATGTATTGTAAAACACTGCTGTACTGTAGGAAAATGATTGAATGTAAATATTTCAAGATGTGGACCACTGTTCAAATGTTATCATAAATCTTTGCCATTGTTTTAGGGGATAATTCTTCATGCATATTTGAGTTGAATTGATAGAACCAGCCCCTGGAAGGGTAATCTGCTTGTTATTGCCTTGCTACCACTAATACTTTAATTTTGTCTTTTCATGTATCACCTCCACCTGTATGTTATTTGTGATGCTTTCAGGTAGGTTTTTTTTCCATAACTCGCAGAGAGAAGTTCTTTTGTTTTCAAATTAACAGAGTGTTTAATAGCTTCATTCTCTCTTGAAATGAGCTTGCAAACCTTCACAAGAATGTCTTTTTCCAGCTTAATATTTTCTTTCTTTTTTACTTATTGCAGGTTTGGTAGGTTTACAGTAGCTGCACTTCATTCCAAAGTGGAACAAAGTGAACGTGAAATGAACCGTCTGAAAAAGGCACTGGAAAGAAGTGATAAATACATCGAAGAAATAGAGTGTCAGCTCTTACAGCTGAAAAAGGCAGGCAAAGGAAGCCAGGCAGTGAGTGCTGTTAGTGAGAGAGTGCTTTCCACAGATGCTGAAGGAGGTGAGAGCAGTGAAGATACAACATGTTTGAAAACCCAAGCTGAAGAGACAAAGGCTTTGAACACCAGTCAGAGTCCTGACAGTCTTGAGCAGCTGACAAGTGGTGGAACTTGTTTAGGCTCTTCTAGTCAAGATGGCTTGAACAGCTCAAATACCCAGTGTGCCCCAAAGAAAGAACTATTTCCAGGATGTCACGGGGTTCTCCTGGATGAAAATAGCACAAATATGGATGCCTGCTTAGAAGACCAGTGGAATAAAATTGAGGAATGCACCCCATACAAAGATGAAGAACTTTATGATCTTCCACCACCGTGCACTCCTTTTCTGTCTCTCAGTCGCCTTCAATTGAACACTCCTGATGGAAAAGAAAATGCAAGAAAATCATCAACATTCCTGAGAAAACTGAAATTTGAAGGGTTTCACGACACTTCAGATGATTGCAGCAAAGATTCTTCCGAGCACAGCACAAGCAGCTGTAATAGCGAAAAGAAGCTGAACTGTTTTACTGCAGGAAAATCAGGGGTTTGGGGCACCTGCCCAACAAATTTTGCTGAGAACTTAGATTTTGATGGATCAGAGCAAAATTCAGTAGCTGGTCAGTCAGATGAGACAACAGCAAAGTCCAGTGATAAAACAAGTTCTTGCTTACCTAAGAGGTTGCATACTCTCTGCTCTTCCGAAATGAACCGCACAAGAACCTCCAGCGAGGCCTCTATGGATGCTGCCTACCTTGATAAGATTTCTGAGTTGGACTCAATGATGTCCGAGTCAGACAACAGCAAGAGTCCTTGCTATAATTTCAAGTCCTCTGATATTGATGGTTCTTCAAAGTCAACAGAGTGTGCTAAACTTCTGAATGGAACAGAGAAGAATCTGGAAGAGATGAATGAGGAGCAGAGTATGAAGTGTCCAGAGACAAGCGATCTGGTAGCTGACAGAACTGGCTGGAAACCTACTATGTTTTCCAACCTCTCCCCATCTGATGTAGATATGAATGATCACTTTCCACTGTTTACAGGCCAAAATGTAGTGGCTACTGATGCCAAACCTCCAAACTCCTTATTTCAAAGGGACTTTTCCTCAAATGTACTGTTCAGTAATTCACAAAGATTATTTGAGGAACAGAAGTTTGGTTCATGTTTTTTAAAGATGTCATCTGATCTTCAAAGTCAGATTAATCCTCCTTGGGTGTCTTCCTTTACAGCTGAAAGGAAAAATAAAAATGTCAGTCAGTCAACCAAGAGGAAAATTCAAAACAGCCTTTCCAGTGCTAGTCCATCAAAAACCACCAAAAACTGATTCTGCTTAGGAAATCAAACGTGACTCAAAGTTGTAAACCTGCAAATGTTGAATATTTACAGGTGAACTTAATTTTTAATGACTTCCATGTAGTTCTGATCCTGTTGTTTTCGACTATGTGAAAACTGAACATTCGCCTGCCCATTGCAAGCTCTTTCCCAAGGAAGAACCATTCCGAATTCTTTTGACTGGGCATTTTATTTACCTGGGGGCTTGGGAGTTTTTGATGCTCTTTAAGTTATCAGATTACATGCTCTTCCAATTGTGAGCACAGCTAATGGCTCCTTGACAGTTCTAAGTGGTCTTGTCAAATTAGTCATTTATGTAAGAATTAGTTTTAAAGGTTACCTTTCCCATTCCTAAAGATTACATTTTGTGCATGTAAGGCAGCTACTGGCCATATATCCTATGGATTGTAAGGCAGCTACTGGCCATATATCCTATGGATTCACGAAATTGCTATAAATTAATGCCAGTTTTGCCATAAAATCTGCTTCCCAGAGGAAATGTTTCTGCTTGAACTATTTCATAGCACTGTACTGTACTGAAACTCTTGTTTTAAGTGGGTGTAAGGTAGTAGCCCCTTTCTTTTCAGGGTCACAGCACTTCAGTTAGAAAAATCACTTTTAACACTTGTAATTATGGCTTGTCTCTTTTTGAAGTTAAGCACAATTTTTAATTTAGTGCCCAAAAATCATTGTTATTCTAAATGTGTTTAGTATGCCTGTATAGACCATAAAAATGGGTTTGTATGCTAATGATTTGTTTACCTAATGTGCACTGAACATCTTACATTAATACTGTACCATTTTACATTAATACTGCATGCTTTTCTATGTGAATTGAATAAAACATGTTATAAGCACTGTAATCCTTCATGTTGCCTCAAATATTGAATTAGAAAAAAAAAAAAAGGGGAAACTTTTTTTCCCCTAATTTGGAAAATACATATCTAAGTTTTGTACAGAATAAACCTGAGCCTATTCACAAAGAAAAATTCAAAAATCTCCCTTCCTCCTCCTTGTTAGACATAGAACCATTCCAGTGTCGGCATCGATACGGTTGATGGAAATGGTTTTCAGCCTCTCTGGAGGTGACTCTTCCAGAAAGTATTGCACAGGTCAACATAATGTGATGGCCTGCTACAGGCAGGAGACCTAATTAAGCAGCAGAGCAAAATTGGTTTCTTTGCATTATTGTGTTTTAAGTTCCTTTTAAGGCCATATTTAATTACAAGATGCAGGGGTTTTTTTTTTCTATATAGGACTCTGATGGCATTTCTTAGAAACAGATGTCCTCGCTTCATCAATACCTATGATATGAAAAATCCATATGCTGCCTTTTGTCCCTCTGAAAAGAGTGATAGCTACTTGGAAAATTTCAATGGACTGGCTCATCTCGTAGAGTTAGGTTCTGTAAGCTGTTTGAACAAGAACTACACCTCCCATTGTAATGTGAGTGTGCATTTGTGCAATTGATGTGTTCATCCTGAACTGGGACTTTTCTTTTTTAGCTTTACCAAAAAATCATCATTCAAGCCATGCATGCAGTCATGAAAACTGAGACTGCAAACAGTCCAGTGTTTTGTGGTGACAGGCAGGATGGCATTGTGCTTGCATATACTGCTTTCAGTATACCACCTGAATTTTTAATCTTCACAGAAAAATCTAGTTGTTCAATTTTAATATATTTTTCAGAAATTAGGGAGCTCTCAAAACCATCTGTTAATTATCTGTTACCTGATTTGACAAGTTTTAATAAGAGTCAAAAAATGCTGCCTTGTTTCAACTCTTTGGGAGAAGAAACAAACACTTTATTAAAACATCCTTGTGTTGCAGAGCAATCACAAACACACACTAAGTGCTGTGTGTTGTGGGTTTGTTTCATTTTGTGAATTTATGGGCTTAATTTTACACTGATTTTTCATGTTTCACTTCCATTTACAGAGGCATGAATACAACAGGTGTCATGCCCAAAATCAAACTAGAATAAGGGAGTTTTTTCCATATTACTCGTTCTATGAGCAGGAACACCACATACAGGCTTGCTTTTCAATACAGATGTTTTGACCAGACGTGTCTTGCAGCTTGAATGGATAGAAGAGCCAAGCCTAAGGTTAAAAAGGTTGCATTCCTCTTGTCTTAAAATTTGGTAGTGTGATCAGTGCAATATCAACTCCAAAATTTCAACTAAATGTAATGACTGGGGCTTCTTCAGGTATAAATTTCTCAACTGTACATGGGGTTTCAGTTCTCCAGGCTGTGTTCTGTTGATGCCTTCCTTGCCTGATCTCCTTCTGCACTTGATAAACTGACCTAAACTAGAGCTCATTGCTGCTAATTTTTCATGGTAGTTACCTAGTTATGTAGTAATGTAGAACTGGAATACACAAGATCTACTACTTTACTATTACTCAATTTTTATTGAGACAACAGACATTTCCAGGTGATGTACAGAAGACATCTATGATGTCTAATGATATTTAATACCTCATAAAATTAATTATCTAGTAATACCTACTGTACCAAATACAAGGAAGTTTGCAGATTTTAACACATGAGAATTCTCTCCAGGACTTTAAGTAGCTCAGGGAAGTGAGTTTGCTACCAGTCTGAGTTTGTTGTTCGTGAAATCTTTTGGGTTATTTGTAAGAGCAGGAGTGCTAAGGTCAAGTTTTTACTTAGTTATCCTCAGTTTTACCTACACAAAGTCTTGCAAGTGACCTGCTTATCCACCATTCCCTATAGGCCGTATTTCTGCTTGGCATTGCTTCCTCAGGTGAGGGGCAACCAGAATAGCTCTGCCTACAAGCACCAGACACAGACTTGGGCTGTGTTGGGTTTTAAATGTGCACTATTGTCTCTTCATGAAGAACCTTTAAAAAGGGGCCAAGGGGCACAATGAACAGTTTCTATATGCAGTACAAGCTGTGCTAACTTGGTCACTCATCCTTCAACCTTCATTTCTCACCTTTCCCCCCCCCCTCCCCCAAAAATGCCCTTTCAAGGCAGTTTAAACTGAGTCTGATCCTAATCCTTGCACAGCATCCAAGTCATGCCTCTGACTCCCAGCAACTGTAGGCTTGAAACACAGCCCTTACACACCTCTTTTGTGCTGTGGTTATGGTTAAAGTTTTGCAAATTGTGGGCACTCCTTCCTTGCTACTTTTTGGCATAAGAGCATCCCCATGTAAATGGACTAAGGCTTCTACACTTTTTCCTTTCCAGGTTTCAACCAGGGAAAAGCAGCTCTGAGGTAATTGAGATAAAAACCTCAATAGGGAGGTTTGTGGTTATTCCAAGGATTGCCCCTCTGGCTACTAATCCATGTCCAGCCCTTCCTGCACCTTGATTCCTTGCAGCAGTTCTCTGCTGCTGTGACAAGCCACCTGCTTGTCAGGCCTGGCTAAAGGGGTGGCCTGGCACTCCTGCCTTTGTGGCCCAGCAGTGAGGCACTGCCTCAGTGTCCCTCAGCCCTAACAGGAGAAGCCGTCTTCATTAGCTGGAGGGTGGAGGGGAAAGCACAGCTGGAAAGCTTGTGTGTGACAGCTGTGCATGTGGTGAGAGAGAGCAGGAGAGTGAAACTGGGATGCAGAACAATTGAAGCTGAGTATTCCCGGTTTTCTCAGCTTTTCTCCTAAGTAGAAAGCATTATCTCCTCCCTAAAGCTCTTACGGGCTGTGTGGGTGCTGGTTTTCAGGGAAGCTGAGAAGACAGGTAGCCAAGCTGCTCCTACATCATGCTCATGGGGCCGTCGGGTGTCCATTCCAAGCCAGCAGAAAGTGCCAGGAGAAACCAGGGACGGGATGAGAAGAGTCCCTGTCCCTCTCCCGAGTCTCTCCCCTTGGCAGCAGTGCGGACTAGCCCCAGGGCTGGGCGGCTCCGAGGCCACCCGGCTCTCACAGAAAACGGTGTCGGGGCTGCTTTTGATCCTGGCCGCCTTAGAGCTGTCCCCAAATTTTGGGGAGAGAAGTGTTGGCGCTGGCTGCCAGCCAGGAAAGCGGCACGGAGCCCCTATGCCCTGCCCAGAGGGGATCGTGGGGATGCGCCTGCCCCATCTCGTCCTCCTCAGCCAGGATTCCAGCTGGGAAAAAAAGCCTGGCGAGGCCGAGATGTCCCGTGTCCGTGGGCTCGCTCCTCCCCGGGCTCCCCCGCCCCACACAAACCCTCATTGCGGCTTTTTTTCCCACCTTCACTGTTAACAAAACGCGGTGATTAAGACTTGAAACCAACAAAGAGTTTTTCTTCCACCTTAACCTTGCACACAATCCTTTAACAAATTAATTAATCCTAATGAATTAACACTTCATTTATTTAAACGCGCTACAGTTCATGAATTAAATTTTCATGCAGTGATTAAAGGCTGTTAAAATATGCATGATTTCGTTAAAATTTTATAATAAATCAGGGCAATGTGTTACATGACAAGGCAACTACTTGCCAGCCCCTCGGAAGGTGCTTTGATTGGCGCGGGGGGCGGGGGGAGCCGAGCGCTCCGCTCCGGTTTGGGCGGCCGGGCGGGCCCGGGGCGCGGTGGGACGCGGCCGGGACACAGCCCTGTTCCCTCGGAGCGCCCTTGGTGCCTCTCGGGGCCGGGAAGCTGCGTTTTCCGTATGCCCCACCGAAACGTGGCGTCCGTGCAGCTCGGGGATCGCGGACACCGGTGAAAGGCAGCAGCCGGTTTGCCCACGGAGCGGGGCTGCAAGGGAGCAGGGATGTTTCTGGGATGTTTTGCTGAAAGGGCTCCTCAGTGCGCTTTTTAAATCCTCCGCATCACTTGAAATAGAGAGCGAGAAACTTTGCTGCCAACAGGACCTGTGGTGTTTTCCGCCGGACCTCTCCCTAGCTGCTCCGGGCTCCTTCCTTTCCCGAAAGGGGACGTTGTGAACTACCTTGGGACTTAAATCACCATCAAGCGTTTCAATTTTTAATATGACAACATTCTACACTTTGGCTGCAAAAGCAATTATCGCGGCTTGTACATCAGTAATTAGCAGGTCTTTGCTGATGTAAGGAAAGTCCTCATTAGGACAAGGAAATTCTTTTTGTGCATTCACCCAAGGGTTGGTTGTGTTTTGTTGTGCGTTTTGTTTTTTTTCTTCTGAAAGTTAATTTTGACCAATTAAAGTGAAAATAGCTTTTACTTTAAATGGGATATTGACTTTCTGTGAACTTCACCAAATAACACATTTACTGTAGGTTTTGTCTCAGTGCTCCCAGTGACACTCAGGGTAGGACAAATACCGCGACTGCAAAGTGTAAAGCTAACATTTGCTGAAATTAAAATATCCAGAGGGTTTAGAATGAGCGGTGAGATCCACATTAGCTAATTTTTTTAAGTCGGGATATATAGCAAACTATGATCAGACGTTAATAGTTAATATCATAAGCTTTAGTATATTCATCTTTGGGGAATCCTAAAAAGAGAAATCAAATACAATGGGTTACAGTAATTAATTTATAAATCGTTTCACTGTGGGAATAAGGGGTTACTTTATTGCTTTCTCGAGATAGGCAGTTCAGTCAATTAAGGAATTCTGCCTATTTCTTGCATTTGAAGCCGGAGAAAACTACGGGAGACAAGTAAATGTGTATATATATGTGCCTCCCTTGCTTTATTGAGCATCTCGGGCCATAAACGTAAGGCTACAGCGTGGTCGCGTCGCCAATGAACTCGCTCCTCAAAGCCTGCGAGTTTATTGCCATCAGTATTCATGAGGCTGGGCGTACCCACGAGGAATAGAAACAACAGCGAACATTAAAATAAAATCTATTACCAGGCCCGCGCGATTCTGAGCCCGGCTCAAGCGGTCTGCCCGGGGAGCTGGCAGTGTGTGGCGGGGACAAGGGAGCTGTCACCTGGGGCTGGTGACAAGGGGTGCGGGCTCCCGGCGGGCCCGGGGAGCCCCCTCGGGCAGCAGCCCCTGCGCTCGGTGCGGCCAAGCAAGCAGCAGGGCAGCGCCGGCACCGGCTGCTGCAGCGCCTCGGTAGCGGGAGTCACGGTCAGGCGGCAATTTTTAGCGATGTTTTAGAAGTTAGCCTAAAGTTAGCTCTTGAGAAGAAAAAAAAAAAAAAAAGTCCTGAGAAGAAAAGTTTTTCCTCCGGGACTTGATAAGTGACATTCCAAACGGTGCTCCACAAAAACCCCTCTTGTCCTTCTTCTCCCCTCTCCTGAAAGATCAGACTTGGCTGCACGTCCCTAAGGAGGCAGCTGCCCCCGGGGAGCAGCGGGGAGCGGGCGGGGCAGCAGCAGCACAGCCGCCCCAGGAGCAGCAGCAGCAGCCGCCGCCTCCTCCCCGGGGTCGGGAGAGCCTTCTCTCCCCCGCACGCCGCCAGCCCCGTCCCTCGGGCGGCCGCCACCCGGGCGGACTCGGAGATGGAGCGAGGAGCCCCTGGCAGGGGGTGTGTCTCCAGCCGGGCGGGACTGCCTCCCCCCGAGGAGGATCCAGTAGGATGCATATCGCAAGCTGCCGAGACGGCGCGCCCGCCCCCATCCCAGGGGTCAGAAGACACTTCGGAGGTGGGACCCTTAGGACTCCTACAGGTCCTCACCTCCTCAGCCTCCGGCTAGCGCTGGGGGTGGAGGTGGGAGAAAGGCTGAATTCTCTGCTTTTCTGGCCTTAAAAAATAAGCCGGTGAACAGAAGGGGTCGTTTGAAAAGTGCTAGTGGGGACTTATGTCCTCCAGCCAAGGAGAAGGTCTCGTCCAGCAGTGCCTGCCATAGCCACAGTATGTTCCCGTTCCTCTGGTTCGGAACTGAACCCGTTCCCTGCCCTGGCTGTCTGCAGTCCCTGCCTGCCCTCGCTGCCCCTGCCAGCCCAGAAGTTGAAGACCCGGGCGCAGAGGCAAAGCGAGTGCCCGGTGGTACGTGGGCAGGAGGACAGGTCACCGCTTAGCCTGGAAACCCTCCCCTGGCCGCCTGTGCCACCGCTCGCACAGTTTTCCCTTCTCGCACAGTTTTCCCTTCTCTCAGCCTTTTCCTTCGGGAAACCTGATGAACTTGATCTGACAGCATCCTGTAGAGTGGGGTTCGCCAGAGGCACACTGATAAGCACCCACGCATCCCAAACGGAACAGCATCCCTCGCATTCCTCCACGGAACGAGACGTGATCCCAGTAATCCGCCCCCCTGCCCCGCCGAGCTCGGCCCAGGAGCACCGCGGCTCTGGGCTGGACCTCGCCATGGTCGGGAACGGCAGGGCAGCCTGCTCGGCTCGGGCCTTGCTCCTGGAGCTGGGCGCTTTTCAGCAGCTTTGGACAAAAACCCTGATGTCTCCCACTTCCTTACTCCCCCATCCCTTTCCCAGGAGCGTTTTCCTTTACAATGGATGCTAGCTGAGAAGTGGCTAGAAAAACTCATGGCTTAAAAAAAAAAAAAAAAAAAGTCGATAAATACACATAAAGTATGGTTTGTGGATTCTGATACAATGATTTCGATAAATAAGGAGAGCCCAATCCCAGTTTCAAGTTCACCCCCTTCAGAGATGAAGTTGCATTTCGCTACCCCAGGGGACACGGTAATGGATGGAGACCTGGCTCCCTCTCGCACAAGTAATTGGCAGACGTTCCCTCCTTCCTCCTGGACTGGCTGGGGAACTTGGGAAAGGCTTATGAAGACAAATGTGTCTTCACTTGGGGTTGTGGTGTGCGCTGTTGTGCGCGCCTGTGTGCTTTCCTGCGTGACCTTTCGGCTGTGTTTATGCGCATAAATAAGAGGCGCTCAGGAGAAACAGAACAATTCCGATGCACTCACTCCCGGGCTGTCACGTCCCTGATCCAAACCCCTCGCTGCCTCTCCCCGCTGCCTGCTTGCCTGCAGCCCTGCTGAAACAAGCAAGGCAGCATCTGATCGGTCACCGAGGGACGGCTCCAGAGGGCCCCAAGGGACAGACAGGATTCACCTTGGGCCGCTCGCTAAGGATTCGAGCTACTCTCGCAGGCGCGGTAGCAGATTGGCTCCTTCCGTAGTTTTGCCTCAGGCTCCATAAGCAGCTACAAGAAAAAAAAATAGAATCTACTCTAAAACGGGACAGAAATCCCAAATCACTCATAATACCAACAGTGTCTCTCCTCAGCTGATTCAAAGGCAAGAGTATTCTAAGGATAAACCACAGAACAGGGAGGGAAAGAAGAGGAAGGAAGGGAGAGGGAAAGAGAGAGAGAGAGAGAGAGAGAGAAAGAGAGAAAAGAGAGAAAAGAGAGAAAGAGAAAGAGAGAAAGAGAGAGAGAGAGAAGGAAAGAAAAAGAGAAAGAAAAAGAAAGAAAGAAAGAAAGAAAGAAAGAAAGAAAGAAAGAAAGAAAGAAAGAAAGAAAGAAAGAAAGAAAGAAAGAAAGAAAGAAAGAAAGAAAGAAAGAAAGAAAGAAAGAAAGAAAGAAAGAAAGAAAGAAAGAAAGAAAGAAAGAAAGAAAGAAAGAAAGAAAGAAAGAAAGAAAGAAAGAAAGAAAGAAAGAAAGAAAGAAAGAAAGAAAGAAAGAAAGAAAGAAAGTTGGTGATTGTTTTCTGCTTCAGGCCACGCCAGTGCAACTTGAGTTTTCCCACGGAGCAGGAGTTGGGGCTGGGCAGCAGGAGGAGATGCGGGAGGAGATGCGGGAGGAGATACAGGAGGAGATGCAGGAGGAGATGCAGGAGGAGATGCAGTCTCACGCACACGCACGCCCCGCGTGGGAGCAGCGGCTGTCACCCGTGGCGCCTGGCACAGCAATAGGTGCAATAAAACTACACGGGATGGGGAGAAATTAAATTACAGGGAAAACAATAGCCTCTGAGAGTTTCAAACAAATCTCTGCCGCCGCCCGTCTTCTCCAGGAGCCGGTGTAAATTCGCGGCAGGAGCGGGCAGCGGCCGGAGGACGCCCCTTTCTCTGGAAGGGCTCCGCTGCTCGGAGGCCAGCGCACCTTTGTGCTCCAGCGCCGAGGGCCGGGCCGGTGCCTGCCCGCTCCGACGGCCGGGCAGGGCAGGGAAGGGGCGCCCAGCCCCGCATCCCGCCCATCCCCGCCCCATCGGGGCGCCCCGGGCCGCGCTGGCGGCCGCGCAGCGCGCACGTGTGGCAGCCACAGGTGCCGCAGCCCCGGGGCTCGGTGCCGCTCGCTATAAGAGCGGCCCCGCCGCCGCCGCCCCGGCGAGACGGGCGAGGGCTGCGGGAGATGCAACAAGGCGCGGGGAGGCAAGGACCGGGGGCGGCGGGAGGAAAAGGAGGAGGAGGAGGAGGAGGAGGAGGAGGAGGAAAAGAAGGAGGAGGAAAAGGAGGAGGAGGAGGAGGAGGAGGAGGAAGGGGGGGAGACAGCTGATGTCTGTCAAAGCCGGAGCCGCCGCGCTCTCGCGAGAGCCCGCCCGGCGGTAGCCACGGGATGCGGGGCTCAGGTGCGGGCAGAGCGCAGCGCAGCGCGCCCGGCGCCGGGCAGCGGCAGGCACAGAACTGAGCCAGGGACGGAGGGAGGGAGCAGGGACACGGCGGGGGCCGGAGCGAGCCTCGCCGCCCGCTCGCCCACCCAGCCCAGCCTCGGCCACCGCGGCAGCAGCGGCGGCGGCGGCGGGGGCAGGGTCCGCTGCGGCACCGCCGCCACCACCGGCTCCGCCACCGCCACCCGCCGCTGTCAGCGGCTTCCCCGGCGGCAGGAGAGAGCCCGGAGAGCACTTTTCCCCCGACTTTAGGAGTGTTTGTGGATTTACATGCCAAGCCTTCAAGATGATGTCCATGAACAGCAAACAGCCTCATTTTGCCATGCATCCCACCCTACCTGAGCACAAATACCCCTCTCTACACTCCAGCTCGGAAGCAATAAGAAGAGCATGTCTACCAACTCCACCGGTAAGGGACAGACAGCTGCAGCTCTCTTCTTTCTTTCTCTGCCTTCCAAGCACACACTTTTCTTTCTTTCTCTCTCTCTCTCTCTCTCTTTCTGTATACTGCATGTATGTGTATGTGCATTAATAAAAAAACCGCTGCGAGGCACATTTTGACAAGCGGCGCTTAATGTTTTTTTCATGTCTTCCTCTGCAATCATCTGAGCGCCTGTGATCTTTTTTGAAAGCGGTGTTCACACGAGTCTCCGACTTCATCCACTTTCTGTATTAATTTTTATGACTCGGCCTCTGAAAAGGAATGCGTTTTATGTGCTCTTGTGTTTGACACAATTCCCCAGCTGAGAGTTACAGATCCATTTCTTCTCTTCCTTTCTCTTCTCCTTTCGTTCCATTTCCCCCCCCGCTTTTAATTTTTTAATTTATTTGTTCCTTTCATTCCTTCCTTCTCTCCTTTTCCGATTCCCCCTTGCTTCCTTACCTTTCTCATCTTTGCTTCTTTTCCCGTTTTGCTCCCTCTTCTCGCTTCCTACCCCTCCCATCCCCCCATTATTCTGCCCCATCCCCCTGTTTCCCCTCACTTCCCCGGGCTGTCGCCTGCCGTACCACGCTTCCCCCAATCTCTTGGCTCGATCCCACACTTCCCTTACGCGCTGATCGTCCTGCCGCCTTCCCGGCCGTCACCCTAACTTTGCCCACCTCTCTTCTCCCCTCCCTCGGCTTCCCCCCTCCTTTTCCACATCTCTCCCGCAACCCCGCGCTGTCCCCCGCCCGTCCCCTTCCCCCTCCGCACTTTGCCCCCTCTCTGCCCCCTTGCCCTCCTCTCCCCGCACCCCGCTCTGTTTTGTGTCTCCCGCAGCTGCAGAGCAATATCTTCGCCAGCCTCGATGAGACCCTGCTGGCGCGGGCCGAGGCTCTGGCCGCCGTCGACATCGCCGTCTCGCAGGGCAAGAGCCACCCGTTCAAGCCCGACGCCACGTACCACACCATGAACAGCGTGCCCTGCACCTCCACCTCCACCGTGCCCCTGGCGCACCACCACCACCACCACCACCACCACCACCAGGCGCTGGAGCCCGGCGACCTCCTGGACCACATCACCTCCCCGTCCCTGGCGCTCATGCCCGGCGGAGGCGGCGGCGGAGGCGGCGGCGGCGGCGGCCACGACGGGGCGGGCGGCGGCGGCGGCGGGGCCGGCGGCGGCGGGGGCGGCGGCGGCAGCGGCGGCGGCGGCGGCGGCCTCATCTCCACGTCGGCGCACCCGCACTCGCACATGCACGGCCTGGGCCACCTCTCGCACCCGGCCGCCATGAACATGCCGTCGGGGCTGCCGCACCCGGGGCTGGTGGCCGCGCACCACGGCGCCGCGGGGCAGGTGGCCTCGGCCGCGGCCGTGGTGGGGGCGGCCGGCCTGGCCTCCATCTGCGACTCGGACACGGACCCGCGGGAGCTGGAGGCCTTCGCCGAGCGCTTCAAGCAGCGCCGCATCAAGCTGGGGGTGACCCAGGCCGACGTGGGCTCGGCGCTGGCCAACCTGAAGATCCCGGGCGTGGGCTCGCTCAGCCAGAGCACCATCTGCCGCTTCGAGTCCCTCACGCTGTCCCACAACAACATGATCGCCCTCAAGCCCATCCTGCAGGCCTGGCTGGAGGAGGCCGAGGGCGCCCAGCGGGAAAAAATGAACAAGCCCGAGCTCTTCAATGGGGGCGAGAAGAAGCGCAAGCGGACTTCCATCGCCGCCCCGGAGAAGCGCTCGCTGGAGGCGTACTTCGCCGTCCAGCCCCGGCCCTCCTCCGAGAAGATCGCCGCCATCGCCGAGAAATTGGACCTCAAAAAGAACGTGGTGCGGGTTTGGTTTTGCAACCAGAGACAGAAGCAGAAACGGATGAAATTTTCCGCCACCTACTAGGGGCGGGCGGGAGGGGCGGCCCCGGCACCGGGGGCACCGGGGGGGCCGGGCCGGGGCCGCGGGGACGCCCACGCACCGCCACCGTCGCCTGAGACGCCGGGGGAGGCTCCTGGGGACCAAGGGACGATGTCGAAATTAAACGCGAACTACTCGGGGAGAAGGGGGGGGGGCGAGCGTGTGGGGGGGTGCGCTATCAATTATTAAAACAAAAAAAAGACACCGGGACACCAACGAGAAGAAGGAGGAGAGAGGAGGTAAAAACGCTCTAGAAGCCCAGGGGGGTCACTTGTGCGGCCCTCTCCCCTCTCTGCCCCCCAGCCCCCCGACAGAAAGCGGGAGAAAGAGCAACTTAAAGCGTAAACACACACAGACACACACCAATAAATACCGTGACAGCAACAGCCACACACCGAGAAACCTAAGTCACAACTTTCCGAAGGAAAACAAAACCGACCAACAAACCCGGAAGGCGAAACTGTTGGTGATGATGATGCTACGTTTGGTTTGGGTCTCTTTTCATTACTTTCTGCTTTTTTTTCTTTTCCCTGGCTTAGTAATGAATGAGGACAGCGGTGGTTTGGTGCGGGGGAACTTTTTCTTTAGTTGGCTTGGGTTTGGGTTTTTTTTGTTTGTTTGTTTTGATCTTTATTTTTCTTTGTTGTTTTGGGGTTTTTTTCCCTGTTGTTTTTTATTTTCCTTCGAATGCGGTTTTGCGCGAGGCTTTGGCGATGGGTCTTGTCTGTGCCGGGGGAACGGTGAGAGCAGGGCAAGGGCCGGGAGCGGGGGAGCGGACCCCCGAGGCTAGGGAGCAGCCCCTTTCCTCTCCGTTGTTGCCTCAATAATCCTAGCTAGCTCAAGGAAAACAAGGGGAAAAAAAGTTACCCCACAATCCCTTTGTGTCTCCTCCCTCGCCTGCGTGGTTTGCGTTTCCAGCTGTGTCCAAAGACGGGTCCCTCTCTCTGCAGAGATGCATCTGGAGGCAGATGCCAAACCTGCCAGAGCGGGGATGCTCTCCAAAAAATTATGTTCAGACTCATTAAGGCTCATGGTTAACTATGTTCTTTCTCCTCCCTCCCTCCCCGCTGCTCCCGACTGCATGCCCCCCGGCATCCCCACCGAATCTGCTGGATTTGGGTTAAGGTCCCCCCCTTGGTTTCCTCCAAGGGCTGGAGGTTATTGCACCCGGTAGGCAAAAGAAATCACCGGTGATGGGTTTGGAACGACATTTGTTTCTGAGGGATGTGCACGTTGGGAACAAACACACGACAAAAAACCACCTGGGCTGAAAAGTCGTTTATTGTATACCATAAACGTTACGTGGAGGAAGGCTTTTGGAAGGGGTGTGTGGGGTTCAATTTGCACTATCTCAGTCTCCTGGATTGGAAGCGATGATGTTATTCTCTAATAACCATGCTGGTATTGCTAATAATCGTCAAGGTGCGTTACATGTCTCACGGATTGAAAACAAACAAAATTATCAGGGCTTGATAGGTAAAAAAGAGGGTGACGTGCCGAAGCCATCTCTGACTCTGTCTCTTGCCGAGAGGCTTTCGAATAAAAAAAAAAATTCTGGAAAGAAAATACCATTCCGTTTAAATCAAAACAATCAACAGACTGAAATTATGCATGACATGACCTGAAAAAAAAATTTAAAAAGAAAAAAAAAAAGAAAAAAAAAAAAGGAAAAGAAAAGAGGGGGGAAAGGCATAGAAAGATCCGTGATAAAGTCTCGATATTATTTATCTATTTATTTATCTATTTATTTATCTATTTATTTTATGAATATTATTATTATTTTGTGTATCATTGTTTGCAGCGCAAACATTCTATGCATTTTGAAACTGAGCACTAAATAGACTAGCTTCTGGTAGAATCTTTTGTGGATGGTGTAATTTCACAGTTTAACTGCCTGTTTTCACCGAAAACACAAACGTTCTTGTCACGTTCTTGTATTTAGATTTAAAAGAGGGGGAAAAAAAAAGAAAAAAAGATAAGAAAGACGATTGTAAATATTTTCTTTAATGCACAAAACAACAACAACAACAACAACAACAAAAGGTTACAAACTGCAACCACGTGTGGATCCTGAAATGTCTCACTGAATAATCTACCTGTCCATGTATGTTTGCTGAGCTTTCTCCTTGGTTGTGTCTTTACTCTATTTAATTTCTATCAGAAATATTTCTGTACGCCAAAATACAACAGGGAGATGTGTCCCAGCATACTTACAAATAAAACAAACGTAAAAAACAGAATAGTTATTATTATCATTATTGGGTGCATTTAAAAAATAAAAAGAAAAATATTTCCACGGCTGGTAAATTCAAGGTATGGCCGTTAGGCGATAAGACTAATTCTACCAAAAAGAAAATAATGAGAGATGTATTTTTCTGCTAAATCCAGAAATCATTACTTTGAGATAGCTCTTATGTGAAAATCGGTGCTCTGAATAAAATTAAGTATATATTAGCTGCGTGTGTTTCTTGAAGTTTATTCTATAACTGCAGAATATAAATCAAAGTAAAATTTTAAGAAGGACTTCTGAAGTATTTCTTTTCAGTGTGCTGGAAAGGATTATGCACCTACAAAATATGTATAAAGAAGAAAAGCTTGGGTGGTTTCAGGTTTATATGTTGTTCTGACTGGCCTAATTGCACTTAATTATGTATCAAGATACTTTATTTTTATTTTGGGTTAATAAATATGAAAATCCTAAACTGATCTCTCCTTATGTTGTGAATGCAATTGTTCATTAGGAACGTATAGGATGCCACCTACTGCTTCAAGCGATCAAAGAACCTCTTTCTATTTTCTGATGACCTGTGACTAGATCAGATGCCAAATGTAAAAAGTTACTTAATAGCTGGGATTATTTCTTCTGTAGGCATATTTTAGCCAAATCTTTTTAATTTTGCCGGTAAATCTGTGAACCAAGACACGTGATGTTCAGAAAAGAATAATACGTTTAAAAAAGCTGTGATTTTAAACAACTGTTGATGTTAAAAAATAAGCACTAAAGGTATTTTTAAAAAAACCCATAGATCTCGTCCACCGGAAATTTACTTGTTTCTGTTGTTATTAACTTGAAATGTCATCAGAATTTTTAATAAATGCATTTGTAAAAATATTATTTTATAGAAAAGTATTACCGGATTTCATTTTTTGGAGAGTCAGGAATGAACAAATAAAAACAATTACAAATGCTGGGTTTTCTTTTTCCTCTGCCCCAAATGATTGAAATGTTGAAGGTGATACCACATTTGTATCATTCAGTAATGACCGATGTATGTATTGAAAAGTTGAGGAGTTTGTTTTGTAATAAGTACAATCCTTATCGAGTACAAAGAAAAAAAAAAGTATGTTAATAAAACAGATGGTGAAAAAAAAAAAAGCTTTGCAGAGTTTCCTATTTTTCATGGTAGGAAACTGTGCAAAACCAAAAAACGTCCCGCTTCCTGTCGGATGAATCTGAGTAGTTCATAAAGCCGCAAAATTCTCGCGAGGCTTTTTAAATAAATGCAAAGAGAGAAAGAGAGAAAGAGAGAAAGAGAGAAAGAGAGAAAGAGAGAAAGAGAGAAAGAAAGAAAGAAAGAAAGAAAGAAAGAAAGAAAGAAAGAAAGAAAGAAAGAAAGAAAGAAAGAAAGAAAGAAAGAAAGAAAGAAAGAAAGAAAGAAAGAAAGAGAAAGAAAGAAAGAAAGAAAGAAAGAAAGAAAGAAAGAAAGAAAGAAAGAAAAGAAAGAAAGAAAGAAAGAAAGAAAGAAAGAAAGAAAGAAAGAAAGAAAGAAAGAAAGAAAGAAAGAAAGAAAGAAAGAAAGAAAGAAAGAAAGAAAGAAAGAAAGAAAGAAAGAAAGAAAGTTAGTTTAGAATGTTTAACCTAAGCACTAATAAAACTTTTGCATCCGAGGGAAAAAGTAAGATAAAAGACGAAGAGGCAGAGCATGTGTTCCCATTTATTCCCCTACAGTGCGCAGCTTCTCGCATAGAGAAGAGCCATTTGTGGCCACAAAGATGTAGAAATCCCCCCAGTGCCCGTGTGCCAGGGCCGAGGCCGCTGCCGGGCGGCGGCTCCGGCGATTCCTGCTCTCCATCCTGCGCCCCTTGCCGCTGAGCGCTTCTCTGCTGTCATCCCTTGAACGGCCTTTCCTCCACAGCCGAGGTGTCTCGCCCCTCTCCTTGTGTTTCCTAGCGCGTTTTACCAGTCCTAAGTCTGCTAGACGCGGTTTGGCTCCCGGAATTTGTGCCTAACACTTGCTCTCCGCTTGCTTTCAACTTAGATTAGGCCATCATAAGTGAGTAACAGACACCCACTGCCACGGTCGTATTGATTTTTACTCTCCTGTGATATTAAGACTAATTCGGTCCTGGTTCAACAAGTAAAAAGGCTTCCCAGAAGGAGAATGAAGTGTCCTACAGCACTGACTTTATGGTTTATGTGCCTCCCTCCCCGCCTCCCCGTGTTACCCCTTTCCTCCGAAGAGAAATAGATTTGTCGAAAGATAATTATTTTAACTCTGACGGACTCGAGCGCATAAAGCTTGATAGCGCCGGTGGTGCCCTGTGTTATTCTGGCATTTCCCAAACGATTTTAAATCCCTCCAGTTATTTATATCTCGCTTTTCAGCCGGCACTATTTTTTTTTTTTTTTAAGCTTTATTATATTTACCTGCTGATTCCAAAGCGGAGGCAAGCCTAATTGATTTTTTAAAAGATCAGCAGCAGAATTCTAATCCGCTTGGGAACTTGTTTCCACCTGCCAGACGAGGGTCTGATTACGGGTAATTATGTTATTTAAGGGTTGATAAAAGCGCGGGCCCGGCGCTGCCCGGCTCCCTTCCTGGCGCGGCCGGGGCGCGCAGGGGACGCGCGGGGAGCGCGGGCGCGGCGGGGCCGCCGCCGTCACGTGCGCCGCCGCAAACACAATTACGGGGCCGCCGTTAATAATTCATGGGCTGAGATTTGGAAAATTAATAAAATGAATTATAACAAGAGGCTAATTAAAAACTTTAGTAATTGTTGTCAAGACAGCTTGATGGGAGGCGTGCTGCACGACGCTTCCCCCCCCTCCTCCCCTTCCCTTCCTTCCCCGTTCCGCTTTTGGGAAGCTTTTTCTTTTTCCTCCTTTGCGACCCCTTCGCACCTGAAGGAGGCTCGGTTTGGGAGAAAGGCAGTGGGTGAATATATAGGTCAGCTGAATACATAGGTCCCAGAGATGAGACCGAGGTGGTAAAACTGCAAGTGAGTCTCTTCGCATCGTAGCAAGACAGATAGGCAGGCGGCGGGCGGGTGGGTGCCTGGATGCATGAATGAAACCCAGGGCTCAAAAGTTAATTTAGAATAAGATGTCACGTATAAATCTTTGACGAAGCAGCTGCGGCAGAAGGAGAGCCCGCACCGGAGGGCCCAGCGGGCGGACGGGCGGCGCTGGGCAGCAGAGCCGGCAGGGCGGGCAGCCCGCGGGCACGGGCGCACTTTCCGCCTTCCCTTCCGCACCGGAGAGGGCAGCGGCGAGCGGAGCGGCCCCCACCGCGCCTGCTGCTCCGCGGGGGGCGGAGGCGCCGCGGGATGCTCGCCCTGCCCGCCGAGAGCCTTTCCGCCCGCTGGCTTGAGCTGCAGCTTTGGGGCGGGCGGAGCGCGGTGCTCCCGCGGGCAGAGGGGCCCGAGCCCGGTCCCTGCGCGGGTGCGGGTTTACGGCCCTGTCACAGCTCCGGAGCTCGCCGTGGCTGCTCGGCCAGGGACAGCTGCACATGCAAAATCTGCTTCCCAAAGTGGAGTCACTGCCCCTCTGGGAAAGCAGACGTCCTCCTTTGAACTGCTTTTTAACTCCTTCAGCCTACTTACCTAAGTGTACCTAAGCATCTCTAACTCTGGGGGGAAAGTGGTTAAACACTTCTTTTTGTTTTAATATAAAAATAAAATTTATCAGGCAGTCGGGGGGTAGGGAAAATTACTTTAAAAAAATGATGTCTTAAGACGTTAGTCACTCTAAACGCCGTACTTAAAGTATTTAAAAGGTTTTATATAAAAATTAATAATTTTTTAAAAGACACTCGGCCCCGGTACGTTGAAGATAAATTGTAACTTCTCGCTGATTTCCACAAGCGAGCCATAAAAGGCTCCGAAGTGCCTCGCTGGGTGAGGCTGCCGAGCGATACTGCCGCTCGCCCGGCTGCAGCGCGGGGCGGGTCCCGGTGCGGGCGCAAACCGAGCCCGGGTCCGGCAGCGGCAGCAGACAGACAGACAGACAGACAGACAGACTGCTCATGCTGCAAACACCCGCGTAAGGAGAGGGCTTTTCATCCCCTGCCCGCATGGAAGAAAGAAATTTAAAATTGTGAGGCAGAGCTAAAAGATGTAAGATCTGTGTGTATGCTTTTGGTTTTATTTTTTTGGCTGTTGTTCCTTTTTTTTTACTTTATTTTTAAAAGGGTGTTCCTTGACAAGAAGATAGCATGTCAACACGAACACATCGTTTTAGGGGCTGCGCGGAAAGGAGACGAGGCGCCAATATACATAACTTAGCCATTGATTATGGTCATTATATAAACCGAATTACTAACAAAAGTTTGTTCGGTAACTAATTATAGCTCACTAAATCTCTGCCTCTCTTCACTTCAGCATAATGTATACAAACTTTTGTACACGCGGATCAGAATAAAACAAAGTGTTGACAGCATCCAGCAGTGGAAATTCACTTACACAAGACTTTTTTTTCACTGAAGTGTTGACAATAAACATTTAATGAAGGCAGAGACTTGGATGTCTCCAGACAGTGTCAGAATACTTTAAACAGACCATTAGCATGGCTTCTTCTACTTCAAACAGAGCACACTATACCATAACATTATAAAAATACAAAGTATGAAACAAATAATCTGTTTATACAGATATTTTAAGCTGTTTTCACCAGCTCTGACATCCCCTGTATTTAGTAACAGAAACTTACTCATTTCAGATTACTCGCGCTTAAAAAATGTTAAATACAGTTAATGCAATATTAATCGCCCTTTGGTGATATAAAATGCAATATTTTCAGGCAGCTATTGAGCTTTTCTAGAGGAAGAGCTGATGAAAACAGTCACAGCTGAATAGTGGAGAGAAAAAAGCTCTGTATTTATTGCTTTTGTTTGGCTTTTGGCTACAGAGACAGGAACATTCTAATGGGGTAAGGACATTTATTTTATCTGCAATCTATTGCTGCTAGAGCAGGAGTGGCAGATGGGGTTTGGTGTTATATTCACAGAGTAATTTAGAGCAAATCCTAATAACTAATAATGATTTATGTTAATTTCAATCACTTATGTGACTTTATTAAAGCGCTGCTGTAAGAGGAATAGGAGGGGAGGGGGGGAGAGGAGGTACTGGAGGGAGACAAGCTGCGTCTGTCTGAGACCGAACCGTGCGCTTGAAAGGTTGCTGTGGCGGGCTCCGGCGAAATTTCTGACGCGACCAAGCAGGTTTTGCTTTTGAGACTCTCTATCGCCGGCGCTAATTTCTTTTTATAAAAGCCCCGTGTAGAAACCCCGGCCACCGACGGGAGGCAAAGCAGAATAGAGAGGGAGCAAGAGAAGAAGAGAGCGTTCGAGGGAGATTGGTGTTATGCAAAATGTATTGATTGTGTGTGAGGAACCTGCGATGCTCATGTGCTGGGCTCCCGAAAGAATAGAGGGGGCTACTGGCGAAATAGCTAAGGAAGCCCCAAATGTACATACAGGATAAGAAACTTTTATTCCGGGCTGCTTCAGCGTGGTGGAGATCTACAGCTCTCTACTCACGTTGCATCGGCTTTACTCCTCACTGGAAATCTCTAGGAGGCTTTACCCCACGGGATTTTGTATTCTTATTAGGGAAAAAGAAAATAATCACAATAAAAAATCTGCTACGGCAATGACCCTTTCGTATTTTCCCCCATAACCTTCAGCTTCATTGCAGCTGCTAACACTGAAATGTGCACACACATAAACACAGAGGCACACGTCGCCGTGTGTGCATTGAAAGAGGAGATCTTGGTGAAAGCCAGGAAATCCCAGAAAGCTAGCGCTGCTCTGCATAGGGTCGGTTTGATGTAAGAGAGAGGAGTACTTACAGGATTTTGAAAGGGGGGGTGCTCTTCGCTTCTGGCAATTTACTTTCCCAGGTACCTTTATGCGCTTTTCTGCCTTAAGGCATACAGTCTGAAAGTAAAACAACATCAAAGCTCCTTATTAACACTGTTTTACTGAAATCAGAAGATGAAGCTACCTGAAACGTTTAATCTGGTGTTAGCATTTATTTCCCAACTAAACAGCCAGAACAAAGTTAAAAATAGTCGGGGCAGCTATCTACAAGGCAGAGTGCAGGGGGTGACGTATGTTTCTGTCAGAACCCTTGAAATGCATCAAATAAACCTCAGGTTTTGCTGCATTCTAAGCCACTTTTTGTCTAATATAATTCCTCCTTGCAAACACCACTGCTGAAAATAACCTCTCTCCCACACCGCCAGGTGCACTAGGTGCGAGTTCCCTAACTTTTGGATTACTGGCAGGAAAGTCTTTTCTGCACTGCGAGATGACACTGCATTGTATATGCGACCGGATTCCACAGAAGGCATTTTTTGTGTACTCTGTGGTAGAGGACTTATATATATAGAAACATCTTTTTTTTAAAATCTAGAATAAAAAAAAAAAAAAAAAAAAAAAAAAAAAGAGAGAGGGAGAGAGAGAAATTCCCAGATTATGTACAAGGAGTAATGCCGATGTTCTTTCCTGCTCTTCGTTTGAAAGCGGCGCAGGACTTTCAAATCCGCCTGGGCGTGCACGCCTGCTTTTTGAACTGCAGCACGGCGGAGGCGCCGCGGGCGGGCAGCGCACAGGCGGAGCGGCGGGCGGAGCGGAGCGGGGCGCAGCTTCAGCACCACGGACAGCTCCGGCGGGGCGCGGGGAGGCTGCCTGCCTGTCTGTCTGTCTGTCTGTCTGCCTGTCTGTCTGTCTGTCTGTCTGTCTGTCTGCCTGTCTGTCTGTCTGTCTGTCTGCCTGCCTGCCTCTGTCTGTCTGTCTGTCTGTCTGCCTGCCTCTGTCTGTCTGCCTGTCTGCCTGCCTGCCTGTCTGTCTGTCTGTCTGCCTGTCTGTCTGTCTGCCTGCCTGCCTGTCTGTCTGCCTGCCTGCCCGACTCTCCCCCTGTCCGTCTGCGGCTGCACAGAAGCCTGTAATATGTTAATAGCCGTAGGGCATGCCCGAGGTGCCATCTCAAGCTGCTTCGCACACCATATGTCAGGCCGTTAGCCACATGGATCTATTAATCAAAGGGGGAGAGAGGAGAGGCGAGAGGCAGCGAGCGGGGGAAGGGAGCTTTTCATACCCCACCCTGTGTTGCTGTACACTTTCTCCTTTCATTTCTCCCAGATATAAAGACCCGGAGTACCTCGAATAGGCAGCTGTAATTCTCTTTTGATCTGCACTTTTATAGCCTCGGTGTAACCAGCTCGGGTTAGTGGATAGCGATATTTGAGGGAGAAAGGGGGAATGCGTCGCGTTTCCCCCGGCAAAGGATTTGGTTTTAAAGTGCTGCTCAACTTCTGTGACAAAAGGGGTCTCTGTCCACCCCTTCAGCCCTCTCCTTGCGGAGGGTGTGTCTGAGGAGAAGGCTTTTTCTAGCGAATCAAGCATCGTCTCCCCCGCAGGCAGCCAGAGCTCTGGCTATCCTCACCGCTTTCATATCTGCCCTATTGCCTATTGCCTCACATCATTTCTTCAAGGAAGGTTTGTCCCACGTGAGATCCACGAAAGGGTTGGATCCACAAAATTACCGAGAGAAGGAGAAGAAGCAGTCTGTATAGAAGAGTGCTGCAAAGCTCTTGTGTGCGTGAATTTTTCATGCAGCCCTCAAAGTCCCCACATAAAATTCTGCCTTTCAGGCTCAGCACCTGAGAAGATGCACGGGCTCTCAGGTCTGGTTTCTACTTTTGTTTGGAGGACAGGGTTTTGGGGGGACTTTGATTTCAGGGTTAGAATGAACATGCTCGCACGGGCTCCTCCTGGACCTCGTTTGCCTGTCCGTGGGTGACGCGTTGGGGCACAGCCCCTGCAATTGACACTTCCCACCTAATTCCGAGGCCACCGGAGTTTTAAAATTTTTTTTCCTTTCACGGTGACCATGAGGGAGCATGAAAGAGACTGACCTTTCGTTCAGATACCTGCTGCATAAAGTTTTGAATTTCTAGATTATTATAAAAGCAGCAGCTCAGGAAAAGGGGTCAGGAAAGTTCCTGAGTGGTGGAGGAGGGGAGGGCAGGATCATTTCAGTGTGCCAGGATCCTGCAGCAGGGACCCTGCGGGTGAATGGGGCAGGTTCCCTACCCCTGAGCTCCAGGTCAAGTGACACGCATGTGTGTGATGCAGATGATGGGAGAAACACCCGAAGAAGAGGAAAGGATGGATGCAGGCTACAGCTAACACAAGGATAAGCTTTGTTGCTTTGCAGGTTTATATAAATAGCACAAGGTCCCCTAGCTGGTTGAAATTCCCTGTGTTGGTACAGAGAGGCAAGTAAGAGGGAAGAGGCACTTGAGACTTTGTGCAATTGCAGACGTAGGATAGTAACCCTATTGATATGTATTGTAAGGCACAGTGCATAGGTTATGTTGAAGTCAGTCTTTAAGTCTAACTTTCGACTTATTTTCTAACATTTTTCCTCTTTCTGTGGATGGAAAAATAACGAGTGCATCTATGCTTAGATCTAAAGCTGGCACCCATCTTGCAGAACGTTTGCTTTAATACAGATTGCATTAAACCTGCAAAAATATGAGTGCCTCTCAAAGCAATACTTTACATAAAGACAGAGGGAAATGCATGGGCTGAGCGTCAGTTGATTCTTCATTTCCACCTAGCAAAGAGTCTCTTATTACCTTTAAATTTTGGTGCACACACCACCCATCATTTTCTTCCTCTATTTAAAAGGTAACCCATATATCTGTCGTTTTAGGTTTCCAAAGACTCGTAACTTAATTCCTTCAGGCTATTCATCAGCACAGTAATTAAACTAGCAAATGGATGTAAATAAAGTGAAATTGGTTTCATGACAGATGAGCCAAAGAGGCCTCTGACATGAAACAAGCCAGGACAATAATTATTTCTGCACGGGGCTATATGAGGAACTCCATCTAGATTTATTAGGTGCTGCAAGTTATTTGCTGGGAGAAGGCAAGACAGGAGGACTCACTTTAATTTGACGGGATTTTTTTCCCCCTCTTTGCATCCTAAGTAGGTTAGAGAGATAAAAATCTGGATTTAACTTTGGCAATACTCTGAGATGCCTCTGCCCAAAGTAAAAACACGCAGGGAAAATAGGTAGTACAGGAAGGGCTTATTAAACAATTTCTTCCCAAACGCTTAATAGGAGAAAATCTACTTTAAAACACTCCTCTCGAACCATCCCCTGTTAAAAACAAAACCAAAACCAAAAACAAACCCAAAAAACCAAAACCAATCCAGACCACTGTGAGAGCCTGCATGTGCTTCTCTTTTCTACAAATATGCATATGAAACAGTAGAGGCAATAGAAAGAAGGAAGATTTGGAGACCTTGGGAATTCTGAAGAGCTTCTCTTAAAAAATAAATAAATTATAATCTCGGCTAAATGGTGTCTGTTAAGATCACCCCGCTCCCTTTTCTCTGCCAAGGAAAAGTTTATTGCTGCGGAGGAGAGAAGAGAAAAGGGCTGTGAAAGGGAGGGTATGGATTCTGCAAGGCTCAACTGTAATTGGAGCCATCAGGTCCAGCTTGGAGTGGAAGTAATATACAGAATAAATAAAAAAGGGGCTCTCACAGCAGGTGCAGATTAGTCCCTTTTCCCCTGAAAAGATTAGAAACTGACTGCTTTATGCTTAAACGTACTCTCAATTATTTAAGCGCCCCTTCGTGATTAGCAAGTAAAAGTAACGCTCCAGAGCACTGAAGAAATGAAGCAGGAATAACACGGCTTTCGCCCGGCTCACGCAGGCTCTCCAGCCGGCACACGGCTCGCTCCCAGCGCCCGGACCCGGGAACTCTCTGTGGATACACACACCTGTAGGGTGGCAAGGAGACAGGGAGGGGAAAAGGAGAGGGGAAGGAGAGAGGGCAGATTCAGAGGGGTAAAAATTCCGCTGTCAGGGCAGTGCAGGACCAGCCCAGCCGGGTTTCAGAGGCGATTGGGATCGGTGGGCAGATTTTCACCGGAATGCTGAACCCCTAACATATTTTCCACTGGGAAGGGGAAAAAAAAAACCCCAGTCTCACACCAAAATCGCAGACACAACCCTTCCCCCCCAGCCCCTCCCCAGGCATTCTCTTTGAATGGGCTGGAAATGAGCCGCGGACGCCTGTGTTTGCATACGGCAGTTTGATCAGGGTTCACATCTTTCTGCAATCAAATCAGAGGCGCTTTCCTCCCTTCCTCATGGAGGGGACTATGATAACTGCAAAGCCGAGGAGAGATCCTAAAGGGACCGAAATCCCCTTATGTCTGAAGCTGTCCCTTTTAACACACACCAGACTAATTATTTAAAAGTTCTTGTAAAATTAGAAGACATAGCCCAGTCCTTTAATTAGAATACACTGTGAATAGGGATAGCATATGGAGGGGAATGTCAAGAGGAGGGTGCCAGGGGCAGATCCTAGGAAATCTGTATTCATTTCTGCCTCCTATTTGTTCAGTAATCTCTACCATCATAACTAAATCTTGGAGCACTGATGTAGTTCGAGTTGTTGTTGACTCAACGTCAAAATTCAATCACTGGGGGTTTTGCATCAGCCGGGCCACTTATTTGTCTAATAAATCCGTCATTTTGTAAGAAAAATATTTGAGCAGCCGTACTTGACCTCTTGGTATCCACAAGCCACATTTATTTCTACCAGTTTACAAATGCAAAGTGGAGATGATCATCTTAATGCCTCGAGGTACTGAGTTGATTTCTGATTGGATTTTAGATGGAAATGTCTATTTTAAATACCCCGTGATTAAATTGTACATATAATAGAATTCATGCCTCTTCAAACCAAACCGTGATTTGCAAACCCCGAATTTATTTTAAAGGAAATATTGTTTAGGCAAAGGTGGTTTCTTAAATGATTTGTGACACCCCCCGCAGTAAGATTTTATTATAGCCGGGCATCTTTCTCACTGGAAAACTTATTTTGACCCTGGAGCGTTCGTATGCGTGGAAAAGTGTCAGAGGGGGTGAGGCGGTAGAACTCCCGTTCGAGGGTCCATGCCATCCTGTGCTGGATGATTTGCTGCCTGCTTATATGCATATTTCTTCCGAAAAGGGGGCCGCGCTGCACAAGTTTAATTGCTACTGGGGGGAAATAACTTTTGTGTTGCGGGAAGGGAGATGAGGATGGAAGGATGGGGCGGAACAAGGTCAGTGCCCGGAGAGGGGAGGTTTGGGAGCCCTCCTCCACGGCCACATGTCCCGGGAGCCCCCAGGGCCGCCCGCACCCCCAGCCCGGCCCGTGGGTCCCGCTGCCCGGGCATGCCAGCGCCCCGAGCCTTCTCTCCGGGAGCGGGGGCTGCGGGCGCGCCCCTCGGGGAGCGGCGGGCCCGGCTGCTGTCCCTGCACTGCCCCTGCCGTGAGCACCCCCAGCCGCTCGCTGCTCTGCTCCCACCCCTCGAGCTCTCCCCGTGGGCGCTGCCGGGGTCTGTCCGTCTCCATGGAAATCGAATCCAGCCCGGGCCGCGGTCATTATTCCAGCATTAGAGCCGGCGATCGATTCGCTCCCCAGCACCCACTGAGGGCCAGGCTGGAGCGGCCGGCCGCATCCCGGAGCATCCCCCGACAGCCACCACCGCCTGCAGGAGCGGCCGATGCAGGGAAGGGGGGAAAAGGGAAATATTCCAGCATATTGGAAATATTAATGTTGGCTTGTAGGAATTAATGTAATGGGCCATGGTTATTAACAACTTATAAAGGCTTAAATCAATATAAATTAATTTAATTATGATTTCTAATTGCATTATGCATGATCAATTTGAAACACTACATTAAAGATAATTAGAGCAGGGTGCTAGTCACTAATCACTTCCCTAAGAGCTTAATGAAAAGGAATGCCATGTATTACCTGTGGGGCGGACCCATGAAATAATATAAATGCTTGTTTTCCAATGGAAAATAATTATACCTTTTAATAGATGTTTTAATCACTTTATTGTAAGCACAGAATGGGTTTGGGCTTTTTACATGGCCTTGGTTGAATTTTCCTGGTGCTGATTGAAGTGCTGATGTGTTACGAGTCCACCTATTGATGACCCAAAGGAAGACTAACTTTTATGTAAAAGTGTCATGCTGTCCTCAGAAGCTAGTGCCAAGAGGTCACAGTAGATGGAGGTCCTAGCTTAGCATAATGGGTTTAACATTTCCATGACATCATCAGGGAATCTGAAAAGGAGTCTAAGGATAATCAGAGTGGTCATTCAGAAGCAGAGTAAATATTTTATGAGGATATATAGAAGACAGGAAAGAAGGTTGTCAGAAAGGTGAATCTCTACTTCTTCATGCTCTATGAAGAAGGTTTTTCACTTGGTACCAATTTTGATTGAAAACTCTTGTATTGTTAATAAAAAAAAAAAAAGGAGATCATGACCATTGGAGAGGTGAATTCTCCTTTAGGGGATGATCTAAATAAATTTGTATTCGTGGTTGTCTTGAGGGGTTATAGGATATTTTGCTCTTACTTTTTATATAAACATATCCTTAATTGATTATTTGTCAGGGATATTGTCACTTACTCAGGGATCTGCTCCTACATTAACAATAAAAGTTCATTTATTGCTAAAATTAAAAGCAACCAATGTAAATTAATGACTTGTACATGGACATAGTGAGGCAGATTAATTGAAAATGCCTTCCCTGTGATTAGCTTTATTTTCTTATCTTTGCTTGATAACTGAAGCAGTACATGCAGCATATGCCTTGGTTAGACTCATTATATAATTCATAGTTTTCAGAGAAGTAATGTGCAATTAGGGAAACTGAGATTTGAGGAGAACAGTAAAGAACAGTAGTGCATAATACTCACATTTGTCACAGCAAGACCTGTTTGAAGAATTTTCCTTCTTTTAAGTTGTGATTGAGACCTAGAAGCTTTGGGATTCCTGAGGATAACACTGAATAAAGTGAATAAAAAGAAGAAGTGAAAAAGAGAGCTTAAATGTCACCCAAGGAGTATAGCCCTTCAAGGCTAAGTTATTAGGAACATACTGATTTTAGTACTGAACCATGACTGCAGACAACTCTGTGGATGGAAGGATTCCAAGGATATACAGCTGTTCTTTTCCACAAAGATTCCTGTCTAAAAGTGCATAGCAGAATAGCTGTCCCCCCACTCCACCATGTCCTGCAGAGGGAAGCTAAAGGCAGAAATAAGCTTACTTTGCATAAGAATTTCTAAACATTTCAGTGAAATGGGACAAACTGCAGGATGAGTCTGGTCATTCCCTCTGTTGTTCACAGTTTGAAATGATGTGGCCTCATACTGCCAAGATCCAGGGACAAGATCTGAGAGCAATTTATGGAAAGGTTTTAAAAAGCACAGCTCTCCAATCTCAAACTTGCTATTTTTCATAACAACAACAACAACAACAAATCCTTTGCAGAGGCCCTTGGTTCTTGAAAGGAAAGCTCTTCTATATGGAAGTAGAAATAAAAACATAAAGCATCTTACACCTCAAACGAAGGGTGGGATATCAACATGGCTTAAAACATCCAGATGAAAAAGCCTGATAAATACCAGTGGAGGCACATTATTGTGGCTTCTGTATCCCTTCAGCTGCAGTAGCTATTCCAGTTGCTGTGACTTTCTTGCATCCTGACCCTTGCTCTAAATAAAATGATTTCCATGACTTAATCTGTCACTAGTGAGGAGTCCCCAAGCATTGAGTCTTTGGTAGCCAAAGAGCTCACAAGGAGAAAATAGTCTGGATTTCATAAATAGCCCAAGGACTAAAGCTTGTATGTAAACTCATGTTGAGATATGCCTTAATCTTCTCTGCCTTGAATAAATATTGCACCATCCTAGGTTTTTCCTTTCTGCACCAAAGCTGGGGAAGTCTTATCTACCAAAAAGTGCAAGTGAGTATCAGCTCATACATCTGCTTCTAAAAGTATTGATTTTTCTCCTTTTTTTTTTTTTCTAAGTAGAAGCATAAAGAAAATCTTTGTTTTTTCAGGGGACCCTTGGTTAGAAAAACTTCACCTCCATGTTGTTGAGTGGCTAGGTTGAGAACTACATGGACTCTGTGTTTATGCTGTTTTTTTCATATAGCAATTGATTTTAGATACCACTGCAAACCAAGGAGGGGACATGAGTGCTGTTTTTATGCCAGGGAATGGAATGAAAATAACTCTGTGAGATATAGTGGCAACAGAAACAAATATATTGCTCTGTAGTTACAGAACTATCCTGTGCTTCTCTCTCTAAACTAAATCCAGTTGTTAATGAAACAAATACCTTAGTGGTTCAATCATCTTAGTGGTTCAAACATGTTTGCATGCTTTTGGAGACCTTCTGAATGATTGGCATATTTGCAACAGTGGCAATTCACCAGAGCTTTAAGATTAATTTTTGTAAATTTTTGCTCAAGTTTTTTTTGTTAAATACAAAATTGATTTTTTGTAATCTAAATTTAAATAAAAGGATAATTTAAATTCATCTTAATAGCTATTTTTACAGTTTATAGGTATTTAAATAGTCTATATTAAAAAAAAAAAACGTTTGCTGGCTGGCATTTCAAGGCTTCCCCTTTTCTGATTGATGGATTTTTTTGCAAAATTCACTGACAGCTGCAGGCAAATATGTTAGCAGAAACTTTAATAAAGTCTTTGTTTTTTAAAGCTTCAAAATGAAACCTGGATGTTTTAGTTTTCAACAATAACACTAAGTACATTTTGATCAGTGGCTGTTTTAGTGCAATGCAGGTAAGATAATTGTGTCTGACCAGGTTGTCATTGTGATTGTGATAGTGAGCTGTCACACTTGGTGTTAATATGTTAGGTTGCAATGCTATATTTAAAAAAAATTAATGGTGCAAAGACTGTATCACAGTATCAGCTAATTGGACACTGGGTACCATGATATTTTGAAAATACCCAGGGTTGTGCCTGAGAAGTTTCTAAGTAATATGAAAAAAAGGAAGGTCTTTTTAGCATCCATGGGAGACTGAAGAGGATGAGGCTCTTAGCATGTAATTAAATATTAATAATAGGGAGAGGTTGGACTTATTTTTATTCTCTAAAACATTGTTAATAAGTCTCAGTCTGGCACTGAAAACATTAGGCACATTACTGTGTGTCTCACCTTTTTAACCTTGTTTGCATGTTTTAAGTAAACATATTTTAAGGGTTTTTTTTTGTGATTAGTGACAAAAACAATATGTATGTTAAATCAGTGCTGGGCTTGGGAAAGGAGCACATTCTGGCTCAAATTCATCTGCTGCAAACTGAGTAAATCATGATAGTCACCAACAATTTTATCTGTATTTAAACTGCACATGGCTTGGTTGTCCATAATAAAGGTCAAGAAAGTGGAGCTTAAGTTATCCACAAAAAGAAAATAAAAAGTAGGAACATTAAAAAATAAACTGTATTAGGAAACAGATAAATATAATGACTTTCCTTACTCTCAATCATATGCTGCCAGATAAGTGTTAGAGTCTGAAAAATTGCACTAATGAAGCTATTTGAAGGCTTTTGTGGACAACTGCTTACTCTTTGAAGATTAAATGAATGATGTTGATGTGATTAATCTTAGTACAGGGAGTGATGCAGCAGCCAGAAAATACCTTGGTGATTTTCATAATTAAACTGAATCAACATTTCAAAGAAATGCCAGTGTTATCACTTGTATATTAGAATTACATTCATTAGACAGAAGAAACAAATAATTTGAGCAAACAAGATTTTCCTTTTGGTGTACTGAGACTTCTGTCATGTCTCAGAGTATCTTACTATAAATCATCATTACTGTTTAATTTTATCCTTGCTTTTTCAGTTACTCTTTTCTGTTTATTTTTTCTTAACCATCTTAATGATTCACTGTTACTTGCTTCCCGACCACTTATTTTACTATTAAATAGCCTTTCCCAGTTTTCCAGTTAACATTGACTGCCCACTCTAGGGTTTCAAATCATTGGCACTGAAAAATAATATGAGTTGTAGCTGGTTTATGTGGGTAAGGGGCTCCGGCATCCCAATGATCTCTAGCTTTACAAGGGCTCATCTGCAAAGGATAGGACAATCCATAGCATACAGGGATGACAACAGACTGCATGAGACTAAGAACACAAATGGTTGTTTACAATGATCTGTGGAAATAGCAATTTGGGTTAGATTCTCCCTGACTAACCCATTTCCTAAGAATCTCACATATTTCAGTAGGACTGCCCAAAGTAATATTCCTTAACAGCTGCTAAATTGGCAGAATCTGGGCTCACATAATTCAGTCACCTTAAGTGGTCTTTAAGAGTGCATGCTTAAAATATTTGAATAATATATGCACACGGTTTTGTAACATAAGGTGCTCAGGATATTATATGTTTCCCAACAAACGTTCACAGACACATAGGTGGACACACACACACACACATATACTCAGAAACAGTAAACTTGCTGACCTGCTAAACAGTGTTGATAGAAGCAATGAGCATGAAAATACAGACAGCTGCTTCTTTAATGCAAATCCAAGTGAGGGTGTAGGGTTAATGATTTCTGCATCAATACAAATTCACTGTGTTACTCCTCCTATCACCACTTCAGATTATTGGAAAGGTTGCTCTGTGACTTTTGGTAACCTTGATATTTACAGTGTACTTCTAGCTGTTGCACAATCTTTCCTTTCACAGTTGCTTAATATATATAAAAAAAAAAAATCCCCAAACTTCTTTAGTATAGTGGATAAAAGAAAGCTTTTCACCTTGAGGACATCAATTTTAGTTCATTCCATAATCTGAAGTGGAATGAGCTTGATGATCTGCACACAATCTCTAATGGGCAATTTTCATCACAACCACCAAGCAATAGTTTTCTTCCATATTAATTTAAAAAGCTTTATATGGACATAGAATGCCCACTGATCCCAAAGAAAAGATTTCTTTTTTGCTGTTGAGATATGATAAAAGGATAATGCTTCCTCTCCCATCTGACCTTCAGTCCCTTCACCCAGCCCTGCTTTTCTGCATAGCATACTCCATTTGCTTGTGCTCATTTTTCCCACCCCACCTTTCTCTTCTTCATACAGGCAACATTGTATTTTCTATCTCCCCATACATAATTTTATGTATATGTTTTCCCTTTCTTCTTTATTCTGTGGTGGGCCCCTTAGGTTTGGCACTACTCGGTGTTGTGCTTTGTGTGTGGCTTAGTAGGTGTTCCTTACTCTCAGAGTAAATGTGATTACCACCAGTACAAGACACCTGCTGAAATTAATGGTCTGAAAGAGAATCTGATGAAATTCATGTGTTGGCTGATTTCATACACACATCTGTCAGGCTGGGTGGCATCTCTGTATTTATCAGCCATCCCAGAGTAAACCTTGTGACCAAAGAAAGTGGTCAGTGAGCTGTGCATTCATCTCACCTACTTTTAACCATAAAAGAGACAAATTGCCTACTCTGAGCTAACAGTTAGGTTTCTGCTATTGTTCATGAATAGAGAGGTAGGCATTTCTGGATGGAGATTTATTTCACCTGAGGACAACTGGCTGTGATAGCTGAGCTGAATAGCCCTCTGGAGGTTCCTATCCTTTTCATGGCACTGGCACAGATGTAAAGCCTCAGCTTATTAACCAGCCTTGGAGAGCTGTAGCTCCTCACCTCAGTCTTTGTGGCCCAGGTCTGCATGAATTTCAGGTGGGTCTGAAAAAGAGCGTGGGAAAATAGGGAGTCTTCATTCAGGATTTTGTTTTGGCTGCAGATGTGTGAACATGAGAATGACTCCAAAGTCATTCATGTGAAGGAGCAACGGCAGATTGGTTGGCTGGGCTAGAAACTTCCCTCACCTTCTCAGAGGTCCAACTCAGTTTCTTTGCCTTGAACTGGGATGGAAGAGAGGAATATAAAAGAAGGAAGTGCCCTCTACTCCCAGGGTCAATAGCAAAATGTATTTTGTATGACTGTATATTGAGCTGGTCTTTAATTTCTGTTACTTGCTTCTTCTCTTAAAAATCAATGCAGTGGGCATCCCTCATGGCATCTCAGATATTTTAAATACAGTCTGCCTTTTTCTTCTCTCCCTAATCTCATACCTGGGTCTGCACAATCCCAGCAGAAGGCCCAGGTAAGATCAGTGGCTGAGGGCAATGCAATGCATGTGCTGCCAACATGAGGGCACTGCTGCTGGCCAGGATGGGGCTGCACTGTTGGGCCTGAGAGTTTGAGGTGATTATCTGGCAAAGGTACAGGCAGGAAAGGAAAAGTAGCTGGGATAGTTAGCTGTGATAAGCAGCTCCCACAAAGGGGTGGCAAGGAAGCAACAGCAGAGAGTGGGTGTAAGAGCAGTATTAATCTTCTGCTATACCATGCTAGCTACATGGATATCATCAATTCCTTTTGTGTAGATACAGTAATACTGATTTCTTCCTTTGGGACAGAACAATTAATTAGGGTGAGATTCCTTCAGCTGGCTTTAGACGTTCAAAAATAGGCCTTGAACCTGAACTGTTTGTTCAAGGTCTCTTTGGAGTCAGTGTAAAGGTATAACACCTCATGGGAATTCAGTCTACCTCTGAACAAGTATCTCATGCAGGATAGATGAATCACTCCTTGGAGGTACCTATTTCTCTTCATTTTTAAAGGGTTACAGCTAGGGAGAATCAATCCTTTTCCTCCTGTAAAATATTTATGTGATTTCAATGGTCATCTGACCATAAAAAAGGCAGGCAGGAGGAGCACATTGTACAGCACAGGCGTGTGGTATGCCCACACCAATGCACACACATGTGCATTCATGTGGCTCCAGGAACCACAAGTAGTACAGGCCTTCATTCTTTTAGGGAAGCAACACTATGGAACAGTTCCAGTGAAGGAAATTTAAAGACAAAACCCTCTTCTTCTGTTGGAGATTTCCAGTTTATTAATGCTATTGAAAGCTGGGAACGCTACTTTTACAGACTTTTGAGAAACAGACAGATTGAAGTAGTTATAGGTAAGCCTTTATTAACCCCTGACAGGCAGCTGTTGTTATAATGACTATTGGTTGAACCATACAGTTTGTAAAAATATTTTCTAAGTATGGATAAAAAGAGTTTAGACAATGAAAGCAGTGCAAATATCTTCAGAAATAAACACTTTCAAAACATGTTCCTACCCATCATACATAACACCATGCTCATAAAAACAAGGAAAAGGACTATAAGGAGTATCTTTTATTTTTTTTCCCCTGTACAATGAACATTCATATTAAACAAGAAAGATACAGCATATAAACCTTAATTTTGAGCTAGTTATTCCTGAGGTTCCTTTATACATCACTTTAATGTATAATATAAATTTTATTTCTGCCTATTTTTAAATATGAATAAATAATGTTTCTAAAAAGGTATTGTTTTATAACTGTTTTGTGATAGAATATTTATAGTAGTTGTTTATCCATAATAATGGTGTATATTTAACACAAAGATGGAAAAAGTACAACACTGTTGGCTTAAGACAAAACAATGGGTTTTTATGGTTTACATTTCAGTATTAATAATTGAGTATACAGATGATTTTGTTTCCCCTTTAAAGGAGCTTTCTAGGAAAGCTACATTTCAAAATTACTAAAGAGTTTTTAGTAATTTAGTTTTTAGGTGTTTGAGTGTAAAACGGTTTGTGATGAGGTACAGATGGCTTCATTTTCTATAAGAATGGTCCTTAGTCACATTAAGTGGTACTGCTGATTTTTTTTCTATTCCAGACCTTCAAATGCCTTTCATAAGCAATGATATGGATGTTTCAGACAGACAAGTGAGATGTGATTCTGTTCATTGGATCAGGAGACTCAAATATCTTGGTTATGTTTCTTGCTGAGGTGCCAAGGCTCATTGGAGAGGTGATAGGGTAACCAGGATATCTATATTGTGTTTTGGACTTACAGGTACAAAGCAAGACCTATGGACTTGAGTTATAGAGGCCAGGAGTGATGTCTTATGCTGTCTGGAATGGCATTAGATGCTATATTTAGGGAAAGGAGCCTCTCACTGGTCTAAGGTGACATTGATTTTATGGAGACATGACTTGCACCCTTGAAGTTGCCTTTGTCAATGATAAAGGGAATCTAGACTGACTTGTCCAGTCATGGACATTTAACTTTACTGTAAAAGTAAAGTTAGGTGAGCTGAATTCTACTTTTGAGACCCAAGTCCAAAACCTACTGCTCTAATCTTCTGTTCAGCTGCCAGTTCATCCTGGGAGGCCCATAATATATTTAAGTTTCTAATTTCTATTCTTCTCCTGAATTTCATAGAAAAGCTGAGTGACAAAACTAGCATTTAGAAACATAAATTGTCAGATTTCTATCTCCAAAGTGTACTGATGTCATACCATGGACTCAAGGAGCCTTAATGTCTTACAGCTTTTAAGTATGTTTGTTGAAACGCATCTGGATTTGATCCTGTTTTCTCTAAGAAAGTCTTATCATTAGGATACTCGTTGAAGAATTGAGTTCAGGACTTGTTTCAGCTTGAGATGACTCAAGGCTGAATTTAGTTAACCATGAATAAGGCCCTAGAGTTATTTCAGGTTTATCTGCCTGCAGAGCTGGACATAACACAGCAACTAGGTAGACCTGGGGTGTCAACTAAAAGGCAGCTGGAGGTCTGCCCTGCACACATTTATGACTCCAGATGACCTTGTATAAGCAACAGGAAGAATCTTCAAACATCAATGTACCATCTTCAGGGGGAAGCAATGGTATAGCCAAAATCTGTGGCTGACTTCTCATAGCTGCTATCTTTATGTGAGCATGCTCCCGGTAGGCAAATTCTCTGGACTGCTCTTTGATGCCTAGTTCACCCCACCAATCAATTAGGAAGCCTAAGACCCCAATTTAGGCAGCCTGTGACTGTCTAATTATTGTTCTTAATTTTACTAACTCCAAAAAGGGAATTAAGAGATGATATAACTCTTTGAGACTGTGCCCAAGCAGCCAGCACTTCATTATTGAAATTATCCAAGAGTCAAAAACCTGCTTCTGGACAATCTGCTAACTGCCTAAATCCTGATCCTCCAGATGTGTAACACATGCCTATACAATCTTTGGATTTTGTTACTTTATCCCACACATTTATTGTATATGTAACGCTGTAAGAATAGTTTTAACTCCTGAACCTTGCCAAATTCTGTGGCCCTATAAATGAACAGGGGATGCCAATCCATTCAGGATTTGCTGCATAAAAGTAGAATAGAGTGTATGCTTTAAGTTTAGTGTGAACTTGTTTTCATTTGAAGGTAAAAAATTCTGATTCATTCTGTTTTGTTAGGGATTTGAAGCAGCATCTCTCACCCAAATGTTCTAAGCATCAGGCTAGTAGATTTTCTGGGGTTGGCTGCTCACAGCCTCTCCTTGCAAGATGTGATGTTCCACTTCACAGAGAGTGATTAAATATTCATTAAGCTAGTGAAAGAACAAGCTTCTCAGAAGACAGAAAGAGTCTGGTACTTAAGGCAGTCACCTGGGAAAAAGGGAGATCTGGATTCCAGTCACTGCTGTAATGATTACTTAGTATTAAATACATACACTGGTTCACGAACTGGAACCCAGCTTCTTTTTTCTCGTGGGGAGGGGGGTTGGCTATCAAGCACTTGGCACTTTCTGTCTATTCCAGTGATTACTTAATTATCCAGGAAAGCTGTGGCTGGGGAGAACAAGCACTTCTCTAGGAAGTGGGAGATTGTAGTTCCGTGTGGCAAAGAAAACTAAGTGTGCATTTTTTAGGCCCTTTTGTTATCCAAAAGCTAGAAGAGGAACAGAACACCCTTTCCTTAGGGAGTAAATGCTGTAATTCAGGGCTTTAGAAACATGGAATTTCAAGTGGAAGGCAGCATCTCCTCTAATTCAAAAGTAAGTTGCAGCACAAGGAGAAGGTTTAAGGCACATGTTTAATATAGGCATTTCCTGAAGTGCTTCCTTGACTAGCATGTCTTTGTGGATTCCATGTTTTTAGTACAATCTGTAAGGAAACAGGCATCTTACTTAGGACTACAGATTTTACTGGAGAATTTCATCTGTTGGATCGGTGCTATGACATTTAACTAAAATCCCTTGCAGATCGATCCTTTAAGGTAATTTTCTCAAAGACACTTTGTGTTGCTTTCATAGCTTCTCTTGAAGTCAGTGTAGATTTTACCATGGACTTAAGAAGGGGCAGACCTGTACTAGCAGAGATATCTCTTATGCCCCATTTTCCCCATGCAATTTCAAAAGAAAGAGAGTATATATCCTGTTAAACACATGTTTCCACAATAATTTAATTCTTGATACAAAGATGATTGATTTCTTGCTTTGATTTTTTTAAACATGTGTGTTTCTATGCTCAGAAATATAAAGTTATGTACATTGATGTGAATAATTTGAACTTCTAATATGCCTGACAGAGATGTGGCTCTCACTTATCAACAAATGACCTAGGAAGTTTTAGGGTTATGCTGCATGGGGTGAATCTGAGCATTAAGTTATGTCTATGAAATTGCTAATTCAGGACCTGAATTACAAATATCAGGCCAAGAAAACACCTATTGGACGTTGAAAACTTCAGGCATTAGGCAGTGAGAGAAAGAAAAGAAAAATAAATATTGACTTGTTTGTAGAACACATTGAAAAAGAAAAAAAAAACCAGTGAGACAAATCTTTACCATGTCACCCTATGAACCAGAGGCAAATTTTCACCTGGAAAGCTAAACAACTGGTTTTCCTTGCCTCAGAAAGAAGTTGGAAAAAGTGATTCAGGAAAAAAAAGGGGACTAGATTGATTTTTGCATAAAGATAAATCAAAGTAGACCTCAAATAACCCCTTCTCATATTTTGTATTTTCTCCTTTCTCTCACTCTCTCTCTCTCTCCCTTTTCTGCCTACCATTAATCTGTTATTGTTTCCCTTTTTCTTTGGTTTTTTTTCTTCTTTCACTTCTGCTATTTTTGCTTTCTTCCTGTACTCTTATCCCTCTATCCAACCTTGGGCATTCCAGACTCACTTGCACAGAATAATCTTCAAAATCATCCTTAAGTGGAGGATTTAGCTGCAAACTCATTCATAGCTACTTCTTTCTGTCCCTATAGAACAAAATATTTATCCAGAAAGGCATGATAGGAAAGCTAGGATCCTCTGTCTCTGAAAATAGAGTCTTTGAACTTTTCAGCCAGAGGAAGTTTTCTGTTGGCTATCACTTATGAAAAACTGTTGGCTTTGTTCATTTTTGTTCTTATTCGCTAAAGTTCAACAAGCTGAAAGAAATATCTGGGCCTTGATCCTTGAATCTATTGAAAGCACAAAGGAGAAAGAGGGGACTAGAAAGGAAAACTATTAGGTTACACTAAGCTAGTGTGTGCTCTTCCAGACTGAAAGAGAGCAAGATTAAGGATGAGGCAAGAGATATGGAAATTCTCCCTAAAGGCTCTGTACTTGTCTGCTGTTAATAACCTTTTTTAGCTTCAACATGCCGGCAGCTCTCCGCACTACCTGCCTTTCTGAAAAATAAAAGGATAAAAGACATTTTAAATAATTCCAAATTTAGTCATGTTCAGAAAAAAGAAGTGAAGAAATGAGAAGCCAGCAAGTGAGTGAGTTCCTTGGTGTGGCTCAGAAGTGCTGGAGCAGGTGGCTCACCCTGGGGGGACAGCCAGCACTGTGTTGGCCAGTGTTCCTCTCTGCCCTGGCATCTAAGATTCATGTTCCAGTTAGTCCTTAAACTGGGAAGTACTCAGGGATGCTGCTAGGTCACATTTTAATTAAAATTCAGAAGGTTATTGGAACACATTGGGAAGCTCATAAAATAATTTTACTTGTAACTGTTTTACTATTGTCCCCATTCCTCTTCACTAAACCTCCCACCTCTAACAAAGGAATCAGAGACAAGTCTTTCACCTTACAAAGCAAAGCAAAGCCTGGTCCCCACCACGTGACATGCTGATGATCATTTTAAAGGAGTCACTCTAAATTAATTTATTAATGTCAGACTGTTCCTGTATGTGCGCAGCCAACACAATTGTATGTAAGAAAAATCCGTCAGAAACTTTAAGTGTCAGAGATACCACTTCTGTTTCTACATTTCTGTTTCAGTTTTTAGCACTCAGTCTAGCATCAAAAGAAATGCTACTGATCACCTGCAGCGTCACTAGGACAGACAGTCAATAAAGTCTGTCTGTCAGAAAAAGAAGCTTGAGTGTCAGCAGGCTGGGTAAGGTGTCCTGCTCTGGCATGCAGGGCGGCCAAAGAAAAATAATTAGACACTTCTTAAGGGACTCATGAGAGACTTCATGCTGATTCCTATGATGTCAATGACACTCAGTAGGAAAGGGGCAACAAGGGGCAATTATGTATCTGATTGCTTTCTTTTAAGTACTTACATAACAGATCTTCAATCAGCAACAAAACTGGGTGTTCTAAGCTCTTCACGAAGAAAGCAAGCAAATAATCCACAGCCTTCTCAGTCTGAGGGTAAGAATTTGTAGATATGCATGTCCTGATTGTGCCCTTGGAGGAAAGGTGTGAACACACACACTGAATATACACCTACCCAGGGGAGGATCTTAGGGGGAGAGCTCAGGCTGGAGCAACATAGAACCTGGCTGTTCCACACCTGGGTGGGTAGTTCAGGAACAGAATTATTGCATGTCCTGGTGAAGTGTTTTAACCACCAGACTAGTGTGTAATAATTGGGAATCACAGGGATGCCATACCCAGCAGAGCCCAGACAATTAAAGGTCAGACTGAACAGGTCTAGCAAATCAGGTTCATCTGGGAACTTCTCTGTCCTATTAGCATTTTTAAGTGATGGTAGACACACAACTGCATTCTGAAAAGTCATCTCAGTTGCAAAAACCCCAACAACCAAATAAACAAAAAACCCAATAAAGAAGGTGATTTAGTACACTTATTAAAAAACCTACACAGTGTTTACTCTAAATAATCTAAATCTATACAATGCAATCTTTGAAGGCTATCTTGCAGCTGCATGAAATCCATTTTTCTTCTGGTGATTTTCTTAATAGCACTTAAGACATTAGTCACTATAGCTTAGTCAGAGCTCCTGATACTCTGGCAACACTCTTGAAATGCTGAAAAATTCCAAACAGTTTTTATGTCAGAATAAAAGGAAGGAGGCATAGATAGATAACCATAGTTTTACAGGCCATTTCTAATAAAATGAAGATTACATGGCCATTACATGGCTAGCCATGCCAGCCAATCACCTCTTCTAGATCCCTCTAAAGTCACCAATTTTGAGAAAAGATTTGCTGAAATGCCATCACCATCCCCTCCACAACTCAGAATCCTTTCAGAATTCACCCTGCCAAGTACTACTTGAAATTATTGAAAATAACCATTGAAATTAACAGCAAATTACTTGGTTTCTAAGATGTGAAAAAATTGCAGCCTACATTAATGAAGTTCTTAGTTTTGAGAGTGAAAACAAAACGCTGTAGTTCACAGAAAAAAATGCAACTATAAGTGATTTAAAAGGAGGCAGACACTAGAATCTGGGAAATATTAATTAGTGTACTGTCCAGTTTTGCATAATATCCTGTCTTTATTCTAGTTTTGGTTGAAAAGAAGAAAAAAAAAATCAAGGTAGAATAAAAAGAGATGTATTTTCAAAATAGAGTTATTTGTGTGCACACTCTAGATGGTTATTTGCATTGGCCATCTAGATACTGTAAGAAGAAATGGACAAGAGGGAAATTTTAGACACTACTGCTGCTTTTCATAGTCTTAAGAAATTTTAAACTTGCTGATGCTCATCTTTAGGATTTTTTTTCTTCCTTTTTCTTTATACTGTTCCTGACCTAAATTCATTTGCATTGGACTTTAAGATTCAGCACATCTGTCTGCTACTTTATTTTTATTGTGTGCTAGGAGACTCCAGAGCTCTCTCCCTGCTTTCCTTTTGTTACCACAACAAAACCATGTGCAAGTTTAGTTCTGTAGTAGATCATCTCACTGCTGTGAGCAGCAGTTTCACTTGGCTCTCACCATCCTCCTGGCACAGCTGGTATGGAGTCCACGTCCACCGGGTTCCGTGTCAGAGAGACTCTTGTCCTGACGTGGATGTGTCAATGTGACATGTTTAAAGAAACTAGAATGTAAAACTATGTTTTAATTACAAGTTCTTAAGTGGAAGACACAGCATTGCTTTCATTTCTTCTAGTGGGTTTTTACCTACAAGAAAATACCTAGCAGTTTATACCAAGAATGTAGGAACACAACAGACAAAATGTATTCTTTTTGTGGAGGTTGTGTCAAAGGCAGCTCATTCATGTTAAAATATTTTGGAAGTGATGGTGACCAAAGGAAATGGAAGCATTTATATGTTTACTGAGTTAGGCTGGGATTAGCACTGCAAGCTTCAATCAGAGGTAATTGCCTCCTTTTACAGGCAACAAACAACAACAAAAATATGCTTCTGGGGAGTGATATTTCCCTTCTGAAAGGAGATGTCCAAATACATCATGTGAATTGAGATCTACAAATGTATAGTGCTCCTCACTGCCGAAGTATCTAGAGAAATAATTTATATGTAAACATCAACATGTAAGACATCTCAGGCTGGCCAAGGGAAACATCTCACACATTGTATTTTTCCAGGTAGAGATTCAGGAATACCACTTAAAATGCACATCTAAAATACATGCAGGTACTTCATCACTCTCATTAACCAGTTCCAGTACAAAATTCAGATATCCAGCTTTGTTTACCTCCCACATTCACTGCTGAACAAACTGCTTTTTGAAGGAGATGTTGGAGTGATCCAAAATGATCCAAGGGAGTTAGTTAGCTGTCAAGTGTCCTGGATGGTCAGAGGCACTCTGACCTATTCTGCTGCTGCAGGGCTGAATGGTGCTTTAGCTATAGAACACTATGGGACCCATATATTTATTTGTTTGTTTGGTGTAGGAAAAAAACCAAGAGGAAACTACATGAAACCTTTAAAATTAACACAGATGTATTTAGGCAGTAAATAAATACTTTTGGAAGAAACACTTTTAGGAGGAACATATTTTTAATGATCTTTTGGATTTTAGTGCATTATTTTTATGGCTGCTTGGGATTACTTTTAATTTAGAATAGAAAATATTTATTTCAAGAAAACACTCAAATTAGGAGGGGAAAGAGCACAAAATATTTTGTTTACTTCCTTTCTTTTCACACATGTCATACCTTGAAAAATATTGAAGTGACGGTATATTTCTCCATGTTTTGGGGAATACAGTTATTTTGAAGGAACCTATCTTTGCTTGCTCATTGCATTGTTCTCTTGATTTTTTTGTCACCCTCTCTTTCTTTTTCCCATTCTCCTCTGACTAACTGGAAATTGATTTTTTTCTAAGTAGGATGGTTATTTCTGTGCTCTTTAGCTAAGTATTTAATTTGATACTTGATTTTAAAAAAATCCTCCTGTTGCTTTGTCTTTACTATGTATTGCTTTAATGATCCTTGGTAGGCTTCCTATGCATTGATTAATACAAATAAATAGAATGTCAGTATTATGGTAAGAAGGAATACACATACATATATTTCCTGTATATTAGTAATCTGACTCTTTTGTTCTCTTTCTCCCTCTAAATGCAATCGCATCACAAAATTGATTTTACTCCTTTCCAATGCAGAGCTACAGTGAAACAAAACCCCCCAACCTCTACAATTAATGGGAATCCTAATTCTTTCTTACAGGTGAGAAACTTTTGGAAGGAAAAATTAAATTTTTTTGGCCTGCACAGCATGAGTATTATGTATCATAAATCTAATAACTGATCTTGCCACATATAATTCAAATAAAAAATTATTTGTGAAAAACTGAAAAAAAAAGTTTGAACCCATTATTTGGAGGGAAACCTGATGAAATATTTTCTCATTTCATTTGTGAAGAACTCTGTTTTGCTACTCAGAATAAAATAGACATCTAAAGTAAAGAGCAGCAAGACACAATATCTCATCAACTGAAATGAAAAATCTCATTTATCTGATCACACACTCCTACTATATTTGCATTTTACCAAAGTGCATCAGTTGACCTAATGTAAGATTGGGGGAAGGGAGATTAAAAAAACTGATGAAAGAAAAAAAGTTCCCTGGCCAGACAAGTTTTTAAGATGCTGTCATATGCTGTGAGAATAACCAGAATGCAAAGCCAGCTCTAGCAGGGGTAGGAGCGGACACCTCCATGATGACTTATCTCCTAAGGACATTACAGAAGCTACTGCCTCATCCAGAATAAGTTTTCAGGAAGACCACATGTCAGATTATAATCATGACCAAAAGGCTTTCTTAGCTGGCTGATAGGTAGTTATCTTTGCAGACCCCTGTATCAGGACACAACACTTCTTTTGCAAGTATTTATATCATTATTGACAATTCAGATGAATTTGTGACTTCTGTGTTGGGGAACCTGCTGAACTCAGAGTTCCAAAATAACTAGCCATGGCTGCCAATACAAGCAACACCATCCTTTTCTGCTACTTTCACTTAGGGTTCTCTGCTTTTAAGTACCCAGGAGCACTTGATGGTGCTGGCTTGACCTGCCAAGATACTTCTTCCCTTTAATTAAAATATCTGCTTTAACATATAATCTGTCAAATAACTACATTAATCAAAGTGCTAGAGAGAGGTATGGAAGGAAGAGAGTAGAAAAATAGAGACAAATATATACTAGAAAATTCCAGTTAAGGTATGTTTGGAATAATACTTCAGGAATTCACACTAAAATACAACTGCTATCTGTAGTACTAAAAAAAAAGTCAATCAGTAGATCTGGTTGCAAAATGAAGTTTCTATTTCACAGGAATTTTCACATTTCAAAATGCACTTGCCTTTAAAATGTGTGAAATGCTGAAATCTCAAATTATTTCCTGCCACAGAAAGCCTGCAACATTTTTTATTCAGTAACTTCAAATAATCCTATTACAAATAATTACTTTGATAAAGCCAAAATGTTTTATTTATGAAAAGCATAATATTATCATGTGAAATGGGTATAACAATGTTCAAGACTCCACTTTGATTTTGAGCTACTCAGAATCATCTAGTGGGTCACAAAAGAAATTTTTTAATGAACAGCTCCCTCAAAAACATCTAGAACCCCTTTTCACTGACACAGTACATGCAGCAGCTGAACAAGGGGAGATGCAATAGCATCCATCCACAACTGCAGTTGTGAATTGCATGTTTCAGGTACCCCTCCATGGCAGTGCTCACAGTCCAGCGGAGCTAGCAATATAAATCACAGGGCATAATGTAATGGAAGGGCAACTTGATAGAAAAACACCCTGCAATCTTAGCAAACAGCATGTGCACAGTGTTGGTTTACAGCATAGAGGGTGTTCAGTAAAAACTGATTAGCTGCTACACAAGCTGCAGAAGCCCACTGAGTTTGACATGACATTTCTCCAGAGCCACAAGTGCTGCCTCAGAGGACTTTGGCAACAAGCAATAGCCAATCTTAGCTGTCATATTGTGCACTGGTATGGACTGGGGCAGTTGATCATCCAGCTAGTGAGCGCTTAGACTCGGTTTAGGTAGTGAATCTTGCTAAATGTCCTAGACAAGGACATGGGAGGATTCTCCCAATGGCTGTTGTATCCAAACTCATATCTGTTTGACAGTCCCTATGGTGAACTCTCACATAGCTCATTTCTCTCTCTCCCTGAAGTTTTTCTCAAATTCTCATGTTATGCGAACTTATCAGGCATTGCTGAAATTGTCACAACAGCAAAAAAAGGGACAGGCAGTTAATGAAACACAGGAAAGAAACTACATCTCACTACGGTCATTATGATGAGGTTTTAGGGGATGCAGTGAATGTCTGTGATGTTCACAGTGTGATATCCTCTACTGGCAGTCAATAAGAGAAATTGAAAGAATATTTTAGCACGTTTCAGTGCAAAGATTTTACCTTCCCAAAGGCTTCTAGGCTTCCTCTCCCAGGCAGAAATAACATGTGATGATGACATTCTAGCTGAAACCTTTGCATGAAAGGTGACACAGAAAAGAGAGGTCATTCTACTCAGTAGTAGGATTGTGGTATCCTCCCTGAAGCTGTGGATTCAAATTCCTTTAGGAAACAGAAGGCCTTAATCTCACTTGTGCAACATGGGTAACCACTTCACTGAGATTCACCATCATTCGTTATTCTGCTGGTATTTCTTAGGGAGTCTAATCTTATAAATATGTTAGAGGTATGAAAGAGATGCTGCACAGCACTGAGATGCTTCTGGAATGGGGAAAAGATGGAATTTAGTGGTTTTGGGCAACATTGAATGACAGCAGCTGGGAGCATGACGGCTGCAAAAGCCATTCGGGATCAACTGGCTTTTAAACAGAGATACTAAAGAAATAGCTTTTGGATTTAAATGTATAAAATAGTAGGAAAACACTTCAGTGTCATTTAAAACCCTTTGTGGACCTCTCTCCTACTCCCTCTATAATTCTTCTTGTTCACGTGTCCTTGTGACTAGATTTAAATATCAGTATTCTCCATTAAAGAGACCACAGTATGCACACTTCTAAAGACACTTGACTGTCTTTTGTCCATAATGTCTGTGCTTCTCACAGTTTAAGTTTTTCAATACTGAAGCTGAAATACAGACCACCAAAAGCAGATTTCTGTTCCTATGTAACCCTGCAAAATCAGGCATTTTCTCTACACCGTCAATACTGTTTTTAACTTCATTCACTAACACTGACTTTGCCATGCTTTTCTAAATAAATTGACTATTGGGAAATAAAAAGGAAAATAAGGAAAAATAAAAGGAAAAAACTTGCTGAAATTCACAGGTGAGCTCATCCACTTTGAATGCTAGTGATAAAATTTGAAAATACAGTTATTCTTGCTGCAGATGTTGTTTGGAATTGTTTACAAGAGTTTGTCACCAGCTTCAATGCTTGAAGTATTTAACAAAAACAACTGGAAATCTTTATACCCAGATTTGAGTAAAGCCAGTCCTTGATGTCTACAGAATTGTGTGTTTAATCTGAATATGCTTCAGGTCACTACTCAAAGCTGCCCTTTATAAGAATACCACTTCCAGTTTCCCTTTCTAATAGCTATAGAATTTTTTTCTAGTCTCTGAAAACATATGATCTCTCAGGCAGCTTCTGAGTAAATAACCTTTTCTATGTCAGCTTCTCTGCCCAGTTTAGTTTTCCAGTGAACTCCACAATTTTTATACAGATTTTGTTAATGGTTATTTGTCTGAAAAGGTTATGCTTCCCCCCCAAAAGCTTTCCAGTTCTATTTTGCTTCACTTTGGATTTCAAGAAAGTCATTTATAGAATGATTTGCATTTTGTAGGATTGGTCCTGACACACCTTTCTGATAGATTTTTCCTCAGACATGAGAGTTCTTATGGAAATGACACTTGGCTTTATGCACTTTCCATTTCTTATCCCTGGCAGTCTGTTCGACTCATACAAGCCGGCACGTTCTCAATCTGTGGCGCCCAACTGAGATTATCATCTTTGTACAACTTGTTAATGCCAGTGACATTTAGAAGTCTCAGCACTGAGCTATGAAATAATTCAGATGCAGAAAGAATCCCCAAAAAAGGCATTTGAAAAGAGCGCCTGCAGACAAAAAAAAAAAAAAATAAAAAAATTAACATCCACTCTAATGAACCTTGGATTTTGCCAAACAGATCTGAAGCTCCCTGAATAAGAGTAGGGGCATTGACCAGCTCTCTTGGGATGGATGGACTAGTTAAGATGACATAATACTTCCATCATGATGTCAGTTCTAAAGTCCAGATACTTTACCCTTGATCACAGAAACCAAATTTCACCCTCCTTTCCCATACCTTTTACAAAGTGTATGTTCATTATGTGGTCCCTCAGTTTTCTACTTGCTGCTCTTGATGTGATGCACTGCCTCTTATCTTTGGCCTTATTCTATCTCAGTGGTTCTCTAAAACTGTCCATTGTTGCAAACTAGGCTTTGTTCTATGAAAAGAAAAGAGGCTTTAACTCTGTTCCACTTTACTCCTTTTAGGACATTCAAGTGGTGAAAATGTAGAAAAGATTCATAGTACATGGAAGACATGTTTCCTTGAGAAAAAAGCAACTTAACTTCAAGTATTTTTAAAGTTTTCTTTTCTCATCACCAGTGTCTTTAGTCCTACTGGAAAACCTGCCTTTGTAAATTCAGCTTTTTACCTTAAGCCTGGACATAAAATCACATTCTGCATTCACTGGGCACTAAATTTAGGAGATGGTATAGCAATTTTTGAAATGAGAGGGTGATAATTTAATTCCACAGCTACTTCAAATATGTAAGCGAAAATGTATATTGACAAGTGTACAAAATACTTTAAAATTTTGTGGCTGGTTTCTTGCAGAATGAAAGGTACTGCTCTAAGTATTTTATTACCTCAAACAGTGAGTGTGTGATGATTGCAGATGCCCTCCCAACCTAAAGGTATTTCAGATAAAGGTATCTCACCTGAATGTCTCATCTTTTTGGTGTGTAGTTTTAGGGTTATACTCAGCACCATTTTGTGACCATGAAGTATAGACAATATTTAATAAGATCATGCTTGAAAAATTGCCTTTTCCATTCTTGCAACATACCCAACATGAATGTTAGGCACATTACAAAGAATTTTCTGTTTTTTGAAGACTGACAGACCGCTATTTTTCCTGAAACAGCATTATGTCAATTGATACTGTCTAATATCAGAAACCCCCAAATAAACCTTGAAATTTCTTGAGCAATATCTGCATTAGGCAATCAGATTTATCTGACTGCCACTAATTGCAGCTGTTACTGCTGAGTGAGGCAGTACCAAGCAGAACAAATACAAGCTTTGGTTCTGAAAACAATATACCCATATTACAGCACTATGGCACTTTAAACAAGAAATCTTCCTCCTCTGCAGGGCTAATTAGTTCAGTTCCGGATTGCATTCCTGTGATCACAGTGTTTCATGTCATAGGGCTATCAAGTATTATGTGTTGGTCTCTATACTGTAAACATAAGCAGTCAATAACTAGGCTATTATTTATTAAAAAGGTACAGAGTACTAAATTTAAGATTTCATGTCAGGTTCAGCTCTATTTTTGGATTTTCAATTCTGGAAGTATTTTTCACTTGAGTTTTTACTGCTTAGACTGTTTCAGTGGAATTTGTTGCGGCCTAAGCTCCCTGCTGTAGTTAAGTCCTGTTCTTCTTTCTGCTCCTACCTGGGCAATGCTGCTGCTCATCTTACACCACTGTAAATGCTCAGTGGGTCCTCAGTGATCCAAACAATATCATCAGTCCTTTGAAAGCTATCCTGTTATAACACAGCAATGACATCAACAAGTATTTAGCTTCTGGTAGGTCTCCAAACTGAGTCAGTCTGATGAGTGCCAGGTTAGCAAGAAGGAGACAGAAGGACCATGTTGCTGGGGAGAAGAAAGACAAACCAGCAAGGGGTGACTGGGAACTTCTCCCCCTTTTTGGAGGTAGCTGATAAATAAGGAAAATTTCTGGAGAAGCCATGACCCTATCACATAAATTAGGTGAGTCCCAGAATAAAAATATCCATAACTGGGTAAAGTCTACATCACAAAGGCCATGGTCCCATACTACTATTCTCCCTCTTTTGTGGCAGGGCAGAGGCAAGTTTATCTTAGCAAGATCCAACCAGCTTCTGGAATTCACAACTCCTGAGTTATGAGGGCATTAAATCAGCCCTTTAGATGACCCATTTAAAAGAAAATAGGCCTAAAAGTCACACAGATTTTAAATAAATGGACAAAAACTTCCATACTATATGAGCAACTGAAAAGTAGTTACTGTGTGGGAAATGCTTTCCACCATAGAATCATGGACTGATTTAGTTTAGAAAGACCTCTAAGATCATCAAGTCCAACCCTTAAAATGACACTGTCAAATCCACTACTAAACCATGCCCCTAAGCACCCCATTTGTGTGTCTTTGAACACTTCCAGACAGTGATTCCCTTGAGCGGTCAGCCATTGCTTGATGTTCTTTTTAGTGAATAATTTTTTCCTAATATCCAAACTAAATGTCCCCTGATGGAACTTGAGATCCTTCACTCTTGTCCTATCACTTCTTTTGTGGAAGAAAGGCTGACTGACATAGTGTCCCTACCATGGAGAGGAAAGGAAAGGCATGAGGTGCACTGAGCATCCAGGTCCAGAGGTGCAACCGTGGATAACTTTTCTAACATAAGAAGAATGAGAGGAGGGTATTTTTGAGATAAGGTCTGAAGATTTGGGGAATTGATCAAACCCCTATACATTAAATGGTAGCATTGTCTAAAAAGCTGTATTTTTATCCGTGGCTGTGAGAAACTGTAGTATTTAGTGTATATAAATATTTGATGATTAACTTTGGTTAAGAGCTATGCTATCTCTGTTCATATCATAAATCCAAGCTCTGCAGCAATAGCTTGGACAAAACACTAAGGACTCAATTGTGCCTTGAAGGCACGGCAGCACATGGGGGATAATGCAGAGGCACGTCACCTCAGCAGCAGCTCCAGGAGGGGCTGTGCCTCAGGCATGCACTCTGCCTCCTGCAGCTCCTGGGGAATGCAGCTAATGCACTCCACTTACATGGGCTGCAGCATGCACTCCAGGAGACTCTCCTGGCCTCAAAAGACCTGGAGCTTGAGACCCCTCAGCCTCATGAACTTGGCTTGCTTTCTGTGAAAGAGCTGCATCAGCAAAGGTCCTAGCAGCAGTTTTGAAGGAGCCACCATGAAGTCAAAGAGCTCCTCTGTACTTTGCATATTTGAGTGCTGTTTGAGGCAACTCTCTAGAAATCCAGCTGGAAGGCAGTAGAGGTGTCTGAACAGCACATTTGCTTTCTGTTGGGAGAGGGTCACCCCTCCGCACCTCATGTGACAGCTGTCCTGTCTAGTGTTGACGATGTGCCCTAAGATTGCACTGATCTGTCCCAGGATGTCAGCTCAGGTGCAGTATAGAGGCTGATGGAAATATTGTCCACTAAGAAGAGTACAAGGACTGCTATAAAATCTGCTTCTCACCAGGAGAGTGGTTAGCAGAGAGGTTAATTTTCTTCTATTCTGCAGGCCTGAACACATGGTTTCACTCTACATCTCTGAAAATACCTTGCAATATTCATAAACTTGATGTTGTACAGAGGAGACTTGACTTTAAAACTAATTTTTTTAAGGGATCAGAAGTTTGCATGTAAGGAGACTTTCATAATTTTTGTTATACAATAAGACACTGGCAAATGTAAGAAATAATATGCCTGATGGATAAAATTGGAACTCATTATTTTCTTGCTGTTTAAAATGTGCTAAGGATGTTAGACATTCCATTTTTGTCTCTGTTCATAGTGTGCTTCCTCTAAATCCTTGCTCCATGAACCCTTCATACATGCACTTTGAGGTTCATATATGCTGCTGCAAATTTGTGTGTCTGCAAGAGTTATCTGGCCGTGGGTGTGAGACTCCAGTGGATTACAGTGGTTACATTATCCTGACAGGTAATTGCATAGCTCATTCTTAAATCCATTCTCCCCTAGGCTATCTATTCTTCCATTTATTATTCTCCTTTCTAGAAAGTGACTGATGACTGAGTTGAACTTATGGTAACAACCTAAACCCTTTCCTTTTCCACAGAATGCTACAAAGAACAGATTATTTGTTCCCTTTAAGATCATTTCACCTTTTTTAAAAATACTGAGAATATCAACATACCTCCCTCTCAGGACTTCTCTAGTCTGAACAACCTGATTATGTCAATCTTCTCCTGCAGTCCTGGTTTTCTCGCACTCTGATCGTTGTGCTTTGAGCTCCTTTGAGATGTGCATTTCCACTGAAGTGCACTGACCACCATAATGCAGCTGAAGAGCCACCAAAGCTGAATAAACTGGATTGACTTGGGCTGCTCATATTCTACCACCACACTCCTCTTTATTATGCAATTCATTATATTACCTGTCCAGGATTTGGTGTGGTAGATAGGGCTGTTGAAAGAGGAACACTTTTAGACAGCAACCCAACTAATACAGGAAGACTCATTGAAAATCTGATGATGGAATAAAAGTTTGGGTGAAAGGGATCACAGACTCATCATGCTGAGAACAGGAAGGAGGGAGAACAGCAGAGTAGGCATAATGGACTTCAGAAAAGCACTCTTCAACAGCTGAGGAAACTGGTAAGTAGGGTCCCTTGGGAAGATAATATAAAGGATAAAGGAATTCAGGAGACCTGGCAGTTATTGAAAGAGACTGTATTAAAGGCACAAAGTAAAGCATTCTGATGCGAAGGAGAGCTTAGAAGAGACAATGAGGCTGAATCAGGAACTCTTTAAGGAGCCAAGAATGGAAAAAAAAGGAGATATATTAAAAGAGGAAACAAGGACAGCTGAATAAGATTGTGCATGGAGGATAATAGCACAAGCATGTAGGGATGAACTCAGAAAGGCTAAAATGCAAAATGACTTACAACTAGCAAGGGAGATGAAAGGCAAGCAGACACGGTTCTAGAAATACATGAGGGAGGGAAGAGATGGGAAAGCAACAAAAAGTATCATATCAGTACTGAAGAGAGAAGGAAGGGAGGTAAATAACAGAAGGCACAGAGAAAGGACACTACAGTCTTTTTTCCTGCTTTCAAATTAAGAAAACAAAATGAAGACGTGTTAGAATAACATGAAAAAATGCACCCTCAAATTAATGGAATGTTAGCTGTAGAAGCTGCAGAGCCATCCCTTTTTGGAGTTCATGGATGCTTAATGAAGACTGGAAGAAGGGCACTTAGGCTAAGAAGTCTGTGGCAAGTAGTGCAGCACAGCAGGAGGGGCTATGGAGGGGCAGAGTTGGTGTGAAGACCTTAAACCCACAGAGTGCCTTCCTTCAAAGTGGCTTTCATTGGGTCCCATGCAGCATGTTTAGTGGGCTTTCGGTGGGTGTTTTCCAGTTTAGCTTAATCCAGGAGGACCTCATGAGACTGAGTGTGAACTAAAGCATGAGGGCTATTGGGAGATTTATTTCAGAGGCATGTATTTGATTTGAATTGAAATGGTAATGTTGGTGTAGCCATTTAGGACTAAACTGGGGGAAAATGAGGGAACTAGAGAAAAATATACCTGTCTTCAACAGCAAGTCATTCTAACCTCATTTTTATTTGAAAAAGAGAGAAAAAAAATAGTGTTTGATGTAATGAAAGGTTGTAAGTATGTGACATAATCTAACTTTGGATCAATCTGAACAGTCTCATGTAGGACTTTCATGAGCAAATCAGAAAAATAGCTGAATAAAATCAGTTACATAAAACACTGTTACACATCTTGAACAGATACATAGAATGGGCACTCAACATATGGCCAGTCACTATTATTTAATAAATTATTTCCTTGTTCTTTTCATTACAACATCATCTTCAAACACCATGGAAGTAAATCTGCTTTGTTTATTGTAGGCACTCTTTTATGGGGACAAGGGATTTGGCTCAATGCATTGCAAAAAGTGAATTTTAATGTGAGAGCTTGTGAAAGTAATGTTGACGAAGCAGGAAATACAGAGTTTGCTGAGCTTAAATATGGTATTTACCCTTATATGTGATTTACCCTATCAAATGGATAGGACAGAAAATGGGTTCAGAAATGGAGTCATGACCAAAGCAATGGGAAAAAAGTGTGCATGTGTACTGAAGAGAAGCAGGGAAACAGGCAATATATGTGAAAGTTACATATCCTACAAGATATTAAGAACGGACTTTACATATGAAACTGTTAAAGTCATCCTTTAACAAAGCTTCAGCCCATGCCTTCTGTAATCTCTTGTTCAAAGAAATACAAGCAAGTATTTGAGTGATTCTGTGGTTCTGTGAGCCAGCATCATGCTTGGGCATGTATTCCTTTTATATGCACAAGCATATACCTTTATACAAAATTTTAAACAACTGTACAAAAATAAACAAAAAATTATATTCAAGTGCCTTGTTATTTTTTAAAAACCAGTGTGTAGGAGCAAGTAATGAGACATATTTGATCTGATTATCAAGCATATTACTAAAATGGTTGTAAGACTTTATTAATAAATGTCATTTAAAAATTATTTCAGATGAGTATAAATGTCTGTGAAATTACTGTTTTCATTGAGTATCTTTTGGTGTTAATAAAAGAGAATATTAACATAAGAAAAATTTGATAGTTCTCTGAGTAGTAGCAGAAGTTTGGTAATTTACCAACTTTTCAGTAAATTATATAAATTGGAAGTCTAGTGCTGCTTACCTTAATGTAATTCTATATATTTTATTTAAGGTTTTACCAAGAAATAAGCCTCACATGAGAGAAAAAAAAAAATCCAGCTCTCCAAATTCAAAGTAGTAGTATCATTTACTAGATGAAATATATCAATCCTGAGAGTCAGCTTCCACTAATGTGCTCATTGCAAAATTATTGGTGGTAATATACTTAATTAGTGAATTTTACATGAGATTTATTTTATTCACAGAAGCTTGGTTTGATAAAATTCTTCACTGCAATTCGTTTAATAGGTAGCCTATAGAAACTACATTAATATTACATCCATGAGCAAAGAGATTACCCCCCAGTTAATGACTCCCTTGGGTTGCCCTTTTCTGACAAAGGCACAGAGCCAAAAAATTCCATTTTTTTCCCTTCTCTCTGAAATAAATGTTGCTATGAGAAAAACCAAGTGTTGGTACTTTTTATAATATCTGGGTTGTGAAAAAATGAGTGGTGACAACATAAACTAAGTCTTAAACAAACATTGCTCTGCTTTGTATTGACAAAAATCTGTTTAGGGTAAAAAAAAAAGAGACTCCAAAGGCTGTCGATATGTCTGCCAAATGACTCATAAAACATCTAGATGTGATTGGGGTCAGAAGAAGAAGAATTTTGCTTCTTAAAGGATTCTGCAAGGAAAATTCTCAAGTCAAACAGTGGTGTCTCTTGGCGCATTCCTTGTGGGCATGAAAGCAGTGACAGCTACACACCAGTGCTCCAATGGTTTCCACAACTTGTGGTTCAGAAAATCTTATATTTGTTTGCTTTACTTCTGCCTTTGCTTCACAAGGGCTGAGCTGTCACACAGGCAATACCTGTCATGACAGCGTGACTCTGTTACCACTATTCTAACACCTTTGTGGGGTAGGAGGAGGCAATTTAGCATCTGCTGCACATCTAAACCAGCAGCTGAACATGAATCCTGAAGAGAGGAAAGGGAGGAGCAGCACATTTGAAAGGAGAGCACTTGGTGGTCTTCCAGAGAGGCTTGAAGTATTCTCTCATCCAGCCACATTATTTCAGGCAGGGAGATAAACATTGTTGAGTGCAATAAAAGATTTCAGTAGAAAAGAAGAAATGAGAACTATACAGGTCTTGGGCATGTGCCTACTTATATGGATAACAATACAAAAGCACACTGAGATGGTGTTATAACAGGAGATCAATAGACAAGTTCTTGCTATCAGAAGACAATTCATGCCATTCTAAGATATCCAGATACATGAGATGAATTCCTCTCTGCAAGTACCTGCTGTCCTTCACTCAATGTGGAGGGAGGCTAAACAAAATGTCTAACTTTTAATAAGAAAAATCATGGCCTTAGAGTCTGAGAACGTATATTTTGTCCTGACAAGAAATATATCTTGAAAATATTTAATCTTCAACCTCTTTGAATTTATTTTCTTTGCTTTCCAGTTCCCAGGTCTGCCCAAGGCAGGATTTTATTCTCACTGGCTTGACTTATCCTTACCAACCCAAGAAGGCCCAGGCCCAGACCTGAGGACTGATTCTGGTTATCCCTGTCAGCCGTGGCTGTGGACTCGGCCCCTGCTGACCTGTTCTTCTCTGTCAATGCCTAGGCCTGGTTTGGGGCTGTAGGCAGGAGCTTCTCCCTTGAAATTCACATAGCAGCCTGGATGGAAGTCTGAATGCAAATGTGATATGCCAAAGCAGGCACTAAAACCAGGGTCTGTTCTAGTTTTAGTTACTTTTATACACTACAGTTTCTGAACCACATTATCTTCCCTCTCGTGGGAAACGATCATAAAAGCACTTAGTTTTTTTCCTACAGAAGAGACTAACTGTATCTTTTTTATTTCCTTCTGTTTCATATTTTAGCTCATAGAATAATACTAAAATATTCCTGTTGCTTTATAATAGACTCCTAATAAGTGGCTTTTGCAACTGATTAGGTACCTCAGCTTCATTCCTGAGTTAATCAATTGCAGCATATGGTTATTTCTTCAGGTACTGCTGCAGTGGAGTGGATCTTTTACCATATAAAAGCTCCATCCCAATGGTGTCTGCTGCTCTGGTTCTAGACATCAGCTTCTTTTATGGTTGTGTTTTCCATGACTGTGGAACAAGAATCATACCGTGTTTTGTGGTCATGGGAATACGGAAAATGGGAGTAAAATGCATAGTGACCTACTTTTAAGAAAATAATTGGAGCATATCACATATGTTTGTAACATAGAAAGCATATTAATATTTATGAGGAAGTACCTTTACTTTTGAGATAAATTAAAAAAAATTTTTTTTTTCATGGGCCATGTCTCTGATTTAAAAATAAATTATGTCAATTCTAATTATCTGTTTCTAGTTTATAATTTTCTGTCAGATTAGCTGTAATATATTTAATGGAGAGTTAAGAGTCTCATCTAATTTATTCCAAAATATTGTGATGAAAAGCAAAAAATTAAACCTGGAAGTATCAAAAATTGTATTTTCCATAATTTTTGATTTTAATGTCTTCAAAACCTTTAAAATAGTGATGATTTAAGTTCCATAGTCAAAATATTTCCTTTGTAAAGAAACATGAATCAGAATACAATTTTTAAGCTCAGCCATGTTTATATGCATAAGTGATTATTGCATAAGGAGATTAATAATAAATCACAGAGAGATTTATAAATAAGTTATCCATGGGAAACTGAGCTAGTGCTGCCAATTTACTCCTTTACTTTGTACACATTGGATTGTCATTAAACTATTTAATTATAAACTATTTAGCATTTAATTCCATATATTGCCATTTTATGAATTTGGGTAATAGACATGGTGAGCTGCACAGCCACTGTTCACTGGCCTGCATGGCAATAGCTGTCCTTAGGAGACTGGAGATATTCACCTCAGTAGAGAGATATATATGCCCACAATTATGTATGTATGTATGTATGTATGTATGTATGTATGTATGTATCTATCTATCTATCTATCTATCTATCTATCTATCTATCTATCTATCTATCTATCTTCTATGTGTGCACACAGCTGCATACTTATTTTAAATCCAACTCTTGTCCTGACTTGGTCAGAAGTTGCATCATCCCTCAAGTCCATAGCTGCACTGATTAAGATCACTATTTGTCAGCTACTACTGGCAACTTCATTAGATTTCTACACTGAAAAAAATACATTTTTCCACTATAAATTGAATGTGACGTGGCCTGATTATGTGGATGGATGTGGTGGGAATTACTAAAGTGGTCATACGTGATCTCTAGCTAAAGGTGTTATCCATCAGCATCAGGTCAAAACCAACATAATATTTCTGTCTGGTTTTGTGAGTGTTTTTTGGCAAAGCGCTCATTCTGCTCATTTCTTTGAAGGTGCTTGCTATTAGGAAAGCTTAAAAACAAAAAAAGAATTAAAATTAAAATTAAGACATTAAGTATTATGCAAATCATATCACACAGCTGTTTTATGATACTATCACTTTGGAAAAGAGGGAGAGAGGCTCTTTTGAATCTAATCTTACATAGTCCATCTGTTGCAGCATATGACAAGAAGTCAAGCATCTGAACTTTTAGGAGCCCTTACAGATCCTTGACATGGATCTGGCTCTCATCATGCAGCCAGTGTTGATACTTCCACTGATTGCACTGATTGACTGTTGTGTCATATTATCCTTGGCCTTTCCGACTCCCCCACTTCGGGGGATATCAACACTAGTAATCATCAGGCAGGGCTCAATTGATTATTTTCAGAATTTTCTCTGGCTATTGACCATAATGGAAAAAAATTGTGCCTCTGAATTATTCAAAATGAAAACATACACAGAAGAAATCAATAAGGCACATCTGATATTAAAGACAAATTAAAGCAGGCAGTATAATGTGTCTTGGGGCACCTGCTACAGACAAAGAAGAAAGCATTTTAGAGGTAAAAAGACTCTTTTCCTCTTTTCCTTTCATTCTTTTACAAGTGATATATTTTAGCTGTCAAAATTAACATCTTTATGAATTAGGACATTAAGGTTTCCTTTTCAACTTGTCCTTTTTAAATGCTAGAATTTAACTTCAGACTTTAGCACAATAATTCCTTCTTTGTATCCCCACAGTCTTTTTAACTTAAATGTAACATGCCATGCTGGAGGGATGAAATTCTAGAAGAATGTTCAGGTCAGAAAAATCACATTAACAAATATCTAGAGTTAGGCACTAAGCCTCTGCAGACTATGAAAGTGCTGAAGATTAAACTAGTGAAGAAAAATGTGCCTTTCTGTGAAATATCTGACATGTTAGCATTAGGAAAATGTCCCCTATATGAATCAGAGATAGGATTTTAAAAAATCTCCTAAAGAGGAATGGCTTCATTTTTGGGTGACAGTATTGCTGGAGAATCCTGTAACTTTTTTTTCTGAGCTTTTTATTCAAGACAAACTATATGTGGGACAATGATGTAGTGGATGTCATGTAGCATCTCTGGTTTTCCATTCGTAAGAGTCGGGATTTGGAATCATTAGAATATTCTCTGAGTGTAACTCTGCTATGAATGTGGTAAATTTCTCAGCAAGGGCTGCAGAAAAAATGTTCCATGTCTGTGGTTTGAAGCAATCAAGAGAAAACAACACAGCACTTCTGTGACAATGGGCAGCATTAATACCCTGAACATTTCTAGAACTCATCTGGAAATCATTACTAGGGTTTGATTCCTTGCTTCGTGGGATGATAATTTCTTTTCAGTATTATCCCACTGTATTCTTTATAGCAAATTTCTATTTACATTGAATTGAAATATGAAAAAAATATACAAAGGAAATGTCAGTAATGTAATCATGTCTTCTAAGGAAATTTAATCCTTTCCTAAAAGTCTGAAAGAGGGACAATTGATGATGCAATAATTAAAGCTCACAGGAAAGACAGGTATACCAAGAATGATGCAACAACCCCCAGGAATAACAGCATTGATGGCTGAGCAGTCTTTTAAAAAACTCACACAACTGGAATTTGTATCCACTCATCATTGAAATTCATACAGGCAGTTGAATCCTATAAAACTAAATGGGTTTTCATTGAGGCTTTTGGGGGATGGAGTAAAGAAAGTAAGGACACAAAGCTACTGTGTCAAAGGAGAAACCTGAATGATTTCTGCTATTAGTTTGTCTTTTGCTGGAAAATGTGAATAGGCTTAAGCTGTTAATACCAGTACATTTTTACTGCAAGAGGTAGGATTTCCAAAAATATAAATTATTGAGAGATGCAGATAAAATATTTAAAACTACTTAATGTGTTAGGTGCCCAAGTTCTCTTGATCTCAATGGAAAATAGGTACATAAGCTGCTTAGCAGTTTAGAAAAAATTATTCTGGCATCCCATCCTCCCATGTAAACACCTAAATACGGCTTAAATTCTGGATAAAGATGCACAATGTGCTGTGGAGGGACCATACAATATGTCTGGTATTCTTATCTAATTTTACACACCAGTCAGAAATTTAGGAATGTTTTTAAAGCAAAAGTCTTTAGTGCTTTCAGAAATATTATAAGATATGCAGGAAAATCCATAGGATTACCAGATATTATACAGGACCCCTCCCCCCCCCCCCCCCCCCCCTAAAACTTATTCCTTCCTGGAGCTACCAGTTGAGAGTAGAAGGAAGAATCTGTGTTGCTTCAAATAGGAGCAGATGTGTATATTCAGCATGGGAGTCTTAATTTAAGTTGTATGTCTCTGCCCACATTTTCCAGATCAGAGAGTATTTCTGAGGTCCTGAATGCGGTGGTGGCCATATGGTTTCCTCCTTGTTGAGGCTTGGCAAGGAACCCTGTGACCACTGGTTGAACAGGAGCCATGGAGAGCTACCACAGGTAAAGCTGAGCATGGCCCAGGGCACTTGAATAAATCTCTTTGCTGGCATGTCTCAAAACTGTCAGCTGAGATTGATAAAAAGTGAGAAATGTGAGATTAAACATGGCTTGGGAAGGTAGACTGCGTTTCACACTTACATTGCAAAGGCTGAGTTTTGCACTAACCCAGTGCTCACTGAAACCACAAACTGTAATAGTGGCTGATGTTGAACCATGGCTAAAAAAAGAGTTCAGAAGAGTTCTGCTTGTTCAGAAAATGGAATTGTATATTGATAATGGATGGTTGCCAGTTCAATCTTCATGTTGCTTGAAGCAACCTTTTTTGCTTATTGCTTTGTCAAAATGTAATCATGTATCATGGCATGGCATCCCTGTGACAAATCCCTTAAAATCTGTGCTACTATAGTTAACATACACACCAAAAAAATTGTCAGTTTTCAGCAATGCCCAACATTTTGGATGCTGTTTTTCAATTTGGATTAAACTTTTTGCTTCCTAAATGTAGGAAAAATAGATCACATCACTCTGGCTTCACTCAGTGACAGGGAATTACTAAAGATTTGTTGCTATAAATGAGAATTCTGACTGTAGAACCAAGTAAAATATGGTCAGCTTTATAGAGTCTGTGAAACTAGTGATAACACCTTAATACAGTTTAAAAAAATGCACTTTTTTCTGTGTTTAGTTCTGCTGGTGATCTTATTTTGCTTAAGTAGATCCAGATGAAGGATGAAGTGGATCCATGCACCAAGGATGAATCTTTGTAAAGAGATGACACTCTGGATATTGTCCCTATGACTACTGGGGTGCTATTATCCTTTGGAACACCAGACTTAAGATTTAGATTATTGGACTGGTAGGAAGGCTTCTTGCATCACAAATCCAGTGCATGTACATGTGTAAAATATATCTGCATTCTCTGTATCAAAAGGGTTTTTTCTCACTACATCTTCTCAGGAGGTGTGTTCCTCTGTGAAACAGTAAGACATGATTACAGCAAGATTTACAAGGAGTTACAAGCATTGGAAAAAGGAAAAAGATGTGAAAGAGTGTAGAAGAGCAATAGTGTAGGTAAGCATGGTCCTGAGTAAAAGGGCTAAGGGACTGGTTGCTTGGCTACTTGCACTTCCAGTTTGTGCTGCTGTCAAGGAACAGAGGAGCTGGAGAGATGGTCTTTAATCTGTGGTGGAAGGATGTGAAAACAAACTAAGAACAGGTAAAAAGAGAAGGAAGATATGGAGGGAGTGATCTTGGTAGTTTAAAAAACTTTCTATGCTCTCGAATAACTGAGTGTCATCTCACCTTGATTCAGGCATCTCTGTCGGAGTGACCACTTAGACCTTGTTGAAACAAACCCCCAAGGTCAGTTTAGATCTAGTTAGCTTTATTTGGCAGTATAGATAAGGCTAAATGCAGGTTTGGTTCCCTCTGTCCTACAACGCAAGTGAAACTGACTTTGAATCTGCAGGCACCTCAAGCCCTATCCAAAGTATGCAACAGATAGTTCCATGTCACGCTAAGAAAAAATTAAATTGATTACGGAGTTAAAGCCCATAGAAAAGGTCTGAAATTCTCATATCCTGTTTCCCAAATTAGGATTACCTTCTACACTATAAAAAAGTCAACATTTCTCCTGTTTTCTTCAGGGTAAAAATTCTGAGAACCTATATTCAGAGCTGGTTTCAGGATTATGAATGCCAAACAGATGTGTTTGAACATGTCTGAACATGTGTACTTAAGGTAAAAGATAAGGTTACCTCCTGCTCCATGGCATTTCTCATCTAGTGACCTGACTTGTGGCCTGTTGTACATATGCAGGCTTTTAGGCACATCCTTCTTCCTGTGGATTGCATAAGCAGCAAGATTGCTAGAAGTTATAGCTGCAGTGCTAATCTTATACTTTGTTTGGGATTTCACCTTCCCTAAAGTTTGCTATTAAACTTTTGGAATAGTGTATGGCTCATAAATGTTAGACTGCAAAAATAGGTTAGATGATAGACTTATTTTCTGTTGTCATTGCATGTATAAATTACAAGAAACAAATTATAAACTCTGTGGAGAGGTGTCAGATGATGAACAGCATTCACCCTGTACACTTCTGAAAGCTGAGTGTGGAAGCTCATGGAAGTGCATCCTTGCTTTTCTCCTGAGCAGTCCCTCCTCACAACTGTCAGAGGCAAAGTAGGAGGATGTTTTTTTCTGAATTAAAGCAGACATTGTAAACGTTCCTTATAGACCTGCAGAACTTCAAAATCATGAAGTGTCAAAAACAAAAAAAAGATGTAAAAGAAACTTGTATACCTCTGGGGCGTTGTTGTTGTAAGAAGTACAGTTGTAATCTTTTCAGTCCAAGTTCTTACACTGGCACTCTCCACCACCTTCCCTTTCACAGAAGTATCTACACAGGCCTTTGATACCAGTTAATAGAATTGTCTTGTTGTGTTTTACCAAGTTAAAATCTCATTCTAATAATTTCAGTAAAGTCTATTGCTAGTGAATTCTCAAGAAATCATTCTAAAAAGTGTTTTATGGAGCAGGAGGGATGGAACTTTTTTAAAGAAATGTATTCAAAATTATTTCAGAGCTGACTGTTTGAAATGCTTTGGAAGGATGTTGGACTATTGGTGCATAGAGATTTTCCTGTTAAATGGGAAGTGATATTGGATGGCTTTAACTTTAATGGTACTACAGACAACATCTATTTATAAAGCAGGAGTAATGGCCTACATCAAGGACAAAAACTGCATTTTTCATTCCTATAATTAAGGTGCATAAAAAGCAAAAGTGAAATCAAGATCTGCATGGTATTTCCACAAAGCCTTTCTCTACACTGGAGAGCTGTTTACCAATTTGGCCACCAAGTTAATTATAGAGCTGGAACAAATTTGGTTTTTTCAGCCTGGAAAAGGTTTCAGGGAGACCTAATTGTGGCCTTCCAGTACCTGAAGGGAACCAGCAGGAAAGATGGAGAGGGACTTTTTGGTAGGAGCATGTAGTGGCAGGACAAGAGGAAATTGATTCAAACTAAAAGTGGGTAAGTTAAATTGGATATTTGAAAGAAATTCCTTATTGTGAGGGTGGTGAGGCACAGGAATGGGTTGCTCAGAGAACCTGTAGGTGTCTTGTCCCTAGAAATGTTCAAGGCCAGGTTGGATGGGGCTCTGGGCAACTTGTTCTAGTGGGAGGTGTCCCTGTACATGGTGGTAGAGTTGGAACTAGATGATCTTTCAGGTTCTTCCATTCCCGGCCTTTCTGTGACTCTGTGATCACTCTGGTATCCTGCTCCTAGGAAGAAGGTTGTGAGATCTACAAAGCTTTATGTTTTCATAAGAAAAACAAAGTAGTACAATAACAGGTGCCATTAGAATAAATCACATTGAAGACATTTTCATCCATGACTTAAAACAGGGTTTTAGGGCAGTTAGAAGTTAATTAATACCATTTTATCAGGTGATAAAATGCTGGTACTTGCAGAAAACTTAAGAAAACAATTTGTTAATTAAATATGAACATCACTATCTTCAGAAAAGAAACAATATTTTGGTAATATTTTGTTTTTATTTACTATTTGCCAGCTCAGGAAAATCCTATTTAGCAATCTATAATTGTTAAACAGTTGTTGCCAAACATAAGAATTCAGGAAAAAATGAGCTAAACTGAATAAACCAATGATACTTCTTTCTTTAACAGACAGAGTAAACAGCCCAGAGGTGAAGGAAACCTCCTACCCCCAAGAATTCCCAGTTATATTGGTAAAATTTGAAAAGCAGATGAGAAGTAAAATTGATCTTGGAAAGAAACCAAAGGATGACATCATCAATTTAGTGATTCCAATTCACAGTCTAATGTGGAAATGGTAAGAAGAAAGCACAAAACCAGAAGTGGTTGCAATAAAGATAAGTAGTGAGAAATTTCCTGAATTTGAAATGGTTTAATTTCATATGCCATTAACTTTGATTAAGACTTTTTTAGTCAAACCAGAGAAAATGAAGGCATATGGCTGCATCTTATTATTTTCCATTCCAGAGTTCACATACCACTGTATACTGAAATTCATCACTGCTAGGTTCCACAGTTCCTTTAAAAAAGTTCAGCTAGACAATGTATCTACTAATTCAAAACCCATCAGTTCACTAAAATAAATAGTTTTAAATGAACACTATGCTTACATGGCTTTTCATGACATCCTTCAAAGCCACATATAAAAGTTTATATTATGAACTAGATACTCTTTGTCCTGTGATTAAAGGGCACATGATGACCTCATGAACCACCCTTTAGACTTCCAGTGCTTCTGGCTTTAATATTCTGTGCTAGATTCACAGGGCTCTTCTACAGATGCTAAGCGTTCAATCCTGAAGGCTCCACTTCATCATCAGGTAATTAGTATTTTCATTAACTTGCTTATTGTCAAGGAAAATGAGCCTTGATCATCTAATTTTTCCTCAATGAGTTGAATATTGTAATATATCTATAATTAATGTGTTTTATGCCACAAACGTGTAATGGAGTGGAAATCTGAGCCTGCTCCCAGCAGTCACTGTCAGTAAATGTTTGATGAATAAACAGAGACTTTCTAATGGGAAATGGTGGCGACTTTTATAAGCAGACACAATAAAGACTTTATTAACATACTTAAGAAGCATTCTGGGAAATAGAATTGAATGCATTATTACTGTAGACTCCTTTTGTGAAAAGTAAATTTTACTGTCCCCATAACAAATGTTTGCTTGTTTGATGTAACTTGTAGTGTCATTCTTTTATGGAGCATCTTTCAGTGTAAATCTGCGATACATTTTAAAGCTACATATTCCCTATGGGTGTATGATCTTAAAAAAAAAATCCCTCTGAAATTTGTAAAAACTAATCACTTACATACCTGTCTGTGATGGAAAAAGAAAGGAAAAAGAAACAACACTGAAAAGATATATGAAAACTCAAATTAAAGTAAAAATCTTTTTAAAATGAAAATTAATTTTCAGATGTTCAGAGAATGAAGGGAAGCTGGGGTGGAATGGAAGACCATTTGCAACGTCACATCTGCTATAAATAAGACTTAATACATCTTTAAAATGTATTAATTAACAGCTCCAGACATAATACCAAGTGCTATAATAAAGGCACAGGAGTGTCTCTGATCTAGTCAGGAACACATTCAGCTTCTTGACTGGCTCCAGAATGGAAACTAAAACTGTACTGGCTCAGTTTTCAGAGGTGTGGTGTACACAGCCTGTGCTGCAGCCAGTGGTGACTACAGACTGCAAAAACACGGCCTTCAGGAAAAAGGAAAGCCTTTCCCCTTTTAAGTTGTGTTTTTTTGTTTTGCGTTTGGTGGCTTCTTTTTATTTTGGTTGCTTTTTTTTTGTTTTGTTTTGGTTTTTGTTTTTTTTTTTTTTTACAGCTGGCATGATGTTTGTCTTCCCAGAGCATACTGTATCTGGGGATCAACAACTTACCTATGCAAGAAAGATACTTGAATTGTATCTACTGCTTTTACTCAGCTAAGTGCAAATCCTGTGTCCTGATTTGCATGGAATTCAGAAACTTTCTGTGACATTGATGCAACGTGATGGAGAGGGCATCAATAAAAAGAGTGGAAGAGAAAGCAAGAGAGGATGTAGAGTAGGAAGCAAAGAGAATCTTCTCCAAAAAGAATATTAGAGAGGACAATTGTGAGAGTAAGCAGAATGGCCTGTGGTTATTATCTCTCTCTACATCCCTGTCATGGGAGCTTCAAATCCTCCCCACTTTGAGCCAACAGCATCAACCAGCAAAGTTTTCAGGGAGTGGCTCTGACACTGAGAGCCCTCGCCTGCAGGACTGGTGAGGCACAAGGACAGGCAAGGTTTCCATGCTGCCTGTGCTGCCATCAGCAATCCAGAGAGGGCTGGCAGGGTCCAACTCCACAGCATGCTCTGGAACAGGAACTACAGATACAGCCATGGGCAGCTGGCTCTGTTTCACACACCTGAATGGCAACTTGTCCCCTGTATCTCGTGGAGAGCACTCAGCATGTGGAGGGTGTGGTGCATCTGTCCTGCATTAGATATCCACCATAAGTTTTCTGAATCAAGATGTAATGAGTTATTTGCACTTCTTTATTAGATATTTAAGGCAGAAATTTTAATTTTATGTTCTATTAAGAAATCTAAAATATTATAGCGAAATTGCACATCATTTAGAGAAAAGATGTGATGGGCCACATGTCATTATTAAAGAACTTTATTTCCACAAGTAAAGTCAGTGCTTTAGCTTTTCATTCCTGTTTGGTGGATTGAACATCAGAATTGCCTTTGGAGCAATTTCTTTTAATTTTCAATTTGCTGTATAAACCCAGAAAAATCAAGTTTTGATATAAGTATATCCCAAAATGGATTTATATTGTAGATGTATCCATAATTCAGAAAAGAACTGCCTGCTTGTCTGTTGTAACAGACCAAATGTAGATGACTATTACATTTACATTTAAAGTAGCTGCCAAACTCCCAGAGTGATCAATGAAGAGACAATGTTACTTACACATTATGATTTATCTCATCCTAATGTAGATCTCAAGGACAAGGCAGATGGACCTCAGTCTAAAAGTATGTACTTCTTGTCACCTCTCTGCTAAGCAATGTGACTCACTCAGATATTGAAGTTTACTTAATACATGCTTGGAATTAGATAAATCTCCCTTTAAAAACAAACTAGTCAGAACATTAAGAATCTGACCATAGAGAGTAATTTAGAATGTCAGAGGATGAAGATGTGAGACTGAATTTGATTTGTTGTTGCTGTTATTATTTTTGTTATTTTTGGTGAGATATGCTCTCAATGTACTACAGCACAAGAATTTCTTTAGAAGTTCTTTGGAGGGGCAAGACTGAGAAGAATTTATGCAGAGAGTTTTAAACATGGCCTGCATTTTTTTTTCCAGTGATCAGGTTCTTCATCTCTCCTGCAAAAAGGAATTTAGTCAAATCAAGTCATAGAACATAATGTTAAGAAAATTAAGTAAAGTGGTTGAAAGCTGTGTTCATTCTACCTGAATTTAGGCACCTAGACAGGTACCCAAAATGAGGTGTAGAGTCTCCATGCTTTCACATGGGAAAAGAACAACATTTCCATATTCAGTCATCTTATGTGGTGTATTTGCCTCAGCTCTTACTAATGCCACTGGAAATGAAAATATCCTGAGTTGTGTTTGATAACCATAACATCTCACAAGTATAATTTGATATAAAAGTCACAAAATAAATCTTACTTTATCTGAAGACTTCAGGTAGATTTTGGTTTTTTGCGGTAGCACTGAGGGTGATTAGGTCATTATCAACATAGAACCCTTCAATGTATATTTTCTATATCCACTGGCTATTGTAATTACTTAGATGAATAAGATGCTTTACAACAGATGGTAAAACCCAATGCCAAGATCATAAAATCAAATTTCTCATAAATCAATATATAAGATATAATTTACTGTCCTCTGGTATCATCAACAAGCCCAACTGATTTCTGATTTAAATAGTGGTCTGACTTCCAGCATGCTGGAGAAATGAGAGCTTTGGTCTCCTAATATGTGAAAACCAGTTAAGCAAGATTTTGTGACATTCTTGTCCTCAAGCCACTGTCTTGGGTGGAATCTGGAATGCTTTGAAAATGTAGGGAGTTCTGGCAGGGTTTTCCAGTGCAGCCAGGATTGTTTCCTCCATTTTGGTATGTGGCTGCATACTGAAAGGACAAGAAATGTCTTAGAATACTCCCCGTGCTTCCCTTAACTAAGAGATTGCCATTTTGTATCTGAAATGCTAGAAGGCAAGGAAGTATTTTGGCAGGGCAGAGTTTACTATTACCACAACACACAAAGTTCAGATACATTCTTTTTTTTCCCACAAGAACTACCCAAATTGAAGACAATGCACCATTGAACATCAGCAGCACAAAGTGGGAGCACAGTGCTCTTCTCCATTATGCTGCTATTGATCTCAATATATACACCTTTTTTTTTTAGTTTATACTATCATTACAAAACTAATATTTGATCCAGTCTTCTAATAAGAGATACACATATTTCTACAGACTTCATTGATCTTACATATATTTCTGGAACTACCAGATATTTGGTAAGATTTGTCTTTGGATAAGTTATTTGAATCTTTACAAAAAAAGATTATTGAAAGTGCAAGTTAATGCCTTTTATGAAAAATATTAATTATAAATAGATGAAACAAACATGGCAATGAAAAACCAAAGTAATATGCTGTTTTCTATCTCACTACAAAAGGATAAAGAAGAAAAAGAGTTTGGCAAAAGAATGCATATAAAGGCCAGATATTCATGTCCTGAGGCCATCAGACACCTCCTTAATGGACTACAGAATGTGTAAAATAATTAATCATGTGGAGAAGGTATTGCCAGGGTTAGAGATGGGGTCTTGAGCTTTTAATGGAAATGCTCTGTGACTGAGCTGAGAAAAAAACTTCTGTATTTTGAAAGGAGGGCATCTGTCATACTTAATTCATAATGGTTTAGTAGCATAATAAAATATGAGACATGGTTCAGCACTCCTATTTCGTGGGGTATTAAAACTATATATAATACAGGAATGGTACAAATATGCAGTGAACTGCTCTTCATGGTAGTGTTCACAAATATGAGTAGGAGGAATGCTTAAAAGGTTAAACTCAAACTCTCTGGGGTCAGATTTGTTCCCTCACTAGCAATACATCTACCTCCCTGACTAATCTTTCTGTATATACTTTAGAAAGGACCCATTACCTTTTCTACCTGCCTGTTTCAAAGATTGCTGAGACAAAACAAAAATGGGTATTTTTATTTATTTCTTTGTGAGAGTACAAGGATGTGCCTACACAAGGATCTACCTTAAAGAAATAATCAAATAAATATCAGACAGTGCTAATATTAACATGCACGTTTTATAGACAAAGAATGTCATCACAACTGAAGAACTTCAAAGGGAAACACAGTGAATGTTACTTATGCACATGCAATCTGTCTGTCCCTCTAGTGGAGACACCTTATGGCATAGTCTTCAGTAGTATGACCTATAACCTCATTTTTTCCCATTTATTATATGGGATAAACAGTGTGAATTATCTCACCATTTCCTTTCCATTCCTTTACATTTTCCCCATAGGTCAAGAGGTGATTCTAACTCCTTACTTCTTCCATGCTACTTCAATCACACTTCCAACAATTTGGGAGTCCATCCATCATCTATTTTTTATTCAGAGCATGACCATTGTGCTCTATGAAGGAGTGCTACTCTGTCCTCCTAAATATGGAACTGGGAAGCTTCAAATGGACCTGAATGTTCAGAGAATGAAAGTGTAAACCACTGAAAATTTGATATTCTTGGCCAACAAAAAATGATAAGTAGCCAACAGGCTTCAAAAAACCAAGATATACTAAACTGTGCAGGAGATTTGTTAGAGGGACTGTAGGAAACTTTTAAAGGCTCTCATCTGAGTTACTTGGTGCAGGTCACATATACACAGTAAAGGAAAATGAGTTCAAACTGAAATAGTGACACAGAGAGAATGAGTTAGCTACACATGCCTCAGTTGTCTTTGCACTTTCTGAGTATGTTTGGAATCAGTAATATAAGGGTTGAAGTGTGTCTCAAGAGGAATTTTTTTGGGTTTCCAATAATCAAATAAATATTTCAATAATCAATAAATATTTGATGTTTTCAGTACAACTAATCCAAACTATTGGATTCAATATATCAAATTATGCTAAAAAAATATAAAGTATGTCAGCATTCATATTTTTGAGGAGTTTTATTTAAGAATTAGTGGTTTAATTCCAGTTATAAAAATTAAATTTTACTTTAGGCAGCTAAAGAGAAAAATAACTGGGAAAACATAAATATATTAACATATGTCTATTAATCATATAAACATAAAAAGACTTGGATTTGATGGGACATTAAAGGTTATCCAGTTCCCCTCTTCGCTGCCACCAGTTAGACCAAGCGGCTCACAACCAACCTGGCCTTGGGTGGGACATCCACAGCTTCTTTGGGCAACCTGTTCCTGTGCCTCACTCTTGAGTTTCCTCACCAGGAGAGGAAAAATTTTCCCATGTAACAAAATTTAGAATGGCATAGAGAGTCAACTTGCACCAATTTGACCAAAAGGATAATGAGAATAGTTGACAATGGGACACAAAATTATTGTTAACTTTGCTTTGCAGCCATTTTTCCATCAGCAAACACCTCAGACTCAGAGGCTGTACGTTTCTCAGTCCTGCTGACTTTGAATGACCTCTGTGTGAAAGAAGCGATGGACTGGCTGCCACAAAGGAGGCATCTGAAAGATCCTATGAGGCTCACACTGGGAGGAAAAAGGAGATGAAAAATATAAAGGGTCTGTATCTGACAGGGATTGAACACTGATAGAAAGTCAGAAGGGCTGGACTTCTGCCCACGCTGGTTAATGGGAGTTTTGACATTCATTTCAGGTGCTGTAGTGTCAGGCTCCTGTGAATTAGCAAGGGCTGGAGCAGAGGAGAGAAGCAAATAGGCTGCCCAGAGCAGTAAAACTGTTTGTGCCTAAGGGTATGGCTGAGCTGTGATTTGGTGTGTGCATATATATTCACACTCCCTTTCATCCTGGCTGAGTGGATACTGCTTAGGGTGACGGAGGCTGTGACAGCAAGCACTCCAACGTGGGCAGCACAAGCCAGCAGATCACCCGGGCACTTTCTCAAGCAGATGCCATTCCCTGAAGCATGTGCTGCTGCAGCTTTACTCAAACCTAGTTGAATCTCCTCCAACCATCCATCCCTCAAGCACTGCAGGCATGATGTAAGAATTTGGAGGGGTTCTAGATGCAGGTGGTTTCAACATCACTACCATATGGCTGCAGAGAAGGCAGCTGGTTTTAGAGCATGAGGCCTGTGCCACCATGTTCAGCTTGCAACACATTGGTGATGCAACTAAACAGTGTTGCAACAAAACACCTAGGTGTGAGTGTACTTGCAACTGGGTTTGCTTGAGTTCTTAACAAAATAAATATATAAAGGAGAAGCTAAAAGGACATGGGAACACTGACAGACTCTTTAGTGAATGAGTTAAGCTGGTATGAGGGGGAAGGAGGCTGGGTGTCTGAACGCCACAGCTGTGGGCCAGTGATAGACAGGCTGAGGCAGTGGAGCCGAGAAGAATGGTCATATGATGGTAGTTGAAGTGTCAGGGGGGTACAATTTATTGAAAAGCAGATCACAAAAGGGAAAATCCTTCTTGCATATTATTAGGGCTATTGATTGATTTATATAGTGCATTTCTTAAGCAAAGCTCTTTACAGAATTACAAACTATTAAAGCTGAGTGAATAACTCACAATGAATAATTTATCCCATGAATTTAACCTTTCTTTCTGCTCATGAAATAGCCACAAAGAGATCACTATTTCCTTAATTATTCAGTGAATTTTCTAATGAACTTTTAAACACTATGAACTCATCACAAAGAATGTACTCGTAATACAGATAACCAGGGTTGTCTTTTGGTGCTGATTGTTTAGAGACATTAAACTTGTGGCTAGAAAAATCATGTGCAGTATCCTGTGAAAACCTGGTGGCTTGCAGTTCGTGCCTACAACACAGCTCAGTGCTTTGCAGCAGCAGCTGAATGCTCCATGAGCAGGCACTGTTTTAGGACAGAAAGCAGGTGGGCTGTGGAAATAGGGAACTGAAACCCTGCTCACCATCCCTAAGTAGAGAGAGTCTCAACATGGCACAAGACACCCTGCAGTGGGTTGTGGGTGCTGACAAGTTGTGTGTACAGAGCTCCAGGACCTTGAGGAGAGGTGGGAGCCCTCTGGAATGCCTCCACGGAGGTGTGCAGCTCAGGAGCACCTGGAGATGCTCCCTGTACACACCAAGCCAGCTGGTTGTGCACCTGAGAGCTGGGTGTTTTCTTAATTGAACCCTGAATTCATTGTGATTCAACACAATATTTTTTCCCTGACAGAACAAGTATGTAAAGCTCTGAATTTCAAAGCTATGCTACCCTCAAACTCCTCTTCCATGAATATTAAGGTAAGTAGCATGCAAGTCTATTCTTTGATATATTTTTGCCAGGATGCATTAAATCCATAAATATTGGCAGAAGGTAAACACAAAAGAGAGGACTGCAAACTGTGATAAAACAGGTGGAGTAGTTGTGCACTGAGCAGTTGACCCCCAAAACAAATCCCTTGGAATTTTTCTGTTTCATTATATTAAACATCATTCATTCCTGAGGATAAAGGAAGTTTATCAGCAAAAGAAATAGCAGAAGCACTATCAAATAGTAAGGAAAGAGGAATATTCTTCTGAAAAGAAGTGGGAACTGAAGTTTGATTCGGAAATATGAGGAGGATGGACTAAGAGATTTTTCTAACCTATCTCTAGTACAGGCATCACTCTTTGAGGCTAGGGGCAGATTCTAAAGTTATGTGTAAATGCTCTCCATCCCACACTTCAGCTCATTTCCTTTCAGGTTATGCCACAGGACTTTTTAAAGCTGTTTCACAATTAAAGTTTCATGCAGCACAGATGGAGAAAAATGAACTTCCAGCATAGCTCTGTGTTCTGGCAATGGACAATCCTTTTTTAATTACAGAACAAACTTTGAGATATTTTCTCTACTGCTGTATTCTAAGGCAGTAGCAAACAGGGCTGAGGAGAAATGCATTTTGCAGCTGCTTCTGAGTGTCTTAGTACTTCACAGTGTTAATAACCTGAATGGGGAAGCAGATTAATAATTCACCTGTAAAAACACACTGCAGTCTTTTTAAATAAATGAACTTAAACAAAAATATTTACAAATATCTATAGTTTTAATTTTTTAAAGGACATCTTGATTTGGTGTAAGAAAATACAAAATACAGCTTTCAGATCTCTCCAGAGCTTCCAGATGGAGGGCAGACTATCTGAGCCTCTATTTGTCTCTATTGACTCTTTTTGGATTTGGGAGTATAATTTTACCGAAAGATGTCATTAATTACGCTGAGTCCTGGTTTCTGTCAGCCTGGTTTCTTTTGCCACACTCATGGGAGCTCTTTTGGAGTGATTTCCAAGTGGTTAGATCCATATGTCAGAGCAGCCATGGGGTATTCTTCCAGAGGGAAGAAACCCAGAGTACCTCTTGTATTGTACATCCCAGGACCAATACAAGCCCCTTTCCCATGGTGAATATGAAGTAAATTTCAGGTTTTCAGCAAGAATTGTTTTGATCTCTAAATCTATTCCTATTTGTCCACACTAATCTGTAAAGTAGATGTAGGTTCAGTTACCTAACCTAATTACAGTTTGAAGCAGTCTGGATGTCCAAATTGAAAATATGCAGACAGAGATAAAACACTGTTCTGACTTTGTGATGAAGTTTAAACCTCTTCTATCAGATTATTAACTTGTAGGAAAGTAACTATTTGATGCAATTTTTCTAAACCACTAATTGCTAATTATGATAATGTGTCATTCTCATCCTATCAAGCTAAACAATCTCTCTACCTCCATAATATTTAAATAGAGTTAGACCATTCTGGATAGATGATCACTGTGCACTTCAGAAGTTTAACAAATATTATGAGCATAAGTGTGCATCTCAAATGTATATTTATATTGTTGTGCATAGAGTAATGTGTCTTCTGGGTCCTATTGTAAACAAGCTGTCAAGCTTAACTGGGTTAGCCTGTAAAAATATCTTTCCATAAATAAATTGTAAAAACCCCAACCCAACCTAACAGTCAAGAAGTCTCTTCTAATGGGCTTGATCAGAAAATAAGGAAAAAAATATAATAACACCATGATGCAATCCTATGACTTCTCAAAATGTCAGTATTTGTAACTTTGGGATATAGTCAGCTTTTGGCTATATTTTTGTTCTCTGCTTGCTGATGTGGAAAATCCCATATTCAATTATGTCCAGTCACTCCCAGTTTGTTATTCATCTGTTCTAGTTCACTCATGTCCTGCCAACTTAGATATGACTAAAATTATCCTCAGAGAGATCAGGAGTGCATTTGCCTGCGACACGTTCGGTGCTGCAGCAGCAGAACAGGATGATGACAGCACCAGACAGAAGTGGCTTTTACAGACAGCCCAGTACCTGAGGAGGATTAGAAGTAATACACAACAGCCAGAGATTATTCGTGGTGAAATTATAACAGTGTTAACAGAGATCAAATATAGTTTATTTTGGCTCCTTTTCTAAGCATGAAATCTTTGTTGCTGTGGCTGTTTGTCTCTTCTCTGTCACCCTCTTTGATCTACTTTGTTTTCTCATACAAATACCGTATGTAATTATGACATTTATGCCAACCTTTGAAATAAAATCACTCCTGTTTTGAGGAGGGTTACATAGTAGTACTACCAGACTTCTCAGAAAACCAGAGTAAAATGCTCTGACATTCTAACAGATGAAAAAATAATTGATTTTATAAAACTTATTCTAGAACTTGCTAATTAAGCTAATGAACTGCTTCCATTAAGAACTCTAGTTTAGCTATTCGTTCTTTTAAGGAATGAAATTATCTGGGTTTTATTAATTAAGATGAATTTTTTTCCTTAAAACACAAAATATTTTGTTTTCTGGAAGTTGCTGATGAAGAAGCCAGTGTAAAAGGGACAGTTGTCATTTCTTGCTTTTCAAAAGGGACTAAAAATTAAGTAAATCATGGCAAAAAATTTTAAAATCCTCTGCAGTAAAGGCAGCTTTCAATTATGATGAGCATTTGAAAATTCATTTATTTGTAAGGACATCATTCTGACTTTGTAGACCCCTCTGAAGGAAAGATGCATGAATTTGGGTCATTGTAGGAAAGAGCTATAGGGACTCAGCTAATTTGGTAAAAACAATGAACTATAAACAAAAAATAATACACGAGAAAGAGACTGAGGTTTTCACACCTATCTGTGTATTCTTGACAAACTTGAATGCTAAAAACTGATGCTGCTACTGCTTTATTTATAAGAAGGAAGTTACTTAATGAAGTAAAATCACACTTCTTCCAAGTTCATACTATTATGTCTTAAAAGTTCTGTACAGAATGATAAGAGGCTTCAGGAAAAACATTCTTTTCTCTCTGGCACTGGCTAGGATTCAAATTGAACCTCCACAAGTTATACTGAAAGGAGTTATACTTTGGACTGATGCTATTGACATCTTCTGAAACATTTCTGCAGAAATCAGCACAACAATTTTGACAACAGTGGTGTTGTCATGTATTGCTGTATAGTATTGCATTTTAGAATTAATCCAAAATCATTTTGTGCCACTTTTGTTGTCCAATCTTATCCCTGTCTACGCAAAAATTTGTCAACAATTAATAAATTTTCCCTATTATTCTCTACTCTATAAGTGAACAGGTGTTTGGAAAAAAAAAATCTTTGATATCAGAACTTAGCTAAATGCAGATATCAAGCTCCTATTCCCTTCATTAGTAAAATGTTTTTTTCTGCCACTTCAACGTATCAGTTATGCCCTGATGTACTAATGTCATTTGACCTCTTTACTTGGTAGCTGGAAGAGGAATTCATCTGCAGTGCCAAGACTCATGAAACATTGGGATAATGTCTCCACTTTGGTAGCTGGTCTTTAGATGTTTCCAAAACACAAATGGAAAAAACTGCTTTTTCTGCAGACCACTCACCCTGTGGCCCCATCTTGTGCTACCCCTTCCTAGTCATGCAGTTCTTCATCTCTTTCCTGCTTTTAAGTTCTGGCTGAACTTAGAGAGGTTAACTTCCCCTGAGAGTGAAGTCTTAACTCAAAGAAGTGAAGACTTTACTCACTGTCACTTTAATCATGGATTTGTCTCTATCCCGGTGACCTAGCAGAGGCAGGCTGGGAAACTCTGCTGTCTTCTCTCTTTCTTTCTAATTTCTAATTGATTTCTGGGTGCATATTTTGAAGGGTAAATCTGCAAGCATATTTTGAGTGTTACCACTTTTGATGCAAGTACCTTTTATTTCTCCATCTCACATACATGTCCCTGCCAACAATATATTGGTGATGTGAGTACAAAAAGGGATCACTACTAGGACAAAAACCTCCCCTGATGGTTTCTCTTTACCTGTTGAAATTTGTAATCTTTACCTGACATGCTCATAATACATTTCATCAGCATTGATGAAATTTCACTATTTCCTTTTGCCATCTCTGCAGCTTCTTTCCTTGTCCTGTGTTTACATCTGATAAAGCACATACTGCTCCACATGGAATCTGCTGCTTTTGTTGCAGAACACTAGGGACCTGACCTTAAAATTAAGCCTGGAAACTGTGGAACAAAACTAAAACTGGTTAGAGAAGGAGGGTTCCAGACTATTACAGAGCAATTCATATTGAATAGCACTGGAGCCATGCTGACATATTAACAATAAAAAGGAATCATCTGTGGAGGCAAAGATGGTAAGTCACAGAGGGCATATATAAGTGCAGCCTCAGAGCTATAAAAGCCAGACTGACATTTATCACTCTGTGAATATTGGAGCTGTCATGTTGGTCCTCAGATGATCGTGTTACTACCTTCAAGACATTTTTTTAGATATGAAGCAAAGATTAGAGAGAGAATGAGAGAGAGAGAGAGAGAGAGAGAGAGACGTTTGCTAATAAGTAGTGGGTGAAAGCCACGAAAAGGAATTAGCATTTATATTATTTATTGTCCCTTTTTCATCAGCCATACCCCCCTTCTTACTAATTTTTTTTCTCCCTTGGATTTTTCTAACCTTGCACTAGAAGATCTTTGTACATTAAACCTAGTTCAGCTTCAGAACAGATTAAAATCAGTTTGACTAAATGCTATGTTCAATGAACAACAAATTGTACAGCTTCACATGTTATTATTTCTGTTAAAAGCTATTATGTAAATATATTGGCTTATATAAGCTTAAGTAGGATGGCGCAGGAAGGCAAAGATAGGGCAGACATACAGATCTATTGAAATTATACTCTGTGAGCATCTCCTCTAATAGAAAATTGTGCATTCTCACTCAGAGGGCAAAAAAGAACCATATGTCTATTTTAGTGGTCATGTCCTGAAATGATGCACTTATTCCTTTTATAATATTTTGAAATAAATACATATGGGACCGGTCAGATGTCAACAGTAGCACTGAAAGGAGTATGAATTAGTCACACTGGCACACAGGGCCCTGGAACAATGAACACTGCTCTGGAAGACCCTTGAATGCAAGCCTATTTGCCTCTTAATCCAAATGAATAATTAATGATAATTATCATGCTGCAGTTATTATCTGTGATAATAATATATCCGTAAGGTGAATAAATTCAATCTGCTACTATGCAGAAATGGCAACTCATAATATTCTTAAGAAATACAGATATAATTATCAGTATTAATGGTCAAGAAAAAAAATTGAGACTTTTATATAAAGAATTATAACAAAAGGTCTAAAGTTTATGAGAATGAATTAGATTGCATTATGTTTATTCTTTAGCTGTCATTTCTGTAGTACCAGTTGGCAATCTGTTAGCTTTTTATTTCCTAAGACCCATTTATTAACAGCTGAAATGTGCATTTTTTCATTCCAATCCATCAATAACTTTCTATCAGTCCACTGATAAAGAGGATCTCAGGCTGAGGATCTCAAAAGCATCCATATGCAAATTGGTCCGTTTGTGTAGTTAACTATGCTGGCAATTTTCCTCAGCTAAGAAACCTTAAAGTATTAAAGGAAAAATTGACAAAACCAAATAAAACATTAAAAGGTCAAATACACATTTGAAGCTTGTACAAACCCAGCCACAACATTTATTTTTGAAAGCACCATAGGTGAGCTGTCAGCTAGGCAGAGTAGTAGGCAATCATATTTAATCTGATCTCCCTCATTGGGCTTGTTGTGACAAAGGAAAATGGAAGGGGGATGGGTGCACAGGAGCAAGAGGTAGCAACTCCCCTCCCCTTCTTTTTGAAATTGTTTTTACATCGTTTTATTTTGGTTATTGAAATTTTCAGTCATCTAATTTAAAGACTTTAATGTCTACTTAAGTTGAACTAAATTAATGATTGAGAAAAAGCTTTGAAATTCAAAGTTCATGCAGACCTTTAACTCACACCAGGAAGGCCTGGTTTTTCCCTCCTTCTTTTCATCCTGTGACTGAGAACTGTTTCACTCAGTGGAATGATAATGAGGTGTCGAATTTCTCACCTCTAGGTCATTGCTTCAAATCTGGCCCAGGCTGGTAGGAACCAATATTCATTACCTTCTACTTATGGTTCAGCAGCCTATGTGAAATGGGTTGCTGGTCTTTTGGTCTAGTTTTCAGCAGGCAAATAATAAGCCCTAATTAGTACTGGAATAAGGCTGAAAGTTTTATTTATAACATAATATTTGGGGATTATTGTGATGATCCCTCAAAACTCTGTCAATTTATGGGACTACTTTCCAGGAGAGGGGATTAATTCTTCCGTGACTGTCGCTATGAGTTACCCATTTTTAGTTTCTTTTCAAAAGAAATGGGCAAAAGAAATTGCCTTTTTTTCACTCCCCTTTTCATCAGAAAACAACAGATTTCCCTCAAAGTGGATCCTGACAGGTGACAAGAATAATAACGTGTAAGAGTCAGTAAAAGAATGCATTATTAATCACCCTGGGTTTCATTTAGGCCGTCAGCTCAGTGGGTGAGCTCTGTAGAAGGAAGAGTGGAGATATTATCATTATTATTTACTTGTCCACGTAGGAGTCATGAACCAGGACATCACTGTATTAAGCAATGTGCAAACACACAGGAGAAAGCTGGTCCCTGCCCTAAAAAGCATACAATTTTACCATAAAGCAGGAAACTGTGTATACTTACAGGTAGATGGACATAGATGGAGGAATACAGCTATGCTTGCCAGCTTAATGCTTATTTTTAACAGCATGGTATTTATAGTAATGAAGTGCTAAAATACATTCTCAAGATTTTTTTTTTCACAGAGAAGAGATGAAATATGGAATGGAAAATTAGTAAAGGAAAAGTTGTATTTGCAGATGTTAAGGCAACCATGAAGGGCAGCTTGCGGGGGGAAAGCAGCTCATTTGAAAATGGAACAAAAGGACAAGTCCTGATACTAGCTGTGCAGCCAATAATCAACAGAAAATTGAAAAAAGCAAAACATGGGAAGGGTGAAGAGTGTTCACAGGTTACTATTACATCTACTGTGTCAAGCAAGAAAAGAGACAAGAGGAGAAGGAAAGAAAATATGAAAGTACTGAGCTGGCAGATGGTCTTTGCTACAGCAATCCTACAGCAACAACAGTTTTTATTAGTGGTGGAGACAATAGCATTACAGTAAGCTAGATAGAAGGTGATGAAGGACTTGATATGTGTGTGAGTATTGGTGTGTACAAAGAGAATAACTGAGAGAGAGAGGATGCAGATAAATTCATCTTGAAAAGGCTTTGCTAAAAGTCTTAGAAAACTTAGGCAATGTCTGGATTGGGTCTACAACATATGTGCTATTTATTTATTTTTTATAATGTGCTTCAGCTGAATGAAGATGAAAATGTGATCCTGAAAAGGGTTATTAGGAAATATTTGTTAGAAAATAATTAAGGACCTTGCTTAGTCTTTTTAATTTGCAAAGAAGCTAGGAGTCCACAAACAAATAGAAGTCCATCAAGCAGAGTTTCTTGTGTTGTGAAAAACGTGCTCTAAGTTAAAAAAGGTATGCGTTTGAACACATGCAATTAATTTTCTTATATGAATAAGGTAAATATAAAGGAAGAAGAGCCATTTTATTAGTCCCTTCCTGTGTAGGGAAGAAATTTGATTTGGATTTATACAGGATGTGACAAAAGCATGAAGGAACAGGAAGACTAGTAGAAGACAATATAATGAGAAGGGAGCAGTAATCTTATATAAAGAAAAGGCCAGATAGCTGGATAAAAGACGGTAGACACGCCAAAAGGAGTGAACAAGAATGGCCAAGAAGGGGGTTTGACAGTGCCTGGCAAGAACAGTCTCCACACAGGGCAGGGGAGAAAGGGCTGTGTTGGAGAGTATGGGTTGAAAAGGGAGGAGAAGAACTACCTATTCTCATTGTAAACAAGTTATTTGATGAATTTACAATGAAATAGAGCAGGGAGTTACAGCTGCACTTGGAGAGCAATGAAAGGTCAAAGGTGGTATCTTCTAAGAGTAAAGCATCTAAAGCATATTGTACCATGAGGGGAAAGTTAAAATAGGGTGTGAAGGCAAGAAGAAGAGTAATAGAGAGGCTGTCTGTGGGAACCAAGGATGAGAAGAGCTGGAACAGAACAGGAGCATGAGGATGGAATTTGGAGGAGAGAGCAAAGGAGAAACATCAATGTCTATGGCAGAAAAGAGTGCAACCTCTGTAAAAGAAGGAGGAAAATGGAAATATATGCCAAGGTGAGGAATGAAGGTCATGACTTTTGTTGCCTATGATTTCTTGGAAGCAGAGGAAAATTCTAGCAGAAACGAAAGTAATGACAGGGAAATGGGGAGATTTGAGATACAAATTAAACCTGGTGAAAACTCACGTGGAACCATGGGCTGGGGATTCAGTTAAGGTAGAGCAAGGTCTCTAGGAAGGCATCAAAGAGGAAAGGACAAATTTGCAGTGGAGCTTGACAGGACACATTCAATATGGTTCCAGAAAAAACTGGATAATGTGTATGTTGGTGGTGAGCCAGGAAAAGAAAATGGATTAATGGAACTTGAGCTGAAAAAGAGGAGCCAAAAGCACCAAAGTGGAGGAAAGCAGAACAAAACCTGTAGGGAAGAAGGCCTGCTGTTGGACCTTCAGTGTCAGTGGAGCCATACACAGCGACAGCAACCGTCTTGCTTGATGTTAACTGATGAAAATGAAAGGTGGAGTTTTATTCCTCAGGCTTTAAAATTTGTTAGACCCTGGGGAAAAGACAGATGAAGAAAGCTCACTTGTCCACCTTTCTGGTGATGCAATCATACCTACTGTGGGACATCTGCTACCTCAGTACCAGACCAAAAAAGTCCCTCGTCAACTCAGTTGCCATACAGATGAGAGTGCTAATCCCAGAGTGTAACACAAACTGCACTTGATTATTTTGTTAGAGCCTGTACTGAAAACTAAACTGTAAATATATGCATTTTTATTTCCTTGGGTTTTTTTTTAAGTCATTAAAATATCTTTTACAGGTGGTTATAAAGTGTAATATATAAAATCAATCAGGATAGCAGTTTGGACTTGTACACCACTTTCTGGATATGCATTGAAGATTCAGCCTCAGCAAGTATTTACATAGAGTTTTTTTCATATGAATCCTTGCCTCTTATGTCTATCGCAGTTCTAAACTATCTTTCAGGTAAATCCTGGATATAGCAAACCATAGGTATGCTATCCCCTTATGGGAGATATTAACATTTTTTAAGTTTAATTATTTCTTTTATTAACAATTGATTGTTTATCTATACTTAAAAGTACATTTGAAGTATGCTTTGCACCTATTTTTTTGTAATGAGGACTAATCCACAGTCCATGCAAGCGATGATACAACAGACTGTTGGAGTCTTCACGTAATACCAAGTGAGGAGGAAACAATCATGATTGATGCAGCTATGGATGTAGTAGGCATGTGTCAGTGATTAATTTCAGTGATTAATTTTAGTGTACTAAAACTGAGTGGTGTCAGGAGTCCTATGGAGGATCAGGTTGAGTTTATCTCACTAAGTCTCCTAGGCAACTTTTCCAGTTTTCAGTAGGACAGTATTTATCTTTGTCCACTGCGTCACTGTCATGTTTTATTCAAGGTTGGTATGGTCATGACCAAAAAAGTAATAAAATTTTAATTTTTGCAGAAGTAACTAAGAAATAAATAGTTTCTATAAGAATTTTTTTTTGTCTGGTGCCTTTAAGTAAATACAACATCTTAACAGTCTTACATCCTAGTAGCCTTCCAGTCCTGCTAAGTTTTTTATCTTCTACTGCTGCTATGCTACTTTTTGATTTAGTGACAGACAGTTAAGAAGCAGCAGTGGCATGTTAATGGGTAACTATAAAGAAGGGACAAGATCTGTGCCAGAAAGAGATTCCAATCAGAGCCCTCTGAATTCAGGGGTGATCTGCTCAGCCAGGGTGTAGTTTGGCCAGTCTAGTCAGCCATCACCTAACCATCCCAGAACTGTGCTGCATTCCTCCTGCACAAGGCACATGTGTAAGAGGAATGTGGGTGCAAGGCTATGAGAACAGAGGCTGAAAACAGGGAAACAAGAAAGTTTGAGAAAGTAAAATGGGCAATGGGGAAAAGTGGGAAGGAATAAAGATTAGTTTTAGGAAAGAAGAGGTACAGGAAAATCTGCAGGAAGACAAGTTTAGCAGTTGTATCATCTGTGAAAAAAATTGTTATGTTATTTCTTCTCTCTTACCTTGAAGAACTTTCTAACTACATCTTTTTTCACTCTAGATACCTAGATCCCAGCTTGGCAAAGCACTTTAACCCATGCTTGACTTGGCAAATGAGTTGAATAGTATTTTTAATTGATTGAGGGCTTAAATGCATCTCAAGGAATGCTTAGTATTGAACCTATGCACATATGCTGTGCTGAGTTAGAGGCTAAACAATGTGAAGGGCTCTGCCATGCAGAACTGAGAAAAGTGAGACTTATCCACAGATGAGTATGAAATGTTAACTCCTCACACAGACACTGCCTTTTAGACCATGCTATGATACAGTCATTTCTTGTTACTGATAGAAATAATCAATAGAATCACCGAATCATAGAAAGGCTTGTATTGGAAGGGATCTTAAAGATCATCTACTTCCTACTACCCCCTACTATGGGCAGGCGTGCCACCCACTAGATCAGGCTGCTCAGTACTCCATCCAACCAGGCCTTGAACATTCCCAGGAATGCAACACCCAGAACTTCTCTAGGCAACATATTCCAGTGCCTCACCAGACTCTAATTAAAGAATTTCTTCCTCACATCTAATCTAAAATTCTTCTTGTTTAGTTTAAAACCATTCTCCTTTTTCCTATCACTATCTGCCCATGCAAAAAGTTGCTGTACCTAATTTTTACAAATTGCCTCTTAAGTACTGGAAGGCCAAAATGGACTCTCCCCTCATTTTGCAGGAGCAGATTGCAGGAGCGACAGTGCATGGACTTGCAGTTTCTCTTGAAAACATAGCTACTCCAAAGTGATTTAACAGTAGCTGCAGTTAACTATTGAGAGAAAATCTTGATATTGCCTCTTTCAAAAGTGCATTCTGTAATATTGTACTTACAGAAACTAGTTTTCCTTAGTCAAGCATTAGGATTAATTGGTATGATATTCTCACAAAACACAACTGATGGAAATGCCTATTCAAATTGAAACATCAATAATAACCCTGAATCCATTGTTCTGTTCATTCCCAAGAAAGGATGTGCAGCATCTTTCCTTGAACACCCACATTTGTCTTCAGCACATGAAATTCCCCTGAGAGAACGTGTAATGAACAAGACCTTCCATCTACTTCTGCCTTGACTTCTGCTGCAAAAGGAATAATGGCTTAAAATAAATGTTAAAAATAATATGTACTTTTAAATTTTACACCTGTTTGCACTGGAACATGCCACTTTCTATACTTGCTCTGAAACCCACAATATCAACATATTTCTCTTGAGAAAAATGGCCTTTTAATTCATTACTTGTATCTCCATGATAAGTGCTGGTGTGATCATACTGGAGAAGGTGTTCTTTATGCATAGGTATCCATGATGCTTATCAGCCTAGCAAAATTTCTCAGCTAGGACCTGAGGAAAACAGCTTGTCTCATAAGATAAGAGATTGGTTTTGTCTTTAGTCTACATCTATCCTTAGTCTACATCTCCACAAAAGTAGGATTACTCTGCATCTTCAGTAAGAAGTTTTCAGTAGCTCTGTAGTCAGCATTTTGAGACCTTTGGAATTTGTTGAGCATTGCATTGTACTTTGGGACTTAGATGACTATTATGGACAAATGATTTCCTGTCCAATACAGAATCACCTGTTCAAAAGTCTAGGCATTTAGAGGAATAAACAGCTACTTTATATATTATTTCTAGAATCTGAATCTTTGAAATGAACATTTTGTTTCATTAAAACAATTTAGAAAGTGTATCCCATGGTGAATTAGATATAACTGTCAGGAGAAGTTTGGGCAGAAATGGTTTTAAACATTTTCATTAATTCCAGCCATGGATGCCAATTGTTATGCATTTATGTGATTTTCAGTTGTTGCCTCTGACCAGGGGTCCTTCAGCAGCCATCATTATCCCATGCCAACCGCCCTCTCCATTTGCCTACTGACAACCAGTATCCTTTCCTAAAATGGTTAGAATTATTTGAACAGTTCTCTGGAGTTTAGGACTTGTCTGTGCCCATCAAAACACAACTGAGAGAAGCAAGAAAACAAGGCACAGAAAAGCATTACTATCCTCAAAATATTGAAATAAATTCAAATGTCTGGTCTCACGAGACTACATTCAAGATTGTGCCTGCTGATCTGTGCTCAAATGTAAAAAAACAGCAGTCTCTATTGTGATAACAGCAGAAACCTTCATTCTGAAATTTGTAAGCATTTTCCAAAGTAACAATAATATCCCTTTGGTTGAATTATGTCTATCTGTAAACAGAAACATCTGACATAACATATTTCAAAATTATTATGTTTGGTGTTTGTGCACAAAGCAGTGTCAATGGTGTAAATTATAATGAACACCTAAAATTAAAGGAGAGACAGATTAATACCTCATATGAAATGCTGCAAAGCTATCTTTAAATTAATACTAGTTTAGGACTTGAGTGGTTTTTTTCCCCTCTAGATACTTGCTCTCAGTGAATCAGACTACAAATCTGCAAATCTTTAGAGAGGAAGGGAAACCACCCATATACTTCTACCACTTCAGTACCTTCCTTACTTATAAAGACTCTTCCATCTTTACAAAACTAATCTCAGGTGGCTAAACGTTGAGTATACAGTTTTCATAGCTACAGGTTGCTATCATAAAGCAACCCAAAATACCTCTGAAATGTCAAGACAGAGCATTTTCCCAATAATTTTGTGATTTTCATAATCTGCTATTATTCCTCTGTCTAATTTAACTTCTCTGATGCTTTGGTGAAATCTTAAATTGCACAGATGAGTAAATGCACAAATATTATATTCTGGGTCATTCTCAAGTATGTGCAGTAGTGAATAAAGACATGCTTCCTGCAAGGCTCAGAACAAATGAACATCCATGACCCATTTGCATACTCAACATTTCATTTCTTCCAGCTAAATGCCACTTCCTCAGTCCCAGCAGTTTTACTGCTGAATATCTAGCAGATACGAATTCCTTAGTGGGAAAAATTGTGTACCTTGATAAAGAACATTTGCAAATGAAATACCTTTGTTAAATTATAGCATCAGAATAACATATCTTTTAATACAGAAACTGCCTCAGAATATAGGATTTAAAACTATAGTAATTGTCACAAATCAAAGAGATATCTCAGTGTTATAAAAAGTCTCTTTCAATAAAGAATAAACATAAATCTATCCTCTTATATTCTCAGAGTATGATTCATCTCACTTTATTAGCTCTCATAATGTGGGCATTTATTCTTATGTGGGCTACATTTGCAGTTGGTGGATTGAATGCAGAGTTTGCTAGAGGGTGACCTGATCCTTCCTCAGGTAGGTGTCTAGGGTAAACAGGATGAATTACTAGATGCTGCCTCTCTCTGCTGATTACTGATGGATGTTATAATATTAGCTTACACTAGACATTTTTTGTGGTTTAAGGTAGAAGGAAAGAATTCCATGCTACACATATTATGAATTTCAGGCATTCAATTATTTTACCCAAAATGCTTAATGAAGGGCAAACTTTAAACTTTCACAAAGCAGTTACATGCCCTTGCTGGAGATTGAAACAAAACATGTGTAATTGGTGAAACTAAACATTGTCAACAGCTTTTGTACACCTCCATGAGATGGGTCAGATGGGTCTTTAAAGCATATGGCTTAAGTGTTTCTGATTGGGATGATACATAATCTACTTTAGTACTTGGGTTTATGTACTATGGGATTGATAGAATTGATATCACTGCAGTAACATAAATGATTCCTGTCTGTTACAATGAACTATTATCAGTTCCTAAAAATTCACCAAATTCTGAGAGTGGCCTGAAATCTTCAGGACAAAATTCTGGGATACAACTCATATAAAATTATTTCTAGAAGTAGAAGCTATTATATAAAGAAAACAATCATTAATATACATCTGCTAGAAAATAAATACCTGTGGCCTCCTCCTTCAGAGGCTCCAACGGTGCCACAGCTTTAGAACATGAAATGTTCCCAGCTCTGCCACGGAGAGGAGCTGAGCAGAGTTTGGGCAATTGCAACCTGCCTAGCCAAGGAGTGCATTGACAGATACTTGTGCTGGTAAGATAACAAAACTGATCAGGAAATTGTGAAAATGAGCTAAAATACTGAGAGGAGATGTCACGGACCTGACAAAGGGGTGGGGTTAAAACTGACAGCTTGCACAGACAGTGGTGCTGGAGCAAGAAGCTCGGGAGAGTATATTTTGTCCAAAGAGGGTTGAACAAAAACACAGTAAAGAAAGACTGAGTAATTAAGATCAGAGAGCTAGAATTACCTATGGAAAGAGAATGGGATTGAAAAGGAGTGTTGGATTACAACTGTGATAGCCACATGATATGACTGTGGCTCACAGAGCAAAAGAGATGAGGGCTGACAATTCAGAAAAAAGCAGCACAGTATCTGAAGAGAGACAGAAAAGGGACAAGACTAGCTTGCAATGAACACACATTTCCAAAACTCTGAGCCAAATCTTCTTTTCCTTTACCAGAAAACCAAACACAGGAAAAGGTCTGGGTACATTCACAGAGCAGAAATTCACTTTAAAGGTGGTGTACAACTCAGGGAGACTTGTCTTTCCAGCTGATCAAAGAGCAGGTTAAAAGAACCTGAAGACAGACAAATTCAGTTGCAACATCCAATATACATTTTTAATACTGAAAGTTAATATCCATTATAATTTATGAAGGGATATGGTAAATTATCTATCAGGGAAGAACTTTCAAATAAAAATATCAATATCTCTCAATTTTCAAAAAGAAATGGTAAGAGAATTTCCTGTGGAATATGTTGTCTTATGAAGCAGGTATTCTTCTTTTTTAATCTGTAAATGCCCTCTCCAGACCTCCATTCTAGTCCACCTAGAAAAGAACAAATTTCTGCAATTATTAGTTGGTTACCTAAAGTTTTCAATGGATCCGGATTGATTCTTGGGCTTTTTATAAGGAAGAATTTCCAGAAAAAGGTCCACAGCAATTTAATGACATCTCATCCACACAGGGAGTTGAAACATGGCTTCTCATGCCCTAGTCACAAACTCATTATATTAACTGTCCCATCAAATTTTCTTATTACTGCTTCAAAATAATTTAATTTTTGTTAGCAATATAGATGCATATTATACATTTATGTTCCACAAAACATGGAAAAAGAAATTGCTCAGGATGGGTAGATATTACCTGTTTTGATAAAAATTTGCACTTCTTCTATTTTTCATACTTTTTCCCCCCTGTATTTTACTTTATATTGTTCTAGGATGCTTTTTTACTGATGGAGGGAAAAACTGTAGAAGAAATAAACCAGTTGTTCACAATGATAGAACTAAAAAATGAAATTTTACCTATATATATATGAGTAGGTAAGAGTAGCACTTGGAGATTCTGATAAATCAAAGGAATTCTATATAGTTATGTTTTATTCATATAATATTCTAAAGGTCTCTAACAAAACTGATTAAATCCATTACCAGATATTTTGTTAACACAGCATCCATATATAGAGATCACTGAAATACATTGATTTAAATTTATCAGAGCATTTTCTATTTGTAGAATATATCTGAGCTTTTCTCTTACAAATGTATATACACATATACATACTTGTTAAGGTAATGTTCTGAAGTACACAGAGAATATAAGAGTGAAATACCATCTCCAGACAATACGAAGCAAATGCTCTGGATGTTGTGAACATCCCTGCTCCAGTTACTGTAATAGGGAAGACTCCTACATTTCTTTTAGAATCTAAATATTCTGAGCTCAATTGCTGGAGTTCTGTCTCTCCACAGGGACTTCAGAGGGAAAGGAAGATATGTTTTACTTAATTTAGGTGTTTCATGACATTTCTAAGGCTTGAAGAATTCAACACTTTACAGAAATTCTTCCGGATCATCTATGCCAGAAGTTCATTCACACCAAGATTTCAGCCAGGTAAGACATTTCTGTTAGCCTCCTTTTATCCAGTTTGCTATGACTTATGTGAAGTAACAAGCTAAGTTCCTCCTTTTCTGACTGAAGCATATATTATAAGCTGTACAACACCAGTTGTTTTTAATGGGCTTTTCCTCTGGGTTTGTTGCAATTCCCACCAATGTCAGTAGGAATGATGTGAACATATGGTTAGAGAAGGCCTGAGAGAGGACAGGAATTCTCATGCCAAGTGAACAAAATTTTGTGCCACATTTCAAGTGTTTTGTGGGTTGGGTGGTGCCAGAGATACTGTATGAACAGCATTGGTTGCAGTATTTTGACATTGCATGGAGATAACCTGGAAACACAGGCAAGCAATTCAGCCTTGATGAAGGGTGAAACCTCAGAGACTGAGCAAGTTTTCAGCAGAAGGATGAGATTTAGCTGAACTAATTTTCTCATCATCTGACAGGATGCTTGAACACGACAACTTTATTTGTGCATAGGAATCAGAATGTCTCTCCCTTTCCCCGTTAAGGTCTATTGGTACTAGTATGAAAAGAGTGACTTTTGTTAGAATATGAACTGTGAGTTTCCAGACTGAAGGCTGCAGTTTGTGAAAGGTCCTGGAGGACCTCTTATTTCACTGCCTTCTATTCTTGAAAGATTTTTTTTTCTTCTACAGCATGTTCCCCTTAAAACAGCCAGAATCCTTTGAAACCAGAGGTTGGTTGTTATAACTCTTTATTCTCTCATTTGGGCCATCAAGTATTTGGGTTTTTTTTTCCAGACTGGCTGAATGTTATCCAGGAAATTTAAATTTGCAGGATTCAGTATAGGCTCTGTAGTGCTGGAGCCTCTAAGTTTTTCAACATAAGAAGACTTCAGGAACACTGAATAACCAGCAAGGGATAGCTGGGATGCTTGCTGCTCCTACTATGGGCTCATTACTGAACTGAAGAAACCCAGGGCTACCATTCAGGCAGAAAAACACTGAGATAAAAGTAAAAAAAATCTTACCATGAAGGAGTATAAGTGGTAAGAGAAGAACATATTTTAAAATTCAAACATTTATCCATAATTGTCAGGGTAGTCATGTCTACCTAAACCAAACTATCAAAGTCTTTGTGTTTTACCCAGAACAGTTTAAATCCTGAGATCTGAATACCACTCCCATCTGCAATAATCTAAGGTTTATTTTTAAAGTCAAAGTTCTTTGAAAAGTTATTCAGAGAGGTGATTAATCCAAGTACTGATGTCACAGAGATAGTTAAAAAATGAATTTTTCAGTTGAAAGTGCAAACCTCCACAAATTGAAATAAGTGCTATTTTCTTGAGGGATTGTAAACGTAAGTCTCTATGCCAAATATTTGATCTATTCTGCTCTCTTGTAAAATATATACTCTGCATAAAACACTCTCTGAAATGGGGCCTGCTTGTCCAGATGAATACATTATTCCACTGTGTGGAGAAAGGCTGATCTAGAGGCAAATTACTGAGTGTAATTTATTCCATATCCTTGCTGGAATAACTTGTGCTCCTGAGCCTCCTCAGATGTGTAGTCAATAGGGAACTCTCTGGCTACATGAGGTTTCTTAATACATCTTTCAGCTAAATCAGAGATTCAGATGCAAAATCCAGCACTCAGGGAGATCATCAGAATTTTTGATGCTCCCTGGAGAACTGGAGGTCTATAAACCAATGAATGGATTACAATGAGATGTAAATTCAGTATTTCCAACTCTGGGGGAAATAACGATACTCCAATATTTTTCAAGCTGTACTTATCTCCCTCAGTCAAACAGTAGAACCTCACAGCACTTATTAAGTCCATAATGTACTTTGGAAGAAAGTTCAAGAGCTGACTGCATTTAAAAATATAGCTTTGATATATTTTTTTAAAACTATCTTTGTATTAGGAACTGCCTCCCAGCCCCAGGTATGCTGAACCGAGCGTCACTACTGAGCATCAGTAATGTGCTCAGCTGTGGCATGTAGGCTCACTTTTTTCATCTGGTACAATTAAGTAGTTTTAAAGATTCATTCTAGACTTGATGAAATATCCTAAGTGAAACCCAAGAGTAAGGGGATATTTGGTCCTTAATGGAGTCTTAAGCAGGAGACATCTGCAGATAGTTTGAACAACTAGTTAGAGAGCTGCTGAGTTAAGGAACAGAAATTGTTCACTTGCAGTCTCTGGGTGAGGAAAGGGTACTATATTCATTCAACACTTTTTAAAATACTGTAAATGCTACGTTATTTGAGATGTGTTGTTATCTTCCTGCTGGCTAAGGTTGAACAAACTAGGTCATATTATAAGAGAGAGCTCCTCAGTCCCAGGTAAACTGCTGCAGTGCAGTAGTTGATCTTTCTTCTCCTATTCCTCTCCTGCTTTTTTAGTACCAAAGCAGTGTGATAGTTTCAGCTATCAGATTTGTACTTGTCAGATCAACTATTTTACTTCAAACTTGTCTCATTTCTTCCAAAGGTGTTGCTCATCCTTTTTCTTCATCATTTCCAGGCTCAGCAGCAGCACAGAGGAGCCCCTCAGCTGCCCTCCATCACCATATGAAAGAGAACAGAAAGTGTGTGTCTACCTTACTGAGAGGTGCCATGCACAGACAGGAGGCCTGGTACTCAGCTTGCAGTGTGCCACAGCTCTCAGATTACAGAGCTATACTGTGTCTCTGCTGGTGCTGAAGCTCACACTCCCTGCAAGGGCAGGCAAACATCATGCAAACATAGAGTTAACTGCTGTAGGACCTAAAGCCCTCATTACAAAGAGAGTGCATATATTCCCCCATGAATAGCTTCATCTGTGGTTCCACCAGGAAATCAACCAATTCACACTAATTCATGGTACATTTACATGTTTACTGCATGACTGCAAACACAGGTGCTACATTTCAAAGACCCCTAAGAAACTAGATTTCAGAAGATTTTTTATAACCAGGGAAGTGATTGACATAATGAAGTTTACAACTGACAAATGTACGTGATGAGAAGCTCAAGGACAAAATAATTTCACTTCTGTGTTACGCCACTAATGGCACCAACTTACAGATCAAACTTTTATCTCAGATACTCCAAAGAATCTCTAGTTGACTACAGTGTCTACACACAGTCTAGGATAGAGCCTTTAACTATTGAACTTCCTGGGGGCTGTTATTGATTTTGTTCCATTTTACTATTGGAGGCAGTCCATTGAATTCTGACCTGGGCTCTACAGTAATGCCTTTGGGCTCTGACACCAGGGCAAAGCAAGAGTCACAAGAAAACAGAATTTAAAAGATAATGTGTTCAATGCACTGATTCTCTACAGTTATATATTCACCCTGGAATCAGTAATCAACACAGAAGCTCTCAACATGAGTATAAAAATGTCAGAATCAGTTCCTTAATCTTGATGCAGTTTAAATATTACTTCTGGCTAAGTATTACATCTGAACCATACACATGATTTGAGCTTACAGACACGAGTTTGTTCCTGAGCTGATTCATGTCAGTTTTATACTTGTAAACATCTTTTGATTTCAGTGGCATTAATTCATATTTTCAATAACTCAATGGTAACAGAATATGGAGTAGTCTTAGAGTGTCTGTTCAGAACAGGCAGTGAACTCCCTTGGTACATAAAGAAAAATGTCTATTTTCAGTATTAGAGACAAAAAATAAAGCCAGTCAGGATACAGTAAACCTCTTCACTGAAACTAATACAGAAAAGGAGTGCGCAGCTCCTTGAATGAGGACATCCTGAGAGTATTATACAGTACATGAAGGCTCTTATTCCACTGCTATTTCCACATAAGATGGGATGTATAAGACAAGTGCTGTATACAAAGGCTAAGACATTAAACTAATTTTAATAAGATTTCTTTATGTTAAATCAGAGAAGAGGGTGGATTTGAAAAAGAAGGTGTAAATGATATATTTTTCCTATTTTTTCTCTAAAGTTTTCTGAGGTGAAGTGAAATAAAGAAATACAGGAAGGTGGATAGAAGGTTAAAATATTCACAAAATAAGCTTGATTTATTCAAGCTTTTCATAGTCCCAAGAAACATGTTTAATGGGAGCTGAAAGACTTGAAAAGAAACCTTATTGTGGTGCACAGCAAAGTAATGTGGAAAAAAAATCTCCATATTTCTTCAGCCTCTAGCTTAGCTCTCACTGTGGGGAATCTTGCTGTGAAAACATTAATCACTGCTGCTTAATAGTATTTCTGCTGGTTGCACCAGGGTAGCAAGTGGCTACATAATGCAGCAGATGCTTCCTTCTTTAAGTGTAGCACCTACAGGACTGTGAATTTTCCAAAGGGTTTTCAAACTTACCATGATGCAAAACTGACCAGAAGGTATTGGAAATATGTTGCCTGGCTCTCCAGAGAGCACAGATTCTGGAAAAAGATGAAATGGTACCTTTTGTCCTCTGCTCTTTTTTTTTTTTTTTTTTTTTTTTTTTTTTTTTTTATGGAGAAAGGAAATGAATGACCTCCTACAAATTTAGCTAGCTACCAGGATACTTCCAGAGCAAGATGTCAAAGATTTTCCATTTTTTTTAAGCTATTCCTTAGACTGCAGTTTGGTTAGGGAGTTTGACTATTTTTCTCAATCCTCACTCTTTTTTTCCCTTCCATTTGTAGCACTTGCTTCCCTTAGAAGCAGAATGGACATTTGCTGTGATGCAGTAATTGTTGATAGTTGATTAAATCCCATTCTTTATCAGTTCTGCTCAGCTCTCATTCTTGCTACCACCAAAACATTTCTAGCCACTTTCAGTCCTTATGGGCCTAACCTCTTCATACTATTTTCCCTTCCCTCATCTCCTCCATTAGCAGATCTATTAATTTTGTCATCATCATCAGCATTGATGATGTTCAATTGTTCAATTTCCAATGAAGAAAAGTCTAACAAAGAAGTCTTAAAAAACGAGGTCTTGTATAAGATATCAAACAGGGAGATTGGTACAAGGAAAACTACTTAGCCAAAGACATCTTTTCTAGGATGGCAAAATCAACCCTCTTTTGAGTTTCTTCTCCTATTGCATCAAAACTTCAGCAGCTTTACCTGAATGCTCTTCGGAGACTGTGGTTCAAAGGTTCTGGCTTTAAAGGGATTGCTTTTTTTTTTTTCCATTGGCAAGAAAAAATGGACAGGTTTATCTAAGTTAAATGCTTTTCAAAGATATTTTCACAGGAGCTTTCATCTTCTTTTGTCTTTGTTTCTAATTTTCCTGAAAATAACTGCAGTGACACAAGAGCAGTCTTTTTGATCATTTCAGTGTTAGTGATGATACAGCTTTGTGAACAGCAAGGCAAGTTGTCTGAAAAAGCCATCTTCTACCAGAAGCAGCAGAGGAAATGGGGTAGAGCAAGTGGCAGTCTTTTCCTCATGTCAGTCACCTGTCACAGATCCTTGTCCACAGGAAACTACAGGGCTGACAAACTGCTACCTCTAGGGACTTCCACCATGGAAAGAGTGACTGTAGTAGAGGTATTTAGAGTGAAGTAATGCTTAATTCAGAGCAAAATTGAGCCTGAGGAAAGGCTGTTGAGTTTTGACTAGCAGAAAAGATGAACGGGTATCTCCAGCTCCAATTTTTTCAATAAAATATCATGGAAAGAGGATAGACCAACATACTGGTTAGCAGCAAAAGTCATCAGAGGTGAAATTCAGCTCCAGATTCTCTTAAACCAGAAAAGACTTAAATGGAGCTGTGTGCATGTCAACTAGGTGTTTGAACTACTATTACATTCACTGTGGGTTGAGTAGAGTTGCCTAAAAATGAGTGTGTTCTTCCACATGTGACATCCCAGAGTGCCCTGGTCACACTGATGTGTGCAGGGAACATGGGTTTTCCCCGATGCTCTCTGTCTGGGCTGCTCCCTGCCAGGGCACAAAGTAACCAGAACTCTGTGGCCCAGTGAGCATAAACAAAAGCATGATCCTTGCTCCAAAGAGCAGGCAGAGCTCAAGCAAGGCAAAGCAAGAGAGATGCACGCAGTATACAGAGGGCATGTGGAGAAAAAAGAGAAGGCAAGTGAAGCCTTGATCTAATAATTGCATTGTTCTCCAGAAATATTTGCCATCAGAGAGGACTTTAGCAAGGAATTTAAAGGAGATTGGATACTCAGGTTTTCAAGATTTAGGGATCTTCTAAGCAGGAACATGGAAAACTTGTTAAACTGTTAACCTGAGAATTTACCACAGCATCTGGCACTCTGCATGAGGGATCTTCTTGGTGAAAAGAGGAAGCTTTGAGACTGATGTGACTAGCAAAATATTCCTATGGAACAAGCCAAATGTGGTCAAAATGCCAGGAAGATGTGCTCTCTGCAGCAAATATATAAGTGGAGAAACATTGTTTGTCAAGAACAGAGATGAAAAAGTAGGAACAATATAGAAATGAAGTGATAAAAGGTTTCTCTGTGTAAGTGGGCAGGAAAGGACTTATCTTCTGCTGTTTAAAAATAGAATCTCAAATACATTAGTTTAGATGACAGTACCTAGGCAGAGATCCAAGCTGAAGACTTGTTTATGGGCTTGAACAGTAAGTAGGATGATGATGTTTTCCTCAGCAATCAAGTAAGAAAGTAGCAGGGAAGGTGTGGGAGAAGAAAGATTAGAGAAAAATGCAAATAATCATTTTGCCTGTCTATGCCATTAACATCTAGGCCTACTTTGTAGCTTCCTGAAGCCTCCGTGAGTCACTTGGTAGGTGACAAACAGTCAAAAAAAGCGACCCACGAACATTTATTCAGGCAGAAATTTCAAATATTCTGGTATATATTTCTCCACTATAAATAACTTTCTGCAAATTCAGTGTCCTAATTTTGTGTTCAAGGTAAAGAAAGGGAAAAAAAGAAATACTTCAACAAAAAAGTTATACTTTGTGGTTTAATGTGTTGGTATTTGGGAGATTAAAGTGCTATATTGAAACACAGGCAGAAATTCAAAACTACAGCCTCTTTTTTTAAAATCTCTTTTTTCAGTCCTCAAATACATATGTATTTAGTTGATTCTTGCTCAGTTTTTTTTTTTTTTTAGTATTAGAACTGTATATTCAATTTCATTGCTTCAATTCAGTCATGTTTTTCTAAAACCCTTGCACAGTGTTTCTCCTACCCCTTATAAAAAGACTTTGGAGATGGTAATTTTTTGGTTTTTACGTAAATAACATGAGCGTGACATGCTTGGTCTTCCTTGTCCAAGGAAGACATAGGTTAGAGCAAAACTTGTGTCATTTTAATTTCGCTGCATTTAATAAACCATGAGCTCAGAGGAAGCGTTATTGTTTGTGGCTTGTATATTTTAACTGTGTATATGCAAAATAGGGTTTCACTTTTCTGGTACATAGCTCCTTGATTAAAAGAAACAACTTACAGTGGTGACTGTAGACACTTTACCTTGTAAATTGTGTTTTAGAATAACTGAAACAAACAACATGTTTACAGCTAAGAGATACTTATAAAAAAACCTGAAACTTTGATCATGGGGTATTTTAATTTCACAGATACTTACTGGGATAACAAGTATGCAAAACCTGTAAGGTGGGAAGCATGTTTCCAGAGGCAATGCATAATTGCTTACTTACTGAAGTCAGTTTATTGACTGAACTTCATGATCAGAGATTCTTGGCACCCAGAGTTAGAAAATCAGCCCATCTTGATAAATAGAGCAGGGCTGATTTAGGGATCACAAATTCACAATACAGAAAAGAAAAGAAGATGAAGCAACAAAATTAGTCTTGGCTCAGTGGAAGTTTTGCAAAACTTGTAATGCTATAAGGCATTTTGATGGAGGCAACTATATAAATTAGGGATGTTTTTCTGGAAGATAAACAGGTTTTCATTATATGCCACAGTATAAATGGCTTACAGTTTCAGTTCAAGTAGAAGGAATAGCTTGTGGTAACATAAACAACTGAATGATCTTGATGGCAATGATGCCAGATCTCATGACTGTGTAGGAAACCTGGTGCAGAAAAAAAATGGGAATTATTTAAGAAACAGTTGGACATGCTGCAGCTACAATTCATTCAGGCTAAGTCTCAACAGGGGGAATGTAATTCCGACAATGTGCTTCAACAAAGTGACAATAACAACATTTTTTACATGTCTGCTTAGGGAAGGGAGGGGGATTTACATTTATATTTTTTAAAAATTGCAAATTTCTAAGAGTTAATTAGAAGATGAAGAAGAGATATTGACTAGAATGTTACAGAATGCATTCCAAGTATGAACAAAGGGCTTTCTCATAGATGGTATCTTTGCAGAAGACAGTAAATAAAATGGAAATAGTCACTAAAATGTGGTTGAGATTATTTGGCATAAGGAATTAAGTGATTTATTAGGGTGCAATACATTCCTTCTATGGTCATAGTCTTTCATAGATGGAATACAGGGAAGACTTGTCTTGAGATTATTTTCTTGGTCTTGGTTTATTTAGGCATATTTGGTATTGATTTCAGTGTGGCTGCCTATGTGTGTTTAAGCCAAGTGAGGGCTGACTTTTAGGATTTGCCACAGTACCTATAAATGCCTGGATGGAGGAATGTGGGAAAGGAGCTTCATAGCAGCACAATCACTGCAGCTTGATGTGACAAGGGAGCAGGTCATGCTGCTGAGGAGAGTCTGAAGCTTCTTTAACTCTGTGGTATAAGTTCATAGTTTTATAATGTACTTCTGGAGAGCATGGGATTTTTCCAGACGCCTTCACTGTCATGGAAAAATTAAGACTTTTCATTATTTATGTTAACATGTTTAAATACACCTGTATGTAGAAATCAGACTTTTGGGTCACACATGGTGGCATGGGGTAAGCTGTTTTTTCAGGAGGCAGTCCTCCCTTTATGTACTCAACTCTTCAACTCTGATGTTTTTGGTTTCTATTTTATCTACAGGTGCATATGTTACGGATGTAAATCCCTTCATAATCTGGCAATTTAGGGAGGTAAAAAAGTGCACTGGAAATAGAAATTATTTAGTTTTCCACTGAAAATTCCTTATAATTTCTTCTACTAGGCTATTGTTACCTACAGAATATGTTGAGATTGGCCTGAGGTACATTAATCTGTGTAGGAATATTACATCTCCATATATACACCTCTTTGGCCATATATATACAGAAAAAAGGTAGGATTTTTTAGTATAAGATAACTATCCTACATCTGCATTCTCAAATGAGAGACAGGGACACAAGGAGGAACAATTAAAGCTATCATATAAAGGACAGTGAAGACATGTAAAGAGAACATGAGCAGGTTGCATAAAAAACCACATACCTCTATGTGACACAGGCTAGACTTTCTGCAAACATGTGAACTGAATTTTGTTCCTCCCTGTTTATAGGCCTCTAAGAATTTACAGTATGAATCAAGATGTACTTGCATTTAGCAGAACTTCATGCCCAACAAGTGTAATGTCAGTCAGATACTGTTATGTGTAAAGGCATAAAATCATAAAATGATAACTCCATTGCTTTTTCATTTACTTTTCCATTCTTAAGGACTATTTTCAGAAATTCATATGTAATCAGTTGCTCTTTATTAATTCCTCTTTAATCTTTATTTATCTATCACTGCTGTTAAATTAGAAAAAAATGCAAAAGAATTTAAACTGAAATACAGCAAATTGATCACCTGTATTCATTAAAAACACTCACATATTCTGTGGCTGTGCTTATGCAAGAGATCAAAGCCAGTCATCATCACTGTTCCTGCCACAGCCTTAAAATCAGTAAGGAGCATGGAGTACCATGAAGGGCAAATCTTCAAGCATTGACACCACTATTTTTATTTCAGAACTAAGAGCTATCACTGACCTTTTCCTTTGTCTGTTTTACCCAGCAGTATTTTTATCTGTTAGTACTAAGCTGATCACCACATGGCATTAGTATATTCTGGGCTGGGAGAACACACCTCTCAGATCAGATATGATGCTGCTTTCCCAGGTACTTAAAACCACAAAGTCACACAAAATCCTGCACTCCTTGCAGGAAGGCAAGGAGTGGAGAATGTTGATAAGAGTAATATTATTTAGGCTGACAAATTTCTTATTCCTACTGAAAACAAGACCTCACAATGTCTAGTTGCTGCCATTTAATTTATCCACTGGGATCCACAGACAAATTTCTATTTCTTTTGTGTGTTGATTTTCATCTGTGGAAGTGCTACAGTGAAAGGATAAGGTGTTGTGATATGAGTCCACACACTGAGCCTCAGCTATGAAAAGAATGGGGACCATGACGCCCTTGAGCACCAGTTCTACACAGTAGCATATATAAACAGAATTTCTCAAGTTGGGCAAAAAATGTGCTGCTCTTCAGTTTAAGGTATTAACCATGATCCTTTTTTTCCTTCTGCATAAATTGAAATTTTCTTCAAATATGCAGTTTTGCATTTTATTTTAAAAGACAACTTACAATTTAGTCTTGTATTTGCACAGCTTAGCCTTTAGGAAAAAAAAAATCTCTTCTTCAACATGCCCTTCATGGTCTAAGAACTGTGAGAGTGCTCAATACAGAACCTCAGGACCAACCCATTTTATTTAGAAATTCAAAAATAGATCTGTTTTCCAGTTCAATCCTAGCTTCTCGGGGAGTAATATAGTGACAAATATTTGTAACAATAGTAAAAAGATTTTTGTGAAACACCTTTTTTACTCCAATAATAATTAGCCAAATAGAATAGGTATTCACTGCTTCATATAAAGCCGTCTCCTAAGGTGTTTTTGTTTCTAACAAAGGATTAAGGTGTGTCCATGTGCATTCCATTAAATTTCTCTTAGGATAGCAAGACTATGTTAAGGGTAAAATGGCAACCATCTTGCTGGCTCAGCCTTCTGGAGGGCCACCACTGGGCTTCAGTAAATTGCTGTCTATCCAGAAAAAGGGATGTACTAAACTCTGACAAAGAGGGAGGAAGAGAAGTATACATATACATAAGCAAATCTGACAATAGAGCAGAGCTATGTTATGAGCACAAGGCCAGTGAAACCCAGTGGTTTCATCCAGCTGGAAATCATGTCTGTTCCAATATGTATTCACTGCAGCAAAAGTGGCTTAGTAAAACTTTGATTCTGTAAGGAAACCTTTATAAATGCAGGACTTCTGCATTTTGCTTGAACTACCACATAAGCGTGTGTTGTTGAGATATAACTTTAAATAGCTTGTGAAGACATCCCCATGAATTCAAAATTACTGTACTTGCAGAAAAAGCAACAATATCCATCTGTAAATCCTTTAATCATAAGCATTAAAGAATAGTTCTTCAGAGAATCACAGGCTGCTGACTAAAGTTTACATTTTCTTGAGCTGCTTTTGGTGCTGCTAGCTATTTTTCTCATACACATGATGATAATATGAAGTGACACTTGCACCTGTTGTCACCATCTTATGGTAATTAGCATAGTGCCCTAAGTAGTAGCAGGGCCATCACATCCAAACATAAGCCATTAACATATTGCAGCTGTCATCAGTAGGGAAAGCTAATGGAGTTAGTGGATTTGCACACTACTGCATACCTTGGCTCAGCTAGCATAACTCCCCATATTGGGGTCATTTGGGATAGGAAAAAGAAATGTGCGATGTAGCCAGTCAGGAGTGAAAGAATACATTTTACTGCAGGTTTACTTTCATGTATTATGCATGTCCTTCAAGGTCACTGCATGATCATTTATAAGATTTTAATGAGATATCAAAGTGGAATGGATGGAATGTAATTAATGTGATCATACAGAGAAGATACAGGTATAAAATAGCATGCATGAGGCAGTCAACAAAAAGTGAGAGCAGCGAGGAAAAAAGGACTCTTTGGCCAGATTTCAGCCTGTAAAACAATTTTTCTACCCTACTTTCAGACACTTAACATCCTGCCAAACAGTTTTCCCCAGCTAACAGTGAAACAATGGAGGGAATTAGAGAAAATGCATTCTGCTGCTGCTCTTTGAATATAGGCTACCTGCACTTTCCTTCTTTGAGTGAAAATGGGGGACTTGTAGCTAAAAGTATGCTAGTCCTACAGTAACATGAGTTTTGTGGGATTTATATATTCTATCTATTCTATTCTATTCTATTCTATTCTATTCTATTCTATTCTAATTTTAATATTTTGATTCCTCTTGCTGACAGACTCTCTGGACTAAACTGAAAATTCAAGGTATGAAGGTGCATATTTTTCAAATACTTCTCTAGAACAGTTTTTTATGTAGGTGATGAGAAGATACAGGGACTTAAAAAATTTCCACACTTTCTCCAGTAGGGAAAGCAGTAAGCAGAGCTCCTCAGATTCTTTTCCTAAGATTACTGGTTGTCCCCAGCCTGCTTCTGTTCCCACCTTCTTCTTGCCAGACAAATGCTTTTGTATAAAACTAAATTCTATAGATACTCTATTTTTATTTTGTTTGTTTGGGTTTTTTCCTTTGTTTATGTTGTTGTTGTTGTTATGTTCTGTTGCTTGTTTTAGGTTTTATGGGGTTTTTGAGGGGGAAGGGCTGAGTTTGAGATTTTTTGGGGGGAAGGGGAAGAGAAGTGAAAATCAGCTTGGTGCCCCCACCAGAGTTTAGTGCTCTGGCAGCCCTCCCTGTGCGTGCTGGGGCAGAGCTGCTGCTCCTGCATGGGAGCTGACATCAATCTGGTGACCGGGGGCAGGAGGGACCATCTTGGCAGCAAAAAAGGCAACCCTATCTAGGTAACTGAATTAGAGACTCACCCTGCCTCCCTAGCTCTTCCCATCTTGGCCTTTGGTAAACCACACAAACCAACATTTTCAGATGTGGGTGAGTAGTTATATACTTAAATATTTATGTGGAAGCAGACACCCAAGCTGGAAAATACTTGCCTTCTCTTATACCAACAAGAATTCTATTCATCCTTCTTTGTTTTCTTATTCATCCTGCATGTTGTCTGTTTCTAGAAGGTTCTTTCTACAAATCGAGTTTGGAAAACTCTGCTTTACGCCTGAAGTGATTGCAAGGATTCTCCCAGGATTCACTCTCTCAGCAGGACATGGAGCCCTAAGTGTGACATTTGTTGTTTAATTCCTGACCCCAAACCCTGAATGCTCCGTTGGAAACTCAGAACATTTTCAATTTGTGTTCCTAGAGTTTACATGCTAAGCCATTTGAAAAGACAAATTTATATAAAAGTCTTCACTGTACATAAAATGTTCAGTGTAATATTCATTTTTGAATGCAGCAGATATTTTCTTCATGCTTAGATTTAAAAAATTATCTTTTTAAAGGCCTTTTATAATTTTTAAAAATAATTTTAAATTTTTCTTTATTCTCAGAAAAATAAAGCAAAATAATTTCCCCCATCCTCACAAAATAATTAAAAAACAAGAAAGAAATATCAACTTTAAAAAGAAATGAGAATGGGAACTGAAGCAAATAAAAGGGTGTTATAAAACCAAGGTTATTTCAGAGATTTACCAATAAGCAGGTATATTTTCTAAGTCCTTTTTAATAATTGCTTGATTGAACTTCTAAGTAGATATATATGGCAGGTTTGTCATTAGTTAGTGGGAGTGTGTGCTTTTTAAAACTATGCTATTTGCAAGGCAAGCAGCTGTCCAATCTGACCTTCCAAGAATTTTGTTCTGGGAAGAAGAGCTGCTGGATATAAGTAGGAAAGGTCACAAAGAATAGGAAACAAAGAATAGGAGCTCCTGATAGGCATTCTGGGGAAAAATTATGCACAGAGCAAAAGCTAAGTATTTATCTTAGAGCAAAAACTAAGTATTTATCTTTAATGCAGGTTCTTTCTTTTCTCATTTTCTGCTTCTCTTCCTTCTGCTTTCCTTTCCCACCCTTCTCTCAGCACTGCTACCTGTTCTTAACCTACATCTAATCTTTCTTTCTCTCCCCACCACCTAATATATTGCCACTGAAACATCTGTCCAGAGCCACAGCTTAGTGAGATGTAAAGGAAGAGAAGGGAAAGTGAGTAGTAGCTCTCTCCTTGATGAAGGAACTGTTTTTATGTGTGGAAGACCAGTTCAGCCCACGACAAAGTCCATGTAAAAGGGTTACAGAGCCTTGGAAAACTCATTTCACACAGGACAGACATATAGTGCAATTCCCAAAGTAAAATGCATTTTTCCAGCAGCCGTTGGTAGTTCCAGCAGCTCCCTAAGCTGTGACTCCCTCCAGCGGTTGGTTTACCATAGTTTACAAAGCCAGGTTTACAATCATGGGTTTTTTCCACAAAATTGGCTATGGCAGAGGCTAGGCAAACAATGCTGCCAGGAAAATGCCAAACGGAGGCAGGAGACAAATAAAAAACCCAAACCCTTCATTTTTAATATCTGTGGTCACAGAGGACCAGAAATGAGCACCTCTCTCGTGATGCTCCACTGAACACAAACCCTCGGTCAGGTACTGGGAAACAGGCCAGCCTGACATCCTTCTGCTGCTGCCAAAATTTTGTGGTGTCACCCTGCATGAGGACATGCCCCATGTCCTAATTTTGAAGTTACCTTGCTTTTTTTCTTCAGGACTTCATATTATTCACCTCAAAAGTCTGTCTGGTAAAAAATAATGCAGGAGGAGAAAAATAATAAGGAGGAAAAGGATAATTTTCAAAGTGGACACACGGCAAAAATTGAAGACATGACAAAAACCTTCCAGTTTCTATATAAACAAATGAGATTTTAAAGAGATAGTCTTTTTCAGAAAGTCGATATAGCATCAGGCCTAGAAAAATCAAACCATTTAAAATTCATGAATTTTACCATCTTCCTATTTATAAAAGGTTAAGTTACCCTAAGCTATGAAAGAAAAACACCCTCTGAAGACCTGGGAAGGCAGTAAACACTCGTGGCAAACGACAGGAATTGATCCTGCTTTTCTGTGCCTGTCATGTCTCTAAATTTTATTTCCACCATTTCTAGGGTTCTGTGATAAGAGGGGCAGGGATGGGAAAAAAGGATTGAGCTGACGCAAGACTATGGCCTGAGGGCGATGGTACCTGGGTCTCTGACATTTTCTCAATTAGTAGGTCTCCCTGCCCGACTGTGAGACGTGCATCTAACTGGGGACTTAGACTGTTGCAAGGTATTGATTAGCCATAATGTGAAGTCAAATCTGAATAAAAAAAGCATTGTGATCAAAAGCCTTTCATTGGAGACAGCATGCCCTCCAAGTCAAGGGTCTGCAGAATCTGATGAGCTCTGTTTCCTTTTTGTCTGAGAGAGATTTCCATGGTTTACTCATAAAGGCTCTCTTGATAGGAATGTCCAGTGGGCCCTCTGTCAGAAAACCTGATGTCTCAAATTTGACAGGTGCTTGTTAGTTTTTCATCCCAGATCACTCAACATGCACACAAAACTAGAAGAGACGATGGCTAATAATGCTACATTTCAAGTTGACTGCCTTGTCATTTTGGCTGGAAAATTCACTGATTCAATCACTAACATTAAATTGTCTGCATTAAAGGAAAACAAAGCATAGCCAGCCATGAAATATATTGGTTTTCCAGCTGCTAGAACTTACACAGCTCAATACAATTCATTGCATTGCCTTGTTGATAGGAACTGTTTATACAGATCACATGCAAAACAAAATAAATTGCTGTTCTATGGAAAAAAAAAAATCAACAGAAAACCCCAAAGCAAGAAAACTGAGAGAAACATTTTAATCCTTCTTTTCTTGGAAATTAGGTTTCTTCTAACTAAAAATGTTTTCAGGTAAAGAAATGATCCTCCATACCTTTACTTACATGAACAACGTACTTTCAAGCACTTCTAGTCCCCTGGGATGTTATATGAATGTGGATTTCTGCTCCATTGTAGCTCCATCCCTTGTGAATTTGTGTTGGGGTTGGTTTCTCTAAAAGCTCAAGGACTACTTGATAAAGACATTTATTTTTATGGACTACTCAGATGAAGAATTTTAAGCCAAGGGTTTAGGCCAACAAAAATGATGCATTTTGGTAATAATATCTCTGGGCATTGTTATAATATTAAGTCCACAGTTTTGTCTATTCTCCTGTGGTTTGCAATCTAAACCTCAGGGCAGAGCAGGAGCTATGTGATGATGGTGGACTGTGGGACTTGAGCTATCAAGAGCTTCTCTCAATCCCAGTGTACAAGGACACTGGAAACAAAATAAACCAAAACAGGTAAATTTTTTCACTGGATAAAATGCTGCATTGCCCATTCTTAGATATCCTTGAGTCAATTTGTGAAATGAGTTCTTACACTCACTTATAAAAGTTCTTATAAATGGATTCTGTGAATGTTGCTTTATACTTGAACAGCCTTCCCTTGTACTTGCAACATTTCCTGCTTCCAAGGAAATTCTTGTCCAGTACACTGGGGAAAAGCAACCAAGAGTAATAAAACCTCTATCCTCCTTCCCCACCTCCCCTCCCAGCACTGATGGTACCTTGCTAAGGTCTCAGTCAGGCTTTCTGTGCTCAGAAAAAAAAAAAAAATATATATATATATAGAGAGAGAGAGAATTATGATTTATGGTATCTAGATGCAAAGGGGCAGCAACACAAGGACCTTGCAATGGCGTCAGGGTGAAGACCCTGTGAGGTATTCAAGCCAAGGCCCTGGTTCAAGATGGTTTGCACCATCACCTTCAAGATCAGCCAGCTGGGTCACAACAACCCCATGCAGCCCTGCAGGCTTGGGGCAAAGTGGCTGAAAAGCTGCCTGGTGGAAAAGGACCAGCGGTGCTGGTCAACAGCCACAGAACATGAGCCAGTGAGTGCCCAGGTGCCCAAGAAGGCCAATGGCATCCTGGCCTTTGCAGGGAATATTGTGGCCAGCAGGATTATGGCAGTGATTGTCCTTCTGTACGCAGCACTGGTGAGGCTGTCATTCAAATCCTTGCTCAGTTCTCAGCCCCGAGGAGCAGCTTAAGGAGCTGGGAGAGTGCTCTCTGAAAGAATCTCAGGGGAGACCTTAACACTCTCTACAACCACCTGAAAGGAGGCTGTAGCCAGGTGGGGGTGTCTTTTCTCCCAGGTAACTAGTGCAAGGATGTGATGCAATGACTTCAAGTCGCCCCATGGGAGGTTAAAGAGGATATTAGTTAAAATCTCTTAATGGGAAGGGTTGTCAAGCACTGGAATAGGCTCCCTAGAGAATCATCATCCCTGGAGTGTTCAAAAGGTGTATGGATGTGGTTCTTAGGGACATGGTTTAGTGGTGAACACAGCAAGGCCAGGGTAGCAGTTGGGCTTGATGATTAATTAGAGATCTTTTTCAACTTAAATAATTGTGTGATTCCATGAAATGTTTCTCCTTTCCCTCAATAGTGTTTTCCCTCAGGAAGACTGAGCCTGGCGTGGGTATTTTCCAGCTGTATTCCAACAAAAGGCAAAAGCATGAGTGACTTCTCTAGGCCTTCAGCCCCCATTGCTCACAGCACTCTACTTCCAGCCCTTCCCAGCACAGCTCAAGGTTGTGAAAGCATAATGGATCCCAAAATATTTCTTGCTGCAAAGTATTCGTTGTGGTAAATGTCGACTATAGCAATAAGGCACCAAAGGCTGTGCATTAGCAAGCTATTAGTGCATGCTGAGAGTGCTCTGGTTGCCTTCTAATGCACACTGCAATGGCCATTATGGAGTATGACTCATTATTTTTACATTTATTTCACATTTTTAAAAATCGTTTTCAAAACACTTTTGCACAATTTCAGGAGATGTGTTTTTTCACAAGGAAAAAATGGTCCTTATGAATACAATGTGAAGAGAAAATGGTAGGAAGAGATAGTCTTCACTGCTTCTGAGTAAACCTGAAAGTGACTGCTTCTTTCCTACCCCACTCCCATTTAGTGTGGTTTTTTGACTAGCATAGAGATCGATCTCTCTCCTCACAGAGTCATCTTTCTGCCTTTTCAGGTTCTGTTTATTACTTTGAAGCCATTTTATTTTATTAAAAATAGCACTTTAGCAGGCACATGACATTAGTTTCCTATGCTTCACATGTTTCCTACGTTTTTGGAGGAAAATCCAAAATGTCCATAAAAGCAATATGTTGATCCTGGAAAGCATTGTATGTCTTCAGAGGTGGAAGACATCATGTGGTCTTTCCTTGAGCCTCTAATTTCTGCTTCTGTCCCATAATTGTCTTTGTTTATCTCTCATCCCCATAAAAAAGCTGAAATTTTTGTTTGTCTGCCTTTTGCTTTTTGGGCATTGAATTAAACTGGGTGACAGCCATGCAGCAAAGGTGGTGTAGGTGCAGGCAGCTTGCAATCACAACTGTTAAGCCTGCTAAGAAAAATAAGGTTATGACCAATTAGGTTAGGATTAATTCTGCCTAATTTTAAACACCTGAGTTGTTTAAATTATGACTGTAATTGCTCTGGGCTGCCCTGGTAGTAAAGGGAAGGTTAGATGCCTCCCAAATATGCTTTATCCAACCTAAGGGCTAAACCATCTTCTTTTCCTGACAAGACTTTACATGGCAGTGTTTCGAATTTTATCAGCTATGTGATATGAGTAATCTGACTTGGGATGAATCTGGGCCCTTTTTTTTCCCAGGCTCTGCTACACTATTTAATGGTTTGGTGTCTACAGTGTGAATATATATTCTTAAAACATCAGCTGTCTTCATAACACTGGAATGTCAAAATAATGGTGTATTTTACTGTTGATATCTGAATAAGATTCTATGGGGTCCTTTGTGAAAATGCCCTGGAGAAAGGATGTTTAAAGAATAGATTGGAAAAAATATAGAAACTTACAAGGTATTTGGCAGGGGAGCATGTAAAGATCACAATTCTTTGCAAAACAATTGTGCATGAGAGTGGGAGAAGGTAGTACTGAAGTGCTGAAGCCAATTTTTGAAATATAAGATAGTTTAAATATATATGGAATCAGACACTCTGCTACTGAACAAAACTGACACTGAAGGAATATTCAATGTTATGTTACAGCCTCTGAAAACATAGCAAATGTCAGAAATTCCTCTTTTAAAGAGCCCTCACTCTTGTTCAGTAACTTCAACTGTCAGAGAGTGGAGCTGTATCAAAAAGGGTTTCACAGAATCAAAAGGTTTGTTTCTTAGCAACTCTGTCAACAAATTTAAATTGCTGCATATCATGGCTGTTCCATAATCATTTGCATGCAAGATTTGTAAACACAGGTTTTTATTGTGCATCTTGTTGTCGTGGCTGGTAGGGAGGCAAAAGGGGACAAATTCTCCAAAGCAGGGACAATGCTGGTACCAAATCAGAACATCCAAGACTAAACAAAAGGTTCTGTGTTTCTTGCTTGACCAGAATCTTTTCTAGTTCATTTTGCTCAGGAAGTACAAACTGCAGAGGCAGCGCACCAAGTGTAGATGTGGTATGGCAGTAGTCACAATGTCAAAAGACTAAATAGTCTTTTTGTGATAAAAGATACTGAGGATGGCATTTTGGTCCTTGTTTACAGAGTAATCCAGAGGCCCAGCACCACTGTAAACAGACATGTGTACCACCTACCTTTAACTAAATTTGTAAAATGCTTTGTTATACCAGTAATGTTAGAGCTCAGGTGATATGATTGCTGGGTGTTCACCTGGGATCAAGCTGGAGGAAGGCTTTTGCAGCCTGAGCTCCAGGCTGTGCTAGCTCACCTGCTGTTCCAGGGGCTTCAAAGCTTTCCAGACAGGAGTCAATGAACTGCAGTCATGCCTGCTTCTGGAATGAGAGGCTGATGTACCTTTGACCCTGTTTGTTTTCTGCTAATGTCACCAAAGATTGTGGTTAGGGAGTGATGAATATAGTCCATTTTAATTTTTATGCTATTTCAATTTTATTTATTATTTGCTGAGTGCCTATAATGTGCATGCTACTACAGAACACACTTTATTTAATGTAAAGCATTTTAGATCCACTTTATATAACAGGCTAAACATGTATAATATATGTAAAGCCTATAAGTCTATATATGCTCAGTATGATGTAAGAGACTAAGAGTACTCACACTCTATATGTTTATGTTTTCAAATTTAATGAATTCATGTTATTCCACACATCTAATGGCTCATATACAAAATCTCAGCTCATTTCACATAATATCTCTGTTATGGGCATAGTGTTATTTATTTGTATTACAGTAATCCCAGAGGCTCCAGGTAAAAAAAAAAAAAGCCCTATGAAAAATTGGATCAAGAGACAGCCCTAAAGAATTTGCAGTTTATAAAAATCAGAGATAGGGAACATAGGCACAAATTGTCAGGGTGACGTTCCCAAGTTCATTGTCCAGGCATATGATGGAGACCAGATAGGGTGTTGATTCCTTATCTCTGACAGTGGGCTAGCAAGCCCAATTTAGAGTCACTTTGAATGGCCTATCTTCCTAATTCATGTAGCTGTGTCCTGAGCTGAGCCTACATTTTACTGGACACCCTGAAATTCTCCTTGCTGCACTTCTGTATGTCCAAAACATCTATTACATGACAAGAATGCTGGATGGTGGGCTAGGACATGCCTACCTGCCAAATGATTGACAGTGTGTTTTGGGTACCTCTCAGTGGTATTTGCAGCTCCTGGATGTAGGAGTAAAGAGTGTGAGGACCCAATGGTTTCCAGGACAATCTATGAAACTTCATCCAACCCATATATTAGATAATGTTTTCTCCATAATTTTTTTTGTCTTTGATATAGCATTGCTCCTTTCTTGATCTCCCTTACCCTTTGTTTATGATCACTGCACTCACTGCCTGTGAAATAGAGAACTCATGGTAGCATCAAAATAGGCCAAATCCCAAAGCTAAACAGAACCCAGACCTGTTTCACAAAACAAACCTTAGTGAGGAAAGTCTGAAGTTCTCAAGAAGCCTCAAATTCAGATATACATCAATCTGCAAATTTATATTCTCCATGGGTGTCACAACTAAGAACCAACAAATGTGATAGTCCAGAAAGAGATGATTGTGCCTGGTTTTTAGCCTGGCCTTACATGACTTCACCTGATAGGAAAATTTTTCCACTGCACCTTTTTAAAGGAGAATAAGAAATATGAAAACACTTAGTGCAAGTTATTGATCAGGTGAGAGATTACAGGAAAATCTGAAAACAGAACTGTACAACAGATGACAAAATCCATTTTCTGGCTACTGAAGAATACAATGAAAGTCTTAGTTCTACTAACCAGAATAAAAAAGAAAGAGCAAATTTAATTTAAATACAACAGTCAAAACAAAGAGATGGTCCTTCCAAGCAGTTGCTAGTTAGAGATGATGGGAGAAGGATAATATTTAAGAGAGCTGGGCAGTACCACAATTCAGTGCAGTTGTTTTTCAACACTAGTATTTAACTTTGGCTCAGGTCACAAATGAAAAGACTTCTGCTGCATTCCTGTCTAATTCCCAGGAGTACCTATACAGTTTGGAACAGCAAACAGTCCCTTCTCAGAATATGACTAAGTAAAGATTCCAGCCCTGCCAGGGACTGACTCACTGAGAAGGAAAAAAAGCTGTCAAAACTCAGCATCTGCCAGAAACAGTCCAGAAACAACAAGAAAAGCTGGGCTTAAATATAGGATTATGCAGGACTCTACGAGAAATTCTGCACAATACAGTGTTATTTTGAGTCCTTGTAGAAAGTGTTAAAAGTGTTAAATTCTTATCTTCCTGAGTACTCAAATAGCCACAGTTTTTTCAAACCCTAAACAAAGTTGACAGTTGAGTACCCAGTCACAGATGTGATGACTGTTCAGAATGGAAGTATATCAGATGTAATGAATTTCATGCCACTTACTGTCCTAGTGGTAATCTACTGAAAATGGCTTAACCTTATTCTTTGTTTTATGGCTTAACAGCCTAGAAAACAACAAAAGAACTGTTATTGTTGATTGCTATCTAATTATTATGTGGGGAATTTGTTAAGATGTACTTCAGGGAATGGTTATGACCTAATTCCCATGACAGCTGCATGACTGAAGACCAAGAAGGAAATAGATGTCAAAGTGAGAGGACAAACATGCTATGTGCTGCAGCTCTGGGTGCACACACAAGACTGTCTGTGCTGCTTCTCAGAAGCACCTCCAGAATTCCAGGAAGGAATAGGTGCCACATCAACACAAACGTGTCTTGTTCCACCAGAGTAGCAATGTTTATTGATTTTCTGATGATGCTTATTGATTTTCTGATGATGCCTGTGAACCTCAATGTTACAAGAGAGAAACACAGACAATTGCCCATCTTCTGGGTATGATGAATAACAGAGCTTCATAACTTTGGGAGGATGCTATCAAAGACTCTTCTTGAGAAGGAGCTAAACTCTGGCTATTACAGGGATGACATTAACAGATGCAAAAAAAAAATGTCCTCCAATCAGCATTTGATAAATTACTTCTTTCTAGAATCAGTTATTCTCTTTAATACTACTGCTTTCTATATTGACAAATTCTGTCTTCTGCTGCATTCAAATTCTGATGCAAGCCTAACAGCAGTAAAAGGCTGACATCTCTCAAAATGTTCATTGACTTTGTTGTCTGTCTTCAGACTGGACCCAGCCAGCGTGTGGAAGTGTCATAACCACAAAGCTCCAAGCTGCACTCCCATCCTCAGAAGCACTGCATTTCCCCCAAACTGATCTTCACAGCACTGTTAGTTCATAATCTGGGCCACTCTTCATTCTTTTCATAAATGTGTGGATTCATATGCAAGAAATGGTCATTATGATTATCCCATCCAATTGTGTGCACAATAAGTTTCTTTTAAAAAACTCCACTTTGCAATAGAGCAATATTAATTAAAAATTGCTAGCAATTACAAAAAAATGCTACCACCCGCCTCCAGAAATTGCTGCAGTGGTTAGTTTGGTCAGTATTAAAGACCTTTGTATTCTATATATGATGCTTTTTCCCCATGGGATTTTTATTCCTTGGTTAAAAGTCAGAAGAACCTTCATTATCAAAGTTCTGCTTTCCATATAGGCTCTCATGGGCTGAGATCGAGGTAGATCAGGCATTTTTAAAAATAGCTTTAGCTGCATAATTCTTTCAGCAGGTTCTTTACAGAATTCTTGATTTTCTTTTCTAAACCTTAATTTTCCTAAAATCTCTCTTGAGAAATATATACAGAATTTCAATCACAATAAAGATGCTTTCAAGTAAGTGCAAGCAAAAGTGGTTTAATCTCTCCAACCGCTACTTGAGACAGATCTCTTTATACAAACAACAACAGTTGCCCTTTTGGTGAACAGCAGCACTGAACACTGATTCCCTTTCTTTGATATCTCACCCTTCTTCCAGAGTTACAGCTTCAAAGGATTTTCCTGTCTTATGATATGACCCGCAGTCTACATTTTAAAGCACAATATATGCAGCTGTATCTGTAATACTTATTCCTGTTTGCATGAATCCTTATTACTTGTACTTCCACAGCTCTTTGGATATCTTTGGAAAAGCTGCTTCTGCACCCAGCGTGTGTCGTGTGTGCTTGTGATAGCATGTGTCCGTGCAATTTGCTCACTCTTCTCTGAGTTCCTTACAAACTGCAAAACACTATGTTCAGATAGGCATTGCCTGATTTACTTCAGGAATTTGTTCCTTCTTTGCATCATCCTTCTTTTTAAAAACTTCTGTGTGGTTGAAGAAACCTTTGCAGCCCCACTTCTAAGGAAGGCTTTGATCAACAGAAAGAGGATGACTTCTCTTGTCACAGGCAGCACATAAGTCACCTATTCCTTCCAAAAATGCAGTGTGTATATGCCAGAATAAATTCAAAGCTGTCTTTGCTTGCGCCTTGTGAATCAAGACTTAGTTTGATGAATACACAATTTTTCCAACCAGGACAAATATTTTCTTCAAGTTCAAAGTGGGGTCCTGTTTAGCCTTCGGTCTGGCATGAGTTTCCACATAATTCTTTGTCAAAACTCAAAAATTCTTATTTTTCTTTTAAACAAGACTTTTTTTCCATTTTTGTTTCATCCTAAGAAATAACAGTAAATTAGACAGCTTGGTTTTTTTTGGTTTCTTTTTTTTTGTGGGTTTTTTTTTTTTTTTTGTTTGTTTGTTTTGGTTTGGTTTGGTTTTTTTTGTTTTGTTTTTTGTGGGCGACCAAAATGCTAAGAATAGCTTCGGGTCTGGAAACAGTACTATAAATCATAATGCTTCTCTTTCTGGTTCATTTTAGCTGCAACATCCTTGTCTTTCTGGAGTTGTCTGTCTTATTCAAGTGAAGACCAGATGTGTGGATCCTGATGTCTCTTACACTTGAATCATCTCTATTTGCATTTGCAAGTGTCACAGAAACACCTTCTCCTGTTTGAAGGCTTCTCATTTCAAGCTTTCTTGATTTCCACACTCAGGACAGAGGAATGCTGTACCATCTGCAAGCCTTGGGCACTTTGCCAGTAAAACTGCTGTCTGAAATAATTTCCAGCTTCACATTGAATTTTTCACAGAAATACGAGCTTCTGCTTAGGTGCCTTCTAATATGCAGCATTAAAACACTATAACCAAGCGCTGGAACTTTAGCCATGCACATGAAGTTATTGTCCTGAACATGGAGCTTGTTTTGCTAGTCATCACACATGAGATGCTTGAGAGTATTGCTGATTTATGACATTGGTTTGGTTTGGCACAACCTGGTTTTAGATAGCAGGGGGGACACAGAGGTGGCTTCTGTGAGAAGCTTCTGGAAGCTTCCACCAAACCCAGCAGAGTCAATCCCTGATGGCTGTGAAGATGATCATGCTGCTGGCCAAATCTGGGCTAGTTAGAGAGGTTGGTAATGCCTCTGTGATAACAGATTTAAGAAGAAAATCAAAACAAAATGCACACAGTTTTTTGTAGCCAAAGAAGAGGAGGAGGTGGGAACATGTGAGGGAAAACAACATGGAGACACCAAGGTCAGTGCAGAAGGAGGGGAAGGAGCCAGGCCCTGGGGCTGAGATTCCTTTGCAGGCTGTGGTGAGACCAGGGTGAAGCAGCTGTGCCCCTACAGCCCATGGGGGTCCAGGGGGATGCAGAGATCCACCCACAGCCCGTGGGGAAGGTGCTCATGCTGGAGTGGGTGGATGCCTGGAGGAGGCTGTGATCCTGTGGGAGATCTGGTGGCGAGAGGGGGCCCGTGCTTCCAGGCTGGAGCAGCCTGTCTTTGGAGAACTACACCCTGTGGAAGAGTGACCCATCCCAGCAGTTTGGGGAGGACTGTCTGCCCTTGGGAAGGACTCATGTTGCAGCAGGAGCTGTAGGATTGCTGCTTGTGAGGGTGGACCCACACCAGGGCAGTTCACAGAGAACTCTCTCCTGTGGGAGGAACCCCACTGTCTCACAGGACTCCTCTCCCACAGCAACAGAAGAAAACCTTGGGTGACAAGCTGACCAGAACCCCATGCTCTCGCCCCTTACACGGTCAGTGGGGAGGAGACAGGGGTCGGACTAAAAAGGTGTTTTTAAGGACTTATTTTACTTCTCATTATCCTCCTCTGACTCTGTTAGTAATAAATTCACCTAGTACCTATAAACTGAACCTCTTTTGCCCTTGGAGTGTTTTTCCTGGTCCTTATCTCAAGTCATTAAGTGTTTGGTAATTTTTTTTTCTCATCTGCCCGGCTGAGGAGGAGGGCAGTGGGAGGGTGAACGAGAGACTCTCATGGGTGCCTGGCATTGGGCCAGTGTCAAACCACAAGTGTCATCCATTTCTACTGGGTACCTGGAGTGAGGTATCTGTGTGATGGACCATGAGGACATCAAACTCCCACTTGTTTTGGGCTATCAGTGGACTGAACCCTTAACTGGCTTTTCTGGCACCGTTTTGCAATTTCCTCTAACCAAATGGTGTTACGGGAATTTAAATACTGACTACTAAATGTTTCTCTCATTATTTTTACTTGAGACCATAAACACCCACTTATCTTGACAAATAATATTAGATATTTTGCTGAAATAAAGTTTTGGTCAAGTAACAAGCAGGTGGGGCAAACACTTAAATATTTACCCCCGACTCTGTCCTCCCTCCTCTCTAGGTTGCTGATCAGATTCAGGAGCCAATGAGACTGAAATTCTCTACACTGACTGTAATAATCATCTCTCAACAACCAAGAACAGAGCAAGATCACAATAATAATAATAAATTAATATGTGGAAATAAGTGCTCTTTATTTATTTCTGTTATAGTGACTTATGAACTTTCTGCTGCTTCTGTCATTGCCATCAACTTAGCAATATGCTTCCATATATCTACCAGCAGGATGTTTCACACTGCAGAGCACTTCCCATTTTGAAACACAATAAATCCACTCATTATTACTAAATAAATCAGCAAATTAAATAAATCAGATGAAGTACTAAGACAGATTCTCCTTTGGCTATCTGCTTTGTTGGAGCTGACATAAACTTGTATTGACTTTATTAATGAATCCACCTCCAGCCGCAAACTTGTATACAAACTGTCATGGGAACTCTGGCATTAACCACATTTTCCTGCACTTCATACAGTTATGGTCTACAGCTGCTACAATAATTGCAGGACAATATTATGTAGAAGTATCTGCTACCCAGATGCTTCAGTGCCTGAGCTGCAAACCTCTGTCCCTTCCATACAGTCCTAAATCAGCCTCTTTTCACCAAAACTCAGTTGTAAATGCAAGGCATACTAAAGAAACATAGCAATGAAACAGGCAACTTGGCCAATAGTTTCATCAGAACCTGTACCACCCATGCAGCTCATCACAGGTTAGTACTGGATGCTCCTTGGATCATGTGACATTTACCTGGTCTTGTGGAAAGTGCCTTTGCCCATGACAGGGAGGTTGGAATAGATGATCTTTAAGGTCCCTTCCAACCAAAAAAAATTCTATATTTCCAGGACTGTAGGGAAATGTGTCTTACCAGCCCCTTTGCCCTGCATGGTGGAGCTTATCTGCTGGGACCATTTTAGCTCTTGCTGTCTCCACATGGCCTGACAGCCCTTTGGCCCTCCCTTGTGTGGGAAAGGTTTTTCTGCAGCTTGATACAAAACCTCAGACTAACAAACAAAGGAATATGCTACAGATATGCAAGGAGAGTCCTACCCAAAACTATGTTTGTAACATTGGTTCTGAGGGTAATTTACAGATTGGACTAAAGCACCAAGTGGACAGATTTTCTTATAATTTTTCTGAGTTCTGGCTTGTATTTTTCACTTTATCCATCAAGATTACTTCTTACTTTATTTAGATTTTTTTAAACAGTAGCTGTACAATGCTCTGATGAAACCTAAGTAATTATTGTTTCCTTTAATAATTAACAATAATCAACAAAAATAGCAATTAATATATGAGAATGAGAAAAATGAGTGTATATCAACCAGACGAGGAATTCCTGATGAATAGTCTTTATTCCTACATCACTGATGAAGACAAGCATATCACTGTTGTTTATCTGAAGTCGTATAAGCCTTTCATCTAGTGATAAAACACTGAGAGGTCTGTTTGTTATAAGGAATATCAAACATACATTTCTGATATTATCAGGAACCACTGGTAATAGCTGTTGTCCACAGTAGATATTGAACACAGGCATTTAATCCCCCCACAAGCCTTTCTTAACAAATGCTGTTAGTGTGGGCTCTCATAGCCCTGCAGTAATCATATTCGTTGTAATTGACCCACTCTCTTAGCTACAGCAGAAGGAAAAATCCTCAGATTTACCTTAGCTGTTACTTAAATTTGCACACTAAACACTCTGAAATGTTTTTTTCCAGACAGATGGTGATACCAAAAGGAAAGAAACATGAGAATCTCTAATATTCAAGTGTCTACTGCCCATTTTCTTAATCTTTCTGAATGAATGTTTGAGCTTATTATACTAATAGAAGCCTGCCAAGTCTTTGGATTTATTGCTCTGAATCGGTGGAGTCATTGTCATTATTAGACCAGTTGCTAGTCAATACTTAAAAGCATTCATTAGCTGCAAATGACAGAAATGCTCGTACACTATAGATTTTTTTTATTGTTGTCCAGAATGCATGCTTCCTATTGAAGGGAATAATGAGAGAAGGATTAAGTGAGAGGTCAGTAAGGATTTTACTGATAAAATGAACAATGTAGTAGGAATCCCTATGTTATTCCACAGTCTTTTCTCATTTTCCTCATTTTTTGTATGCATGCAAATTTGAAGACAACAGGAGTGTTAGTAGTTTGTGTGGGTAACTGGTGCATCTGCCCTTGACAAGAGCCTGCATGTTGTAATTTGAAATTAATTGATTTCAGTGAAATATGCGAGTAGTAACTGCCTTTCTGCTCTTGGATGGCCTATTTTATTTGTAGTACAAGATTCATGAGCTACTTCTTGGTTCTGACATCCCTCAGGCTTGGGCCTTTTCTCAGCTGTGGATATTTGCTCGGATTCAGGATGTTAAGAGCTGAGGTACAGGGCTAGTACCAGCTTCCCCTTGTATGGCCCCTGCCTAAGAAATGGGCACCTAAATCCTTTAGGTTCCTTTGGGAACCTCAGCTGCAGTTCCTTCTAAAAGGAATAACAAAGAAGACAGACTTGTCAAAGGAACTGGAACCCAGTATCTTCTTTTGTTTTCAATGGGAGCTGCAGAGTATTAAGCCTCTACAAAAATCTTTCTGTTCTTTTTGCCTTCTAACTGGGAGCCAAGTTTTTCAGAAATGCTGGCCAACAACTACTACAGTTATAAAGATGGTATCCTAGAATGACAGCTACTTCAACAGTGCACAACAGTGAAACAAAAACTGCTGAATTCATGATCTATCTAGAGGTGACTACATTCCCAGTTAAAGAGACATGTTCCATTTTTCCACTCAACAGACTGACTGCTCTTCTTTCTGCTTTAGACTTAATCAAAAAAAATGAAAGGTTCAGAAGAACACTTCTTCCAATACAACATTTATGTGATGACACAATAACCAAAATAATTACAGTCTGGAATATAATTTTCTTTTTAAGCAGTCTGAGTCTCCTAGAGAAGAGCTTGCTTAAGTTGGATCTTCAAAGGCAAATTTATTGCCACCAAAATAACAGTACATATTAAAAACAAAACAAAATAAACCCCCAAAATAACAACCTAAAAGAATCTAACCTTATTAGCGAAACATTAAGTTTAAAAGATCTATGCAATTTCCAGAGATCTTATAATTAACAAAGCAAACATTTGGAATGCATTGTATTTTCTGATTGTTAAAACTGTCATAATTCAATTAACAACTTTAAAAGGAAATTCATTAGAGAAAATATTGTCTACTTGAAAGTTTTCCTCCTTAATTAGCCTGGCTTTAACTCCTCTTTTGATAAAAGACTTTTGCTTGCTATTTGATGACTGACAAATAAGCATATTGTTCTGAAAATATCTTCTTTTGCCTATCGTCAGCCATGAGTACCTGGGCTGTAGAATTTTTTTCTGTATAGCTTGGACACTAATCCATTGAGTGTCTCCTTATGTGTGCAGTTTTAACTTATGCAGACAATGCTATTGACTTCAAGAGGTATGGGTCAGCAGACCAATCTTTAAAAATAGCTGGGTTAAAAAATATTAATTTTAAAGTATGGATACATGGTCAACTTTGGATAAATGATTCTAACTGCATAATGTAAAAGAAAAATTATAAGGGAAAATGCCTACAACTCTTATTCAGCAAAAGCTCCTGTTTAAATCATTAAAGCAGATTGTGCCCAATGTATAAATTTCTCTACAAGACCCTTTTTTTCCATGGAGAGTTGAAGTTTTGTTGAATCTTCCATTTCTAACTCTGAAGTCAATTTGTAGGAGGTGGTGTGTAAAAGCACTTTAGTAGGGAAAAGCAGCAATCTCAATGCATCAAAGTTAGGTGGTAGCGGGGTTATCACTCCGTGAAAATCACATAAACATTCCACATATGAAATATTATTCATCAGGGCAAAACCCTCCAAGGGTTTCAAAGATGACAATGGTGTCATGAAACCCTTTTTTGAAAGAGGAAAAATTTATTCCACTGCTAAGATTGATTTTGTCACTATGTAGCAGGCAGTGTGACGAGGCAGAGAATAAACATAATTGAGAAGAGAATTAGCAAACCTTAAATATCTGCTACTGCAATATCATTACCCATAAACTTGCCCTTTTTCCACCCTCTTTTCCCCAAAGACTGACATCCCATAACTGCAGTGAAAAAAGAATGTGTTCTTTCGAACAGCTAAATCAACAAGGTCTCACATGAGTAGTGTTGAGTGGTGTGGTTGAATGATTTCATGAAAAACTAATCAGGTATTCATCATTGAGATCAAACACTTCCCAAGTAATTATTATCAAAACCAATTTGATAAGACCTGAAGAAGTGGCATTGCTGATCTAATCAGAAGTAGAACAGAAATAGTTCCCTCAGCTTTTTATAATGTTCAGGTATGAAAGCACAAAAATGTAATTGTAGTTTATAATTAAAGATAAGAAAGCTGTCATACTGTAATCAATTATTTTAGATCAATCATAATTTTATTTCTTCTGGTTATTTTATAAGAACACTCATTTACAAATTGACTTTTTCATATATATATGTAATGTAATATGTCGAACAGAAATGCATTAGAAACTATCTAGTTTAAAGCTATTTCATTTAAAAAAGAAAGGATAATATGACTATAATGGCTAACAGAACTGCTAAGTCCACATTTGCATTTTTTCTGCACAATAGTGATTTCTTTTTATATTAAAATTTAAATACAAAATATGTTTGAAAATTAAAATTGTATTTGCAGTCTCAGCAAGCTTTTATTTTTAAGGTGGCTTTACTGATTAAATTCTCAAGGATAATGTACAAATTTAAAAGTATTTTACATGCGTTTCAAACAACGAAAGTATAAATTACAATACCCCAGTCAATTTCCAGGAATGTATTTATCTGGTCATTATTTTCAAGCAAGAGCCAAAACACATTTGAGATGGCACAAGATATCATAGTGCCATTACCCTGGTGGGTTTTGACAATATAGAATTTCAAACGGATGACATGGGGAAAAAAATCCACATTCTAATAGGCTGATTTACTTAATAATATCAGGCTGGAATCCCTATGCCACTTGCATAAATCTTAATTGACCCTAATTTTAATGGCTTTATTAGTTTTAGTTCTAAGACTATTTGATTTCTCAGAAATATTTTTCCATGCAGATTACTGAGTCATATCTGGGTGACAAAAGTTCCTAGAAAAGTGGCCTTTCTTCAGAGTCTCATTTCTTGGATAAGTATCTTAAAAACTCATTTCACAGATTATTTTGTGAATGTTTGAACTAATATGAGATATGAATGTGACTGCATTTTTGGGTTTTTTTATTAATTGATGGGTAGAATGTCAGTATTTTAAAATAGCTTCCTAATATGTAAATAAAAGTCTGAATGAAAATGAACCATGCTTCTTAAACCTAAATTCATCATTTTAATGGGTTTTTTTGAGGGCTTATTCACACTGATTGCAGTCAGGTATATATGTCTATTTACAGAGAGACTAATAAAAATTAATCAGAATGGAGGAATCTGGTCCAGCCTAAAAGTTAGTATTACCTGCTGGGGAAATACACTATTTCTACACTAATCTTAAATTTATAACAGCAACAGTTGTTTTCCCACAGGCTGATCAGCAGAAAAATCCTATGCATTCAATAGTCAGAAATTCCTATTTTGTTTTCACAGAAATATTTTAGGAATCTCTGTAGAAAATAAAGGCCTATATGTGGTTCAATTTTAGTTTACGAATTTATTTTTAAGACTGCAAAATGAATTTTGTTTCAGCAGTGAAACTATCTTTGTCAAAGTGAAATTCTCTACAGCTCTTAAAAAAAATTCTGGGAAAGTTGTTTCACCACAGAAAATGGCATCTTCTCATCACATTGTTTCTGCTGATTATCACCGATGACAAACATCAGTGACTCATTCACTTGAAAGATAAATCTTGCCAGCTTTGCTCTTAACAGGAAAGTTCTACACCCAGAAAATTCTGCTGATACCAACTGGTGCCTTTTTGTTTCATACAACTGGCACAACCATTTCTTACAGTCTGATCCAACAAAAAATAAGAACTGCTACTTTCTACAGTGTTGTACAAAACAAATCCTTAGCTATCAAAGCTTTTTATATACTATGTAGTTATTTTAAGAAGCCAAAGAATTTTTTACTGCGTAGACTGTCAGCTGCCTTGACTGTAAATGTATTCTATAGGCCCCATTACTGTAGTTTGAGCCCTAGATGATTTCTGGCTGCAGATTTAAGCATTCCTTCACCTCTGCAAGCAAGGATCACTGTGTGTGTTGAGGACCTTTTTTACTCCAAACACAGAGGCTAATATTTGTTTTTGAAACCATAAAATTCTGGTATAATAAGAAAATGCTTTAAAAAGTGAAACAAAAGCAGTAGGCCTGGATTCCCCAAACTTCATTTGCAATGGGTAGCTCTTTATTTGTAGACAGTTGGTCAGGTTACTTGACTGGTTATGAGTACAATATCATGAAGTGACCCAATATTATTTTCTTAAAGTTGCTTACTGCATTCGTGGTTGCACATTGAACATCTGATGTGTTGAAGACTTCTGCCATTAATACATGAAAGAGAGCACAACTTTCCTTTACTAGGAAACATTTTATAAAATGTCCTCTCTTTCCTTAATTGTTGCCATACCTTTGATGATACCTAGCTTTCTCTAATGACCATAAATGAAGTAATAATATTTTAGTCAAGTGAAAAGCCACACTGTACTGTTCACCAAAGTCCTTTTGAAAGATATCAGTGACATGGAGTCTTTATGGGCAGAAATTGAAAGGAGACCTTAGATGGTGTGTAGCCATGCAAAACAGAACTTCACCTTAGTGCATTCATGGTCCTCTGGCATTTCTTTGAGCCGACTCAAGAGCTTCCCTGAGATTTACCAACAGCATCTCTCTACCCTGCCACATGAGAGCAACCATCAGTTTGTGACATTTTAGCAAGACAGAATCCTCCCCACGTCACCAAGAGTATCTCCAATCAGAAGTAATTGGAAAGGATTCTGACTCTGAGCAGCATCTTGTATGTTATATTGTGTGCAAGAGCTGCACCCCAGGGAAATACACAAATTCAGTAAGACATCTAGGGAGTTTGTGCAGGTCATGCACATTGACATACTCCTTTACCTCTGTTCAAAGGTTTCTGGCCACAAGAAAGAGATCAGACCATTATGTGCTTTATCTCAACAAAGACATTTTTCTGAGTACCAGTGGAAATTATTGGGAAATCTCCCAGAACCTCCTTAATGCCATGGAAAGCAATGGTAAAACTCCTGTTGTATTCAACAGAAGTAGTTCTTGGAAAGAAAAAAAGCTTGTGGCCCTTCTGTCTGCTTCACATCAAATTCCTATCAATTTTGTCTAATATCTTCAGCCGCAGCAGGAGAACTAGATGAGGTCTGGCAGAAAAGATTCTGCAATAAATTCCCTCTGCCAAGCATTGCCTCTGTGAAACTCAACAAATCACTTCACTTGGCTGCCTGCTAATTGCCTTTTACTCTTCCTCTGCAGAGGACAGAATAACTATTCCTGTCTCCCACTTTTGCTTGCTATGTTTGCCTAGATATCCTTTCTTTAGATGACAAACTATTTTTGCATTGTGTCAATGTGCTCAGGTTGAGTTAGTTGAAGTAGTTTCTGGAGAGACTGGAGGTAGGTTCCTTAACTAAACAACCCTCCAGACTACACTGACTCCATCAAATGCCATTGGAGACGTGTTAAGGAGCTCTAGATGCCTTCTTGGTCTGACAGCTGTCAGGTGGGATCTTCAAGAGATCCTCACCTTTCTTCAGTAGCAGCTGGAGATCAACTGACACACCTTATGGTACTTGAAATGGCACAAGATGCTTATGCAGGGAGACAGTTGCATCTAATTTTAGATCATTACTGACTACAGCGGAGTGAAATGTAGCTTGGGTGCTGAGAGCTACATGCAGATCTAAATGTAGGTGCTTGAATCCTGACCCAAAACTTGCTGTTGGTCTATCTTCAAGAGTCTGGGATTAATATGAAGTTACAGAAGGTCAGTGGTCTCCAATAGATCTGGTGTCACATCTGCCAGCTTCACGCAGAAGTCATGGGCATCACTGGACAATCTCAAAAGTCATATGATATATGATGAGGAAATTGAATATGCCTTTTTTTGTGACACACTCCAAACGTGACATGTCAGTCATGGCATGCTGAAAAGTTAATCTCCTCAATTGCTAGAATATTTTTGGTCAAGATTCATTGTAATTTTTTGGTTGTAATTTTTTAGGTTTTTTGATACAGTCTTTTATGTCAATGGAAATACTGTCAAGCCACTCTCTGAGGAAGACTGCAATTGCTATTAGAGTAATTTTCTTCTTTTAAATTGGACTTTTACACTTACCACATTATTTCCTGTAAATTATCTACAGAGTCAGATGCCTTTGGAACATACACTAGCAGAAATCGGGATTAATGTTCATAAATCTATGGGACCAGATGGGATCCATCCTAGGGTGAGGAGGGAGCTGGCAGATGAGCTTGCAAAGCCTCTCTCCATCATTTACCAGCAGTCCTGGCTCGCTAGTGACGTTCCAGATGGCTGGAAGCTGGCCAATGTGACACCCATTCACAAAAAGGGTGGGAAGGAGGATCCTGGTAATTATAGGGCTGTTAGTCTGACTTCTGTACCAGGTAAGGTTATGGAACTGTTTATTTTGAGTGTCATCACACAGTACTTATAGGATGGCCCGGGTATCAGACCCAGCCAGCATGGGGTTACAAAGGGTACGTCATGTTTGATCAACCTGATCTCCTTTTATGACCAGGTGATCCACCTGGTGGATGCAGGAAAGGCTGTGGATGTTGTCTGTCTGGATTTCAGCAAGGCCTTTGACACTGTCTCCCACAGCACACTCCTGGAAAAGCTGCAGCCCCTGGCTTGGACAGGAGCACTCTGTGCTGGGTCAGGAACCGGCTGGATGGCCGGCCCAGAGAGGGGTGGTGAATGGTGCTGCATCCAGCTGGGGCCAGTCACCTGTGGTGTCCTCAGGGGTCTGTGCTGGAGCCAGTTCTGTTCAATATTTTTATAGATGACATGGATGAGGGGATTGAGTCGTTCTTTAGTAAATTTGAGGATGACACTAAGCTGGGAACGTGTGTTGACCTGTTGGAAAGTAGGAGGGCTCTGCAGAGAGACCTGGAATGCTTGGATGAATGGGCAGAGCCCAATAAGAGGAAGTTTAACAAGTCCAAGTGCCAAGTCCTGCATTTTGGCCACAATAACCCCCTGCAGCATTATAGGCTGGGGATGGTGTGGCTGGACAGTGCCCAGGCAGAAAGAGACCTGGGAGTGCTGATGACAGCCAGCTGAACATGAGCCAGCAGTGTGCCCAGGTGGCCAAGAGGGGCAATGGCATCCTGGCCTGTGTCAGGAATGGTGTGGCCAGCAGGAGCAGGGAGGTCATTCTTCCCCTGTACTCGGCACTGGTGAGGCCACACCTTGAGTGCTGTGTCCAGTTCTGGGCCCTGAGTTTGGGAAGGACCTTGAGACGCTTGAGCACATCCAGAGGAGGCAACAGGACTGGTGTGGGGCTTGGAACACATGCCCTGTGAGGGATGACTGAGGGAGCTGGGGTTGTTTAGCCTGGAGAAAAGGAGACTCAGAGGTGATCTTATCACTCTCTACAACTCCCTGAAAGGTGGCTGTAGCCAGGTGGGGGTCAGTCTCTTTCTCCAGGCAGCAACTGACAGAACCAGAGGTCACAGTCTCAAGCTGCATCAAGGGAAATACAGGTTAGATATTGGGAAAAAGTTTTCTATGGAAAGAGTGATAAAGTACTGGAATAGTCTGCCCAGGGAGGTGGTGGAGTTGCCATCCCTGGATGTGTTTAAAAAAAGATTGGATGTGGCACTTGATGCTATAGTCTAGTTGAGGTGTTAGGGTGTGGGTTGGACTCAATGGTCTTGCAGGTCTCTTCCAAACTAGTGATTCTGTGATTTTGTGATTCTGTAATGATTCCCTGGTTTATCATGGTTCTTACTAACAAGTGAAGACAAAAAAAAAAAAAACTTGACAAAAATGCAATTTCCTTACATTTCCTGAAATACATTAAATTAGAAAATCAAATCAGTGTGTTAGCATGCTGGCTGGAAGTTTGTTGATATAGCAAAATGTTAACTTTTGGGTGTAGGCTTGAAGAGCATTTTTGAGCAAATATCTGTGTGAAGTCACTAAAATATCTGGATACAATGAAAAGCACACACATACAATGCCCTTGTCCTTACTCAAAAATAAACATAATCCTCCTCAATGCTTCAGTTCAGTCTTAAACATGTTACAAGTACTGCTGAGCATGGATCTTCTACTCACCACTAATCCTAAATGCTGGTTTTGACCTGCAGTTGTTTTAAAAAATGTAGTTATGGTATAATACCTGTGTTTTCTTAACATAGCTGCCAAAGCACTGCTCTTCTGTGCAGTCAGGCTGCAATAGTAAGAACATGTAAAGATGAACTTGGCCTATAGGGAAGAACTACAAGAAAAGGCAAGGCAAACATTGCAAAAAAGATTTGAGATTGCAAGAATGAATCTGTGGGATGAGTAAAGAAGGATCTGGAAGAAAATCATAAAAGAGGTGAAAAAGAAGCAAAAGAAGAGAAAAATGACAGCACTCCCTGAAGGAGGCAAACACAGAAAAAATGGTTTTGGAGAAAATGTAAAGTGAAAAAGTGAAGAGACAGCTGCAAAAGACAAAGCAGATGAAGAGCAGATCAAAAAATTCCTCTGAGAGAAGTGTAGGTAGAGAAGAGGAAGAAAAATGTCTTTATATGAGACACTTTTCCTAGTAAATAGAGGTGGATAATGCTTTTCATACCCAAGAAATACATTTTTTTTTTGGTAAGCATTGTAGGCAATGTTTCCTCAAAACCTGAGACTTGACTGAAAGCTGTATGCAAATGGCATAGGTTTTATATCAAATCATCTTGCCTGGTATTACAAATATATCTGACTGACTTAAAATGCAGTTTCAAAAAACAATTGTTACTGAAGCTTTTCAATAAACCAAGTAAGTGTTTTAAAATTACAGTTAAAGCCACAGTGGAAGTACCAGGAACAAACAGCACAGTAAGTTTAATCGACATATGTTTGTTCAGAACTCAATTAAATGGAAACAAGTTTAAACTTTTTTTTTTTTTAACTTTGCCTTCCAAAATTTATGGGTTATGCAGCTTATTACTCCCTAGCTCACAGAAATACTGGTAGTTTCCCAAATGCTTTCTTTCACATTGCAGAAGAAACTGCTGCTTGCCTTCTTTCTTGGAAGAGAGGAAATATCAGCGAGGAAGAAGGAACTGCTTTCTAATGGTCTATCAATTTTCTCTAAAATATAGATAGGATAGATGGATAGTGAATGGATAAATAAGTAGACTCAGCAGCATCACATTACTCCAGGAGCTGAATCTTTAACTTCTGCACCCTTTTCAGGCCACAGCTTGGTCATGCTAACATTAGTCTTGCTATTTTTAAGAGAATATCAGTGATAATTGCCCATTTAGGTATCACTAGATATTGCTTAAGAAAACTACTTTTTCTCAAATAAAAGAAATGTAAAGCTTGAGGACTTTTAAGATTACATGGATGTAGAAAAACAGTGTGCATAAAACTATTTTGCCTCCTTTCCTTATGGTCATGAGCATTCAGAAGAATCCATAATTTCTGTGTGTGGAATAAAGGCAGAAGTGGCAAGTTTCCAGCAGAAATCGAGACCTGCATAGTACTCAGCATGTGAGGAAGAGTTTTCTCAGTATTAGCCTTTTGTTAGTCAGAATTTCAGGGTATTATCCAGTATTTTGGCCACTGTTTTGGCTCATGTGTGACGCTGCTCTGCCCCTGTGGGTGAGAAAGTATCAGGGAACAAGAGCCTGGCCTACAAATGCTCTGTGTAACTTGCAGCCTCCATAGGACATTGAGTGTCTGTCACTGAGCCTGCAGGTAAGATACTTAAAATCACCAATAAATACATTAAATGAGTTAGTTTTATGGACAATTTTAGCATGCTTTAGCCTGGCATTTAAGCATCTAAACCTAGCCATTATGGTCCAGTATGTACAATATTGTCAAGCTGCCTACCTGACACAGATTTTAATATGCTTTTCTAAGCACCTCGATGACCTGAGTACTGTAAGGAGGTGGTTGTGGAATCAGAGATCTCACACCAAACAATGGGAAGGCAGTGCACACGTGAAACCAAACACAGCTCAAATAAGGATGCAACTGCACACAGATGAATACAGTGGATGTACATCACATCTCCCATGGAGCAGTGCCCCCTTTGCTGAATGATTAAGAGCTCTGTTCTAGTGCATGGAGATAAGCCTGATACTGCTGCTGTTACCTTTCACATGTAATTTAATGCTGGCACACGTTTTTCTAAATATTAATTGGAAAAATAGGTAGCCTGAAAGAATATAAATAAATCAGATTTATCGCATAGTATAGCACAAAGACTTCAGCATAAGTGCAGCAGAGTTAAGCAGCTCTGATGATCTTTTTTATACATCTGTAAGATTCCTAATAGCAAAATGAAGCCCCAGACTCACTCCTTTGTGGAAAGGAAATCAGCTGAGAACCTGTTCCTAGTGTAAGCCTGGTGCACTAATTGTGAATCATTTTGAGAAGCTGCTCATTGACAGCTTCATGCTGGGAAGTCTAAATTACTCTGTCCCACTTTTCTCAGAGGGAGAGAATCATTTGTGTAGGTCTTTCTACAGCCTGAATCCCAGCCTCCACAAAACGAGATGTGCTAAGTAAGGCAGCAGCATTTAGGAGCCTAATGAATGTGCATACACAAGTATGAAGACACACTTGTAAGCTGGCACTGGTAAGGAAGAGTACATTATTCAATGTATCCTCTTTGAAAAAAAATCAATAAAATTCATATACAGTATGCTCATTGTAAAACGACATGTGCTGCATTTAATACTCACTGACGTGACACTTAACAAACAGTCTTGAACTGAGATCTATTTGCATTTGATTTCTGTCACAGCTTGACAAAAAAGTCTGTTGCTTTCATCTGCTTTTTCTTTTTAACACTTCTAACCAAAGATGCATAGGTGTACCTTGCAGGCAGAATAAAAAGCAAAGTGCCCTCTAAAGGGGTCTCAAACCTTTTTCACTAAATGTCTATAATATACCCCAATGTTCAATCACTTTCTCAGCCCAGCAGAAATAATAAAGAATATTTTTAAGAGCTACTGAATATTTGGTGAATTTTAATTAAATATACATGTACAAAAGGGCAGGAAATACAGATTTGTCCTAGCCTTGAATGAGGGAATAGTCTTCTAGTAGAATTTCACAGAACATTGCAGTGGGGACAAGAAAGGATCACACAACAAGGACAGAAGGAAGCCAAAAAGACTAACAGAGACAGGTTGTGCAAGGAGATTTGAGATTATCTAAACTCACCCTGTGACCAATCCCACACAACTCAGGCATAAAAATAGGGAGTTTTCCTATATAGCAATGCCTTTACAGACCTACAGCAGATCCACAGTACATTGTGTGAAGGCAAACACTTCTAATAGACTCTAACATCTCTGTGGAAATATGATCAAAGATTTGACCTTTAGGTTTTGTGATTATAATTTAAGTCATGAATGTTTCCATAATTCTGGTGACTCAGAAAAATGTGAAATGTTTAAAGCTCCTGCATTAATTTCATTCATGCCAAGGTGCAGTCACAATAGATGCATCATAGGAATCCAATTTATGTTGCAACTTTATTTTCACCTACTTATTTCCAGAGATACCATCATTTTGGTTGAAGTGTGTGTCCTGATTCCTTTTCCTCTTTTGCTCAGCCGGAGTCCTGCCATTTCCTTGGGATGTGAACCTTTCAGGTGGTCTTTGATGACTCAGAATATGTACTGATCACACTTAATTCCTTTCCCAGCACAGTTCAAGAACAGTTTAATTGAAACCTCAGTGAAAATACCAGGGAGAAGTAACATCTGTGCCCTCCCCATGATGACATTGTTACTGCAGCAGTTACTCTCAGAAAATGAAATCCTGACTTCTAGATACCACTCACTTTGACTGGGTTACCATTCAATAGCTCCTAACACCCAGAAAACCGCTCCTGTCAGGCCAGCAGTGCATAGAGTATGTGTCTGAAACCTGCCCTCTTTAAGCTGCAGCATCAGGACTGCACAAACCTCCAGTCCCTCTGGTTAGGTGAGTCACAGTTTCTTCCTCCTTTTCCAAATATCTTTCCTTAAGATCTGGAAATGTCATAGAAGTTATTGATGCATCCCTGATTCAGATAGTAAATTCCAAACCAGAAATGGATTTCCAGAATAACTGAAAGGAGGGATAAAGGACATAATCAGAGAAAGGAGAGTTGTGATTTCAAATCCTTTGTGGCAGCTTGGGGAACTACCAATCTCTGAATGATCTTCCTGCACTACCATGATAATATGTCAATTATCAGAAAAAATAAGAGAGAGAGAGAGAGAGGACAGAGAGAGAAAAGGACAGGTCTTTTCTGTGTGGAAAAGGGGAATCTCTGAGGGAACTTAATCACAGTATAAAAGTACTTACAGGATGATTGCAAAGAGGACAGAGTGTCTCTCTCTTCACAAGGAGCCACATGGAGCAGACAAGGGGCAGTGGGTAGAAACTGCACTGGTAAAAATTTCATCTTGACATAAGGAAGAAATTATTAGAGACCAGCCAGTTGCTGGAATAACACTTTGAGGGATATGGTAGTGTCTGCAAGTTTCCAAGATGGAATGTCACAGGCTGCTAGACAATACCATCTAATCTCCCTTTCCCACAGAAATTTGGACCAGATTATCTTTGGAAGTTCCCCAGAAAGTAGGCTGTTCTGTGATTATATGATTGTTTATGAATTCTGTGTACATAATCTGGCCATTTTCACTGGGTTTAGTTACCTGACTCCTGATTTGGGTCACACGTGATGGGAAATGTGATTTTTCACTCTAAATAACATGGCAGTAGACAGAAGACAGACTTTTTGAGGACAGGGAAAATGGTAAAAAGTAAGGAATCTGGAAGGCCAGTTGTTATCTAGAATTCTTGGACTGAAAATTTGACCTTAAGTTCTTCTTTGAATGAACTTTTGTCTATTTGATATAGAGACTTACCTTCAAACACCAGCCCCCTAGCCCTCCCATTAAAATCTTAGAAAGTGTCTGGTTGGTGCTCCTTAGTCCCAATTTCTAGTTTTGCCAGTGGAAATGTTTCCGGAATAGAGACTGCAGAGCCAGTCTGCTAATTTGAAGAGATAGAAAAGAGTATTCATTTTAACAGGAACCTGTTCCATCTCGTCACAGAAAATGGGACTCCATATGTACAGTAACTGAATTATTAAATGGACAGATTATTTGCCTGAGGACATATTTATTTGGCCTAGAAAAAAAATCTGTGCATTTTGTTGCAGTAGATGAGTTCTGGCTAATATAAATACCTGCTACAGATTCCCCATCCTTTCTTTTAGCTTGGATTTTAATGTTTATTGCTCTAAACATAGACACATGCTATAGAGACTCATGAAAACACTTGGAAGTCTTTTGCTGCCTGGTTTATCCCATCAAAGAATGGGGCTCATGTTTGACATGCCTCCTGGGCTCTGGTTCCCCACAAATTCATGAGTTTAAACATGTGGCCATACCAGCTGGGGACTGGGGACTGGCCATGAACATTAGGCTGGGCACAGGTTTTAATTCACTGTGGAATTAAGCCCCCAGCTATCAGATGAATGATGCAAATTCTGCAGCCTTCTGAATCCACACGTTTTACCTTGTAAACATTCATGTATAAAATCACTTTTTACAGCTAGTGTTAATTTCAAGTTCTGATTATCGAAAGCAAAAAAATGCCTCTGTAATTTATGTAATATTTATTTAAACCATTAAAAGAGAATTTGCTAAGAGCAAGAAGAGCTAACAGATATTACTACTCAAGGGTTTTTAGCAGAAATGAAGCTTTCTTCATAATAGAGTTATGTAAGACATTCAGAATTTGTAATTTACTGAGTTTCAGTTTTAAATTGTGCTGCTTCTTTTATGTACAGATGTAGCAATTTTCTGGTCCCAGTTGAAATGTGTTTTGGTTGTAAGGTTTCAGTGAAAAAACATTTGTCTGTTTCTTAATTAAATATAAGATTGCTTTTATTCTCAGAGTTTCCTCCATAGCAGATATTTAATTTTCACCCAGCCCGTTTCTTGTCTTTATTTTCCTCAGTTTATCCCAAGTTTTCAAAGGCTATGTTAATATATTTTTATTAATTTTATTCTATTTATGTTTTATTATATTTTATTATCTTTATTTTTATTTATCTTTTATTTATCTCTTGGAAAAAAAAAAAAGAACAAAAGAATGAGAAAGCAAAAATAAAGGACGTGACCTAAACCAGTTAGCATCCGCAAAGAGTAATCTATCTGGGGAACCTGAATGCATCTAGATCATGTATATGACATAAATATTACCTACAAATTCATACTTTGTGAAAACTTAGTAGCTTTCAGATGAGAGAACTTGAGTGTAGATTGTTGTCATTTTGCTATTTATCTCTCTGGAAAATTGTGGCCAACCAAGGGAAGCTGTAATTGCATATATGTTTGTATACATATATGTATGCACCCATCCACACACACACACCCTGGTGTGTGCGTGCATTTATGGGTGTGCTGACTGAGACAAACCCCCAGTTCAGGTGGTGTGTGGATCCAAACCCACCATGCCATGAGTGCTCTCCAGCTCTCAGCTGGTGTTCATTTGTCAGGGATTCCTCAACACACTGAGGCATGCACTCTTCTCCCCTTCCTCCTGCTCCTCCATGCCACTGTTTCTGCAGGAGGGAGCCACTGTGGTCTCCAGCACACCTCCCTGCCTGGGTCAGGAGTGCTCAGAGCCTGTGTGATGCTGCAGCTGGATTTTGGATGTTGACATTGGGATAGAGGGGTTGCATTTGTGCTGTTAAAGACAGGAGGGAGGGCACACGGGCAAGCTCAAGATCAGAACCACTGCCACTGCTTAGCTTTAGTTTATGGCCTCTCTCTTAGTGCTAAGGGTCAAGACCACAGCAAATCTGAAACCACCGTGTCCCAAAGTGATCCCAATATCATTGTCTAGCCTGCTGTCATTCAGCAGCGCAGACAGGCTCACAAATCTGCCAGCAAGGCAGGACAAGAGGAGCTCAGAGAGCCAGAAGTAGCCACGGGACCCAGTGAGCCAAAAGTGGGGACACACTGGGGTTGTCTTGGAAGCAGGTGCAACAAGCTTTTGGGGTATTTGGAAAGGTATATTCTCACAACAAAGGGATTATAGCACTGAGGAAGTAGAAGGGCAGAGAATGTCAGGAACATGCTATTGGGTTCATGGCTTCAGGAGAGTCATAAAGAGTGGGGTAAGAGAGAAAAGTAACAGGCTTAATTTCAGGAATATTTGAAGTAAAAGGAACTTGAAACTTTGAGGTAAAGTTTGACTACTCTCCATCTATAGCAATGAATGTTTATTATTTATCAAAAGGATTAATGCATAATGCAAAAGTTCTGCCAATGGCACCTAAGGGTGGTTTCTAATGACAAGGGTGGACATGTCAGTGTAGGGGATAGCCAGCCTGAAAAGTGGACAGCATGATGGAAAAAGAAATTCAGTTGGCATGCCAGCCAAGAAAGGAGTGCCAGAGTCTGGAACAAGAGCAGCCTCCTGCCCATATGTCTGTACTTATCCAGCTGCCTTGCAACCCTAAAATACAAACTGAAAGCTCTGCTTCCTGATGCAGTTCATCTGATCCTCTTCTTTCTCCATTTATCCTTCTTGTCAGAAGCCACTAAAATTACTGTAACTGCCAGCTCTATATTGGATAGTGGAATGAACATCTTCTCTGCTGATGAAGGCTTATATTATCAAAGCAGCTTGATTGATAACATCAGAAAGTTCTATGGATACCTTCTGGTTTTGAAAATGGACTTAGAATAAAAAAATTGTTTATTCTGATTTTACTCTTACTGGAATTATTTTTTGGATTATTTTGTGTCCTGTTTTTTCTCTTCTTTTAATCAATAACTTTCCAATGTTTGCTTGCAATATGGCTGAACAAGTTGGGGTTTCTGCACTTGAAATAGGAGACTTCAATGGTTTAATTGTACAGTGCTGAGTTCACAAAATTTTATTTCTTTTTCTTGATGAAATCAAAAGAAGAAAACCTTACATATAGGAAGATGATATTTAAAAAATATTTAGGGAAAAGTGTGATTTGAATAAATCCTTAAATACATACAAGTTTGAATGAAGTCATAGCCTGTTGGTCTCATCAGTATCATGTATCATAGTATCATGTATCATAAGCTAATGTTCCATTTTGGTGTTCAAAACCAAACTCCTAAATATTCTATATTGTTCTAATAGTTCCCTACAACCAATCAATTGTTCTGCTTTGAGCAGGAGACTGGACTAGATGCCTCTTGCCTATCCAGGTTATAATTTTCTTTGAGTCTACAAGTTTATCTGAATATTTCACTCTTTTCCTTTAAATGTAAAAACTGAGTAAGTCAAGTAGCAGCAACAAATGTGAAAAATGTGAAAGAAAACTGACAGCTGATCATGCAAAAGAAACCTATTATTTTTTCTCTACCTCCCTCTTGGCTTTTGAGGATGGGGAAAGATAACTGAGTTTTATGTCATAAAAAGTCCTTATATGGAGAAAATACATTTGAAATTAAAAGCTATAATATTGTGATTAGTATTAAGGTGGCTGCATAAGTAGACTATTTTGCAGGATAGGTTTTTCCTTTAAAACCTGATCTGGGATACATTTATATGTAATTTCAAAGAGGCAATTAGTATCAACAGAATGAATTAGTTCCTAAGCCAATAACCATTAAAATGTCCTGTGGATATTTTTAGATATTATAGTCTGTGCACACACTTCATATTAGGGTATCTAAAGAAGGGTACAGGGATTTTTCTTTTATTTATATACTTTTCTGTACCAATGTACTTTATCTATATTCATATATGTATATTACAGTTCTCACTGCAACTGAAGAAGGCCTTGGAATTCACCTTAAGGGTCCTTGAGTCTAACTGTATCTGAATAGGCATATATGTTACAAAAGATCAGGATAACAACTAGCTCAAATAAAGCAGGAAATAATTCACAGATTGTAGGACCAAAGTGAAAACTTACTGTTTTGGTTGAATTTGGTTCCAAGCTCATGCAGCCCATGAGCATCCTTACACAAAGACCCCCAGACACAAGTTCATTCTGCTGAAATGTGAGGTGTCAAAGGCATTCAGTCACCCTAGAGTTCATTTGTGGTCCATAGCAAAGGAATGATACCTGCAGCTTGCCTCATCACCACTTTAGGAGCCTGTCAATTACAGGCAGTAAAGAATGGTCATGGCTTTAATTTTAGTGCTTCATTTCAGGTTTCAGTAAATGGCCTCTTTATTATTCCATAAATCTAAACAAAATCTGCAGGTATTTTCTATTCAAAACACAGAAGTTAAGGTTAATTAAGCAGCAGAATATATAATATATTATCATATATTTCTAAACACACTGTTTTGAGAGAGCTGTTGAAGACTTGCACAAGGTTGTTTTAATTTTTAAAAATAGTTCATCTTACACCTTACATAGCTAGCATTATCAAATGGTAGCAATGAAATTTGCCTCAGTATTTAATGTGACTCATTCCCTCAACAAATTTTGTACCTCATCATGCAAATAAGAAATGCAACATTTCTGGAATAAGAAATAACACAGGAAACTGAACCCAACTGACTCTTGTTTAAACCACCTTCCCTATATGTAAACAGAAACATTTTTTTCAGAAATTTATGTACTCATATTTGCTATGCTCAGTCTTACTTTCCTCTAAAACTCAAATCTACTTGTTACATCACAGCTGGTTGCTGTGGGAATTATTATGATGCCGTGAATTAATTTATGGTGAATGACAGATAAATTCTTAAGAAGCAAGTACACTCTCTTGCACCAGTAATATTGTCATGTCCCTAATGATAAAAATGATAGAAGAAAACTCAAAAGCTACATGACACCCAGACAAAGTGCTTTCAACTATTTTCAAAGTTTTCCAGAATATATCAATTCCTTTTTAAGCAAATTTTTTTGTACAGAACTCCAATGGGAGCACTAGAAAACTCCCCTCTCCAGCCTACAAATAGATTAATCTGAAGGGCTTGAATCTGTGCACATTCTTATTCAACATTATTGGTCTCTATCAGTTTTCTCCAAGAAAAAGCTCCATGAATGTAATTTTTACAGGAAAACCTATCCTGTAATAACTCCTTACTTCCAAATTCACTCCTCCCTGAATGATATTTTATGTATTTTCTTAAAAAAAAAAGAGAAATAACTCTTGATAAATATAAAAAAACCCAAAAACAGGTTAAAAAGTGTTTGCTATGAAAAGTATGGGCAAAGTTGAACACCCAGTTAGTCAGATTATCTGGACATTTCCCTTATATATTGATAACTTTGTATTGAAGACTTGTAATTCTGAGATAGTTCAATTTATATGAAATGCAATGGTGGTGCTTTTGTATCTAATGTATGTTCTGTTGTCATGGTGTTTTTTCCTGGTTTACATACTTTGAGCAAAAGTAATTCCAATTGAAGAATATGCCTTAGTTCATCTACAGTCTCCCTCCTACAGTGACAAAATTATTTCTTTGGAGGTAACAAAACCAAAAGAGAGTAGTCAGAATAAATGACAATGAGCTGACAGCCAGCCTGTTTTTGTGCGTTACAACCATTGGGAACTTAAGGCATCCACACACATGTGGAAGTCAGAAGCTGACCCATGCCAGGTTAAGATGTGCTGTGGTGGAGATTACAGTTCTTGCTGCTCTTCACTCTCCATCTCCTTTTCTCTGACCCCCAGACAGGATTAAAGAACAGCAACCACAAAGAGAGAAGATTTTGAACGTTTCTTTAAAATCATGATCCCGGTCTCCCGCAGAAGGAGGAAACACTCCCCCTGGATTTGTCACAACTTCCCCAGGGGTAATGTCCCTTTTCTAGACATTTCTAGTTGGGAGGTAGGTCATAGCATAACAAATTGAGCACCTGCAGAGCTCAGTGCATATAGGGTACTTCCTAAGTAGTGGTTATGAAGGCTGAAAAGGGATTGCAATCACAGTTTTGCACTGAGATATTTTGTATCTGTCTATGTTTGTATCTAGGTCTAGATGCTTTATAAGCTCTTGATATTAGGAGGAAATTTAGCAGTAGTTGAAATTACTGACATAAATATTTTAACTGACTCAAACAGAGGTATAGTAGCATCTTTCAAATGCTGTGGATGGGGCAGAAAAAGAGGCTTTGCATATTATAATCCTGTAGGCTAACTGGCACAGTGGGTTTTATTCTGATTGTGAACTCTAAATGGATTGGAATACAAATAACAATAATGGTGAAAAAGTTAAGTGAGAATAATCAAATAATATAATGATTGTATCAAGCTTTCACATTTACACTTGTTTGTATTGTGTCTATAAAATTAGGGTAAAATAAACCAATCTGGTACATATCACCTAGTCTTTCTCTGAGAACAGGGTATTATTTCTGAAATTATTATGTTATAAAAATGCTATATAACCTCAGGAGAAGGTTTCATTGATAGAGCTTAATATTATCAGTATTAGCAACTGAAGCTTCACCAGTTGCAGAAGTTACACCATTCATATCTTTCAAATTATGTGAACTACATGAGGAATAACTTGTTCTAAAAATCGCTCTGAGCTGATTTGGGTCTGCGGGGTAGATGTCTTCCCCATTTTTTACTAGTCAGTTCTTTGAAAACAGCTGAGGCAATCAGGAACTCTTTTACCTGCCTAGTTCATGTTGTAATTTGTTACCCCTCCTTCACATGTAATGAAACCATATATTGATGCCTAAACTACTGGAGGTGATCGAGCTTATATATTTTTGCCACAATAAAACAGTCACATCTGAGTTTCCCAATGGAGACAGAAATAAATATGCTAAGCATAGAGAAGTTTAACTTTCAAGGCAGCCTTACATCTATTTCATATCCTAACAACAGTAATAACTGGGTTAGTCAATAAATAGTGTTTTGCCTCTTTCCACTTATGTCTCCTGTAAAATATGACCCAGCAGGCACAATCTTTTAATACTTTCCAGGTGGAGTATCTTAAAAAATGCGGAGAGAAGATTGCTCAGTCTATGGGTTCTGCCCGGCATAAAATGGGGAACCAGCACAAGGATTTTGACTGACAATACTCTGAGAAATGATGGGAGAAAGAGGGTTAGACAGACCAGCAGACCTTCACAGAGCTTCATAGTGAAAACCTTGTTCTTTAGAAGACTTTGAAACTTGAAACAGCAGTGATGGTTCAGAGGGCCTAAGTCTTGTGTTGAAATCTATTATCTGTTTGTTCCTGGATTATTAGCATAAACAGCAACTTTAGGATGGTGGTTTTTAGAATGCCATGTTACATATAAATACTGGTGCATAATCCTCAGTCACATAACCTCAAAATTATACATTATTTTTAGTCTAATTAGGTATGTCTAAAAATTTTCATGTATGTGTGGGGTTTTTTTAATCTAAAAAATGGACCAAGATCTAGATGAGTGTCCTGTTCTTGAGTTTTGACATTTCCTCTTCTGTGCCTAGTAGACAGTTTTCAGTAGGAATGCTTTTGATATTTACACTACTTTTTGGAACATTTTCACCTTTGCTTTTCAGAAAACCCATGAAGTTTAGGTGAATCTTTGAAAGTATACTTTATAAAGAAGTAAAGTATAAAAAAAGATGGCTGAATTCTAGGCTCAACTAATATCTTTTAAATGCTTGGATCATGAACTGGTAATTGCATATACTTCATGCTTGTGATATAATAGAATGTATTATTTTTATGTCACAATCTTCCAACTAATACAGCTGCATCAATATATCTCTATAATAAAACAACAGCAAACACAAATGTAGTGTTTAATAACTTTAAATTAATATAGTAATTAATTATTCAGGTCTCTGTAAAATTTGAATGATATTTGCAGGGTGGAGGAGGAGGATGTTATTGTTGTTTTAGACGCAGGATAGAAACCATCACCTCCTTGGGCAGAGCACCATGACCCAATGGCTGGAAATTCATTACAGGAAAACACAAACATAAGTCATCTAAAACTATTTTCAGAGTAAAAACCAGTAATAACTCTTGCTGTGAAAACAGCACATTTCTCTCTTAACAATGTTAAGTGGTCTTTAACGATTCCCTCTGAGCAAGAAGCCACTGATGCATTTTGGTTTCCTCATATTTCCTTAACTTATTGGATAAGTACATCTCTATTTGCTGTATGGGGTTGTTCTTTAATTTTTACAGTAACTGTGATCTTCAAATTTTGATTCTGGTTTGAACTCTCTTGGTCAAATTACGATGCCATGTGTTCCATAAATTGCATTTGTAGCTGTTAACCTCAGCAGTTTGCCTCTCAGCAGTCATGGAGCTGTGTATTTTTAAAAATGTAATAAACACCATCCACAAAAACTCTAGATGATATTTCCAGTAAAAGCATTTTCAAAGCACTCTGGCCCAGCTACTGGATTTTACTGGAGTGAAATGTGCTTTTACTCTTCTCCCTAATGCTTTCCCCTCCTGGCATATAAGATAGCGAGATATTCATAGTTACCCTCCATTTCTTCATTTCAAATTTTATTTTACTGTGTTAAGAAAACAAACTTAATCATCTATTTATATCTATGTATTTCTTTAGTCCTCAAGGTTTATGTTATTTGACTCTGCAAAAGCAATGATTTTTAGATTTGAAAAACAGCTTACTTACACAATACATAGGGCATCTTGATGGAGCTTCTTTCACCACCTTTTTGAAGATAGCAACCCCTTAAATCATGCAATATTACACTTTCTATAGCACCTAAAAAACAAGTTATAGGGGGAAGAAAGTAGCAATCATGGATCTGCCTTGCAGATCTGTTTTCTCTAATCGACACATAACCACAAAGCTCTGTGAAGGTTCATCTGGCATTTTCAAAGGCAAGATTATTTCTTTTTCTGCCCAGCTACAGCCATATTCTATTATGGCCATTACTTTACCAGAACACTTCCCGATTTCACAGCAATATGCCCCAGCATTTAGTCAGATCTTTGTCACACTTTGTGCACACCATGGCACCATGCAAAACCAGCTGTTCTAATAAATTCCTTTTCCCTTTTAGTGAATTTATTCAAATATTTATAAATCATCTGCTATAAAGGTGTCCACGGAGCCTTTGGCTTCAACCCTCACAAAAAACCTGGGAGTATCTGGCCATGGTAGTTGTCCCCATCTTCTGACTACCCACCAGTTTATCAACTTCATTTGTCTTCCTGCCTAGTTTTATTCTGGTCACTCCCTTCCTCATTCAGACTAAATCAACTGAGGAAATCAGAAGAGAACATACTTACCTGCAAACTCTCCTTTAGAGCCAATTTAAGCTCCTATCAAACACCTTTAACTCCAGATAATCCTGCTTCAATCATATTTTATCACAAGACGTCAGGAAAAGGGTTTCATTCTCAAGGGTATCGTCTCTGAAGGTCCAAGATATTGCCCAGCTGACATATCAACACTGAAGTTTCATGGATGCTGCTACTTTCAAGCACATTCATAGCACTTAGAAAATAATAATGTTTGGTCTTTATATATTGCTTCATAGTAACTGGATGTTCATGTCAAAGTCGATCCAAACTTCTCCATACCCCAAAAGCAGGGGTTTTCAAACCAGCTAGTGTGAAGTGCATTGGTTAATTTATGCACCAATATTTACATCAAGCATAACAAGACAATGTATTCTCTCTTCCTCAGCCATAATTTTTAAATGCTAATTTTGTACACTGATTTTTCCAAGTGCCAAATTCCCTTAAAATCTCAGGCAGCTAAAATATAATGTTTTCAACTAATACTACCAATCTGTGTAAAAAAGAATATTCTCAGAGTTTCTGCTTCTTTGCCTCAATTATAAAACAGGAAAGCTGTAAGGCTCCCACAGAGAACAGACTGAAAATCAACACTAGACCTGGCACGACTGTGTTGCTGTGATCCCAGGGGAGAAGCAGGTAGACATCTGGGAGAGGAATGCCTACTTTAATCTTCCTAATGCATCTTTTCTTCTATGAACTTGCTATGTTATACCCCATACACTATTTAGAACTTGGGTTACCTAATAGCCCCTTAAATGCAATAGGTTCACTGTTAAAAAGGGGATGAAGATTTCACCAGTGTCAGTTAACTGGCAGCTATTGCATTAATCTCCACTGTCACCACCCCAGCAGCATCAAAAGTGCACCCAGTGAGGTGACTCACTTGGCCTTTAGGATTCTGAAGAGATTTTGTATTTCCAGGTGTACTGAGCTCAGCAGAAGTGGCAGATATTGTGATGTTTCTAAAAACAGTCCCTTTTTCAGGGCTGAGTGATCTGCAGACCACAGGCATTTTAGGCCTTATATTCCACAGAATTGGGATGTTCCAGTTTTGGATATCTCTGATAAGGGAAGAACAAGAGGTCATACACTTTGTACATGGCCTGTATTGGTTGATCTCAATGGGATTGTCCCTCTGTCCTCAACAACTGGTTTGGCTTGTGTGCCTTCTTTTTGGTTTTACTCTCATGTTTATCATGATCTTTGTTTACAAAGAATTGGAAATCTCTTGATATGTGGACAAATAAATAAAGATGAACCTTTCTCCTGAATGCAGGTATAACAAGATATACTTCCTAATGCAATATAGCAACTTGGCAAATAATCTTTCTGTTATTACAGCTGGTACTGTAAAATTTACACTGAATACCACACTATGTTTCTTCTGCCAATACTGTCTACATAATATATGCCTTATTTTTTTAGCTGTTTTCCCTCAGCATAAGACAGAAACATTTGCACTGTAAGCCATTTGAATCTATATTTTTTTAATATTGTTTGTACGGGATCTCTTCAGTGCTCCTTGATGGACTTGCACTCCTTTCTTTCCTGGTCAATAACAGCAGGTCCCCCTGTACCTGTGTTATCTCAAATTTGGTGGTCAGGAAAGACTGTGAGAAAGACTCTGAAAGAAGACAGTTTTCCCCCTGGCAGAGGGGCTTCATGCTTTCTGCTTTGGTCCATCAGTCACAGAGCTTAAGCACCAAAATCTCTCAGGTGCCCTTGAGCTTCATGTGCTGAGCTGCTAAGGGGCTTCTCAGATGAGAATGTTTCAGTCATTTAGAAGCCACTTCTTACATGAGCAGTAGTATTTTTATCTCAGTAAACCCCATTCATTGATGACACCACAAGTCACAGTCAAAAGTCCAGGCAGGGAAGCAAAATAAGAAATCTCAACAGAGATTAAATCTTACTGACCTATATATAATATCTGTTTACAGTACTGTGTAGAGTTCCACATTAACGTACAATCTTCTCTCACTGGAGGCACTGTTTGTGCACTTCTCAGCTTGTTCAGCCATTTGATTTGTCTCAGGTTGTAGAAAAGGAGGAGCCCTTCCTCCCTGCAGCAGCCAAATGCCTTCCATACACTCTCACTTCAGCGCTTTTGCATCCATTTCTCATAAGGAAATAATAAAGAGTCTTGGTCTTTCACAAGCAGAAGACACTCCAAAAAGAGATCACCCAGCTTTTCTACAGAGCAGTGCATGTGTCCCCTCCCCATACAGATGACCTTTTTTCTGCCTGAAATGCAAGCACCTAAGTTAGATGCTCAATCAGCCTAAACTTCTTTCATAGACAAGGCAGAGGAAGAGTGTTTCCAGCTAATGATTTGGGGATTTTTTTTTGATAGCTTGAATGACATCTACTGGGCAACTGTACTTCCACTTGGCTATCTCATACTTCCTGAGATATTTTGAGATTATTGCAGGTCTAATAATCTCCTTTGAGATGGACTGAATCTTCCTTGTGTGCATCAATCTCCAAATACAACTTTCATAAAGTTACAAACAGTTCAAGTAATACTTTTAAAAGTAATAAGACCACTGTGGGTTTTTTCCTGTTCATCATGTGAGAGAAGTAGTTTTATATAATACAGCTCACAGGTTTTAAAAGGAAAGTAGCATGGTGGTTGGCTCACACCATATGTTGAAAATTGCTTCTCATGCAAAAACTAAAGTGCCCTCCTCTAGCATGGAATTCTTGCATGCTGTGATTGTAGCTCTGTAGAATAACACCCTGTAAATCATGAATTCTGTGACTAATGTATCCAGACTTACACTGACAGCCCTATCTTTTTGTTTCAGGATTTAATGCATTTAAATAATGGAATCATAGAATCAGAATATGCTGAGTTGGAAGGGATACATCAGGATCATCGAGTCCAACTCCTGAACATTAACAGCTTTTACTTGTCCATGTAATTAACATTCCTTGATATCACCTTTATCACTGATTTTGACAAGCAGTATTCTCTGTCCCTGAACATTCATTTTTGTGCAAAAGTTTTGAGAGCCTCCTGTACCTCAGTATGGGATCACAATGCTCAGACTGGGGCCTTCATAGCCTAAGTAGACTGACGAAACAGAGCTGCGTTAGAGATGCCTGATACTCTTTATAGATTTCCTTTTTGACTTTCTTTTTCTATTACAGTAAAAAGCCCAAATCCATCGTTGATATAGCTGCTCTGAAGGCAGTGAAGTTACTTCACGGATGAATGTGACCCATTTTATGCTTTTCAAGAACCTAACAAACAATAAATGTCACATCCCCGTCACAGCTCTGATGCTGTTCAGAGGACAGATGTACAATACCTCTTTGTCTTCTTCCTGCTCGTAACGAGCAGTGTAGGTCATCTGAATCATTAACATTTGCAGCTGATGCATTTGTGTAGCCTGTACACACTTCTTGGAGCTGCATAGACCTTCTAATTCTTTTCAGAACCTTGATTTTTCGTACCATTATCATCATCCAAATGTATTTAAGGATGAAACTATTAGAAACACAATTGGTGAATTAATGTCATGAGGGCTGCTGCTGGCAGCTCATCAATTTTTGATATGCCACTCAGACAAATGAAACATAAGCCACCCAGAACAAGGGGACCTTTTGACACTTCAAAGGAAACCCCTATGGGTGGTTTCCTCTTGAAGCTGCACTAAACTGGCTCAATCTCCTCAGCTGGAAGCTGCCAATGTCTCATTAACCCCTAAACAGGCCCTGCATGAGCTTTTCTTTTCAGCTATAATTATGCCATGCACTCCTGTTATGCTGTACTGAATTGCAACACTGTCACCAGCACATTATAAACATCCACCCTAATTGAAAAGCAGATTAGACTCGTGTTAATTAGAGAAAAAGCCCGCCCACTTGCATGCATTATGATTGCCTCTTAAATACTGAGGATGTTGAAATCCCTCAGAAAGACAAGGCAGACTTAATTGCAATAACCTGCAAATTAAGTTTAATTTACTTTAAATTTACCGGTTTAGCAGGCTCATTTGATGGTGTTAATGTTCTAGCAAATTAATTATCTGCATTAGTCATGCCTGGTGGAGTTTTGCAGCAGAATACATTGTACAGTGGCCTATTAATAACAGACAAACAGGACAGGATTAATGAGAGGCTTATGCTAAAGTTGTTTTTTTTTTTTTAAAAAACGAGGATCTTTCATGATTTCAAATATAATCACCCAAGTGCAAATACAGACACAGAATATAAACAAAGTGAAATTTATTATACTCTATGGCATGCCATCTAGGAGAAACAGTAAAACATTACCAGTGAAATATTTGATAGAAAGAAGCTTCTTCTATGCACTCAAGTAGATCACTTCTCACAGCAAACCATTTCCCATTATCTGGTATGTCTCTATGAGACTTCAAATACCTAAGTGCTTTCGAGAGTACTTGTACTATAGAGAGAGAGCTGATAAATAAATTAGAAATAACATCTCATACGTTAATTCCATAGTCCACTTTGTGGCTTATGAGGTAGTAGAATTGCTTTTTTGTATTCCATTGCTAACCACTGTCTGCTCCAGTTTAAAAAAAAAAAAAGAAGAAAAAAAAATAAAAAGAAAAACACCTTCCCCAGAGATATAGCTGCAAGTGAACTGCTAAAAGAAGCATCCTTACTTGCCTCTGCTCCTTATAAAAATAAAAGTTGAAAAAACCATCTTCTAATAGCCTTTGGAACAGCTCTCAAAATAAATATATAATTGGCTTTGTAAACATTGTCAAAGTACAATCATTCACCCTGCAGAAAGTGTTGTCTTACACTGTGTGAGAAACAAAGATAGCAGTGACAAATACCCTTTTTAGCTTGATCATGAAAGTTCAGTCTGCTTATGTGCTAAGTGTTGCCTCTTCCATTAGGGTCCACGGCCATCCCAAATATAATGAGGTATATTAAATTCAAGTCTGTCTCCCTCCGGATGACAGGAAAAGCCTATGGGAGCACAAAAGATAATCCTCGATGAGTGTGAACTGAATGTGATTGAATATAAAGCCCTGTATTATTGATTGGAATGTGTATGTTAAAGCCATTGGTCACTGAGAGTAGCTGTGTCTGGTGCTGCTTTCAAAGGACTCTCAGGCTGGTGTGCAATGCCCAGTGAAAATGTCCAAATTTACATTATTCTTGCATACAGTATAAAGCCTGGAAAATAAAAGTGCCACCCCTTGAAAAGAAAGACTGAACAATGTATTCCTTAAAAACAGATTATCTCATTAAAGAATGAAAGGTCTGGTAAGAGAAAAAAATATGCATAGTTGCTTTATGGGATATATTTTAATTTTTGAGGAAAAAATAAAATAAAAAAATGGTTTCAATATATTTTTGGTATTGTACTAATATATCATGTATACCCTTTCTGCTTTTCTTATTATTTCTTCCTCTCTCTCAGATAAAATTACAGTTTGAAGCACTAAATGAAACTGGCACAAAAGCAGCCATTATTAAAACAGGGCTGAAAAACGAAAAAAAAAAGGAAAGAATTCTGCTTTAAAAGCATGTACAGGAAGGGTTGAGATGACTTCAGTAAGAACCCGTAGGGAATGCGAACTACAGAATGAAGGAAATGGATTCCTGTGACACATAAACAAAAGGCAAATGACTAATATATTTACATATAACATGTGGTGTATTCATTGCCCACCATGGTGACAGAATTGTTTATTTCATTTATAATTTATACAGCAAAACCTTATTATATGTGTAACTAATTTGCCTGATGATAATATGCAGTAGGAGATTAGGTTTCCATTATATTCAGTCATTAAGAACAAAAGATTTTCATTTGTTGGTTAATTTTTTTCTTAGTTCCCGTCCCACAGAAAACACCCTATACATAAGTATATTTCTCTTAAATCATTATGATGCTGAGCTAAGTAGAAAGCAGTGAGGAACTTCTGGAAAAAAGATTCCTATAAAATCCCTCACAGACAAATCCACCTTTTCTTCTGGAATTTCCTATGATATCAGCAATAACAATCTACAAAGAACCCCTCACAGGTGACGTGCATGTAGCAAAAAAAAAAAAAAAAAAAAAAAAAGAAATAGAATAAATATAGGCTCCAGAAAAGGTTTCCTCTGAGAGAAGGGAAAAAATAATCAAACATTTTAGCAGAAGCAGCATTAGGATATGTGACTAGACAGTCCATCTCAGACTACAGGGAGCGGGTGGGTGTGTAGGCAGTGATGAGGGAATTATCTTGATGTATTTTCCACTGTGGCACATGAGACAGTGCAATTCTCTGAAAGGAATTGCTAGCACCAAGCCAGTAATTCCCCTCTGTGGTATTACAAAGTGTGTGTATTACAAAGAGGGAAGGGAGTGTGTGGGAGAGGAACCTGAGAAGTGCTGTGCGTGCTTCCAACACTGTGAAGCGTGTACGGCCTTGAATTAATGCAAACATGCTTACCAAAGCATGAATGTTGTGTCAGAAACATGCATATGTGCGCATATGTTCTATGTGTGCTTTTTTAGCTTTCAGAGAGAACTGAAAAACCCAACTCTAATAGATTTGTTTGGCTGTGCACTTACTTAATCCTTTGCAAGTCTAGTTTGCATCACATAGTGAAATCAGCCTATTGCTGAAAAGGAGAAAAACACTCTCAAAAAAAGGGGGATATTTTCCTGTTTAACAAAGAGCTCTAAAGCACCTTCTAAAACAGCAGGTCATACCATTTCAGTGTAAAAATCTGTGCAAAGATGTCATAGTTTCTAAAGAGTGTGCTAATACGAGAACTTTTTTTGGATGAAGTGACACTCAGTGTTGTGGGTATACATAAAAAACCTGAAACATTTGCAACCTAAATTAAGGTATTGCAAAAATATCTCCTTGTGGACACCCTGCTAGTCATCATAGTTTGTTAACCCATGAATACAGACAAGTCTGAAATTTCAGGGGGCAGTTGAAAAAGTGCCTCTCAGCAAGCAGAGAGTGAGCAGGTAATGGACACTGGCAGTTTTCGGGAAGAGTAGCAAGAACATGCAATGATACAGTCTGGGGACCAGCCATTTGGGCAGCAGTTTAGCAGAGGAAGACAGCAAAACTCGTGTTCTGGTGGACACAAAGTTGACCATGAACCATCAAAATCTGCTTGCAGGAAAGAGGAAGATGGAACCAGACTCTTTTCAGTGATGCCTAGTGACAAGAGGCAATGGCCTCAAAATGAAACACAGGAATTTCCATTTAACCTTAAGGGACAATATCAGAGTGCCCACTGAGTTGTGGAGACATGATTTTTCAAAATGTTAAAAACAAAAATATGTTCCTGGGCAACTTACTCTTGTTCTCCTTGGGCAGGGGTGAATTGGACTAGGTGGTAAAGAAAGAAGCCATTCAGATGACAGTGCTCCACATACTCTGAATACCTTCAATTTAACTTTTTGACAGGGACCAAGCAGGGTTTAGTTGTGCCTATAACTGTCCCCACCCTGTAGTTCCTTGAAGTACAACTCAACCAACACATGAAAAACTTGCACACTTTCATCTTGGCAGTAGCAAAAAAGTGTTTTATACTGGTCTCACTATTGCAATGGTTCAGAAATTAATTCTACATCTGAGGTATGCAAATTGTGCTCATTATGAAGATGCTGAGCTGTAAGTGGCAGTCTCTGAAGAATGAGACATAGAAACATGAGCAACATCAGCTTTCTAGAGTTGGTTCTGAGTAGTTACATCCAAAACAACAGAAAGACACTAAATGCCTGTTTTAGCTGCCTGCCTGCCTCCTTTCCTCCTACCCCTGTAGCTGCCAGAGCTGTACATGTATGAACTGCAATGTTGAGAGTGTTATGGTATCATGCCCATGAGGTTGCACAAGAAGAGTCGGGTATTTTTTGTTCACTGAGTACCTGAACTCTTTGGCTATGGTAAAGTAGCATACCTCAGATGACTTCAACAGAGCTCTTCTGCCTTATATCAGTGTATAATGTCTGTATTCATTTAGTCTCTCCTGGAAAGATTTGAAACTAACTTGAAACAAATATAGAAGTGATCCCTTTTTCTGACCATTGTTGCTGATTTAGAAATGATGCAACCTGTAGAAAATTGTAGAGTTTTTAGTTGTAATGTGTGTCCTTATCATATTAAGTCTGTAGTCATGTAAAAATTGGAGCTCCCATCTAAAAGAAAAGAACCTAAAATACAAAGTATTTGGCACTCAGAAGCAAGACCAGATTTATATTTAGTGTAGGTGGCAAGGGCAACCCACCACAGGGCACAGCTGAGCCCCTCAGCCACAGTGGGGGCACCTCGGGGAAAATGTATTTTTAAAAAGCAAACAAAATGCCACATGGGCAGAGAAAGAGGGAAATAAGTGAGAAACAGCAGTGCAAACACTTGAGGGTTTTTCTGTCAGAAGAGTGGGAGGGGGATGAGGTGCTCCAGGTGTCAGAGCAGATATTTATTTCCCTGCAGCTTGTGTAGGAGACAACACCAGAACATCTACCCTCCCAGGGCAGTGGAGAACCCCATGCTGGAGCAGGTGAATATTTCTTCAAGGAACTGAAGAAATATTCTCTGGAATAGCTCACATAGTGAACCAGGTTTATCCCGAAGGAATGCAGCCCCTGTGGAGCCCATGCTGGAGCAGTTCTTGAAGAAATGTAGCCCATAGAGAGGACCCATGCTGGAGCAGGGGAAAAGCATATGGAGGAAGGAACAGCAGAGAGGAGTTGTTATGGATTGATTTCAACCCTCACTCCCCATCAGGGAGGGGGTACAGGAGCTGGGAACAAGGCACCGAAACTGAGCATAAGAAAAAGGGGAGTGGAAGAGAGGTGGTATATAATTATTTGGCTTTGCTCCTCACTACCCAGATCTATTTTAAATGTCTAGAAATTAATTTTCCCAAAATCAAATGTGTCTTACCTGTGATTGTAATTGGTAACTGTTCTGCCTGTATTTATCTCAACCCACAAGATTTTTTATCCTGTTTCCTCCCTGCACCTTGTTTGGGAGGTGTGGTGAGTGAGCAGCTGGGTGGGAGTTTGAACCTTAACCAAGGTTAATGTACTGTGCTACTCTGCTGTAAGACATATTTGACAATTTGCTTTTCTGTTAAGTGATCTCTAAGTCTCCCTAATTCAAAATTTTACATTGAAATATTACTGAACCATTTCTATTAATTTATTTATCTACTTACTTTTGATGGACAGTAAATTTGTTGAAAAATTCCCTTTGGGAAGGACTTGAAATATTAAAAAATCTAGGTCAAGTTTATAGTTTAAGAAGAGAAATAAGGATTACATTTTGATAATGTTTTAAAATACTATTTTGATACTTTGAAAGCAAATATTTGATCATTTTGGTTCCAAATTTTTCATTTTTCTTAAAAAGTGGCCTTTGATTTAGAAAAAGAAAACAAATATTTATATCCTCTTCAGTATCATTGTATATCTTAGAAGACCTCTGTTAATGCTGAAAATTATTTTGAAGTTTAATCTAAATAAATTTTGAAGTGTTTTTTCCCCTCTAAAACTAGGAAATTAATTATTCCTTGTATCATGTTATAGGGGATGGAGGGGTTGTTTTGGCTTGGTTTGGTTTGGTTTGGTTTCGTTTTCCCCAAATTCCCCTTTCAGTACAGGTGTCAACCCAAAGTATCTTTTATCCACTTTGTTTTGGGACTGTTCTCAAGGGTAGCACTGACTGTAGATTCTTTCCCTACTCTCATAGATGCTAATCTTAGTTCCCTGTACACTTCAATTTTAATTTTTTTTGTTGAGAAATAACTTGCAGACTTCCTACTTCAAACTTCCATTTCCTGTTAATGGTCATATGTCTACTCTGGCACTAGTCTTTGACTGGTAACTTCAATCCCTAATTTAGATGGTGTAGTGGGAAAAGTATTTGCTACAAATCTGACACTGTGTATTTTATGAGTAATTTGACTGCTATTTTCTTGAAATTCTTAAAAAAATCTTAATGTCCTATCTTCATGAAGCAGCATGAGAATCCAGTTTACATGTCAAAAGAAAAAAATCAGCCTTAGCTATAAAGCTTATTAAGAAAGTCTCAAAAATTAAAAGTTAATTGACTCTACCTTTGGTAAATTATTCTCTTAAATCTCAAAGCTATAGTTCAATCTTATTTTATTCTTAATTTTCCATTCTCTTGGTCCAACAAGTATTGCCTTGCCAAGGGTTCATGAATATTCTAAGTTTATGGGAAAATGTTACGTATCTTTGTTTTCTTTTCAGATTGACTTGTTTTATATTATCTTAATGCCCACCAGGCATATAAATACCTAGGTACCAGAGAAGACAAGGAAGTTTCCTTACACAGATAAAGCTTAACTGAGAAAGTGGCAAAACTCTTTTACCAGGCTCATGCTCCCTGCTCAGTCCACACGTCAATTTTGGCCCATGGTGAAACAGCAGGAGAAGCATGAGCAGCAAATGTCACCCCTGCAGGAGACACATGGGGCTCCATAATCCAAAGGTGGCGTTAGCCTCAGCGGTTGTGCTCTACACTGCTGAGTAAATACACCCACTCTCCTCTGGCCAGGTAAAGCTACTCTATTTCACTACAAGCTATGGGCTGGAGCTCCATGTGAGCATGGTAGAAAAAGGAGTAAATTGAATTTTTCAATAGCCATGATAAAAGCGGTTTTGGTGCTTGGAATGGAGTATCAGGAGATCAGTCTTCATCTGGCATTGACTTGTTCTATGAGTGCTGAGCTTTTCTGAAAGCTTTTTCTTTAGATGCTTCTTTCTTTACCCTTAATGAAGACAAATGTTCTCCAATGCAAAAATCCTCCTATAAGGCAGCATCAAGGACTGAATAGGTCAAACATTCACTTGTAAGTGATTTATGCATTGGACATTTTCCTATTGCAAGCAATGTCAAGAGCACTAAAATCTCTGTATGCTTCCTATTGTGCCAGAGTAGTGACTTTGGATGTAAAAACATGGACTTTAAATAAGTGTGTACAAGTTATATCTATTTCAAACAAGAAAATGCACAAGTGATGAAAATAAAGGCAGATAAATATTCAGGCTCCTTTATATATGGGATTGCATTATATATTGACAAATGGATAAAAGAGAGCTGGCTGTCCTGGGGGTTCCTAATGAGATATGGACTCCTTTACTTTTAGGTCACCCTTGTGAATCCCAGCAAGGTCAGGAACCAACAAAATATAGCCTGAATTGGCAATGGCAGTCCAGTTCCTTACTGCCAGATGTTCAGATAATAAAAGTAACTACAATGACTGGCAGCATACTATAGTCTTGTCAGAGAATCCAAATTAGCTTCCCCACCAGCTACTGAGAGCCCATGGCCTCTCATGAAGCAGCTCCTTCAAAAGCTGGTCTGAAACATCTGAGGAAGTTCCAGAATAGCTTCTTGTGCTGTATCCCTTCTGCAGATGTAGAAAAGACTCCCCTTTCTACAGCTATCCGTTCAAAACTAATTTAATTTCCATCACAGATTTAAAACAACAAGAACATACAGCAGTTTGTGCTAGCATTGACCATGAGAGGGAATAAGCAGCTAATACATCACTCTTTTCATCTGGGATTTGTTGTTCATCATAATTCAGTGTGTAATGGTAAACCAACACCTCACTATTCAGAGTTTATTTGCTGTGATATTGCCTGAATATCAGAGGCTCCTTCCGGTGGACTAATCAGCCCTCTTTATCAGATGAAGGTGTATATTCATGATCCTGTTGGGACAGATAGGTTCTCTATAGTTTGATAATAAAAATATGTGCTAATGAGTCTCCTTACTCTTGATTTCTTACATGAAGAAAGAGGAAGAGTGGGGATTATTTACCCACAGGTAAAGTAAAAAACTATAAAGGTAAAAGGACTTTCCATGCAATATACTGCTCAAATGTAATAATCCCTGAGATGCTTATTTTAGTAAATGAATCAGTCACACTGTGCCAAGGAAGGGAGCCATCTATTACCGTGTTGTAAATGTTAAAGACCCTATTTAGAGCCTTTATCTCTGGACAAAACAGAGCCATTTTTGCTGATATTTGTATGACAATAATAATGGTACCTCACTAAGTTGTGAGTAGTTGTTACAATTGCAGTTTGCCCAATTCATTTTCAGTGGTCATCAGGGAAATTCATCTAAAACAACCAAAAAAACATAGATATGTTTGCATCATATTAATAAGAAGAGAAAGCAAGCTAGCTGCCAATTGGCAGCAGAGTATGTTTTGGTGGTTTGATAAGGATACTAAAGAGTTTATGATGTGACAGATGTTTCACTACACTATTGTGAAATGAATAGATTATGAGAAGTAATTAGATGTACATTGGAATCAATGCTGTTATCATCGAGGCCTTCGGGCGATGCAATAGATGAGAGTCATGGCAGCAGGTGGTCCAATGGCTCCGAGACAGGAAGACACACCGCAGGAGACTGAGTGACAGGTTTCGCAGATCCAGGGGGTGAGAGATCTGAGCTATTGCCTGCATTTGTAATCTTTACTCATGTATAAATAATAACAACTACACTATTGACTTCATATGCTATGTCATACCCTCTGCTACCCCCTACACACACACATACACACACATATACAAACACACACACGTATGCACACATATTCTGCAACTTTCCCCTCAGTTAAAGCTATTCTTTTATTTTCACATTAAAAAAAAATCATCCCTTTGATTCCAGTGCCAACTCAATGTTCTTGGATGAAAACGCTTAAACAGAAAACCTGGCAAGAGCTTTGAATACGGTGCGGTGTATTGTGTGCCTACTGCAGAAATGTATATGCACTTTCCATGGAAAACTTAACAGAAAGTGAGGTTCAAAAGGCACAGCTCTCATTATGCTGCTCTTTTTCAAGCTTTTCCTTATTTTCTTTTTTCATACAGCAGGTCTCAAACAAGGAATTATCAGTATCATGTGTGAATTGCCTTCCTAAAGGAACTAGCAACCTGAGTCATCAGGATAGATAACACAAAATCTGCTGACTCTGGGAAGATTTGTGTCCTGACCCAGAACCTCAGCTGTTACATGTCCCCTGAGCTTCAGCCTGGAACTTCTGGGTTCTCCTGTACCAAGTGGAGTAGATAACAATGAAGACCTAAGGTAAGTGCCACTAGCAGTCAGCCTCTGATCCCATGAACAATTCATAGTAACAGGGGGTGTCTCTAGAAAGCCCTTTGGTGCTGCTGCTTGTTAGTCCCTGCCTGCAGGTTTTTTGCTGTGAAATCTTTTATTTTGTTGTTGAGGAGAGTGACAATGTGATAAAAAGAGAATCTTGAGACATTAAAATGTATATTTCAATATTCTGAGTGTAAACATAAATACCAAGATTTTTCTTTGAGGTGTATGAATATCAATGCATATATAGTCATATCTGTGATGTATGTTTGGGTAAATCATTTGTTCTGTATGAATACCTACCATGGATGGAGATATGTGTAATTTCAGGTGGTGAAAGGGAAAGAAGGAAATCCAATGTTATGGAAAAGAATAATACTCAACCACCAGCATAACAAGATGAACTATGATGGGTCTTGGTAAATAAGGGTATAGGGCAAAGCTGTCAAGAATATATAGATATAGATATAGATACAGATATAGATATATAGATATATAGATATATAGATATATAGATATATAGATATATAGATATATAGATATATAGATATATATAGATATACATTTATACATATATATATATGCATAAAGCATGAAAAAAAAATGTTGGTCTAGTATTGTAATTTAAGCAAATTTGACTTAGCTCATAAAAACCCTTAAGAAGACCTAATTAAGTGTCTTTACAGTGATAGTTATGTTTAGACAGATTGGTCTGGGGAAAACATAGAGGTTGGGACACTGTACAAATACAAGATGAGACCCTGAGATCAGAAACATATGTTTTCCCTGTGTGAAAGGGTATACAAACAATTATCCACTTATCAACAAATATCTCCTATGGGTCCTGTCTCCCAGAACCATACACAACCTTGCCATTATACCACCAGAGAAGCAAAGGACCTGTCAAACCTGTTGAGCCAACTTTCAGCCAAGTGACACCTCCATGGGGCTAACAACATTGAGGAGCAAGGTAGAAATCAAACAGAGCTTGTCTGGAGTGATGGGACTGCAAAACCAAGTTCCTTTTCTGAAAACCTTGGTCATTGCCTGTGCATTACCTGCTAGACTAAGTTGCTAATTTAAATAGTGAAGCCTCAAGAGGCCCGTGCAATTGGGGTAGCCAATCTATATCAAAAGAGGTGAGGAAACCTATTGCTTGGTTGATTGAATCTGACTGAGGTGCAATTTTCTGTACTGATAACCTCCTTTTTAATTCTTTTGTTCCTCTTCTTTCCAAATTATCTACACCCTCGGGTACTCTGAAAAAAATGAGATCTTACCCAGTAATATTCATGCTTTTGTTGGCCTGTCTTCAACCCTGACAGGGTGTGAGCAGCACCACTAACACCAGTGGTGTACTCAACTGCCTGTGTCAGGACTGAACCTGTCCTACTAATTCCAGAATATCGAATTCCTTTTGTATCTTTGCTCAGGAAGGGCTTGGTAACCGTGACCAAGATTGCACTTGGTGAAATAAATTGCAATTATTAAACATATTAAAAATATGTGTATGTCTTCTTTAAATTGTACAGCAACATGCACTGCAAAATAGACTATCCAGAAAAGAAATGCATTATTCTTCTAAAAATTAATTCTAAGATCCTTAGTTGAGTACTCCTTAGTTTAGTACTATGACACAGGCAGACAATATGTTACCATTTTTTTGACTTTCAAGTGTCTTGAGTATTGCCAGAAACTACATTCAGTTTCTACCATCAAGGCCACCTGGAGGTAAGTCCTCCTAATCAGATTTCATGGGTCAATGCAATGCCCTGAGAGGAGGAAATTCTGAGTGCAGCTCTCTCACTCTTCAAGCAGGAACCAAATCACTGTGGGGCATTGTCTTAACAGTATTGACATTTCCGACTTTTAAAAAGGAACCGGCTCACAGTCACCCCTGGATGTCTCTGGTGTCAATATAGAACCCAGGGGAACTGTGAGGTCTAACAGCCTTTCCCAGATTCTTTCCCTGTTCCCCTGCCTACACACTGTATAGCAGGATTAACTCTATCCCAGCCAAAACCAGTGCAGGCAGTAAGGTCACAAAGGAAAAGTGCCCTTCCCTGCACACACCAGTATCAGCCATTTAGGGATATCCTTCATGTCAACCTTCTTGCCATTTTCTCCTAGGCTCCCTTGTTCATTTGTCTCCCTTAGCTTGCCTTTACTTACATCTTTTTTCTCTTTGCTTCTAGACCCTGGAGCCCACCACCAAGTCATATTGCCCTTACATTCTTGTCACACCCATGTACATCTAGGAGAAGATCTGGAAGAAAAATGGCTCTGGAAACAGCAGAGAATGTCTCAGTAACTTCAGTAGCAAAACCCCTTATGTCCATACTCTACCTCTAATTAAATATTGAGATCTCTGTTGAAAATTGTATCCTTTACAAATGCTAGCAAGTGATTACACATGTATAAGAACCTACAAGGATAATCATGCAGGTGCTTTTGGAAGAATGATGAGAGTCATATTTTCAGCAACAGTTCTATATTAACTTGCAAATTATTTGGGATAGAACCTGTGTATCCCTGTGTTGATCTAAAAAGGCCCTTACAATCATTGGACAATATGGGATCATAAACAGTAACAATCTTCCAAGATTAGGTCTTTCACAGTTAAGGTTCAAAGGCTCTTCCACAGTGAAAATGTTGTTGAATCATCAACCATTTGCTGAACTTCCTGACAAAGCCTCTGCCTAAGGGATAAAAATCAGGTGAGGAAGGGTCTGTGGTTAACTACACAAGCCTTTTTAAAGTTGCTGTGTGATAATAATTAATATGTACTTAGCTCCTCAGTAGGTTTTGCTGCAGTCCTGGCTTTCTACCGTATGTGAGGCTCTTTTTGTCTTGTCACAACTCTTTTGTTTTCCAGAGGGTTTTCCTATATAATCACTTCTTTTCAAGGAGGATTATTTTATAGGCTCCTTTTGCCACAATGTCAACATTTCTAATTTGAAGGAATCATATCTTGTAAATGCCAAGAAAAATGCTATGACTATTACATGTATCTAAGGCTAATTTTTTTAACATTTGTTTAAAAATCTCTGCTCCTCCATTGCATGTTTTGTCTCTACACATGAAAATGTGTACAGTCACATTCAAACACATATTTGTGTATATGATATGTACCACCAAAGACAAAAAATGACATTAATTTTTCCAATCTTTCACCTGTCATCAGTTTGATGGCGAAGTCTATTTACATGGTAGCACTGAAAGAATAGGGCTCAGTATTTGAAACCCACTGTGGGAGCCTGACACTGGCAATGCAGGGATAGTCACACTGTGATGTCAGTGCAGAGCATATCAAGCACAGGGTCACTGCTATCACTGGTATCTCCTTGGACAAATTTTCTTGTGCAGTTTCACTTTCCCCTTCTGTCCTTCAGATAGAGAGAAGTCATGGAGAAATAATGTATTTCTACAAAGCCCATAATACTCAAAAATCAGACAGGGTTGTAAGAATATTTATTTGATGTAAAAGATACAGTAAATGTTGAATGAAGATGTTCACAGTGTCTGACACATATAGAAAGTGATTGATTATTTGCATATCACTGTGATTCACCACATTTTTCCCTGGGATAAATAATATTTTCTGATCTAAACTACTCACAAATAGAAAAGACAGAAGACATCTAAACTTCAATATTTAATTCCACTCTGGAGCTTAGGCTACAAAAAGATGTATGCTGGACAGTTCACATACCACTGGCTGGAAATGCCTTCTGTACTCCAGCAAATCTGTTTTGCTTGAATAGCTCACCTTCCCCAATCTTATGTAAACCCAAAAGTAAATAAAAAAAAAAAAAAAAAAAAAAAAGAAGCTTTTTTTTTTTTTAACATGCTTATCTTATAGTCTGATTACTAGGAGGCATCAGAAAGGCAAGGAAGATGCTCAAAGATTCCTCATGGACTAATGCAACTTAACTTTTATACTTAATGAGTGCATGTCCACAGATTTGTTGAGTTACCCAAGCAGTACCTAACTGATTAGGAGCTCATCCAAAGGAAGTAATGACAGAAAGATATTTTAAGAGATTTAAGTATTCAACAAATAGGAAACCCCAAAAACATTGGGTTGGCATTCCTTAGTTTCCTGAAAGACCAAGAACATTGCTGAATCTGTAGACTTACTGTGGTTGTAGTTTTTTCTGTTTTTTACCTTTGATGACCTATACATAAAGAGCAACTTCTTGTCTGATGCTAAATGTAATGACAAGGAATAAGCTGTCCTCTAATTGCAAGACTGATTTTCCTGCAATTTCAGGGCAAGCCTATTGTCTGTGTTCAGTTGCAAGTAAAAGTTTGCTCTGCAAACTTATTAATGAAAAATGAATTATAACTAGATTATACAACAAAAATATTTTGGAATTTTGAAGGAACATGAACTATATTTTACTTAAATGAATGAACCACAGAATAATATTAATGAAAGATGAGCTACAACTGGGTATGTCTGCAGCTACTAAAAAGGTGTCACACCTAATATCGATGCTTGTCAATGACAGAACTTGTCTTGCTCTCTGCTAATACCTGAGACCAAATAGAAAGTAATTCGCCCTGCTTTTCTGATTTTGAATTTATTGAAAAAATATCAATCTACCTATGGAACTATATAGCATATTAAGCTAGTCATTTTAAGAGTGGAGTAACTCATCTGAAGTCAATGGAGTCAAACTGGTGTAAATAAAGTGGGGATAAACTCATGCACAAAGAGTTAAAGTCAGTGGTAAGTACCAGGATATACCCTTGGAGGGTGAACATTTAGAGACTAATAATTTCACTCCATAATAAGAAATAATGTTTCATAATGCTCTTAATTCTCTCCTGGCATTCCATTCATCAGTGCACAGCTATAAAGCTAGGCACTTAGTTGGGATCATGTAAGTAAACATAGTAATTTCATACTTGCTTTTAATATTGGAACCACTAATAGATGCTATGCTCAAAAAGCATAAACAAACCACAAGACTTGCTAATCAAGGTAAGAGCCATATGTACAAAATAAATGGAGTCTTTTTCACCTTTGGCTTGAGAAAACAAAAAAGAAAGGGATTTCAGCAGTATTGTCTTTAATCCAATTTACTTTGGATTTAATCTCCAAAACAAGGCTGGCCTGCTAATTCCCAATTATAATGGCACATGTAATCAGAGTCCTCATTAACAAAGACTGACTATATTGTCTATTAGCAATGGAAATCTGAAATGCAAATTCAGCAAATCAAAACGTTAAATGAGCTCTACCCAAGATGCTTAGAGCTCCTGCCAGGGCAGCGCATGCTGGCCGACACCTGCCCTGAATTCTCCCTCCAGCTGAATGTTTCATTCTGTTCCAGTCTTTGCCTCCTAATTGACCTGCTTATGATCTCTGCTACAATTAACATATGCTTATTAGTAATGGCTGGTTAAAGATTTCAAACTGCCGCAGTTTACAAAGTCTAATAGAGATGGCACACCGCAGGAAAGATAAGACCACTGTTTTCCTCATCAGCCGTGTCATAGTGGTTTGGTTTCATGTGATTCAAATGAGATAATTTTTCACATCATCTGATGTCTGCAAACCCATTCTAATTGAAACTGGAAATCTGCACACAAAGTGGCTTAAGGCTCCTGGTGCACTAAATGAAAATCAGTTAGGGAATAGGAATTTTTTTCCCTGTAACCACATGCTTAGCAGAGATGGGAAAAAGATTTTTTTAGAAAGAAGGGGACAAGGAAACAAAGAGGGAGAGGGAGTAAAAAGCTAGTTTGATAACAAACAAGAAAATACCCTACCCCACTGTATGCTTGGTCAAATTCCTTAGTCCATTTCATAGCTGTAAATAAAGGTTTATAGACAATGAATCATCAGTTTAGAGATAATGAACTGAAGGATTTTTCTTAATACATTGAAGAAGAAAAGAAGAATTCTGTCATTACCAGAGTATTGATTGCTATTATTTTTGTTCATGCTCCTTATCCAAGAAAACATTCTTCAAACAAACAAACAAACAAACCAAATCAACTAAACAACAAAACACACACACACAAAAAGAAAAAAAATCACTTAAATATGCAAAAGTGGGCTCTCATTGGATGACTACTATAATACTTCACTAATATTAAGGTAACGTCATATTGCCTACACTTTCTTATATGAAAAAGATCGTATTAATGATTTGGCAGGTCAGTCTACTTTCATTAAATTTTCCTCTGTCTTCAGTGTTTTTCCATTTTACTATCTCCAGTCTGCAGGAGCCAATGGGCAACAAATATATCTCTTCCCCCTGGTTTCATTCCAGCTTCATTAGCAATGCACTAATACTGCAATTATGTCTGATTCTCTCTCCTAACTGCATTATTATTATTTATCTAAGATTTCTTGCTGACCATATTTATTCCTATTAATTTTGTTCCTTGATTTCTCTTGATCATAATGCATTCTTAAGGAGATGATTTGGCATTTCACAGTCCTTCCTTTTGTATTCTTATCTTTGATTATATAAGCCACTTATCCCTTTGAAGTCTCATACTGACAAAATCCCAGAGGGCTGGAAAGAGGGTAAGAAAATATTTGGGTCTTGTGTTTTGTTCTTATAACCACAGCCACTTCTACTTCTTACAGACAAATGCAGTTAATATTTTTTTGTGTAGACTTTTATCCTGGTACCAAAAAAATTCAATGGCAATTTAATCTTATTTTCCTGAAAGATGTTTCCTAAAACTAATGTTTTGTGCTTCATTAAAAAAAACATGTACTCAACAACACATTCTTGAACCCAGGATACAGAATTGTGTAGTTGGCATGATCCACACATGCTTTGCAAGGGCATCACAGACACTCCGGAAAAAGCCACAGTTTGATCAGGCAACTACAATAGGCAGAAAAGATTAGGTTCCAGCAAAGGTGAGGAGAACACCAGAGAGAAAATTCATGCTCAGCTGCACAGTTGACTTGTGGGCTTTATGAAAGGATCTAAAGGAATTGGAGGATATCATTCAGTTATTAGGAAAAAATATTATTTCAATCTATAGGAAAATGTACACATTAGAAGGAAAAAGAAATAAACAAAGATATCTCCTTTTTTTTTTGAGTAATGGCCCCATTGACTTTCATATTTATTCTGAAGCTAGTGAAAAGCAGCCTGAGATGTTTTCATGTAATTGAAATGAACAAGATTGTAGTAAAAGAAAAAAAATTATATACTCCTTGAAAAGAAAATGCTCCCGTGCCTCTCAACTTCATGGCCATTATAATCAGCCTTGCACTCTTTCAACAAGACTAAAACTTCTAGGACTAAATAAAGAGTTAGTATATTCAGCTGCAGAGCTCCAAAAACTTTTGCTGCCCTTGCTGTGTATGGTTATTAACTTTATAGGATGTAGACTTGATCCTGTTTATATTAGAACTACCTTTTCCCTTTCCTTTCCATTTTCCCTGCAGCTAGAAGCATAATTAATGCAAGAGTGGGATTTAATTTACTGAAAATTAGCTAAGTAAAAGTCATGGCTCTCACTTCAAGTGCTCTCCAAGGCTCGCTTTCTAATCAGCAGAGGGAGAAGCATAACCAGAATACGGTTCAACCCATCCCAGGATGGGCATTGAAGGTAGGGAGATGGGTTGATGTTTTCCATTTCTACTGATTGTAAAGGAAGTCTCAACTGTAACTTTCAACTGTTAATTTTAAGTAACTCCTGAAAGAATGGGTTATGATATCCCTCAGGAACATAACTTCACAGTGTGTGAAAAGGGATGTAAGAGGAATAAGAATCCAGCATTTTGAATACAGTATTTGGTACAAGGAATTTCTCACTGCTGTTTCCCCGGCCATCCAGCCTGGTACCACATTTCCAAAGGGATTTGTTTAAAGAGTGTCCTACATTTTCCACTATCTGAAGTGGATGTTGTTCTAACTATTTTACAGCAAGGCTATGAAACATGTTTAAAATTAGCAATATCCTTTGATTTGATTTGATTTGATTTAGCAACACTTCCAAATGCTCAGCAGCACATTGCTGTTGGCCACACTACTAATTTTTCAGAAAAAGAAACTGGAAGAGGCAATTTTACAAACTTATATATCAGCATTCTGAATTGAGTCTTTGCCTGTGTTATTTGGGCACCAAGAAAAAAATAAGAGGGAAAAGTGAGTGCTCAGTCTTTTCAGTACTTAGGATCAAATGAAGTACAGAATGAGATCTTATGATTGTTCATAAGTTCACAGCAAAAATAACTTTTGATTCCTATCGGTTCATTGCATTTGACACTGAGCTTTGTTAAAAGTACTTAGACTCCCCTGTGGCTTGGGATACTTGCTTCAATAAAAATATTACTAAAACCCCAGAAAAACTTTTCACACCATAAAGCAGCATAAAGACTGTTATTTGCATTTAATTTTCATGCAGGCATATGCTTTGAAGGATAATTTTTTAAGTTTAGTTTAAGTGTAATAAAATTAAATGCAGATTATCAGATGAGCATGAATTAAAACAGCAGGTTTCACCTTTTTCACTGTCAAAACCTTTGAAATATGAAAACAATATCACACAGATGTTGGTATATTTCCATTGATTTAAAAAAAATAGTTGCGTAGCTGAACTCTGGCCCTTGGTCATAGTTTCTGCAATTGAATAGAGATTTAGGCATTTGACTGAAAGCAGAGTTCAGTTCCATCCTTTTTCTCTCCAAGTAACCCAAAATATGGTGTCATCAAATTTATTTTTTAAATCTTTTTAGCTATCTGCCCAACAAAAAATTTAAAGAATAAATGTCAATACTAAAATATAATTTTTCACTCCTACACATGCCATTCTATGTGGTGTTTCATGGAAACACATATGGTTCTTCCTGCAAAGAACACCAAACCTTTTTTCATTCTCTGCATGGTGGCAAATGCTCTTCTATGAAATCATTCAGCTAGACCCATGTAAACTTGGCTTATCATTCAAACTTTGCTACAGACCTTCACAGCAATCAGGGATAACTCAGTTGATAGGCTCTAATCTGAAGAATTGTAAAGAAACAAAATCATGGGTGAAGTTGATGTGAAGGGAAAATAGCTGCTACCTCAGAAATGGAGATGCTTAATTACTGTGAACTCCACTTGACCACTTTTTTTTTTCTTTTTTCCTTTTCTTTTTTTAAAGAAGAGAATACTTCCCAGTTTAGCAGTTTTTTGGAAAACGTGTTTCTTCTTATCATGAAGTGCTTGGATACAGTGGTAATGGAAGCCCAATGGACACAAATGTGCTACTGTTCTGCAGCTGCTAATGAAGTTAGCTCTTGCATGTGCAGTTATCTCTCTCTAAAGGTGCAACAGTGGTAGCAGCTATCAGGGACAGCTGAATCTGTATGGGCACTCTGGGATTTTCTCTTGTGGTTCACAGGACAAATAGTGACAACCTCTGCTCATGTGCTCCTTCTTTCCTGATTGTGTGGGAGGTTATATGCCCGATTAAATTGCTACATTCCAAGGAAATTCATCTAATCTGTTTGTAGTAAAATTATTCCAGACTGTAAGTAAAAGTTAACATTCATTTCAATCCTTGAAAAGCATAGGCTTTTATCTCCAGATGGAGCTTAACCTGCAATGCAGTCATGTTCTAACAAGTAAACCTAAGTGTGCTTTTTTAAATGAAGTTTCTCTTTGGTAGGAAGTATATTTGTGTTGTTATATACCTTACTGTTACAAAGAGCAAACTTGCTGGACATTAATGGTTAAAATTTCTTTTCAGCATGTAGAATTTCATAGATAGATTGTCATAGTTTAACTGGGACCCTACAATATGTCAAGTCAGTGCGTGCTGCATATATACACCAGGTTTAGAAAGTGAAAGTAATGATTGTGTTGGATATTGGATACTGAATTTTCTTATGTTCATTGATATATTCAGATATACTTTAAATGCCTAAAACAGAGGGAAAAAGAGGAAACTTTCATATTTTTTCTTTTTTCATTTTCATTTTTGCAGATGCTGTGTTAGAAAATGGGGAAGAAAACAGTAGCAAGGGGATGAAAGTATCATCATCTTTTTTTCCTACCATGTAACCTAAAACTGTTCCAATGAAAATTTTTTACGACTATTTTTTAGAGGAAAAAGAAGGAACTCACTCCTGGGATTTGACTCTATGCCAAGCTCATGCCTTGAAATAGAATTTTAAAAATAGAAAATCTTGTATATATTGTAGAATAAATGGTGCTGCTTTAATAAGAACACTTGGAATGCAAATGAACCCTGGAACCAGTATGTGAAAATATACCCAAAATGAAAGAGAAAAGAAGAAAGCGACATAGAAGATGATTTATTTACTACCCCTCAGTTCCTAATTATAATTATTTTTGCATGGTGACGTCTTCTCCAGCCTTTTTGTTTCACACTATCATCATTATAGTGATGAAAGGGCTGTTAAATAAATATGTGATATTGTCTGTATTTTCAAGATTAGAGATGTTAATCATGGAGTCTTGGTAAATTCCATTTTGCCCTTCCAAAAGTTCTTTTCTTCAAAGAATTAAGTGCTTTTATTAACACAACCAAAAATTATCATTCCTCCGTCTCTCAAAGGACTTGCTTCTACAAAACCTACCAAGGCACTGGAACCTGATCTTAGCACTTTCAGGACTGCAATGTTTCCATTGCAGCAGCCCCTTACGGTGCTAGGGATAGTCAGGGACCAGAGGTCTCTTGTTCCAGGCGCCATGCACACTCGTCAGAGGAGCAGCCTGTGCCTCGGTGTAGTGACAGCCCAGGTGTCATGTTCAGAGAGGAATTCATCTTTCCATCACATAAGCATCAAAAATGTATATCATGAAGTACCCTCCAGAGGTGTTTGTTTCCTTTTGTGGATTGTAGTAGAAGCCTGGAGTGGTGATCTCACACAGATGGTCCTACATGTAAAGATATGTAGTTTAGGGCAGATAAATGCAGTCAAAGGGCACATTCTTCTGGCACCGTGCAAACACAGATCAGAAAGATAGTCTTGTGCTCTGAACTCTGAGTGCCCATCCTCTGGTGATGATGGACTCTTTTCCCTTAACCATTTCAATACTTGAAACAGTCTGGATTTGTCTTGTGAGAGTTCCATATCTTCTGAAGTAATATCCAAAGTACTTTCTTTACTGTGGAATAACAGTATGTAAAATATAATGGCAATGATTTCCCTAACTGGCTTCACTCCTTATTCTCCATGCAAAAAGTGAGACTGCTGACTCATTGTCTTGCTTGAATATTTTCCTCATTACACCCATTATTTAAAGAAAATCAAATAATATTCCCACCTCTGTCTATTTTCTTATATAATAGAATGTAGTCCCTCTTTTCTGTACTGCTTTGCTAAATTTGTGATTATTATGTAACAATAGTGAACATAGAAGAGAGCAAAATAGAATTTTTAGGAAGGATAAAGGATTGTAAATACCTTGAAATACATCTTCGTTTGTCATTACAATAATATTAATTCTACTTTAAGTTCTGAGAACATTAAAGGCAATATATGAGTAGTTCTATGACATATGAATGTGGATGAGAATTACATCTGCAAAGTCTTCAGTTTTTGGTGGACTTCATGTAAATTATCATGCACAATTTTTCCCCAAACCATAATCAAATATGCTAGCAACTTGAATAATTATTGTAATTGTCTTCAGCATCTGAAGACAATTACAATAATTATTTTCAGTATATTTTGGAACCTCCCTATGCACTTTTAACACTATGCACACCCACATATAAATAAAGAGCAGATTAGAAGTCTGTAAGAAAGTCTTAGATCTTCTGAATCTATTATAAAGCATCATTATTTTTTCTAAATACAAAACATGTATGAATAAGAAGAAAAGTCCTAAAATTATGATTGATTATGAAAAGTCAATTTTCACTGTGATTTTGAGACTTTCATTCTGTCAGCAAAGTCTTTGGTATAAAGGTTTTACCATATCTTGTAGGATTACCTTTGTGTTGCTAAATCAGTGTAGCTTATTTAATTAGTACCAGAATTGCCAGCAGCTAGGTCAGCTAAGAAAACATATTCCCCTGGCATCTGAGCACTGAAATACCTTATATATTGTTGCAGAGAGTTAAACAGAACTGTTAAGAGGAAACAGTTTTCATTGTGTGATTTTTTGGAAATGTAAATTTTTTTCCCTTTTCATTGTCAGGACAATTCTGATTTTCTGAAACTGGTTTCATGTGGTGTTTTATGGGGGATTTTTTGGGAAGTAGGCAACCTGATGCTTTTTTTTATGCAGTTGTTGCATAAGAGGAAGACCTCTATTCAAGTCTGTTATTCAAATAAGGAAGAGCAAAAATACAAATCTATATCCCATAGAATTTTTTTCAGTGGGTCAACTCTTTTAGTGGAGATCACTGGGCAATAGACAGAGTCTAAATGTACAGCAGGTTAGGACAGTGAAGTTAAACACCTGACCTCAAAACTCTTTTTTTTTTTTTTTTTTCTATATCCCAGAAAAATACCACAGCAAGAATTACCACTGGAATTCTGTAAACAGAATTACTGAAGTCCTCTCCACAGTCAGGGGAGGGCTTGCAGTATGAGGTTATGGGGTCATTTGCACCAATGCTTGGCACTTCCAGAGCATCCCCCTTAGGTGGTTGGGGAAAGAGTGACAGTCTGGAAGTACCCATCTTTTACCCTTGATTAATGGGGTGAATTTCACCCATGGGAGGTAAACTTGCAGGTTCTCTGCTTGCACCTGAGTAGCACATTTTATGTACTGCATAAAGCACTGCAGAAAGTCACAGAAACACTTTTTAAGAAATATAAGTAAGTGTTGGTTGGGATTCACCAGCAGACATGACAATACGGAAATTAGCTAGGTAGGGTGGCCACTAGCTCATCAGCCATATTGCATTGCCCTTTTTATCAGGACAGCTGAAAATCTCCTAACTCTTACGTGAAGACATGGAACTTGTAAGTAGTGATTTTTTTTTTCCATATGTGTTTTGTTTATGTGTGTTGGTGCTGATTTTAAGAGCTCAGCCTAAGGGAGGTAGTCAGCTCTAAAACATATTTAGTTAAAAAACAAAATAAAGCCCACAAATTTTGGATATCCTTTATAAGTGTAGTGAGGCACTGGAACAAGTTGCCCAGAGAAGCTGTGGATGCCCCATTACTGATCATATTCAAGGTCAGGATGGATGGGACCTTGAGCAGGTGTCCCTGCCCATGGCAGAAGCCTTGGAACCAGATGATCTTTAAAAATCAGCAATAGAATTTGACTGCTGTCTTTTTATAACAGTGAAAGCTAATAAATTTCATGTTATTACATTTGTCTCTTATGAACATGGAATTGTCAAAGTACTCAAAATGTACTTAAATACAGCTCACTCTAATTTTTAACAGAAGGAAAATGAAGACACAGAACAATGTGATACTTTTCCAGGAGGACATATGTCAAATTAATGACAGAAAATTCGAGTCTAGTAACTGGGTGTTGTTTTATTTTTTCCATTTTATCAGTGTTCATTGCTATTCTGATAGCAAGGAAAATTCTGGAAAACACATAATGAGAGCTTTTCCCTAGGTATTTCAGAATCTTAGTCCCCTGTTAAGTCTAGAGTAAGCATCTCTATCATCAATACAAATTTTATTTTAAGGGAAAATAAATGTTTGCTGTTTTCAAAGCTTTTTTGTGTTTGCATGTGATTTTGTTTTTCTTTTTGCCTAATTTCTTTCTGTGGATTGTCAAAGGGACAGTTATTACTCTAGGGAAGATCCCTTTATTCCACCCTTAGTCCAGTCTTTTTTTCTTTCTTATCTCTGCAGCACTCACAATGCCTTTTTAGTATTTGCTCACAGAGTTCTGTCCTCCTAGTGGGACATGGTGTGTAGTTTAAATATGTTTCTCTCCTGATATTCTAAATGACATCCAATTGACCTCATAAATGTCTTATGAGACCAAACAAACTCTATGCTCGAACAAAAACTGTCAACCAATTCTACTTTGCTTGTCCTCAGGCTGCTCTGGCATGATGCCATAAAGCATCAGTATTGATATTTTGTGGCATTCAAATTTCAAATTGTAAAGTACCTAGGCTAAGCAATAGGAGCAGAGGTATTAATACAATCTGGCCATGTCACTGTTAATTACCCCAATATAAACTAAATTTATAGCACATGGTATCTTTGGTATGAATTGGCAGCAGGCATCAAAACCTTTTCTTGACATTATCACACAAACCTAGGAGGCATTCTGTAGCTAGCATTTTGTGTAAGGTGTTTTATAGAGAAGCATGAGAGCTTCAGAAAAACTTCTGCATAGTTTTATCACAGCCTTCATCAAGATTTGTTTATTGTCAATAGTGAATTTTACCACAGCAAAAAAAAATTTTTTGTAATGTTTTATAATTTTAACTGAATAAACTCATAAATGTATTCAAAGTGTCAGGGAGCACAGCTATACTGAGCAGTATAAGTTAACATTGAGCTTAAAACTATGCCTCTAGTTTTCCAGATTGAAAGCAATTTCTTTCTAATATGGAAAACAGAACCTATCTGAAGGGGGCCTTTTACGCTATACTTTTACATTAAAACTTATCAAGTGTCTAGGGAAATGCGTTCTTGAAATCCCGTCATGATCCGTGTGTCATTGAAGACAAAGATCCAATGTGCTATGGAAATTTCTTGATGCATATTATGAGCTGTTGTTTGCCATAGTGTCTGGATAATCCTGCTTCATTTATTGGAGGGCCATTTCAGCTGCACTGTCAACAGCCTGGGATGATCAGGTCACCTTTCCCTATAAAATTATGTAAAAGCTGTCAAATGGGCAGGATTATAGGAACATTAAAGGTGCTTTAAGATTTCATGCCTATAAATATTAGCAAAGAAGATTTAAAGGCAAATTTGTCAGTACATGCCCACGTTTCTACAACCTTGTTTTACAGCACTGCAATGTTATCACCTACATTTTATCATGTAACAGTGAAGTGTTTTGGTGGGGAGCAGCTGCTTGCAGCCTTATCTATTTAATTCATGTAGCAGGAATTAGGCATTATTAAAAAAAAAAGAAGAAAAAGAGGGGTAGCTGCCTCCCATTTCTCATCCTTTGGAAATGAGTTCTTAACATTTTTATTTCACAGCAAAACAATTCAAGTCGATCAACACAAACCTTTTCTATTTGGAGGGTCATCTTATAGAAAACCATTATATATTTAATAAAGAATTTTGATTACGGCACCAATTACAAATACCTTTGCATGAGAGTAATAACGCAGCAAATAATTTTGACTAGTATTTACTTTTAAGTTGTGAACATTTTATTATGGTGTTTTGGAGTGACTGCTATTATTTATTATACATTATGAATGCCATGGGCACCTTCAACATAAATAGATATTGGCAGACCCCTAGCATTTCTTCAGAACTCTCTGGTATCCTCGTTAGACAAGCGCAGCATTTTGCTCATATTTTTGTGCTGGCAGATTTCTAACCAATCTCTTAGTTAAACAGACTTAAAGATCTCAGAGGAGGAAGAAAACCATGTTCCCCTACAATCTTTCAGGGAAAAAAAGATCTCAGAGCCCAACCAAGGAGCAGAGTAAATTGTGAGCAATGCTATGTCAGTTGTAAATGTCTGCTCTGGGACTTCATCCAAACTGCACAGGCAGCAGCAGAAGGTTTCCCATTTCTGGGAGCTTTTCAAGTGGGCTGCTGTTAAGCCAGCGTGTGTGTGTGCGCTGTCTGTCACAAATGTCCAGGTCAGATGGCAGCCCTAGATGGAAACCTGTGTGTAAGCTGTAACTGGTGCATCAGTCAGCAGAGCATGCCTCCAATGAATTTGCTCATGCAGTGTGAGTTAGGAAGGCAAATGCTTGAAAAATCCTGAATGCAATTAGGCACAACATGGTTGTTCTCTCTAAGCTTCATTAGGCTTTGCTCTTAGTTTTCACATTCCCTGTTGGCTTGGACAAATGGCCAATCTCCAGTTAGCTTCAGTGGGAGCAGAAATGTAGTGGAGGAAGAGGTTTTATCAGAAAAAATGAGAGGAAAGGGATATAGTGTCTGAGCTGACATCTTGCTGAGGAATAGGTGAAGGGAAGAGGAGGAGATGGTAAACAAATGGTTTGCTCAATGCATCTGGGAGAAGGTAAATACAGCAACTACCTACAAGGAGGCAGCAGAGGAACTTACTAACTGCATCCAGATGCAAATGCCTCTTACATCAGCCTTCAGGGTCCCCTAGAAGATAAATTGTGGACCTGACTGAAGCCCTCTGTGGATTTGCAGTGAGGGAATTGGTGGCTGTTACACAATGGCAGTAGGACTCAAAGTAAAATTCAATTGAAGCTTTCCTTAGAGGCTAGGCAAGAAGCAGCATGGCTGACACTTCAGCAGGACTTTTTTTTTTTTTTTTGGCTCAGAGTCAGAAGGTATCTCTTCAGGAAATTGGGTGCAGAAAATTTCCTGGTCAAGCAGGTCTTGAGCAGATCAAGAAAAATCTTTCCACATGCACAGACAAAAGGAAGCTAAATTATCAATATAACAGGACTCTTTGTTCCCTTTCCCTGTGTGGGTTGGAAAAGGCAGAAATGTTCCAGCCCTTACAATGTCCATTCTGGAACAGTACACAGTTTCTGAACAGTAGCCCCGCGGCAGCTGTGAAGATGATGGAAAGAGAAAAGGAGCAAAAGTCAGCTCAGGTAGAAAAATTTTAGTTTCAACATCTAAGATTCCATTGTGGGGAGAAAGAGAGAGAGGGAAAAGACACAGCTCAGAGACCTTTTCTTACATGGAATGTTCATGTGGCAAGATGCACATCCCCACAGGTGAATGCTTGTCTTTTTCTGGGAGGGGGGTTGAGCAAAAGTTGGTTTTTGCAGACAATATTATTGGATAAGAGCAAAGAAAATTGCTGAGACCACAATAATTAGATATCCACTCTTGGACAAACCAAGCTATGGTTGTACAAAGAAATGATAAAGATTCATGCAGCAGAGTTGAAGACAATGCAACTGTTGAATTTTAGGGGCTTGCTTGCTGACAGCTGCCTATAGAGTTACCTACCACATTTGAGAAATCCCATAGTGTTGAGTGAATCCTCCTAGAGTTCACAGATGTGGCACAAGAAGTCCTTTGCCTTTCTGGAGAAGCAGAATGTTATAGAAAATCTCAACATCTCAGATGGTAATAGATGTCTATGATTAAAGACATGAATTGAGCCCTGGGTAAATGCAAATGGTCCAGGTAAACTCTCGGTGCTGAGCACTAAAACTGAAAAAAGGGGAGTGCCACAACAGCTGTGGTTAAAGTCTCAAGCAGCCACTGGTAAACTGAGGCACTTGTAAGAATGCAGCAGAAGCCAAAAATTTTCCATAAATAGTTCATGCTACCCATGACCTGGTGTTCAAAGAGGTGCTGTTAATCCTCTCCCCATGAGATATTGAGTAAGTGTGATCTGGAAATAACTCTTTTGTGGATGCCAATCTTTCTGTGAGGTACTTTAGCCTATTTTTCCTGAAAAGGTTGATTTGAGAACATATAAACCCCAACATGTACCACATACTTGCCAGTAGGGAGACCTGTCAGTGAAAGAAGTATCCTTCCTTCAATACCATCTTTCACACAACATGTCCAGTTTAAAGACAGAGCAGGTACATCTCCTCATTCTTTTTAAACTGGCAAATTTCAGGCATTGACTAAGACAGTTGGTGACACAGCAAACTCCTTATTCCTTGCCAGAACTTATTTATTATTAAAGACAAATTAAATGATGGGAGGTGGGTCTTGAATAATAATATAATCCTTTAACCATTTCAATAGGATTGTCCAGAAAGGAGGTATATATGCCAGAATGTATTTCCAGTGCACTTTGTATAAAAAGGAATTGGGAAAGGGAGAAAGGAGTTGAAAGGTAGTGCTGTGAATGAGAATGTTTTTGTGAGTGGTGGGAGATGTGAGCTATCAGACCAAAAGGTGTGAATAGGTAAGACCTTGAATGTCCATGAACTATGGAGAGGCTAGATGTGTGGGTTCAGGGCTGGGATCACCTCTTATGAACTCCTACAAAGAAACAACAATCATTGGGATACACAAGCCATCCAGGGGAGAGGGCTCCACCTCCCCACTTGTATTTCTGGTTGTCCTGAGAATGATTAGATGTCTGGGAACCTGGACAGGGCAGCCCAGATAATTGTTGGTGTTTCCTGGTGGCAGGTGACCAGTGCCTCTGTTTGTTCCCCAGGGCATCTCCTTCCTTGATAAAGCAGGGTTAGGAGCTAATCAGAGAACAGCTGCTTGCTAAAGAGGCTGAAGAAGAGAGGCTCTTGCAGCAAATTGGCAGCACCCGGTTTGCAGCTCTTTACCTTCCTTGCAGGAGAGGGCAGTGGGGTCCCTGTTATGAGTGACAGCTCTCCCCAAATGTGTGGAAACAAGTGAAGAAGAAATGATGACCTGCACCGAGTATGTTATTGCTGAATGATTCCCAGGTGGGTTCAGTTAATAAAGTCACAGACAAATTAAACCACATCCCTCACATCTTGTCATTATTTCTGCATGTCTGGAACAATGAGGACCTTGTTTTTAAGTGCAAATACAGAAAATTGAGTTTAGTATATAGAAAACTATCGGGCTTTAACTGGCTGTAGAAAGTAGTTCCACAGGAGATCTGACTTAAAACATGTGTGGGTTTATTTTATTTAACAGATAGTTTTCTTTTTTTTTTATTATAAGCATGGGTGTTAATGTAGTCTATAGATCATCTTCTCTGTTTTAATTTCAGTCTAATAATTCTAACATTCAATATTTTATCAACATATTTTAGGGATTCTGGCTTCTTCACTAGTTATTTTTTCCAGATGAAAAAAATTCTGCAACCTTGTGTCAGAGTTTGAGTCCTATCATACATGCTGAGACTGCTTTTCAAAATTACATTTCATATATATATCATCATTGCCGCTATTTACTTAGCACATACTTTCTCTAGTCATACATATTCTATGAATAACATTAAATATAAACATTTGGTATCTTACACTAATGGAGATTGTTCTTGTTTGATTACATATCTCAGTCCATTCTTCATCAGAGAATTCTTGATCCAGATTGCTTTTGCACTTGATCTTAGCTTTTATCTCCCCTGAATTTATTCATCCTAAAAGGATATCAAGTGCAGATTCTTTTCATGATCTTTATCTATAATTAAAAGCTAGCATTTGAAGGGAATGAACTCAGGGGTACAAAAATTCCTCAATTTATCTCCCACAGATAATGTCTTATTTGTAAATATCTATAAACGTGTTGTTTTGGTGTATGGCTTATATTTCACTAATCTCTCAAAGGGCCTCAATATTCTTTCATTACAAATATCCTTGAGAGTCATCATGTCAAAATCATTCCACAATTAATAGAGGTTGCCTCCAAGGGCCTCAGGGAGAAGAGGGCTGTTTATAAGTGGACAAATAGGAGATACTCTCTGGCCTGCTTTAAAATGCTTCAGGACATTATGCACGTGCTGGCAGGTTAGGCTTTGGTAAATTCCCAAAAATCTTTCCTGTTCACACATGTGTTTCTATGGCACCAGAAAATTCTTCTCAATGAGATGAAGGCTTGAGGTCCTGTACTATTTTCTTACGGCCACCAAAAAAAGGAGGTAGATCCTTTGACTTATGTGCAGATGCATCTGTAAATGGGGCTTGTCAGCCTGAGGTGCAGTCCATAATTCTTGGAAAGAAACTTCTAAATCTTGTGTTTTTGTAAAAAAACCACAATACCCATCATAAATATTTCATGACTAGGTAACAGAACATATTCTTCTGCTTAATTTTTGCAATTGCTAATGAGAATTACTGGATAGTGTAAAAGTTCTGCTCACTGCTTATTTCACCCGAATTTATACTGAGTGTAAATTCCACCTTTCCATCATCATTGCTCACATTAGTGGGGAAGAATTTTCCCTGGCTAAATGTAAGCTTTCTGCTTTGCTTTGTTGCTCTTTTCAAGTTGGAGGATATTTGTTAAAGTCTAAGCCCATTGGAAATCAGACAAGATGTCCTTACTCCTTTTTTTTGTGGGATGGTATCTGGAAATTAAATATAGTAGTTCCTTGAAAATAGTACTTTTAAATAATTTAAGAGAAATTTGTATTAGCCATTTGTGGACAAAAAAATTTGTACATCTGTGTGTTTTTGTAATCATGGCTAGAAATAAGCTACTAATGTAAATTTCTGTAAGACTGAGCAGATTGTCTGGTTACTTTGTTGGACTTTACTGAGTAGTCATATAGAAGTTTCATACTGAATATCACAATCAGCCATAAAATGAGACTGTGGTGGTAACCTTAATTACAGAACGGATATCCCCTCCAGAGGATGATAATCTGGTTTGAGAAGCAGAAAGGCAGTTACTTCCCTATGGGAGTCTGGGAGCGATCCTCTCCAAAGCTTGGTGACATAGTCCTGTAAGCCTGAGATGATTTCACTTTCAAATGTATTTAAAAATTCTACAGCAAATCCATCGGGGGCGTAGGCTTTCCCAATTTCAACACAAATACTGTTTCCTTAATTTCATTCTCTGTCCTGGGAATCTGCAACAGTTCCTTCTGCTGTTGTGTCAGTTGTAGCTGCTGCTATTCCACCACTGATGAAAGAATTGGATTTAAATGTTTGTTCAGAGGTATGTAAGTTGGCATAATAATTGTGAATAACTGTGATTCTCCAGAGTGAAGGGTTTGGCCTTAGTATTTTCCAATTTACTGGGTTGATTTGGATAATTTCTTCTTTATTTATCAAATCAACAAACAATGATCATACTTAAGGAGTTGCTACTAAAAAGAAACATTTTTTTCTCAGGCTTTTATAAAGAGATAGAAATACATCTATCTATATATCTAAAATCCGTAGATCTTTCACGAGAGCTTCTATACTCCTGTGCTTAAAATTTGTTGGAAGACAAACCTGTCTGGAGTGAGTAATTCTAAAATCTGATCTTATCCCAACTATTTTTATTTTAACAGGATAAGTATTTTATTTTGAAAACAAAATATCTGTCTAGCTCTGTGACCCATGGATCCAACTCTCTCATCTACACTTCCAGACTTGTTCCAATGAAAAGAAACTACTCACAGGAATTATTTACAAGTTTTAAAAATTATCACCATATGAAGAATAATTTACCCAATTCTCATTATCTTTATTCTTTTCTTCGGGAAACACTAGACTATCCCTGCAAATTTTCATGAAACGTTGTCCTTATCCATAAAATCTGTCTGATATGAACAAAGATAAAAAAACTCCAGTTTAAAGGAAAACTATAAAAAGTCAGAGAATAACTTCCTGAGTATTCACAAAAGACAGCATTAGGCTCTCAGTGGCTCTGAGATTCAGGCTCTCAGTGGAGAAAGAGAAATACTTTTCAACCTACAAAATCTGTACAAATTACTGGGGATGTACGGACCTTTGAAAATCTTTACTTATTTCAGTCAATTTTGAGTGCATAAATGTCTAGCTTAGACTAGAAATAATGGATTTCAGACTGATAAAGTTATCACAGTCCCATCTTGAAAATCTTTATGAGATTCTATGTGAATGTTAATTCCTGTCAAGCTTCCCTTGTTCCAACTCTTTTTATGTTTCATTTTTGTGAGGTTTTCAAGACAAGGATTGGTTCATCTTGGTTCTGTGACAGCTTCATATTTCACACTCTCAAGCAAGTCAAAATGTAGCTTGCATATATATGCTTTCAAACTTTTTGGATTAAGTTGATTTAGACTAATTTATTGTTCTTTTCCAAGAGATATAGAAACCCCCAACATGCTGTGCAGGCAAGGTGTAGAGGGGAAAAGAGGTTCCTTAATGGTCTGCTCCAACCACTAAGGCTGTATTTCTGGAAAATAGCTCACAAGTGTAAGTTGCTGCTTTTGAGCTTTAGTTTTCAGTAAGAAAAGAGGTTTTTATCCATTCTTGTTATCTTCTGTTTTTTCATGAGTGCACAATCATAAGTGCCCTTCATCTGTCCAGATTTATGCCATAAGACCCACTGAAAAAATTGTTGATCTAGTGTGTTAGGCATAAATCACCTTTTATCCTTTTCCTGCAAAGAAGCCGTTTTCTGTTTGCTTACTTAATTGTTTCAGAAGCTACTTATGAACATGATTTAAAAACTATGTCATTGCAAGATTTTCCCTATTTGTTTTGCTTTCCTGACAGTTTGCTTCAAATGACAATTTGTTGTCTTGAACGTTACTACCAGCACCAATTGCATTGGTAACTCAGGCTTTCTGATCATGACTGGAGGAAAAAAAATTGATTATTATCCACTTCTTACTTCTCATGTTGATTATTTTAAGGGTTTAATTGTGGACATGCATAGTGTGGTATTTTCCTGCTATGCTTGTAGAAATCTTCTATTTACTCATTTTGGAGGAAAGAACTGACCTCCTCTTCCTCCTCTACCAACAACATGGTGAGTCTTTGCTTCTTTGCAGGTTTTGCTTTAAGCACTTTGTTTATATTTGGCTTGTCTCTTCCCTAGCACAAGGAAATTCCAACCCTGTGGATGTTTTCGCTCTCTCTCCCAGTCCTGCTGCCAAATCAGCTGCTGTTTCTGCTCATCTTTAACTGTTTTGAACAGAACATCTCCTGCAGCACATTGATTAAGTACAGGAAGCATTAGTGACCAGCAGCTCAGGGCATTGGGTTGTTATTGACTCTGACAGACCAATTTGTTTCTCCAATGTTCATTATTCTACAAAAGGGGCACATCAGACAAGGCAATTGAAATGTACAATATTGCCACCTGTCTCTTTTCTGCCTTGATTATGTACAGCCTAGGCTTCAGTTCCAAAGTACACTAAGACCTCAGAGATATGAATCGTAAAAATTGAGATAATTAGAATTCCAGACTGGCCTAACTTGGAGCAAAGATAATTAATGCTGGAACTTCCAAATGAGCACACACACTACAAGTAAATAAATTTAAAATTAGGCAAAAGTTTCTATATTTCTTGGAATTATTAGTGTGTGGTCACAGTGACACTTTGTGTTCATTGCTGGGGAATGCACTCTGCTGAAACGCTGCAGAGTGCTGGAGTTAACATCTATTATCTAATACACTCATTAACAGTGAATGACCTAATGCCTGCAGCGAGAAGACTGCAAGTAAATTTTGGGAAGATCGGGAGCTATTTATGGAGCAGCAGCTACTGGTTCGGGAAAGAAAGCCAAGAAGAGAATTACGCAGTTTGAAACATGTACTCACACTAAAACTAAAATATATATACCGACACAGTGCACTGCTACTTAATTTTTAATGCATGTACTAACATGTTTGTCCTTTGCCATGAAATGGCACGTGACTTTTCCTCACATTCACCTTCTGTCCTTGCCTGTCAGCAGACATTTGGTCTGCGTGTCTCCATTCATAAAACATAGGGACCTACTAACAAGACATTCCTGGGAGCCACAAAGATATTGAAATTCCTTAGGAACTGCTCTTGGATGCAGTCAAGAGTCAAAACATAACGCCATTGACAGATTCTGGTGCTAATTCCCAAAGTGATCTATCCATTTCCTTTTAACTATCTATGTAACAGCAGAGAACGTACCACTGTACCAGAAACTGTGACTTAATTTAAAACTGGAAAAATTCTCCAGAGAAGTTTTACTGACTTGCTTTCCCTTCCCTAAAACTGTACACAACAATGATTTTTTTTTCTTGTACCATGCTTATATAATTATTCTTTCCCACAAGAAATAATGTTTACTTCCTGCCAGTGGCTCTGATTCTCAGCTGCCCTGTGCCTCACAGCAGCAAGAAGAGATAGACCTGTCTGCTTAGACTTTCTGCACTGCTCTGGCAGTGTGAAGCAGCTGTAAACCTGACGGGGAGCCAACCCCAACAAGCCCAGTCAATTCAAGTTTACAGATGTTTTACATCACCCAAACAGTGCAGTGTGTCCAAGGCAGACCAGAGAATCTGGCCCTCCAGATGGGTCTTGGTTTTAAAACTGAAAGTTGCAAAATAAATATATTATTTGGAGCAGGTATTCAATAACATTCAGTTGATTTCCATAAGCTCTTGCAAGAACCTCCAGGCTCTGACAACAGATTTGGTTTTCTTCCTGAGCATTTAAACCCAGATGCTGATTTTGATGGATGTGTCATATACATATGGTGAGTCAGGAGCCACATGTTTCCCTACTTTATAAAACTAAGACAAAAATATACATACTTTTGATCTTTTGAAAAAGAGGGACAGGAATTTACAGAGTGTCCTTGAGTGCATTCAAGACATGTGGGGCAGCATCCTCACCAATCTGAAGGTTATAGCTAAACTTGGCTGGGATACCCTGGCTACTACTACAATGGGATTTTCTAACTGCACTCCTAGATGCCTTGAATTGGACCAGTTCTACAAAGTGAATTCTTCTCAAAAAATATCAAAGATACAGTCAGAGCCTCCCTAAAGTATGGAGGAGATTTTCCATGGACGCGGAGCTGGACTATCCTGACAGTGAATGTCCATTCACCAGACCTTTCATTCCTGAAGGTGCAGTGGACTTTCAGACTGCACAACTCAGTGGATACAGGAGTTTTTAAAAATCCATAGCAGAGTGCTTCAATTATTTAACCCAAAATATTAACTAGGTGGGTTTTTATCAAAGAATTCCTGCCCTGGCTATCTACCAAACTGATCTTCTTTAGCACTTTTTCAAGAAAGATGATTTTTTAAAAATGCCTGTAAGCAAAATTTTAACTTCCAAAAATTTTTTTAAGTTGCAAATATACTGACATGCCTATGTGTCATGAAAGGTGTGTGTGTTTCTCTGGAAAATGAAAGATGCTTTTTAACACCTGGGAGAAAACAGTCTGTATACACTTATGCTATTTCCCAAATTCTCACCAAGCTGTGAGTAGATTTGAAAGAACTAGAGAGTGCTTTGCACTTTATTACTTCATAGACATCAATTTATTGTATGAGAGATGTAAAAAGCAGTTAAAAAATATCATGTGTATTTCATTAGTAAAAAAATGATTAGTGCAATTATGATTCTTGCTTTTCTTCTAAGTTTCAACAACACTGTTTGTGCTACCCCCAAAGCTCAGTCATAAATCTCAGAAATCCTGATGATGAGTCCAAATCTTCTGTAAGACTAACTCTGTCCTTTGCAAAAACAATAAAGGAACTTCTAAATTGAGGGGGTTTGTTGTTTGGCTAATGGGGTTTTTCCTTTTTTTTTTTTTTTTAATTAGAACCAACTGTGCACTGTTGGTGATGACCTTGGAAGAGCAGAGCGGTGCTCTGTTTGTACCAGCCCGGGTGCACACACAGAGCGCCATTCATCCCTGCTGTGCCTATCTGCCTGCAGTGGCAGCAAATTTACAGGTCTGCTTCAGAGGGGTTTGGCCCTGTTTCCTCCTCATGGGACACAAATAACTCCCCTGGGCTTCAGCGAGGGTTATTCATAACCTACAGCAGGGGGTAAGGCTGTGCTGGTCCCTCGGAGGACTGCAGCCCAGATGTGGACAGCTGCTCTGTGCCACAGCTGCCTCTGTCCACAGGAGACAGGACCAGCCCACCAGGAGGAGGATAGGCCACCCCGACAGACCTGCACCTATGTAAATGACAGAGGGAGATCCTGAAAATAAATAGGAAGCTGGGGGCAGCAGAAGGAAAGATATAGTCTTGGCAAAAGCAGCTTTGGGTCAAAGCAGACACATGGAATTATCCAATCACTCATACATCAGGCGGCTGGGATGCTGATTTATCACAGAATGGAGCACTTGAAGACATCCCTATATGTCTAAGAGGAAGAACTGCCAGCCCCAGCTGCTGCTTTAGAGGCTGGCTGCATGCCATTTGACTCTCGTCAATCAAAATCCATAAATGGCAGAAGGAGGTGAAGAAGAGAGAGAAAAGGGTAGTGGGAAAAAGAGTAAACCCTGGAGGGAGGGAAGCAGAGATCTGTAGAAATATATGCTATACAGAGTGAGTGTGAAAAGGCTAATATACCACCCAGAGCCTCTCTAGCCTTGCATTAGGCTTCATTTAAAATTCTTACCCATGCTATATGCACTCCAAAGCAGTGTGGGCTGGTCATTTTTACTTGTGTTGCTCTTAATTTGCTTCAGTTTTTGTTCATGAGCTGAGTGAATGTAACAGACATAATTTTGATGTTTTTTCAAAACCACGGAAAGGATCTTTTATGTGAACTCTACACTCATAATCAGATCTCTGAGGATGTCGCACCCCTCATGTCTATGGATGCAAATACTCCTGTAAGAAATTGTGATAGAGGAGAGGAGAGGAGAGGAGAGGAGAGGAGAGGAGAGGAGAGGAGAGGAGAGGAGAGGAGAGGAGAGGAGAGGAGAGGAGAGGAGAGGAGAGGAGAGGAGAGGAGAGGAGAGGAGAGGAGAGGAGAGGAGAGGAGAGGAGAGGAGAGGAGAGGAGAGGAGAGGAGAGGAGAGGAGAGGAGAGGAGAGGAGAGGAGAGGAGAGGAGAGGAGAGGAGAGGAGAGGAGAGGAGGAAAAGAAGATTTGGTAAATAGAATTCATTTTTAATAGTTTAAATAAGATCAGTTTGTATATGCCCTGAAACTGTAAATGTTAGAGTCTGAAAACATAACCTACAATCAGAAAACATGTAAGCAATGGAAAAGGTGCATCAAGAATGGCTCATTACAAAACATTAAAGATAGAGATTCTGCTTTCCTCACCTATGTGGTAAGTTTTCAGCTGCCTATTTCTCCTAGTATAAGCACTGTACTTGTGTACGCATGAAGCACAATGAGTTATCATCACACTAGGCTGACCAGAAGCACTTCTGAAAAATTCCTTCAGCTATCTAACAAAGTCCAAAGCAGGCATTGTTATCTTTAAGAAAAAATCCACCTGAAAAATGCTTCCTCTCCACCTGAAATATGAAAACCTTTCCCACAGGCCCCTCCCATTCCCTCACATATTGCTTGCTCTGTGAGCCAGTGCTATAGACAGAACTCTGTATGTTCACATTACTAGACCAGACAATAAAGCTTTCCCAGGGATTCTTGTTACATCCCAGAATTAGTCTAGTTTCTGTAATGCTCTCTCTCTGTTTCTGTATGTGCATATGTGAGCAGACCTGTCTGTACAGAAAGTAAGATAACAGTGTGTACGTGTGTGACTCAGAATGGAGCAATAAAGCCATTCTGCCTGCCCTAACAGTTCCATATCTATGGTTTGTATAGGAGAAAATGATCTATTCACCTCTCTGACACGAGTATGAATTATAACAAGAGTATATATGACTATTTCTCTTTTCACCAGTGGGTAATGAGAGCTTGCTTCCCTCCTCCCCCTGCTTTAATACGTTCCGAAAAATCCTTAGAGCAGCACCATCTGTGGATTGGAGGCAGATGTCAGCACTGAATTGATGACCTTGCTAAGTTGCTTAGGCCAACAGGTCAAGTTCTCCTCCCTTTTGCTCATCCTTAGAGCTATTTCTCTATGTGAGAGAGTGCAAAACATGTTAACAAGCGTAATGTGTACCTGCTGGTTGTGAAACAGTGTTATGAGCCACAATCCTGTCAGGAGAAAGAACAGAAAAAGGAGGATGGACTAGAAATGCCCTGAAAGTCTTTGCTCATTTTGAGTATGTCCCTGCCTGGGAGAGGCTCTCATTGGTTGGAGAGATGAGAAGTAATGCTATACATGATATGAAGGCAATTGCCTGGGGTATGACAGCTTGAGGGAGGAAAAAGACAAATTCAGCAACGCATCAGTTTATGACTCTTTAAAAGTAATGGCTTTAATCCCTGAACGACAATTTAAAATCTACTAAGTTTTACTGTCTTCTGCTCTAGTTTTCCCTTATGGCAAAAAAAAAAAAAAAATTAAACTCTTTTAAACTAAACTTATGTGAGTTCCATCAAAGGAAGTATTAGGCCACTCTACTGCCAATAGCATGGGTGAGCAATACTGAATAATAAGACAAGTGGTATTTGTGTTGAAAATATTAAGCTTCATAACTTTGGAGTACAACATTTACCCAGTTTATCCTTGGTTGTCCTGCACAAATGCTTTTCTGCATGTCCCTTATTTTGACTTTAACTGAGAAATATATTCTATATTTACTACAGTTTTTAGCATAAACTGTTATACTATCAATGTAATTCAAAAGAATCTCTGTAGGAAAAAGTAGTAGGGGAGTCTTTTAGTCCCCTAATAGTTCCTCAAAAACCACTGTAATATATATCTTAAAATAAAATTTAACAATGAAGGGCAAAATAATATTTTCAAGAAAATGTTATATAAAAATGTTGGACCTAAATTCTGCAGAGGCAGCCACCTCTTCAAAAATCAGTAAATAATCATCTAAAGACCACAGAAATCCCACTCCATGTGACTTGCACTATAATCTTTTTACTCTACCTATTAAGAGTGGTTTGTCAAACCCAGTCAATGGTTTCCCAATCCAAGTTACTAAACAAATAATAAACATATCACCTAACCCATAACACTGCCACATTCTTTAACTTATAAATTTAAAACTAATTATACATTTTAAACTAATTAATGTGTTTTTCTTGGGTCCTTATATACATTTAATTTTTTTTCTGTACAGAAATCACCCACAGTACCACACACAAATTATAGCTATTCTCCTGTTTGAAATGGTTTCAAAAACTCAAGATAGTTCTGTGCTCAACTCCTGTTAGCAATTTGTAATTTTCAAATTTAAATAAACCAGTAAAAACCTCACAGAGTGCCCAGTTTATCTACTTGCTGGTCTGTTCTTGATCTTTGACTGTTAATTTTTTTTTTTGTGATTTTCAGATCCTGCAAGATGAGAAGTCATGAGGATGTTTACAGCAACAGGCCCTCTACAAGTGGAGGGGCATCTAAAAGATTAGAGGACTATTTTCACCTGTCATGAGAGGAGAAAGCTGTGGCCATCCTCCAGAGAATTGGCATTAGGGCTGATACATCACACCTACCCATGATCATCTAGAAGTTGTGGTTTATGTTGGTAGAAAGAGCAAGCACTCTCTTGGAAGGGTTGTTCAGCTCACCCATGCTATGTGCTCAGTAAAGGTGGGCTCCCTAGGACACTCCCCTTTGACTACAAAGGGAGACTTGCTGACTACTTTGACCTAGATACCCATGATTAGATGAAAGGTGTTCTAGAAACTTCAGGTTTGGCTCCAGAAGGTGAGGAGTTGACCTGTGGATCCAGGTTTGGCTTTTAGGAGGCGAGAGGATTCTTGCCCAAATATCCAAATATGGGTTTTTCACTAAGAATCTTAGAAAGGATGGATGGAACCTCCCTGTGAAACTTAAGTGAAAACTCAAGTGTGGTTTGCTTCATTAGTTCCTGCAGGTGTTTTTCAGTTCAAGACAGGCTAGCAGAAGAAAGGAGAGGAAGCAGTAAAAAGGAGTGCTAAGGACAATGTGCTGAAGAGGTGTCTGGATGTTTCCAGGTCTTCCTGTGGCGCATCTCAAACCATGCTCTGTCAGATGGGTAAAGCAGGTTACATCTTCTCTCTGGCCTTGCCTGTGGAAAATAGAGCATGGAAGGAGGAAGAGACTGCAAATCCTATTCTCATTCTGATACAGAGGTGACATGTCTGAATCATTTACTCAAACCCCTGGATGGCATCCCAGGACTAATAATGGATGTGCCTCACCACCCAAAACTGTGAATGCTTGAAAGGGGAAGATATCCTGCCACAGGGAGGAACAGAGGGTAATAAACATGGCTTGTGTCATCCTTCTGGCCCCTTCCTGGGTCTCACAATGACTTTTAGAATAACCTAACTCATCTGAATGTTTCTCAGCAAAATGAAATTTCATGGATGTGTGCTGTTTTTCCTGAGCTGAAACATTTGTGTTGATTGCTCTGTGGGATGAGGTGTTTAAAAGAATTCTTGATTATGTGCTTATTGGCTACAGATTGCACAAGCATAAACATGAAAGATAAAAATAAACTATCCAAATGTAACTTTTAGAAACAGAATTTAGTTTCAAAATTTCAAAGCTTTTTGTGAAAACTGTTTAGGAATTTTCAGCTGTATTACAACGCAGAGTGGAAACAGTCTTCAGAAATTTAAACACTGACTGTGCTGACAGTGCTAAAGTATTTTCTAACACTTAGAAACAGGCATATACTTAAGGTTAAACTCTCGTTTCTTCACTACAAATTAGTGCTAAATATCACACAATTACATTTGTAGCTTTACAACCTTAATTATTGGCACAGAGATCCCAGTTCTACAGAACTGAGTTATTTTGGGTTTCTCCTGACTATTTTTATTTTCCTGCTGATCTCTGAACTTGATCCAGAATTCCTTACTCAGGCTAAACTCCCACTAAAGTCAATTTTTCCTAAGTAGGAATTGCACGATCAGACCCTTTGTCACAAGGGTGGATCATCAAATTTCATTTTCTCGCATAAATCAGTGAAGAACTCTGTTAACAATGCCACTGAATGTCTTCCACTGCCCTTTTCTGTAAATTCATTTTGTTCCCTCCTCCTATGCCCTTGTTGGTCCGACACAGGGAGTTAAAAAGTCCACTCATTCAAAAATACAAGGTTCTGAAGAAAAATATTCCTTATGATTATGGACATTATATGAGACATTAAAATTCTGGTGTTGTCTTCTTTACAAGGTATGGAAAGGAAAATAGGAAATAGTACAGTTAAGAGCCATTACTGTGGAAAACAGTGAAAAGAGGAAATAAAACAGTGAAAATTTAACCCATTCACACCTTCTTCTTCACCGTACATTGCATTTCAGAGTGTAACATGCATATAATCAATTTGGACTTGGTTTGCAGTCATATATTCCCTAGTGGGGCCCTAGTATCTTGACCATGAATTTCAAAATAACTACACAAAGTGATGATAAAAAGTAGATTTTTCTACTGGAACTAATGGTGATTCCTTCCGTTGTTTTGCACAGCACATGCTGTTCATAAATAATGTCAGAATTGGGCCAAGTCCCCTTAAGAAAGGTGGTCATTTAATGTAAGTAAATCCACATTAAATATTGAAGATCAGAAAAAAGCTGCCTTTTCAAAGAGGTCACTTTTAAGTGAAGGAAACAACAATGCATGTGTGCGGATGGCCAGTTCCACACTGGGTGACACAGAGTTAATGGCTCATAGAGAGCATATACATGTTTTTTAAAGATGTTTTATTGCTTACAAAAGGAAGTAGTCTAGAGAGACTGGATACATAAACTGGCTCCAGCCAGCTGCGGCTGTCAGGCTAGGAAGGATCCTGTTCAATTAGTGTTGTAAAATAAAATACTTTGTAAAGGAAATAAACACTATGAGAGCTAAGATTCATGCTTTCAAATATACACAAGGTTTGAATTTTTAATTAGGGCTGCTAATTACAGTCATCAGAAAGCAGAACAGAATAGATTTTACCTTACATTTAGCAGACAAGCCTTCAACCCCAGTGTATTTTTCAATTTCATTAATATTTTATGAAAATGGCCCTTGCAGCTTCAGCCTATTCTGTGCCTCCTACAAAACTGCCCCACATTATGGATGCCAATGCCTTTAAGCCATGTGCATTAGTGAGATGACAAAATGCAAAACAGCATCTTGTCAACCATTGCATCAATTGATTCTATTAGATAGTGTAAAAACAGTTGGGTGTGAGTTATAATTTAGCTGACACTAATGATGAAACAAGACACTGGCTGGGAGCAGACATTAGCTATAAGCCAGAAATTAATGCTTCTAATATTTTTGAACAAATTAACCTTAATGAACTGGCCATGTATATACTGTAGTATATACTGATAAGTCAATTAGTAGAGAATAGAGGTTATGTATATATAGATACATAGAAAAAAATGTATGGTTATGGAGAGTTCCAAGCATACAATGCTATTAAGAGCAATTCTACAGTAAAATCAGCTCTTTTTTATACTTAGATACATTCCAACTGTAATGTGCAAATGTCCAGTCTTGGCCATTTCAGTGAAATTTTGTATGCAAACAAGAACAAAACTCAATATGTCATCATACTGATAGACCAGACACAGTGCTGATGTGTTCACAGAAATGTTTTAATTTCACTGATATTTTACTGTTACAAACTTTGGGAGCTGGTTGCCCAATTTCTAACTGCTTTCATAGTGTACTAACCAAAATTTAGAGTTTATTTCTTTTTCATTCATTACTATTTGTGAGAAAGCTGTGATAGAGACTCATATATGTTCTAAATCCAGTCACTGTCTAAAAGGATGCAGCAGCGTTTTAAAATAATATGAGATAATTAAGATAATATGAGACCCTAAATTCTAGGAATTCCATTTACAGGCAGCCTAGAAAACAGAAGTGGTTAATTTATAAGGAAGCGCAGAACAAAGGTAAGGCACTTGCCAACAGTAGTTTGTTGGTTTAACTTTGACTTGCTTTCCTGGGAAAGAAGAAAACAGAATTTTCAATGTGAACTGTCAGCCCCACTTATGACAGGGCTTCACTAGTTAGGAATTCAGAGTTCCTCCTCCATTGGCAGAATGATGTAAAGAAAACCACCAAACAAAATTCTTTCAAGTTTCAACTACAACTCTACTTAAATAATTTACTTTTTAGTTTTACTCAGACTATTCTTTTTAAACTTAGTTGACATTTTCGTTGACAAGCACATTTTATTGCACAAGATCAGTGGTGGAATTGGCAGTGAAAAACAGAAAGAGGGGAAAAAAGCTGGCTCTACTCAATGAGAGAACTACTATCTTGCCTTTGGGAAAAACAGTGCTGGCAGTGACCCTTTCTGAAGCCAGCAATAAGTGGTAAACCAGTCACTGGAAGAAGTAAAATATTTGGTAACTTTAAATGTTTCCTTCTCCTGCAGGAAGTAAACCAGAGGCTGTTTAGCTAATACATTTAAATAAAACAAACAAACAAAAAAAAAACCTGGGAGTGAGCATAAAGCCTTTAAATTAATCCATTCGAAAGTAAAAAAGACAATTATTAAATCACTGAAAATGTAAGTATTAGAGCCTTCCCTCTGAATTACTGAACTGTTAGAACTAGTGGAGAGAACAAAAATACTTAACTCAGAGAAAAAAAAAAAAGTGGAAATAACATCTCAAGGATAGCTTTTTATTTCTAAGATTTCTGTGTGTCATATTCCAAATGCACAATGCTGCATAGTGATCAAAAGAGAAAGCAGACTAAACAAAAGGTATTTTCAGGAAATTAATAGATATTTGCATTATATAGTTAATGAGTGACCAATGCTTCCAAAGTGCCTTATGGAGGACACAGAAAGAGCTACAATAACATCCCAACCAATATTCCATTCAAAGAGATCTGTTCCAATGAAGCCTCACATCAAAGCTGCTCTAGGAGTATTGAAGCTCTAGGCTATTAGCCACTCTAGGAGCTGTGTGTAACACTAAACCAGGGTGGACATGTTTTGTGCCTTGTGTCCAGCTACTCAAATTAAAGCAAATCAATCAGTTTGCTAAGCCGGTTTAATCAGAAGCTGTTCTAGGTTTAATCCCAAAAGTTACAAGGCTAATTCAGGACCCAGTGCCAAATGCTTATGCCATTGATGTGCTAGCAAAAGATCACTTTGGTTTGATTTTTGGCTGGATGGAGGTCTTGAGCCAGACAATTCTTACTGTTCTGTCCTATTTTTCCTATTTCTGTTCTGTGGGTAAACACCACCACACCACCCCTTTACTAAAGGTGTTGTGTTTTGAGGTAATTTTTCAGGCTGGTCTCTGAAAAGAGCTGATGAATTCCTCAGATGAGACTGACGTCTGTAGGGAATGTCCATTGTTTAAATCAGTGGGATTTTCACAAATGAGTTCTTGACATAACTAGCATAAAAATAGCAAGTGAAATAAAATATATTTTGACTAGGGAGCTAATTTCTGAAAGTTATGTGAGTAATCAGGTGCAATGAATGTACAGTTCTCACTGCAGATTTTCTTAGATGCTTCTTCCAGAATATCTTCCACCATAACTTAGATGTTCCTACACCAATACTGGAAAACATAAGAGCAATGAGGCACAGCTTCAAGCACTGGCATGTCTTTTGAGTGTCTGTTTAACCATTAACACTCAGCCTGGCCCAGCTTTGCTCTGTGTTGATTAGAGCTGTGCTAAATAACACCTGGGTATTGCTCAAGAGCCAGAAAGCACTACAGATCTTTCCCTAAAGGAATGTGAAGATGTCCTCTCTGATTTGTTGGAAAGTTTAAATAGGTAGATACAAGTCTTGCCATGACACTTGGCCTCAGGGAGAAGAACCAATGCCTGACCCGTGTTATTTAACAGCATAGGAGCTAAATTTATTTAGCCTCTGTAGCCCTTTCTGATACATTCTGCTAATGACCTTTGCACTGCACACAGCTGTGGGGTTAGAAACACAAAGGCATGCTCAGTATGAACTTGAGATGGGACAAAAGTATAAAAATACAGAATGATAGAAACCTAGCATCCTTGTGACCTTTTAGGAGGAATCCAAAGCTGTCTCAAAACTTTGCCCAACATATTTCCCTGTTCCTGAAATTTCCCCCTTTAAAATTTCCACAGAACTTACAGGTGCTCAATATACTTCATGGTACAGAGAAGACAATATTGTCCAAAAGAGATCTCCATTAAATTTTCTGGTACCAACCAAGTCTATGAATATGTTCTAAAAACTCATAGCTCTTTAGGTTGATTGGATAAAGAAGGCCATGGTTTAGATTTCCATTTTCTGTGCTCCAAGCTCTCCAGTTTCTAGTGATCATTTCAATGAACCTTACTGAGAAAAAAGTCCTGGTGAGGTAAAAGCAAGGATTTTCTAAGGAAAATATCAAGCTTTCTGGGCATCATGATTTTGTACCTTACTATCAGCAATTTCTTTTTGATGTGCACCTTGATTAGAGAAGAACCACAGCAAAAAAATTATGAGAATGGCCTATATGGGGACCAAACCCACAAGCTTGGTGTTATTAGCACTACACTGTAACCAAAATTAAACTCCTCTTTGGAGCAGTTTGAACCATGGATCACAATTCTGTCATCCTGCCATTCAGACATGTCTTTACTTCAAAAGTTAGCTAGGGACAAAGCATTCTGCCGTCCAGCTGTAACCCCCTCATCTGCCAAGACTGATAGACCACAGGAGATGACCAGGTGCTATGTTCCTACAGCATAAAATATGTCAGCACCAGTCCAGCTTCTTCCAGTGGTCTGAAAATGAAGTGAGGACTCTAACCCTTCATACCCATCATCTATATAACATAGGGATATTTCTGGGTGGAGAGAAGGGATACTGTGGTGCCAGTAGAGCAGAGCACTTGTGGAATTGTCTTGTCTCAGTTTTGTTGATCAGGATTCTACCATGTGAGCAGTCAGAAAAAATGTTTTCTGATATTTTAGATAAGGTTCAATCCTACCAGGTCTTTTTAACTTCATTAAGACCTACGTAAAAATCCATAGCTCTCATGGTTGGTCTTGAGTTTTCAGAACAAGGTGAGCCCCCTGGCCACCCCAAAGGCAAAGTATGGAACAAAGAAGAAATTAATATTTTCTGACCACTGACTATCAGTCTCAGCACAGTCACTGCTCCAATGAATAGAGCACTAATGTCGATAATTCCTTTGATGAACCCCCAAATTACCCCAAACCTATGATGGAATCTCTGAAGTTCATTGGAAGAACTTTGATTGCCAGATCACATCAGGTCACAGCCTGGCAGCATTTGTTCCCATGTGGAAGGCAACATCTCTATTTGATTCTCTAGAGCAAGCCTACCTAGATCATTCAAGGTAATGTCTTTCAGTGTTAGGAGATACCTGGTGCTCAAAACTCTCCCCAATGTCAGGGGGTGCTGAAATCACTCGGCTACCAGCTTGATTCCTCTGGGAGGGCATTTGGCTGAAATTCCTTCCTAATGTTCTTATAAAAATAGATATGTGCTTTTCAAATCTTAAATCTTTGTTCAGCAAGTCCCCATCTTCAGTTTATGTCCTTATCCCTTGTTTGCTATCTCTTAAATAAATGCAAAAAATAAATACAAACATCAATTTTATGAGAAGAAAGCATTCATATATAACTGAGTAAGGGTGTATGCCATACATATGTAATCTTATCTGTCTTTGGGAACGATTGTGGGTTTTTACCACAGATTGTGCTGGGTTCGTCGCATGCTACCAGTTAGGTAGATGTGTGGAGTCTTGGTAAAAACGAGGGCTCTGTGCAAGCCAAGGCTAAGCCCTGTGTTTGGAGAGTAGTCCCTTGAGTCCATATGTCACTCCTGTCCATTTCTGACCTGGTGACAGCATAAGGAATTCACAAAGACTCCATGACTTGGTGAGATTCAGTCCATCTCCAACTTCATTAATGCATGTGATGAGAATACACACTACATTAAGACCTGTTTATGTGCATCCCAGACCTACTGAACCTATTTAATTTTGCTCTCCCAGGAATGTGCTCTGGGTCAACACGCACTTTCACCTGCCAGATACAAATTAGAGCACTGAGAAGATGTGTCCAGACAGAAGACTTGAGGGGATGGTGTCCCCAGGCTCCAAACTTAAAAAACGGCACAGGAAGCAGATGGGATTTTGCAGAATACACAAAAGCTTGAAGTGAGAGAAGCAAACATAAGATTAGGAAAGGGAGGAAAACTACTTAAATATCTCCAGACCTCTATGCTGGAAAAGCTAGGGGTTGGTAACTAGACTGGGGATTGTCCCATTACCAGGATCCACCCTGACAAGTCAATGGCTAGGTGTCTTGCTCACTTATTTCCTAGTGGATTAAGAAATAATTACAGCCATAGTAATGCTAACCCTTTCCCGAACACTTCTCCATGTTTTGCAGTGTCTTTCCACCAATCCATGCCACATGCAGTATGCCACTGCCATTCCTACTTTTAAGCATTTGAGAATCTACACTGGGGTAATGTCTTGCTGAAGGCACTGTGTGGAGCAACAAAGGCAAAGAGGTGGGAAAAGAGGGACTATCTGTACTTCTCTAATTTGTGACACAACTTGGGCAAGGACCAGAATTTGGGGCTCTGGGTTTCATTTAGGAGGCAATAGGAATTTAAATGAATAAAGACCTCAGGAGTTCACTATGTGTAGTCAGCTTCTATTGCCCTGGTTTTTGCTTGGACACAACTTTTATCCTCTTTACTTGGAGTTTTTTCTGTGCAAAGTATAGGACTTCAAAAAAGGACTGCAACAACAGATGCAGCATATGCTCTAAATGAAGGACCCCACCTCTGACTGAAAAATGCATATCTCTGTCCTCCATTATATAAGAATTAAGGATGTAAGAGTCCAGCTCAGGAGCCAAAGGTTCTTGCATAACAAAAGAACAAAGAGCTGTGGTCCTAACAGCAAACTCCCATTAACCACAGCCAGAATTTTGCCTAAGATCTGAATAGAGGCTAAGAAAATTGCAGGCTTTAGCTCTGTGTGCACAAGGAAGTAAGATCACTGTTTTCATGTAGGCATGACTGAGTTGTGCTTCAGAAGCACATTTCATCATATGCATGCAGAAACACTGACCTTTCAGACCTATGAAACTTGCATCCTAGTAAACATTTTGTTCACCAAGGAGGAAAACACAAGCCAAGAAATTCATATAGGGGGAAAAACAACCCAATAAAAAGAAAGGAAAAAACCACCAAAGATTGTTGTATTTTTTCATATAATCACTAAAAGAATCATTTTATGGTGTTTCCCATGTAATTACTGCCAGACCTGTTTAGCAAATGTGAAATACTCATTAGCAATTACTTAACTATACATATATTAAAGCTTAATTAGTAAATAAATTAAGCATATAATTAATTGCTTTAATCACTTGGCTTTTAATACTGTAATTATCACTTGATACATTAAGGGCATGTTAAGAATACTTTTCTCCAAAAAATACATTGTTAATTAATCATTAAAACTTATCTTACTACATGCTCATTAATGATTTATTGCAGATGCTGGGCCAAATTCTTCTCTCAATTACAGAAGAGCTAACTCTGTTGAAACCAATAGAGCTTCACTTGCATAAATTAAAGGAGAATTTGGTCCCGCTAATTAAACTTAAAGTGTTTGTCAGAGCATATCACCATAGATGGAAATCTGTAGTGCCTGCCTCATTTTAACCCAAGAGGTACAAACTGCCTTTCTTTTAGGCTCCTTTGCCATGGCCAAGCATGGTCCTTCTGTAGCCGAGCTCAGAGGCAACAAGCTGGGCTTCATTTCTAGCCCTGCCATTACCACTGAATTCCAGTGTGTGGACAAGAGAGTTGCCCAGATGCTCTTTAAGGAGACAGCTGATTACTTCTAGGGATAAGCTCACCTTTTTTTTTTCCCCCAACACCTAAAAGGAGCCTAAAAGTATCAGGCTCCAAAAATGTTAATTTGAAAGGTGATTATGAGACTCAGAGGTTAAAGGACAGTTAATGAAAACCAAACACAAACTCTAGCTACATTTTTCTTATCCTGGATATGGTTTTTCTATCTCAAATTTGTAATCTCCTCAGAAAGCGATTTTTTTTTACTTGGAATTTGGTATAAATAAAATATCTGCCAAAATGGGCCAAATGGCCTTAGTTAAGGTTTCTTGAGGGAGTAAGAGTAATAATATTGTTTACAAAAGGTCTTCATACATAAACAGTCATATTATAGATTGTTGCAGAGAAGGCAGGATGAGGAGGGGAAGGAGTAAATTTTTGAGCAAGGGATATGTATTCATAGATATAGAGCGCAGAATCTGAAGCCTTTGAAATATCAGTGAGAAGCCTTCTATGGGTTTCCTTTCACAGTTCCTGTGGGACTCTCCCAGGCACAGCCTATTTGCACGAATGCAAAATCTTAGTTGCATAAATGTAAATGTAGAGTAAATTAAGAAATTGAGATTTAATGACAATGGGCTTATGGGCTTTGGAATGTGGATGTGCATATGCAGTTTGCTATTTGCACATGCACTTATCTCCACCAAGGTCTCAAACCCTGATGAAAGCAGCCATTTTTCTGCTTTGGTGAAAGCAAACAGCATTTAGTACCTGCTAGGAGGCACCTTCTGAGACCAGCCCAAAGTCCGTGTTAAAAAACTGATCTTCTCAATTTATTGCTATGTTTTGGGAGGACTCCCAATACAGCTTTCAGAAGAACACACTGAAATCTTCATTTCTTTACTAAGATAGCAAAGAAACAAACACACTAATGCATACATGCACATATTCAATCTCAGCCTTTAAGTGACTGTTCCAGAAAGAAGAACAGAAAGAAAATAATTAATTTTAAATGGTTTAGGATTAAGCAGATCTTTCTTCATAATAACTTACAGCAGAGTGTTTCAGTGCTTTAGCACACTACAATCTGTTATTCAGGACTGCAGGGTGAATAAAAGAAAATCCCTATCTTAGAATCATCTGTGAGTTTTGAAACCATGATTGGTCCTAAGAAAAACATTTTTCATCTAGTCCCTTTTGCACTGAGGGAAAGAAAAGTGACTTGGAAGAAAGAAGAGATTGTGGAGGCAACCTTAAGCAATCACATTACACTGGACCAATTTGTGATGGTAACAGCAACTACCGCCTTGTAGAGTCACTACATAACTAAATATTTGTCTTTTGTTGTGAACATTTCCCAGGTGGAAAAGACCATAGTGAATCTAGCTTAGATACCCTTCCCAAAGCTTAGAGGCCAGATCTAAGCAAGGTTTAGGCATCTCCCAAGGAAATTCTAGGGCACAGTGTGCTTACAGGGCTTTTGGCAATGGAAGTTGTGTGTTGTCCAAGGGATGAAGAGGAGGCTTCTCACTTCTGAGGTGCTCTCCATAGGCTTGAACTCCAATGACAAAATAGTTAAAGCTACCCAGGTCCCCCACCGTAGTGGGGAAGTCTCAAAGTCATAAAGGAAACCCTCTTGGGTCTCATTGCATCAGTCCTTTAAACAAGAAATAAAGATAGGTGCATGATGAAAATAAGTTTATAAAAAAATATGGTTCAAATTTAAGATTAAAAAAATATGTTGTCCTTGTTCTTAAAGAATTCCATTCTTTGCATGTCCAATGAATTATTCCTTTGACAACTTCTTCTTTACAAGATAATAATGCTTTTTCCTATCCTGTGGGGACCTTCTCATTCCTGCACGTAGACAGTAGCAACTTGGCAGAACATATGTAGAGAGAAATGGTTCACTTATCTCCAAATTTATGTTAAAAGATACTTGCTTCTGACTGATTTATTTAGGTTTCTTTATTTTAAGAAAAAAATTGAAATACACAATATTTGACACAGTAAACAAGACAACTAGGTCCAAGTCTGTTGATACTACAAGCAATGTGCTCCTGTTCTTGACCATCATTATACAAGAGGATTCTAATGACATTGTGAAATGACTCCTGAAAGAAATTCAATTTGATTGTTCTAATAGTATTTCTTTATACTGATTATGAGTCTGCATGTAGACATTATTCACTGTAGAAATCAGTCTTCCTAAAAGCAAAATAAATATAATAGAAACATACTGGCAATCTCCTTAAAATAAGCAAATAAGCAGTACTGGTTTGTGTTTTGACAGACAAAGGTGGTAATTGTTCTCCTGCTACAATTACAATTTTAAAATAAATTTATCTCAATGTCATGGGAAAAGGCTACCCTGGTTTAAATGAGTATAGCTAAACTCATTCTTATTCTTAATATAAACTTAAGTTGGATTCATACATATTCAAATGTGTATGAATGTATTTATTTCTTCAACTTAAAGCAGGAAATTATTAGTGACCAAAATCAAAGTAAGCAAGAGTAAAATTAGTGTAAAATGTTCCTGATTAAGGATATGCCTCAATTAAATTTTATGGCAGAAGGTAATTTCAATTAAGAAAATGCAGCTTTTTTTCAATGCTCAAAAGGTCTAGAGAGATACTTTAGTAAATCAATATTTTCTGAATTATTATTATATATTATAATTTGCATGAAAAAACAGCTCTGTAGAGTGCCATGCACAATTGGGATGGTTTAATGATGTCATCTTTGCACAGAGAAAAGCAATATGCTGAAACAGTTGGCTTGGTTTCTTCTTTTCCTGATAATTCCAGCAAAGCTAAGGTAAGGATTGCTAGCAGCTGTAGTTATGAAAGTCCCTGTGTGTGCGTGTAGTACAAATAACATTTGAGCAAATCCCAGCTTGCAGACTTCAGCCATTTTGTTGTCACAGCCTACACTCTGGTCTTCCTCATGGGGCACCTGACTTGCACCTGCATTTATTAAGAGTCCATGGAAGCAGGCGTCCCAAAGGAGACACCGAAACTTTTCATGCTGGCACGGGATCCATGTGCCTTTGAGAGCCTCCAGCCCTCCCAACCTGCCAGTCCCCCTAAACTCAGCCAGGCGGGACTGCTCGGCCCTGCCCTCTCTCCTGGAGCTCTTTCTGGGGTTTGAGCCCTTCCTTCAGCGTGCTGCTGCCCTGCCTGGCTGACGCTGGGCTACGAGTCAGGCTCCTGGGGTACGGGAGGGTGGCAGAGGGCAGCTCCCAGCAACGCCTGCTGCAACTCTCTCACTTTGCCTCCAAGCTGCCTCTTGGAGAGTTTACTGTTGCTCCTCACCCCGACATTCCTTAATCAAAAAGACTTGTCCTAGAGTAAAGGTACTTGTTTCTTCCTGACTCGGATACACTACCAAAAATACAAGGATCCCAGGTGGACCTCAGTTTATCTCAGATGTGCTACAAGCGCTCTTGAGTTCTCAAAGTGCATTGGGGGGAAATTGCAGGGTCCGATTCAGGTCATGGTTTGAAGTAAAATAGATTTTTATTAATAATCGTTACATCTATACATTTGTGGATGTTACCAGTGAAGGCAATAAGAAAAACAACTATGACTTATAAAAATAAGCATTTTATTCCTGCCCTTGCCACTACATGTTCTGGAAAGGAGCTATATTGGCTCTTTTTTAGCTAGTAATGTCTAATGCAGGAAGACAGGAATAAGCAGAGTAGAAAGCACCTGTCAGCTCTATTTCCCACTCTCCTTGATTAGCATGAAACATTAATAGGGCTCTCAGAAATTCTGGTCTGAAATGGGCTTTGCTTGAAAACATGTCTGCCTTTACTGCACAAAAGCTGCTGTCATTAAAAAAGGGCAGATAACTAAAGAAGACTCTTTCTTGAAATTTATACCATTTTTTCATACAATGACAAATTATTTTAATAATAGGAATCGCACACTCTGCCATTTGTATAATGTTTCCCATAAAATTCTCCCATTAAATTTGCTCTTCTACTTGACTCATATCTTTTTAAAAAAATGACACACACAAAATGATACATCACGCATTCTTACAAAGAATTGGAAGTGAACATACTGTAATGGGTTAACATACGTTTTAATAAAATTTTCATTGTTGCACATTTCACTTTTCGGTACTGAGAGCCAGGGCTGTACCAGTAACCCCAGGCAATGCCTAAGGATAAAACAAATCATACGGTAGTGAACTATTTTCACCTATTTATCCTTCTACTGAAAATATATTCATAAATACAAAATGAAGCTAAGATACATAGCCAGTAACATTACACATAACAAAGATATTCCCTAGTATTTTTATTCTATTATTTTTTAATAATGTACCTTCTGCATTTCTGAGATACTTCAGCTTCTGTTTTTATTCCTTACATATCTTGTAAGGCACCAAACCATTTTAATTTTTGTCTCCCCAAAGTGGGCAGTAACAAATATTTTAATCTATGGAATCAAACTGAATCCTATTGCACAACCTATTATAGAACATGCACTATGAGTCAAAAATGTACACAGGTCTATTTATCTAGCAAGTGGAGTTTTCTGAAAAAGAAACTTTTGATTTGTGGCATATGTAGGTTTATTTGCATGTAGACAGACAATCTGCCTTAAAAGATCTGTGTCATCAAAAACGTTCCTTTACACATCAGCATATTAACTACATGCTAGATGGGGTTATCTCAGAGAATAAATACTGAAATAAAAAAAAAAAGATTTGCCCTGAATATTCATTTTACTATAGAGGCATTGCACAAATTAAAAATAACAGGTTTTACTTTTTCATTAGTGCATAAGAATTCTGGAATAATGATTACATTTTATTGACACAAATTAAAATGATGTGGTGACAATAAATAAAGCTAATTCAAGTTGCACCTCAGATCTAATTTTTGTGATTGTTGATCTTGTTGCCTAGGATCAGATATTTAAAGGTGAAATCAAAAACACAGATGTTGTAAAGAAAAAAGAAGCTGATGTAATTACTCTTTATTTGATAATGCACATTTAAGATTTCAAATTTTAAAATATCTAGATCTTCTTCTCCCCTTGTTGTCTCCCTTCTCTTCCCAAGTCTGATTTCACAGAAAAGATGTTTCAGATTGTCTCCCAATATGTTACTAAAAACCATGTGTCTGCTATAAGAATGGTTATACAGAATGGAATGCAAGTATATTCATTCGACAAAGCATGATAAGAAAGAAAAACAAAGTGAGTTTAGAGGCATCATGTATATCTTAAAATATTTGTTTCTAATAGCAAGAAATCTCTGATTTTCTGATTATACATATCACAGGGAAATATATAATGAAAAAACTTATTTATAATTTCACACTGATTCATTTTTTCTTTATGCATTAAAATTATACATAAAGGATTTTCTACTCTTTTTTTCCTCATTTCATTTTTTAAATGCATAACTTCTCATAGAAAGCAGAGATGAGGATAAAATTATTTAGGCATTTTACCACTCTGCTTACATACGAGCAATGCTGGTGAGGAACTTGCTGTTCTTCATAGGCTCAGCTAGCATTACTAGAATTTACATTTCTACATTTTTTGATGCATCCCAATAGTCCAACCCAGAAAGAGAGAAGATGAGTTGAAGAGAATTCTAAAAAAATTTGCATGAAACAGTCAGTAACAACACACGAAAAATGGCAAAGGAGAATTCTGATGCGTGTGCATGTGTTGCTTCCTTTCTCTCTCTCTCTCTCCCTCTGTCTCTCTTTTTCTTTCTACTTCATGCAAATCCTTCCTAATCTAACACCAACAAATAAGTCTATAAGAAACAAAATTCAACTCCAAAACTGTTACTTTATAAGAGAATACAAGGTACAATGCATATTTGCTAACTACGGTGCATTTTCTGGTAAAAAATGCTTTGCAGTCTGCCGGCTTGTCAATCTTTAATAGAAACTCATCAATTATTTGTGGGCAGGAGATTGAAGCGGCTAATAGCTCAAATATATTCCTCTATTTCATTGCATCAGTAGCTCTAAATTAATGCCTGTATTTTCCCCCACTAAAATAAGTTAAAATAAATAAATAAATGAAGATGTAAAAATGTATATGCATCATTTGAATAAACATTTAAGCATGACAGCACTGGGTATTACCTCTGAAATAGGAACACAAGCCACAGAGCTTTTATTGTTGAATGCAAATTCGTTAGAATGCAGAACAAAATGTAATTTACTTGCAGTCTGACTAATCTATTTAAAAATAATATTTCCATAGAAAAATTACCAATAGATTTGCCAAATATATCTAAGCACTGAAATTTTTTCTCTTAAAAAAACCACCCTACCTACTTTGGCTTTTCACTTGAGTGACATCATGCCTTGAACCTGAACTATGTATATATATATCTCTATATCTATCTCTCTCAGCCCCTCTCTCTCTCAAAGAAGCTTGTAGGTGGGACATATGAGATTCCTCATAAAACAAAGTCTACTCA